>NC_051065.1:149854491-150516158 GCF_004664715.2 Peromyscus leucopus
TTTTTATTATGTAAGTATAATGATTAGAAACTAAATAAATAAACGACAGGCATGGTGATCCACCCCTTGAAATAACAACCCTCTGGAGAGGCCAGGTGGATCTCTGTGAGTTCCAGGTCTGTCCAGTCTACATGGAGAGTCCCAGGCCAGCCACAGCTACACAGTGAGACCTTGTGTTGAAAGGATGGAGGTAATGGAAGGACAGATGGGAAGAAGAGATGAAGAGAGGGAAGGTACATTATTCTTCCAGAAATAGAGCTACACTGTGAGTTTCATGTCAGTTCTGGGATTCACAAAAAGTGAGAAGAGGGCTGAAGTTGTAACTCAGATCACCACGTTTGTCTAGCATGCATGAATGAAACTCTGGGTTCCATCCCTAGCTCCACATAAACTGGACATGGTCACTTACAAACCTAGCATTTGGGAGGTAGAGACTAGAGGATCAAAAGTTCAAGTCATCCTTGGCTACAGAGCAGGTCTGAGGCCAGCCTGTGGTACTCTATCTCATAAAGGACAGAAAGGAAAAAGGGGGATATGTTTGTGTGTACATGTGCCTGTCCTTGAGGTTTACTATGGAAATTATACAAATATCTGCTGTCCATTATATCTAAAGAAGCACTTGGCCAGGCAGCTAACCATTAAGAATACAAATATAAAGCACAATCTCTGCTTGCTTTATTTATTTGCTCATTCATTTTTGTTGTTGTTTTAAGTTATTTTGGAGGAAAGGTCCTATGTAGACTAAGCTCACCTAAGCTGAAGAGTGAGCTGGAATCACAGGTGTGGCCACATATTGGGCAGTTTGTCCTTTTAGGAAGTTTATTCTGTTTCTTCTTCCAACTATGCAGTTTTTGGTTGTTTTTTTTTTTTTAATAACTAGGATATATAGAGAAATTGAGACAATGATAGCTATTGGGTATACAAATGACTGGTAGACAAGATCCCTGATCTGATAAAACTCATCTTAGAGAGAAAACATAGAAAGATAACTCCAGAACAAGAAAAAATAATAATAAAATGCCAGGGAATGATTGGATTGGAAAACAGGGGTACGATTTTAAACAAACACATTAATATTTTTGAAGCTAGGTAGTATAAGAATCTGTTATATTGCTCTCTCTGCAATGCTGTTTACAGATATAAAACTGAGCTGCAGAGAGTTGAGACAGACAATCAGGACACGTTTCAATCACTGAGATGGCCTCTCACTGAGACCTGAGCACCACTAACAGCCCCTATGGCACTCAGTCTGAGAGTAACAAAACTGATGTAGGTGGAGGATGAATTTAAGAGAGTATGGCACAGGCGAGCAGATTTTGTGGATTTGGCTTGCATTCTAATGTAAAAGAAAGCCATTGTGAGGTTTTGAGAAGAAATCTATTTGCTGTGGTCTAAGTGTGAAGCTCGTGCTTAGCATGAGTGAGGCTCACTTTCAACTTCAGCAAAGTCAAAAAAAATGTGTCTACACTTACTTTTGTGGGATTTGCTTATTTACCTTCAATACTGGAGATCAAACTCAGGACTTCCCACATGGTAAACAAGTCTTCTACCACCTGAATCAAATCCTCAGTTCTTATATTCCCTAGTGGTTTTAATTCCAATGTAATAAATACAAACACTAAAGTAGCCTAAAATATATCTATTTAGCAAAGGAAGAATTAGTATTTTGACAACATCTTTACCTGAGCTGATACATTAATTTATGACTCTAAGCACATCAATCTAAGGGTACTATTTCAGTACCTGGAAAAGGAGTTCAGAATGGGTGAATCACCAAGTATAGTGTATGTACTTATGTCAATGCATGAAAATCAGTGAGGGAGGGTATGGTGATATTTTATTTGTACTGAAATGTAATTTTAATTTTATGTTAATAAATAAAGTTGCCCTGGGGTCAGAGCTATTAGAGCCATAGCAAGAGCGTGATGGTTAGAAGAGCTAGGTAGATTTCTGTGTGTTCAGGGATACAGCCAGTATTGGAGACATATGCCTTTAAGACCTGGAGGGCGGTACTTACAGGCAGTGATGAGGCAGTCATGTGGTTAGGTTTAGAACCAATGAGAAGGCAGAACAGAAAGACTATTTAAACACAGACAAACAGGAAGTAGCTCTCTCTCGGGGAAGTTAGGAGCACTGCAGGAGGTAAGATTTTAGCTCTGAGCTCTGACCTCTCGGCTTTCTCTCTTTTACATTGGCTCTGTGTTTTTTATTTTAAAAAGACGATTGGATACATCTACAGGAGGGAGATGAGAAAACATCCCAGGTGCAAGAGAAATTATAGAATTACAAATTCTGTTGGCTCACACCATCTTATAATTTCAGTTCTGGGTGACCTCATCTGGCATCCAAGCATGTACTTGGTGCACAGACACACATGCAGGTAAAATAGTCATACACATAAAACAAATCTTTAGGGGTTGGTGATTTAGCTCAGTGGTAGAGCGCTTGCCTAAAGGCCCTGGGTTCAGTGCTCAACTCCGGGACGGACACACACACACACACACACACACACACACACACACACACACACACATCTTTAACCACAATCAACCAAGACGTCGAACCCAGTCCTAATGGATCATCTATAATACAACTCCTAAACCTAAGACTCTGGGATCACTGAAAGGGTGGAAAGACTGTAAGAGTCAGAGGATCAGGAAATTTACTGTGAGACTCTGTCTCCTACAAATGTCAGAACCTACACCCATGAAGTCTCACCAACATGACTACCTAAACATGAGCTGCACAAGAAATGCTAATGTGAACAGTGGAAAGCTCTAGACTTGGCTCTGTGCTTTTGAGGCAGGCTCTTTGCCTCCTCAAGAGCTCTGTGACTGAGTTCACTAATAATAGCCAGATACTTACAGAGATTCTCTGTAAGACAGGGGTTCTCTATGCAGCTCTTGCTGTCCTAGAACTCTACATAGACCAGACCAGGCTGGCCTTAAATTGACAGAAATCTACCTGCCTCTGCATCCTGAATGCTGGGATTAAAGGTGTGTGTCACCATGCTGAGCTGACAATCATCTAATCGGTTCTCTGCTCCTAACTTCAATCACCCTATAGTTCTCTACAAAGAATGACAAACTACGGAAGGCTGAGAGTGGCAAAAAGAGTCTTCTCCAGCACCCAACGGGTTATCAATACCAAATAGTCCAAACATACATATAGTAACATTACACAGACTGAGCGGTTGTACCTATGTATTTAGGAATATGTATGTATTTAACAACAATTAATGGGAAAAAAAGGAGGCCAAGAATTTGAACAAGGGCAAGAAGGGGTATATGGAAATGTTCAGAAGGAAAAAAGGGGAAGGAGGCAATGGTATAGTAGTATTATAATCTCAAAAACTTTAAAAAAAAAAATTAAAAAAATAAATCTTAAGACATAACCAAAAAAATAATAATTAATTCACATTTCACCAGACAGATGAGTAGCTAATAAACACAAGAAAAGTTAAGTTTTAGAAAGAAAGACAGACAGAGAGAGGGGGGGAGGGGAGGGGAGGGAGGGAAGAAAGAAAAGGAAGGAAGGAAGGAAGGAAGGAAGGAAGGAAGGAAGGAAGGAAGGAAGAAAGAAAGAAAGAAAGAAAGAAAGAAAGAAAGAAAGAAAGAAAGAAAGAAAGAAAGAAAGAAAGAAAGAAAGAAAGAATTAACTTTTATGGAGTGTCAAAAGTACTCTGAAATGTTTGTTTTCCAGTGTCAGAATGTATTGAGTAACAATCAATTTACAAGTTACCTCAATTTTATTGAGGCTATAATTCGGGTACTACTGATTTTACTTTATAGACATGGCCATGGGCAATCAGGGGTTCTTTTTACCACAATATGAATTATTAATATCGTTATCATGTTACACACATTTCACACGATATTGAAGTTACAAAATGGCTACAAAGGGGTTAAAGGGATAATAGGGTTGGTTCAAACAGGCTAATTGAAGTCACACCATCCCTGCCCTTAGGAGGCAGGAGCAAGCGGATTGCTGAGTTCAAGGTCAGCCTGATCTACAGAAGAACTAGGTCTCAAAGGAAAGGAGACAGGAAAGAGGAAAAGAGAAAGAGAGGAGGGAAGGGGAGAAGAGGAAGGAGAGGGGAAAGGGGAGGAGATGGGAAAGGGGCGGTGGGCAGGCAGACAGACAAAGAAAAGGACATTAACAAATTCATTTAATTATCTATAACACCCCAAAAGTAGGAGAAAATAAAACTATCTGGGTGGGGTTGTGGCGGCGGCGGCGTACGCCTTTAATCCCAGCACTCAGGAGGCAGAGGCAGGCAGAACTCTGTGAGTTCGAGACCAGCCTGGTCTACAGAGTGAGTTTCAGGACAGCCAGGGATTTTTTTTGAGACAAGGTTTCTCTATGTAGCTTTGCGTCTTTCCTGGAACTCACTCTGTAGCCCAGGCTGGCCTCCAACTCAAAGATCTGCCTGGCTCTGCCTCCCAAGTGCTGGGATTAAAGGCGTGCGCCACCACCGCCTGGCGTCTAAGCTACTTTTGCAGTGGTATTGATGACATAGACTCACAGATGAGAAGAGAGACATAGAAGGCTTCTGTGATAACCCCTACCCCACCCCATCCCCAAAAAAGAACCAACCTAGACAGCCATGGGAGAGAATGGTTTTTTGTTGTTGTTGTTTTCTTTCTTTTTTTTTTTTTTTTTTTTTTTTAATTTCTTGTGCATTGGTTTTTGCCTGGGTGTATGTCTATCTGTGCTGGGTGTATGTCTATCTGTGGGAGGGTATCGGATCCTCTGGAACTGGAGTTACATACAGTTATGAGTTGCCATATGGGTCCTGGGATTTGAACTGGGTCCTCTGGAAAAGCAGTCAGTGCTATTAACTGCTGAGCCATTTCTCCAGCCCTGAAGAAAACTTAAAAACTGTGGTAAGGATGGATGCTGAAGTGTAGCTCTCCACAATTAATGGCTTCTGGAAAGAAGAGGGGCAGGGGGAGGACTCAGTTTTCTTTAAGGGGCTGGCCACCAGGAGTTAGACAATGCTCCAGTGAGAATATGGGCCACACAAATTAGACTTTGTTGTTGTTGTTGTTGTTCCCTTCCTTCTTTCTTCTTTTTTGGGGGGAGATCACAAGAGAGGGGAGGTGGACCTGGGAGAACTAGGACACTCACATTTGCCAAACTGTGGAACCAACCTAGATGTCCAACAACAGAGGAATGAACACGGTATATAGGCAATAAAATTTTTTTTCAGCCATAAAGAACAAAGAACTAGTGACGCAACTAGGTAATAGGTGTATGCTTCCTGTAGTGGTTGGAATGAGAATGGCCCCACAGACTCACATTTTTGAATGCTTGCTCCCCAGTTAGTGGAACTGCTTGGAAAGGATTAGGAGATTTTCACTAGGGGCAGGTTTTGAGGTTTCAAAAGCCTAGGCCATTCCCAGTTACCTCTCTCTCACTTCACACTTGTAGCTCAAAATGTAAGCACGCTCTTGGCTACTGCTCCAGCACCATGCTTGCCTGGTGCCATGTTCCTACCATGACAGTCACGGAATCACCCTCTGAAACTGTGATCCCAAATTAGAGGGCTTCTTCTGTAACTCAATAAAAAAGCCAAGGTAGAGCCGGGCGGTGGTGGCGCACGCCTTTAATCCCAGCACTCGGGAGGCAGAGCCAGGAGGATCTCTGTGAGTTCGAGGCCAGCCTGGGCTACCAAGTGAGTCCCAGGAAAGGCGCAAAGCTACACAGAGAAACCCTGTCTCGAAAAACCAAAAATAAATAAATAAATAAATAAATAAAAATAAAAAAGCCAAGGTGGAAATATCTACTAAAATACTGTGAGAACGTCTCAGAATATTTGAATATAGATTGCTAACTACATGTCACTACACTTACTGTTACTTTGCCAAATGTGAACATGATTTTATGGCCATGGTGAAAATAGAAGGGTCTTATTCTCAGATGTGCATGCCAAATTATTGAAAGGTGAAGCGTCAATTCACAACCTGGCTCACAAAAGCTGAAGTCTCAAAATGTTAATAATAACTGGTGAATCTAAAGTCAAAAGACATAAAAAGGCCCAATTATGTTTGTTTTTTAATTTCCCTGCATGCTTGAAATTCTTCAAAACAAAAAAGAAAAGAGAATTGAGCTCTGCAATCTTCCAAGAAAGTTTTCTTTTTATTAATTATATTCAGACACTAAAAAGAGCTGATATTTCAAACACTTAAAAAAATCAGCTTTTTTGTCTGTTTCTTTGTTCATTTGTTTTGGGGCAGGGTCTCTCTATGTAGCCCTGGCTGGCCTTGAACTCAAAAAGATCCACCCGCCTCTGCCTCTTGAGTGAGTGCCAGAATTAAATGCGTGCTCCACTAGCCCTGACACTGCCACCTTGTTTTTATAAATGGGAGGTGGGTGTGATGGCACACACCTTTAATCCCAGCACTATGGGAGGCAGAAGCAGGCATATTCTTGGGAGCGGGAAGCCAGCCTGGGCCAGGACACCCAAAGCTACATAGTACACAACCAGTCCTTAAAAAAATAAATAAAAAGCCGGGCATTGGTGGCGCACGCCTTTAATCCCAGCACTCGGGAGGCAGAGCCAGGTGGATCTCTGTGAGTTCGAGGCCAGCCTGGGCTACCAAGTGAGCTCCAGGAAAGGCGCAAAGCTACACAGAGAAACCCTGTCTCAAAAAAACCAAAAAAATAAATAAATAAATAAATAAATAAATAAATAAATAAATAAATAAATAAAAGCCAGTGAGTGTGGTGGCACAGGCCTTTAATCTCAGCACCGGAGAGGCAAAAACAGGTGAATCTCTGTGAATTCAAAGTCAGCCTGATTTACAAAATGAGTTCCAAGACAGCCAGGGCTGTTACACAGAGAAACCCTGTCTCAAAACAACAATAAAAATCAAATACTGTAGCACATGCCTGTAAATTCCAGCACTGAAGAAGTGGAAGCAGGAGAGTCAAAATTTAAGGTGGTCCTTGGCTACATAGCAAGTTTGAAGTGCATGTGAGTTGTCGTTTTTACAATTATTTTTATATAATGTTATATAAATTGCACATATTAAGTCAACTGGCAGCACTTGATATACTGTCTACAGATCTTACTCATTTTTAATTCCTTGACTTTGATAACTGTACTATGGTTATATAAGACAATGCCTTTAAGGCATAAAATGATTGAAGATGGCTGTGTTCAAGACCAACCAGGAACTACATACACAGTGAGGCTCAGTCTCAAAAACAAACAATAAAAAAGCAGCAGTCTCTCAAATATTGAAAATAAAGAAACTAAAAAAAGGAACTATCCCAAGCTTCAGTAACTCAGCAGCGAACCCTGAACCTGCACACGTGGGGCTGGTGAGCTAGCTCAGCTGCAAAAGCACTCGCCTGGCAAGCTGACAACCCAAGCTGGATTACAAAGTACAAAGAACAGAATCCTAAAAGCTTTACTTGGACCTTCACATGAGTACTACAGCGTGTGCACACCTGCATGCATATGCACACACACTTTTACATACATGCTAATAATAAAAGTAAAAAATAAGATCACATTGTAGAAAAGTAAATTTCTATACTCAAGTTCTCATTTTACCCAACAAGGCTCTAAATGCTGAGAAACCAACAGTCCTAGAATGGGGTAACTGCCCCCCAGCCTCAGAGGAGACAGAGAAACATTGATGCAAAATCCAAATGCTAGTCCTTAAGGAAAGGGGGTCTCACAACTGACCTCTTCAACTATGGTGCCAACATGTGAACTACTTGGGAATTGGAACTGATTCCATTTTTGTCTTGTTATAGCCACTGTCTAGAGGCTGGAGAAAGAGCAGATGAGTTAAAGTGCTTGCTGTGTGGGTCTGAGGACCTGAGTTCAGATCTCAAGCACTTGTGTCCCAAACTATGGTGGAGAACAAGAAAAGAAGACACTTGACGTCCCCACCACACACGTGAGTGCATACCCTCAGCACCTGAGCATGCACACACACACTCCTACACCAGTCATAACAATTATGGGGGAGAGTAATTCTTCATCCTCTTAAAACATTTTCCTCAGGAACTCTTTTTCCTGCCACCCTTTTTGTTTTGGGGGGGGGGATTTTTAGTCTCTGTCTCTGCCTGCCTCCCATCCTCATGATCCTTAAACCTCCCATCCACCCTTCACATTCACTCATATATAACCTGCTCCAAGTCTCAAGTAACAGCAGCTCTCCACTGGCATTTTCCTATACTTCCCTGCACCATTAGGGAACGCAGAGTTCATCTTGTGACCATGTGACTGCTTATTAACATCCATCACTGAGCTGCCACACAGACCAGGAACTTTCTTGGACTCAATGTGTTACATACAGAGATCCTATCTAAAAGAAATCCAAAAACAAACAAAACATCACATTTTGCACAAAAGAATTCTCCTAAAACCTTGCTTGCCTGCTTCCTGAAGAATTATGGCCAATGAGCCTGACAATCGAGACTTGATGCAATGCTGCCTATATCACTTCGACAACCTCATTTTCTAATGAGGGTCCATAAGAGAAGAACTCCTGTTATCTGGCTAGCCATGCTGACTTGGCATGAGCCCCAAGTCCCGGAACACTTCCCTCACAGCATAACTACCTGTCTCTGAACTTCTACTGTGCCCATTCTCTCCTATCAACTGCTTTGCAAATAAAGGTTTTACACTGTATTATCACTGCCCTCCCCAGAAAAATAAAATAACAACTTAATTCACAAATCTCAGCAATTTTAATAAGGGCAACATTAAGCAGAAAGAACGTAAACTGTGTTCAAATTTATACTTGCAGAGCCAGGAATGATGGTATACACCTTAATCCCAACATTCAGGAGGCAGAAGCAGGTGGGTCTCTGAGTTTGAGCCCAGTCTGGTCTACAGAGCAAATTCCAGGACAGCTAGAACTACACAGAGAAACCCTGTCTCAAAAAACCAAAACCAAACAAACACAATCCTAGGCTACATGGCAAGTCTGAGGCAACTTGAGCTGCACTCAACTCTGTCTAAAAACATAATACTAGTAAAGAAGGGGCTGGCAAGACGGCTTAGCAGGTACAGGTACTTGCCTGACAACTTAAATTCAATCTCTGGGACCTTACATGGTGCAATGGGAGAACCCACTCCCATAAATTATCCTCTGACCTCTCTACCCATGCACCGTGACAAGTGTGTCTATCGCCAAGTAAATAAGAAAGTACTTTTAAAACAATTCTTAAGGATAGGGGAGCTAGAAAGATAGCTCAGTGGTTAAGAACTGTTGTGAGATATTTGATTATTCTGTGTAAAGATTTATCAGCCCCACATTTGGGTGCCATTTGTAGAGGAACTTTTCTTTGGGCTGACAGTTCACAAAAAAAGCTCCAACATGGAGATTTATTATTAATTATGAAAGCTAAACAGCCAATAGCTTAGCTAAGCAGGAGGTACAGCACAGACTTCTGGACAGAGAGCTCTGGGAAGAAGGTGGAATTGCCAACCTGATGCAGAAGGAACAAGACATGTAGGAGGTAAAAGCCACTAGTCACATGGCAACATGCAGATGAATAGAAATGGGTTAATTCAAGTTATAAGAGCTAGTAGGGCAAGCTAAGCTATAGGCTGAGCTTTTATAATTAAATATCTCCACATCATTTTTTTGTGAGCTCACAGCCCAAAGAAAAATCTGTCTACAGAGAACCTAAAGAGAACACAGGACTCAAATTCAGTTCCCAGCACCCAAAATGCACAGCTCACAACTGCCTGCACCACCAAGCTCCAAGGGAATCTGAAGCCATCTTCTGCTCTCTGAGGGCAGCTGTACTCGTAATGCACATATAGACACACAGATATAATAATTTAAGTCTTTTTTTTTTTCTTTGTAGTTCTGGCTGTCCTAGAACTCACTATGTAGACCAAGGCTAGCCTCCAATGCAGAGATCCACCTGCCTCTGCTTCCCAAGTGCTGAGATTAAAGGTGTGTGCCACACATTCCACTGAAATTAATTTAAAAATTAAAAAAAAAAATTTAGGGAGCCAGGGAGATGGTTCACCACGTTAACATACTAACTACTAATCCTGGTGACCTGAATTCTATCCCAAGGACATACATGTGGAAGGAGAAAACTGACTCCAGAAAGTTGAATTCTATCCTCCATACATAAGCTATGGCATGTGATTGGGCATACAAAATAAATTTAAAATAGCAATAATAAGATGGAGTGGTGGTACACACTTTTATCCTAGCACACTGGAAGCAGAGACAGGCGGATTTCTATGAGTCTGAAGCCAGTTGTTGATTTCCAAGACATCTAAGGAAACACATAGTGAGATGCTGTCTCAAAAACAAAAGTAAAAATAACATAGCCAGGCGGTGGTGGCAGACACCTTTAATCCCAGCACTCAGGAAACTGAGCCAGGCGGATCTCTGTGAGTTCGAGGCCAGCCTGGTCTCCAAAGTGAGTTCCAGGACAGGCTCCAAAGCTACACAGAGAAACCCTATCTCGAAAACAAACAAAAAACCTTATAATTAATAATCAAAAATTAAGTTATTATTGTTTATTACTGTTGTTGTTACTATTATTATTGGCTGTGGTTACACACACCTGGAATCCCAAAACTTGAGACACAGAGGCAGAAAGATCCCTGTAAATTCAAGGCCAGTCTGGTCTACATAGCAAGTTCAGGCCAGCCAGGACTACATAGTAAACAATGTCTCAAAAATAAGTAAGGGGCTAGAGAGATGGCCCAGTGGTTAAAAGCACTGGTAGCTCTCCCAGAGGACCCCAGGTTCAATTCCCAACAACCACATGGCAGCTCACAATTATGTCTAACTTCAGTTCCAGGGGACACCCTTACACAAACACATGCAGGCAAAACACCAAAGCACATACAATAAAAATAAATAAATCGCAGGGCAGTGGTGGTGTACGTCTTTAATCCCAGCACTTGGGAGGCAGAGCCAGGCTGATCTCTAAATTCAAGTCCAGCCTGGTCTACAGAGTGAGTTCCAGGACAGCCAGGACTACACAGAGAAACCCTGTCAGGAAAAACAAATAAATCGTTTAAATTAAAAATAAAGTAAAAGTAAAACTTTTTTTACTTTTTAAAAGTGGAAAGCAATTGAGAACATCTATAAGGTGACTTCTGGCCTCCACAGAGCTCTGTTTATGTCTCCCCCAACACACACACATACACACACACACACACACACACACACACTAATAATTAGTAGTAGTAGCAGTGCATGTGTATGGGATGCTAGCCCAAACCAATACCACTCAAAGACTGGGTCAAAAGTTCCAAAAATTATACCAAGTGAAATTCTCTATGTTCTATAAAATAAAGTTCTCTGAACAAAGAACTCTAGGACATTAAAACTGTGCATACCCAAAGAACCCAGGAATAACCTTTGAGGACGAGAGAAGAGACATAAAGGAAATGAGAAGAAAAAGGATTCCCCAAAGGAGCAGACCTGTTAACACACTTTCTGTCAGGCAAATAACCTGCCCCAAGTGCCATTGTTGCAGAAACAATAAACATTCAGGGAAGGGGTGTTCATTAAAAGGAACTAGCCAGAAGACAGACAATCACTGTTCAGTCAACAAGACTGCTTAACAGCTTTCTCAGTTCGGAAAAACTTACTCCGCTCTTGGAAATTAGTAAGTGAAATAGTTGGTGTCATCGAGGCCAAATCACTGCTCTATTTTCACACTGACTTTTTGATGGGATAAACAGGAGAGCACACACAGTACCAATGTATACTTAAGGTGACCACATGCTCTACTACATTTCAAGTCACAGTTACCCCAGCAAACCTACCACAGGAAAAAAAGTAGATCCCGATAAAGGTTGGATGAGGTCAGAGACTTTAAACGTGAAAATGAATAGTAGCCCTCGTGTATTGTTATGTAATTACATTTGAAACCTGTGTGGCTAATGAAGTACAGGACACAAGAGCATTATTATGAGAGATCATATGCCTTCAGAATTCAAAGTGTATTTAAGAAAAAAAAAGGAAAAGAAAGGGGGAAAAAAGCCTTTAAGTTGCAGAGAAGGGACTGACTTCACTGCAGCTTATTTATAGGAATTCTGAGATTGAGCACCTTGATGTGAACCCGAAATTCTACCCCTCCTCCACACATGCCCAGAGCAGGCCCTAGGACACATAAGGAGTGGAGTAATAGAAACAAAGGAAGGTGGCCAAGTCCCAGACCCAAGTTAAAAGAGAATGTTAAGAAGGCTCAGCAGGCTGGAGGTGTGGCTCAGTAGTACAGTGCTTGCCCATCCTCAGGTTCCAGCCGGATGTGAAGAGACTGAAGGAAGAAGGGAAGGGCTACCAACCAAGATAAAGTCAAAAGCCACAGATAGGTGAACAGGTTAAAATAGTTCTTCCAAGACAGGGTTTCTCTGTGTAATTGCCATGGGTTTCCTGGAACTAGCTCTGTAGACCAGGCTGGCCTTGAACTCACAGACATCCACCTGCCTCTGCCTCCAGAGTGCTGGGATTAAAGGAGTGCCCTACCACTGCCCTGTGTTTCACATCTTTCATCCAAGGAAATCAGAGCACTCCAAAGTACAGTCGACTAGTTCAGTCAGCATCACAATGCCATCTTCTATCTAAACCAAAATAAGCCATTTATCACCGGGGATGGTGGCGCACACCTTTAATTCTAGCACTGAAGAGGCAGAGGCAGCAGTTCTCTGTGATTTTTGAGGGCAACCTGGTCTACATAGTGAGAGCCATTCTAGAGAGAAAGGAAGAAGGGGAGAGGAGATGCTAACCCAAGTATCTGTTTACCAGCTTTCTGTCTGACACTGCAGTACTCCCTTCAAAACCTCCTTCAGATGTGGTGGCATACTCCTTTAGTCCCAGCAATGGGGAGTCAAGCAGGAAGATCTGAGTTTGAAGCTAGTTTGGTCTCCAGACTGAACAGCAAGACTGTCACGAGCTGAAGGCCAGCCTAGACTACACAGATAAGAGACTGGCCTGAACTACAGTGAGATCCTGTCTTTTTTTTAAAGGTGAAGAAATGCCAGCAAGGTGGCCCATGACTCTAATCCCAGCTCTTGGGAGGCAGAGATAGGCAGATCTCTGAGTTTGAGGCCAGTTCCATGACAGCCAGGGCTATTACACAGAGAAACTCTGTCTCAACCCCCTCCCCCCAAAAGTAGTGAAATAACATAATTCAAGGCACTCCTCCAGAATCCCTCCAAATCTCAAACATAAAATATTAGGTCAGTTTGAGAACAAGAGAAATCATGAAAATGTCAACCTTCAGAAGTTCCTATCAAAGAAGCTTATTTGCAGTCAAGTTTCCACTGCAAGAGAAAGACATCCATATAATTTACAAACACCAGACAAGTATGGATTTGCAGCTTCTATTTGGTACAATTAATTTGTAGAGTATAGGTAATAACCCAGGCTGCCTATGACGATTTGCTTGAGTCAATGGTACAAACCATCTGAGGAAAATATGGTCCCTCCTAGGACACAGCCAGAATCATCTAGCCTGAAATCTCCATGTTACAAATCTGGAACCAAAGTAATCTTCCTAAAATCACAACTTCATGTCAAGGGCGAAGATGAGCCACAATCCAGGTGTCTAACACCGTTTGAAAATGTCTTCAAGAATTGAAATGAGGTAGTATAGAGCTGGGCTTGGCCTGTAGGAGGCTCTAGATCCAGAGTCTAACACTACACTTTTGTCTCTGCATTGGTGGTTTCCACACTGCCAGAATTCCTCATCCTGGATCCTTAACATCCCAGGAAGCCAACCATAAGACTTTGCTATCAAGAGCTATACTACCCAGGTTGAATTTTAGGCCTTCCTAATTGTGTTCCAGAAAATAAAGCAAGGCTGAATTTACCATCAGTTATAAGGCAAACCAATACCAAACCAACATGGGAATGTCCTTCATGGATGAGAAGGGAAACCAACCTTTCTATAACTGTAAGAGGTCCATCCCAATTTCTCCTCTGAAGCTCTCTGTAGTGAGAAAGAGGGAAAGAGGGGTGGGGTGGGTAGGAAACTAGAAAGCCTCTCCTCTTAAAATGTTTCCAACCAGAAAGGTGACTGCCTATTATTCTGTGACAATTCCATTACAAAAGGACGTCCCCCACTTTCAGGACCCAAACTGCATTATGGATTTGCCCTTCTGTAACTCACATCCTGTTCTTATCTTCCCTCAATTGAGGAAGAGGGGACTCTGACTCTTCAAAAGATAGAAAGCAGAAGGTTTAAAAAAGGATCTTCTATGGATCAAGATAGTATACAACTGTAATAAGATGACAACTGCAAGTTCTAGGCCAATTCAGGACACATAACACGTTTACATTAAATACAGTGTATGAGGAGGCTGGACAGATGGCTCAGCGGTTAAGAGCACTGGCTGTTCTTCCAGAGGACCTGGGTTCAATTCCCAGCATCCACATGGCAGCCTACAATTGCCTATAACTCCACCTCCAGGGGATTCAACACTCTCACACAGACATACATGCAGGCAAAATACCAAACCACATAAAATAAAAATAAATAAATCATTAAAAAATACACTAGTATGAAAAAAATGTAAGTTATTTTAAAAACTTGTTTGTTTTGATCCTATTGGGGCTGGAGAGATGCCTCAGTAGTTAAGAGCCTTCCCTGCTCTTCCAGAGAACCCAGGTTCAATTCCCAGCACCCATATGGTGGCTAGCAGGGTTCTGTAACTCCAGCCTCCAGGAATCCTACATCCTCTTCTGGCATCTGAGAGCACCAGGCACAGACATGCATGCAGGCAAAACACCTATACACACAAAAATAATTTAAAAAATAAAACTTGTTTTGTTTCTGTTTTTGAGACAGGGTCTTATATAGTCCTGGCTGGCTTAGCTCTCACTCTGTATACAGATCAGGCTGGCCTTAACTCAAGAGACCCACCTGCCTCTGCTCCAGAGTGCTGGAATTAAAGGCATGTGCCATCACACCCACCTTTAAATCATTTTAAATCACTTATCTCAGTTCCACTCAAATGCTATCTCAGCAAGCCATCAATCCCTATCCCTCTCTTAAGCTACAGTAGGCATCCCTTACCATGACTCTTTTCAAGCTTCCCTAGACTTCATTTCTTAGACCCTGTGACATATTGTACCATTTGTTCACTAAGAAGAGGGCGGGTACTTTCTAAATTTTGTTTTTTTTATTAATTTATTTTGTGTTATCTATAAATCGTGGCTCATGCCTTTAATCGCAACTCTTGGGAACAGAGGCAGGCAGATATCTTATGTTCCAGGACAGTGAGAGCTAAACGGGGAAACCCTGTCTTGGAAAAAAAAATTGTGAGTGTGTACCACTGAAAACATGTGGAGGTCAGAGGAAAAACTTGAAGACGTTAATTCTCTCCTACCATGTTGGTTCAAGTGTTAAATTCAAGGCTTCAAGCTTGGTAGCACACCCCTTCATCCACTGAGGCATCTAACCCACTCAGAGATCATGTATTTTGTGTGTGTGTTATACACACAGCTGTACCTCCAACAACTAGTACCCTGCCTACCACATAGATGCTTTATAGACGTTTGTCGACAGAAATTATTACATTAACTTGGCTTTTTGCACTTATTTCAGCAGAAGATTTAAAAATAATCTTCTGCCAGACAATGGGACTCACACTTGTAACTCAGCATTCCAAAGGCTAAGGCAAGAGAATTCTATCAAGTTCTAAGCCAGCCTGGGTCACCGAGTAAAAACACAAGCCTGTCTCACCAGGCAGTGGTGACACATACCTTTAATCCCAGCACTTGGGAGGCAGAGGCAGGCAGATCTCTGAGTTGAGGTCAGCCAGGCCTACACAAGTAAGTTCCAGGACAGCCAGGTTTACACAGAGAAACCCTGTCTCGAAAAACAAAACAAAACAAAGTCTCAAAAACAAAATAAAAGAGTTGGGTCAGGAGACGGCTCAGTGGGTCAAATGCTGGCCATGAAAGCCTGAAGACCTGAATGGAGATTCCCCAGATCGTACATCTTAAAGCCATCAGACATTTCAAACAAGATGAGAGGCCAAGACCAACACCCCAGCTTGTTCTCTGACCGCTACATATGCCACACATATGCATCATGCACACATACCTAATGAAAAAGTATCTCGTCAACCAAGAAACTCCAGACTTGCACTATGGAATCTCCGTCTTCAAGATAGAAAGCCCCACAAAACTTCGAGAGAGCGGCAACAGAGGCTTGGAAAAGCTCCTGGACCCAGGTGGGAATCCTTGTGCAAACACCCATCCTTGACAAGCTTTCAATTTCCACATCTGTAAGATGAAGGTAATCTCTACCCACTGGTTATGGGCAGCTCAGGATAAGTTGGAATTTTTTTTTTTTTTCAAGATAGGGTTTCTCTGTGTAGTTTTGGTGCCTGTCCTGGATCTCACTCTATAGACCAGGCTGGCCTTGAACTCACAGAGATCCGCCTGGCTCTGCCTCCTGAGTGCTGGGATTAAAGGCGTGTGTCACCACCGCCCAGTAGAGTTGCTATTTTTTAAATGTACAATACTGTATGTCTCATTCCCTACATTACTTTAACCTGCTCCAGGTCACAAGGCTAGTCAAGGGCACCATTACAATCCAAGTTTCCTGAAAGGGAATAGGCCCAATTAGAGGCCTGATTATGCCCAGGCCCTAGAATTGATCCCTCATGCTTCCAAGCAAACACATTTGTAATTCCTAGTCCAGGGCATCTTGGGTCCTGAAATCAAGAAATAGCTTCTGATTCCCCTATCAGGACAAAACTATTCTTTCCTATTTCCTCTTTCTTGTTTTGCTTTTTTTGATCTAGGCTGTTCTAGAACAGATAGTCAGTCCTCCAATCCAGATCATTTAATCTTCAAATAGCTTAGAATTTGATTAAAATGTTAACTCTAATCCTCACCCTGATAGCATTCAACCCTGGGTTCAGTCCCATTACATCAAAAATCAACATAAAGTATTTAATGGTAACCAACTACTGAATGCAATGTCTTTAATCTATTCATGTCTAACTACACCCTAGCCTCTTTTGAAAAATAAAAGCCACACCTAATCTATAGCACAAACCAATCAGGAATATAGGAATTTCTAAATATGTTAACAAGTTTGCAGAGGCAAAGTGTAGTGTGTAGACTGCTGGATCTAGAGCCTCCTACAGGCCAATGTACTTCAACAAAATCTGTATGATCCATCCCTGAACTGGATACAACTAACGTATGTTTAAGTTTCAGCAAATTGTATTACTTGTGTTAATTATAATTCATGGCTCATTCTCTTGATGAAGGGGCTTGTTGCACGAATCCTAAATGGTCTTACAATAAAAACCTGGAGCCAGATATTAGGGTAGATGCTGAAAGATCAGAGAGACAAAGAACAAGCCACAGCCATTTCTCACCTTGCCAACTCCTCTGCTGATCCTGTCCCCACGAATCCAGACAGAATGCCTCCGAGTCCTCAGCCGAAAGGGCCCTCGTTCCTGTCTCTCGTGCTTTCTATGCCTTTCTCTGCCCAGCCGTTTCACTTCCTATCTCAACCCTCCCAGTGCTGGTGGCGTGTGTGCTTCCCACATACTGGGACACTGGGGCCAAAGGTGTGTGCCACCACTGCCTGACCTCTGTGTTTAACTCTGTGGCTGGCTCTGTCCTCTCATCTTCAGGCAGGCTTTATTTCTTAGATTACAAATATCACCACAGGGTCTAGATATAGAAATACCAAGGTTAGAATACAAAGCTCTGTGTACACTGGCCCCACATTATGCTACTGAGGAAGGGACTTCAGGCACACACAACCACGAAGAAGACACATGTCAGGAAACATTAAGACTAAAAAAAAAAAAGAAAAAAGCAAGGATCTCAGGAAAGAAAGGTAGACAGAAACAACTAAATTAATTTGCTCAGACTTCAGCTACTATACAAATCACTCAAATCCATGTACACAATTCCAAATATCTACTTGGAGGCACCACTCCAGCTCTGCCCAGCTCTCTATAACAGTGGTTCTCACCCTTCCTAATGCTGAGACCCTTTAATACAGTTCCTCATGTTGTGATGACACCCCAACCACAAAATTATTTTCGTTGCTACTTCATAACTAATTTTGCTGTTAGGAATCTCAATGTAAACGTCTGTTTTTCAATGGCCTTATGGGGTGACCCCACATTGTAGCCCACGCACAGGTCAAGAGTTGCTGCTCTATAAGGTTAGGGAAAACCATTATGTCCTCCCTTGCCTTACTTCAGTGTAGAGCAAGCATTAAAACTTTAAAGAGGCCAAATATCTTTGTTCCAAATCAGGACAAACTTAACTAATCTAATTCAATACAATATTAAATAAAAAATATTTGGCTTTTACTAAATCATATATAAATGTGGATTCTATTATCAGCTAATGTGGCCAAAGGAGGCCAGCTATAAGCTGCTTTGATGACTAGATGGGTTATATGACCATAACCCAAACTACTAGGGAAGCTGCACTGGGACAGAAAGCCTGCTTAGCTACTTACTAAATTCACCAACCCTGGCTACAGAGTGAGACTCTTAAAAAATAATAATAAATAAGGGCTAGGTAGGGTTGGTTGTAGCTCAATGCCGAGCATGTGTTAAAACCCTGGGTTCAGTCCCATTACATCAAAAATCAACATAAAGTATTTAATGGTAACCAACTACTGAATGCAATGTCTTTAATCTATTCATGTCTAACTACACCCTAGCCTCTTTTGAAAAATAAAAGCCACACCTAATCTATAGCACAAACCAATCAGGAATATAGGAATTTCTAAATATGTTAACAAGTTTGCAGAGGCAAAGTGTAGTGTGTAGACTGCTGGATCTAGAGCCTCCTACAGGCCAAGCCCAGCTCTACTACTGCATTTCAATTCTTGAAGACATTTTCAAACGGTGTTAGACACCTGGATTGTGGTTTGTTCATCTTCGCCCTTGACATGAAGTTGTGATTTTAGGAAGATTACTTTGGTTTCAGATTTGTAACATGGGGATTTCAGGCTAGATGATTCTGGCTGTGTCCTAGGAGGGACCATTTCTGAGTATGCCTAAAACCAATTGGTGATTGAGTTATTTTAATTATTTTATTTGTATTTTGCAAAAACTTAAGCTTTATATACTAATCATGTATTCTTTTTAAAAAACCAGGGGGATGCCGGGCAGTGATGGCTCATGCCTTTAATCCCAGCACTCGGGAGGCAGAGGCAGGCGGATCTCTGAGTTAGAGGCCAGCCTGGTCTACAGTGTTCCAGGACAGCCAGGGCTACACAGAGAAACCCTGTATCAAAAAAAGGGGGGGAGGGGGATTAAGACAATTTTGGGTATTCTAGCAAGTGCTCAACCCTGAGCTACAAATACTCCTATCTAAAACAACTAAGAATCTGGAACAACTGAAAGCACTGTTATAGTATCCTCTGATTTTTGTTCTGATTATTTTAGAACCATTATTTAAGGGCAGCAACATACAGTGTTTTTTTTTTTTTTTTTTTTTTAAAGAAAAAGGCAAAAAGCAGGGTGAAGTGGTGTATGAGTTTAATTCCAGCACTTAGGAGGCAGAGGCAGGTGGATCTCTGAGTGTGAGGCCAGCCTGGCCTACAGAGAAGGTTCCAGGACATCCAGGAATACAGAAAAACCCTGTCTTGAAAAAAAGAGGAGAAGGAAGAGGAGGAGGAGGAGGAGGAGGAGGAGGAGGAGGAGGAGGAGGAGGAGGAGGAAAGAAAGGGAAGGGCTGGGAAAGCCTGTTCAGTGATAACAGTGCCTGCCTGCCGAGCATGTTATAAAGACCCTGAGTTCAGTATCAGCACCCCCCCACACACACACACACACACAAAGTCAAGTATGTTGACTCTTTTAAAGAAACAATCTCTTTAAGGTTAATTAACAGCACAAAAATATTTTTACATGCAAAAATAAAAACACCCCTACTTTAGGGACCTGTTCTCTAAGTGGGAGGTCTTGACCTCTCACAGAACAGCAACAAGAATCCTGGAACCTTTCACCCAGCTGAGAGATTGCTTCATTTTGGATAGAAACCAAGTCCTTAAGGATTCTGCTTCCTAAATTTGCCATAAATCCAAGGATTCAGTCTGGGAGAAAAGGGTAATAAAATTAGATCTTTCGCACGACTGAAAACTGACTTCCTAAAGGAACGATGTCCAACTCTGACTACTTGGTAGTTTACATCCCTCATTTCTAGATTTTCAAGGTGTAATTAGAACTACAGGGTCTTTCCACATGCCCACCAGCTCAGCACTGACATATTTTTACTTTAAGAGAAGGTCTAACACTGCACTGTAAACCTAACCAATAAACTAGTTGATGTTTTACAAATCACCTAAGAAAAACAAAAACAAAATTTACTGATGGTGTCTTTGGGGAATTGTGCATTGTTGATGGGTCAAAATCAAACTTCTTAGAAATTAGAATTTTAGATAGTTCATCTTTTGATAACTATTCAAAATCCTGAATTAAACATAGGAACTACAGGAGGGGAAAGTCATTATAATTTGTTACATGTTTACTGATCTTTTCCATAGGGGAGGGAGAAAAAGGTTTCATGGTTTTTAAAGTATGAACATGTTGGAATCAGGATATTAATGTGCTGAATGTCTTTTAAGTAACATACATACACTTTAACTGACAAAATGTCTCTTCCAAGAAACGCTAGAATCAGGGACAGGGATGGTGACTCCCTGTGAAGTCAGGCTGGGTGGCAGACAACCTGAGTTTGATTCAAGGGGCTCTCACATGGAGAGAGAGAACCAACTCCCTCAAATTGTCCTCTGCCCTCCACTGGCACTCCCTGACACAGGAACACCCACACAACATTTTTTTTAACCACTAGAATTAAAAGACACTATGTCAAGTAGACCTGATTATTCACCATGTGAAGGACAATAAGAGCTTAGACTGCCTAGAGGAATTAGGCCATCTAATACTGAGACACTTCAAGTTTACTAGTTAGGATAGAAATTAGAGGTTACTCTAAATATGATGAGTATAATTAAGGCAAAATGAGTTTCCTCTATTTTTCTATCAACAAAATGGGAAAACAAGGACTTGGAAAGGTGGCCTTTTCCCCAACGGTAGTGTTCTTCAAATGTACTCAATTTGTAATCTGGCACATCCACTTACTCTCTCTTGGAAGAAAGAAAAGGAGCTGGGGACAAGTTTACCATCACCCAATATGGCTCTGTCACAAGCAATACCGCACACACGGCCGCCACCATTTTGAGCAGCAGGATTTAATTAGACTACTCAGGATTTCAAACCAACTAAAAGGAAACAGAGGACGTCAGAATCATTAAGCATCTCTTCCCCTTTAAGATTCCTCAAATCGTTATCTTTGTGGTCCGTTATCATTAAAAAATTTCATCACAAAAATGTTCTTTACATCCATGTTAAAACTTTGTAAACAAACGCTTTGAGGTTTCGTGAAATTCCCAAGTTACATTTTCCTAAAACGTGGAGAAGCCCCCGACTTGGAGAGCCTACCAACCTACTCACATTGTTTTAGAGTACCCCCAAAAGCCAATGAGTGGCCCTGGTTTCCAGTCTACATTCCTCTTCATTCTCCCAACCCAGCTCTTGTGACCGTTTTAGTTTTCCGATTTCATTAACTCTGCAACAAGAGCAAGTTCCCACGCTTCATTCATAGGAGAATGCAAATAATATTTCTACAAACACAACTGACTTTAAAAATAAAGGTGAGCAAAGACCTCAGGAGTCAACAAATTAAAAGCAAGGTTCCTGGGGGTGGAGAAGCGATCACAACGGCCAGACCTTCCAATTAAATTACTTTAATTTCGATTATTTCAATTGTAAAGCCATCCACAGAACTGGAAACAATTAACTGACCAACAGTTCCGTGTACCTTTGTCCCGAGGAAAAAGGTGGTTAAGTCACAACACAGATTATCACAGGAAAGAAAGCAACTCAACCTGCCAACCAATCATACATTTCACACCTCCATCCAAAAAGAAAAGACAAGATGCTGCCGCTGCTGCTGCTGCTGCTGCTGCTTTAGGACATCTTACACATTCCGTTTCCCACACTCCCGCCACTGTCCTTGCCACTCGGACCCTCCGATTTTAGTCCAGTTATCACAAAGCCTCGGGTCTTGAAAAGCACCTTCGGCCTGGCCAGAAAGCCATCCCTTTCCTCCTCGCTCGCCCGGGGGGAATAATGGTGGCGAAATCAACTCGGAGAGCGAGCGAGCAACCCGAACGTAAGAGGGCTGCAAGTTCCTCAGAAGAGGAGCTGTTTAAGAAAAAAAAAACAAAACGGGGGGGGGGGTGTCCCAAACTTTCCTCCACAGCCTCGGCGTCCCGAGCGACGGTGAGCGCCAGGCGGTCCCACCAGGAGAACGCCCCAAGCTCAGGCCCCATCCCCGCCCGCCCAAAGTTGACTTGGTGGAAGCGCCGAGAGTTACCGGCCTCCCCAAGTCCGCCAAGTGCGAGCCGGGCGAGCGTCTCCCGAGCAACGCCGACCCTGCCCAGGGCCGCTCCCGCCGGGCCGCGGTGGCCCCCCGCTCGTGCGCCCGCACCCCGTCCCCGTCCCCGTCCCCGTCCCCGCCTGAACAGCTGCTCGCCGCCTCCGAAGCTCCGGGCGGCGGGGAGCGCGCGCGCACTCTCGCCCTCAGGCCGCCCGAGGAGTCCCGGGAGAGCCCCCGGGTCCCGCGCCGACAAAAGCAGGCTCGACCCCCGCCGGCGAGAGCGCGCGGGGAGGCGAGGGGAGCCCGTGCCGGCCGGCCGCCTCGTGCCCGCCGCCGAGCCCCCTCGCCGCCCCGCTCTCCGCGCCAAGTCGGCGGCGGCCCCGCGACTCCCCGCGGAGAAGCGCGGAGAAAAGGGGCGCAGCGCCCGCCACTCACCTCGATCTCGAAGTCGGGCAGGCGGAACGCCGTGCGAAAGAGCGAGCAGAAGTGCGCGATGGCCGGGACTTCCCACCAGGAGCGGAGCTCGCCCAGCCCGGCCGCGCCGCCCTCCTCCGGGCACATCTCCCCGCCGCGCTCGCCCGCTCGCCCGCCCGCTCGCCCGCTCTCCCTCGCTCCGACTCCGGCCACGGGCAGCGCCTCTCAGCGCGCGGCGGCTCCCGCCGCTCGCCGTGAGCACAGGCTGAGGCGCGCCGGGCGGGGGCGGCGGGCCGAGTCGCTGAAGCGGCCGCTGCTCGGGCAGCCGGCGGGGCCGCGCGCTCGCCCCGTCCCGCCGCGGCCGTGCGGCCGCCCCCAGTCCCATACAATATAATCCACTCAGCGCCGAGGAAAACAGATGGGGCTGGGGGTGGGGAGGGGGGGGGGGAGCCCAGCAGAAGCCTGGGGAGGGGCCGCCCACGAGGAGGGGGCGGGGCCGGCGCGCACCACAACAACAACCCCGCCCCACCCCGGCGCGGACAGCTGCACTCGGGGAGGGGGGAGGGAGCGGGCCGGCCGCGCCCCGGGAGGGGCCGCGCGCGACGCCGCCGAGGGGGCCGCGCGCAGCCCGCGGCCGGGTGGGGGGGGGGCGAGCCCCGCGGTTGCAGGTGTTTGGGGCCCGGGGAAGTTGGGCGACTTTGGTGACGGGAGACAATGAGGGGCTCTCCCACCCCCCCACACACGTGGCCCCAGTGGTCGAGTCCTTTTAAAGGGCCCGCTGGGTGGTGCTCTCGCTCGGGGCTAGCTCCAGGAGTGCGCACGTGTGGGATTTCGGTTATTCCTGCTGGGGAGGAGGAGGAGGGTGGTGCCGGGGAGAGCGGGCGAGCGAGCGAGCGGGTGGGCTGTCCACGCCGGAGCCGGGAGGCCCCGGGGAACGGAGCGCTTTCCACCTGTTCTCGGGCGCTTTTATTCCGGCGGAGAACGGGACTTGGAGGAGCGCGGAAAGTGCCCCTCTGCTCCCCAGGGAAGAAGGTGGCGGGGCTGGTCAGGCTGGAACCACGTAGGATGGAGGGTAGAGTGTGGCGGGAAGGGTGGAGTAGGGGGGAGGCACCAATCAGCAGCCTAGCGGGAAGAGCAATTTCCCCCACCCCAGGGAACGGACACGTGCAGCCGCGCTGGAGCAGCAGCCTGGCTTGCCGCCCTGGGACTGCCCTCGCCCGCCGCAGCCTGGCCGCGCACGGACGCGAGGGCTCACAATGTGGCCAGGGGGCTGGGGACTCGGGGACCGGTGTCCGGGTGGGGGTGGAGACCTGCCCCGGCCAAGGGAACGTGCCCCGGGAGGAGGCTGCGGAGGCCACGGGCCCTAGAAATGGTAACTGCCATTTAGGACATCGGAATTCTGTCCAGCCGGAAGGGAGAAATCACCTCCAAAGACTACCCAGAAGTTTGGAAGAACTATGTTGAAGGCTTGTCTGTTTGTATTGGTCATTTGTGCCTGAGCAGTTCGACTCTGAGTCCTGTGTGGCTCTTTACTCCACTTCTCAAGAAACACCGCCCCTGACGTGCACTCACATTTAGCTATTTACTAGCGACAGGCACAACCTGGAGAAAATAATAGCCAGGATGAGGAACGAGTTTATATGACAGATGTAGAAGTAGGGGGACTGGATAATTCCACCTTCCTCCACCCTCGCCTTTTCTGATCGTTTTAACAACGGCACTTTAAAAACAAAATTCTCAAGCTATTGCAAATCAGTCTTGTGAACCAACTAATCTTAAGATACTGACTTCATCTTCCCGAGCACTGCCCTGTAGGTGGGAGTGAGCAACCCCTAACTAAACGTTGTCTATTCCTGGTTTTTAGGTTGTTTGTTTTTAAAGTTCAGCTACTCTGTAGATGCCTCCTAAATACATTTGGGGGGGGGGGGCGGAGGGGAGTAGCAGTAGCAGGCCACGGTGAATTCACCCCGTATCTCCTGGAATGTTCTATGGACGTTTTGTTTTGTGACAAGGTTTACGCTCTGTAGCCCAGGCTGGCCTCTCAAACTGAAGAGGCTTCTGCCTCTATCTGGATCAGGAGCCTCCATGCTTGGCTTTCTCTGAACTGTTGTGCCACACCTTTTTTCTTTGAAAAGGGTTTCATAAAGCCCAGACTCACTAGCAACCAGCTCTCTAGCCTGCATATCACCTTGAACTAATTCTTCTGCCTGCGCTCCTGGGGTGTTGGGATTACAGACATGCATCTGAGTGCTGCTAACATTTCTTCACACTTGTATCTAATCCATTATATTCTGACTGTTCTCTAACTCCTTCCTCCTGCTCCCCCATCTATCTTCTCATTTCTGTCTTTATCCTTTTTTTTTTTTTAATGGGTTTTTGTTTTTCGAGACAAGGTTTCTCTGTGTAGTTTTGGTGCCTGTCCTGGATCTCGCTACGTAGGCCAGGCTGGCCTCAGACTCACAGAGATCTGCCTGGTTCTGCCTCCTGAGGGCTGGGATTAAAGGTGTGGGCCACCGCGGCTGGGCTTTTATATGGATCAAAGGCGTGCGCCACTACCACCAAGCTCTTGTCTTTATCTTTTATCATCATCTAATCTTACTAACATCTCACTTGTCATTACTGGCCAACCTAGTAATAATAAATTAACAGTATCAGGAAGCAGAAAGGTAAGAGAGATTTGGCTACCCGATAATCACTGTGGTACTTGAATGCTTGTTACACTCAATTACACACCCCCATTGTAAACTACTGGCTTCTTATCATCCACACCTCTTATCATCCACACCGCAGCCACAAGTCCTAAAAGTCAACAAAGCTGTTGTGGAACTGGAAGTACTGCACTTCCACCCCCTTACAGGGGTCAGAAATGATCAGAACCTCCTTCCTCTGGGTGGATTTGCCTCTGAGGCCAGTGTCCGCTTGAGTGTCCCACATGGGTTCATGTGATTTGCACATCGCCGGAGAGTGCTATCATTACGTAACTGCAGTTTGGGCCTGCTTCCTTCTCTCTGCCCTCCTGACCACCCACAGTCCCACTAACCCTCTACCTGCAGCCTGGATCCCATCCAGGCTCTGAGAGCAAAGGATTTGGAGATGCCTAAGGTCTGACAGAGCGGACTAGACTTTACTTCCATTTGGACTTCTGCTTCTTGGGATTGCTGGATCCTTGCCCCAGCTCTGAACATGCCTATCACCTTTCCCCTTGAGCGTGCCTGCTTCAGGCCTGTTCTCTGAACTAACCTGTAGTCCAGAATAATGACCCCTGTAGGAATGTTTAAACATTCCCTCTGACTTTCTTCTTGCTTCTGAGTGGAGCCGCCCCTCCTGATTTGTCCCAGCATAGACTGCTTTCCTCTCTCTGATCACTAGGGTTTGCGTCTTCCTTACTCCATGTCTCTTTTCTACTCATGAGCCAGGGCCTCTAACCTCATGACCCTGGTGGTACCTGGAAATAATTCTTTCATAGTCTCTACAACTTTGATTTACGTAACCTCTTCTCCCTGAGCATTTTCCATTAAACGGGAAATTGGGCCTGACAACCTGAATTTGAGCCCCTGAACCCACATGGTGGAAAGAGAACCAAGCACCACACCATGTGTGTGCTCTGGCACACACGCACACCCACATACATAGAAAACAAATCGTGGGACATGTCTTTAATCTCAGCACTTGGGAGGTAGAGGTACAAGAATGACAAGTTTAAGTCCAGCCTCTACTACACAAAACAAATTCAAGGCTAGCCTGGACCACATGAGATCTGTATCAAAACCAAAATAGGGCCACAAGAGGCAGTGGTGGCACATGACTTTAGTCTCAGCACTTGGGAGGCGGAGACAGGCAGATCTCTGTGAGTTCGAGGCCAGCCTGGTCTACTGAGTGAGTTCCAGGACAGGCTCCAAAGCTACACAGAGAAACCCTGTCTCGAAAAACCAAAAAAAAAGGGGGGGCCACAGGATGGCTCAAGGAATAAAGGTGCTGATGACCTGGGTTCCATCACCTGGAATCACATGCTAGAAGGAAAGAACTGACTCCAGCAAGTTGTCGTGGGACCTAGACAAGCGTACTGTGGCACGCATAATGTTTTCAAACCTATTGTGCTGTGGCGGCTGCATGCATGTAATCTCAGCACTCAGGAGAATGAAGCCAAAAGATCACAAGTTTGAGGCTAGCCTGAGCTACATGAATCCAAGTCCAGCCTGTTCTAAACAGTGAGACCCTGTCTCAAAAACAAAACAATGGGCCAGCAAAGTGGCTTAGTGAGTAAAGGCACTTGCCACCAAGACTGACAACCTGAGTTTAATCCCTGTCACCCCACGTGGTGGGATGAGAGAACCAACTCCTACAAGTTGTCCTCAGACCACACATGGACCTGTGGCGTACATACAGACGTGTACACATGAATGCACAAGCACACACACATAAGTTATTTTTTGTTGTTTTTGTTTTTCAAGACAGGGTTTCTCTGTGTAGCTTTGTGCCTTTCCTGGGACTCACTTGGTAGCCTAGGCTGGCCTCAAACTCACAAAGATCTGCCTGCCTCTGCCTCCCAAGTGCTGGGATTAAAGGCGTGCGCCGCCGCCGCCGCCGCCGCCGCCGCGCCGCCGCCACCACCACCACCCCCCCCCCCCCCCCCCCGCCATAAATGTAATACAAAATTTTAAACACTAAACAATCCCCCAGTTTTGCTTACTAATTAATGATGTAAAAATATTTACATTACTTCTCATTGAAAAATAAGATATAATGTCAACCATCAATGGGATTCACAGAAATTCCTGAAAATAATTTGGGAAACTACTTTTTTAAAATAGTTTTTAAATTTTGAGGCAGGATCTCACTATGTAGCCCTGGCTGGCCTCAAACTCACAGAGATCCACCTTCCTCTGCCTCTAAAGTACTAAAAGACATGGGGCATCATACCCAGCCTTACTTTTAAAAGTTATTCTATGTGTATAGGTATTTTGCCTACGTATTTCTGTGTATCATGTGTGTGCTTGGTTCTCCCGGAGGCAAATAAAAGGTGTTGGGTTCCTGGAACTGGCATTACAGATGGTTGTGATCCACTGTGTAGGTGTTGGGAATCAAACCTGGGTCCTCTGGAAGAGCAGCCAATGCTCCTAACCAATAAACCATCTCTCTATGTACCACCCACCACCACCGCACCCTTCCCTGCTAGTTTTTTTTTTTTTTTTTTTTTTTTTTTTTAAAGGGGCTCACTATGTATTCCCAGCAATCAAACTCACCATGGCCTCAAACTGACAGAGATCTACCAGCCTCTGGCCCCTAAGTGCTGGGATTAAAAGTATGTACCATGCACCACCACCTGGCCAGACAACCTACCTTTATATAAATAGGATGCTGGAGAGATGGCTCATTGGTTAAGAGCACTGGCTGCTCTTGCAGAGCATCTGAGTTCAGTTCCCATCACTCACATGGTGCCTCACAATTGTCTACAACTTCAGTCCCAGGGAAACTACCCCTCTCTTCTCACCTCCATGGGTACCAAGCATGAACATGGTGCTCTTAGATACATGCAAGCAAAACAATCATACACATAAAATAAATCTAAATTTAAGTATATATTTGTTTATGTTTATGGGTGTGGGGTTGTGTGTGCACTGCATAAGAGCAGGAGCTAGGCAAGATCAGAAGAGGACATTGGATCTCCTGGAACTTGAGTTAACAGGTGGTTGTGTACTGCCACATGGGTGTTGGGGATCGAACCCAGGTCCTCTGTGACTCTAAGCCCACATTCAACCATTTCAGTGTGTTTCTTCTAAATGTCTCTCAACCCTCACACTTAAGCCTATATTAAAATATCATTATTAAATCACTCCCCATAAAAGAAAGTAAATTAGGTTTGTGATCAGGAAATTTTCATCCTAAGAAGAAATCCTCCTCCTCCTTGTACTAATCAAAGAGGACTTTAACTAATGGTCCCCAACTCACCTTAAATTACTGCTTGCTGTTATGGCATATACCTGTACTTCCAGTACTTGGAAGGCAGAGTCGCAGGAATTGCCTATCTTAGGCCACACTGAACTACATAATGAGACCCAATCTCCAAAAAATTAGGGACTGGAGAGACGGCTCAGCAGTTAAGAGTGCTTACTGCAGCCGGGCGGTGGTGGCGCACGCCTTTAATCCCAGCACTCGGGAGGCAGAGCCAGGCGGATCTCTGTGAGTTCGAGGCCAGCCTGGGCTACCAAGTGAGCTCCAGGAAAGGCGCAAAGCTACACAGAGAAACCCTGTCTCGAAAAACCAAAAAAAAAAAAAGAGTGCTTACTGCTGCTTTTGCAGAGGACCTGGGTTCAGGATTCCCATCACCCATGTGGTGGCCCACGACAACTCCAGGCCCAGTGCCTCTTCTGACCTCCAAGGTCTTCTGCCTGCATGTGGTGCGCACACACACTCAGGCATACACATACACAAACAATTTTGTTTGTTCTCAGACAGGGTTTCTCTCTGTAATGGCTCTGGCTGTCTTGGAACTCACTCTGTAGACCAGGCTGGCCTCAAACTCACAGAGATCCTCCTGCCTCTGCTTCCCTAGTACTGAGATTAAAGGCATGGGCCATCACAAACATTTTTTTTTTTAAATCAAGCCTGATATGGTAATGCACACCTTTAATCCCAGCATTTGGGAGGCAGAGGCATGCGGATCTTTGTGAGTTTAAGGCCAGCCTGGTCTACAAATAGAGCTCCAGGACAGCCAAGAGTGTTACACAGAGAAACACTGTCTCCAAAAACAAACAAAAATCCCCTTGTCTTCTGACCTCCACACATGAGTTTTGGCATGCACTCATGATAATACTTATCATATATACACCACACATATCCACAATACAAAAAACAAAAAACAAAAACAAAAACAAAAACAAAAAAAAAACAATGACTATCTTTTGATCATTGAGAGACTATTCCAACTCTGGTAGATGCTTATTGAAGAAGTAAGCAGACCAAACTTTGCCTTTAACCTGCCTTTCTAGCCTTTTCCGCCACTAACACCTCCACCCTATCCCACCAGGGATCCCCCTCCCCCTGCCAAACAGGTTCACTCAACTGCAAGATCGATCACCTTGGCTCCTCTTTTGATCATGCCTTTCAATCGCCTGGAAAGACTACTTACAACTTGACTTCTAAGCGAGAAGTGTTCAAAGAGCTTCCTTGATGTAACATTCCTGAAACACCCTAATTTACCTACTCTTACACAAGAGATTGCGCATCCTATGATTCACTTACCAAGCTCTTGTTTTTCTTTTGCTGATTTTGCAGTTACTTGACTCTTGTTATTGGAGTCGTCTTTTCTTCTCAAGTAGACTTTTCGAGGAAATGCTCCCTGATATTCACCAATTATATAATGATGATGTCCATGATGGCACGTACCACAGGAAACTGAGAAAGCCAGAGCATGGGAGCCTGCCTGCCGCCTTCCACTGCCTTTCTGCTCTCAGTCATGGGACCCACTCATTCACAACAATATTGGTCATAGATCTTTCTCAGAAAACTTTGCACATCTCTCCCAGCTCTGGTGTCCTTTAGCCATACGCTGCCTGGATGCTGCTCTATCAGCTTATATATTCAATATTAAAGACCAAGATATAAAAACCAAGGGTTGCTGGACATGGTGGCACATGTCATTAATCCCAGTACTTGGAGGTAGAAGCAGGCAGATCTCTGACTTTGAGGGTAGCCTAGCCTACATAGCTGCAGACCAGCCAGGGCTATATAATGAGATACTGTCTCAAAGCAAAAAAAAAAGACCCTAGGTTTAAGGATGTGGTCCAATGGTACAACACTTACCTACCAGGTCCTGGTTGATTATACACTAAAAAAAACTGACATCACACACCTTAATACACTTAAAATTTTTTTAATCATTCAATTTTCCTTTTTTGGCTGACCTTGGTAGTGCATGCTTTTAATTCCAGCACCTAGGAGGTGGATGTGGGTGGCAGTATGTGCCAAAACTTTTCCAGGGGAGATGTAATACATGTGTCTACTTACCCCAGACACAGAGTCCACAGCAGACCAAAGTCCACCTTGGTAAACCACTGGGTTTTGGATTCCTGCTTAAGGACCTTCCCTACCAGGGAGAACGGCTCAATCTCGGAGAAACTTACACAGCAGGTAGATCTCTATGATTTCAAGGCCAGCAGAGTTGACATGGGGAACTCCGGGCCAACTAGGGCTGTATAGTGAAATCCTGTCTCAGAAAAAAAAAAAAATGTTTTCCTTCTTTAGCTGGAAGTGATTGTCTACCACTATAATCCCAGCATTTGGGAAGTGGAGGTACGAGCATCAGGAGTTCAAAATCACCATCAGCTATATAGAAAATCCCAGACCTGCCTGGCTTACCTGAGATCCTGTCTCCAAAATGAAAGAGGAAGCTCAAGAGCATCGTCAAAACCAGGCAGGTCAAGTGATCTACCCATGAGCTACCCCCGTTTCCTCATCTGTACCCCAGCTCTAAGTACACCCCTTTAACTTTTTACATTTATTTATTATATGTGTAAGTGTGCATGTGTGTGAACATGTGTGCGAATGCATATGGATGGAGGCAGAGGACAATATGTAGAAAGAAGTCAGTTCTCTCCTTCCACCATGTGATTTCTGGGGATTGAACTTGGGTCATCTACATGGCAAAAGAACACCTTTATCTACCCAGCCCTGAGTAGCATATTCCTTTTTTTTTTTTTTTTTTTTTCAGACAGAGACTCTAAGTAGCTAAACATGGCCTTGAACTTTTATTTTGGGATTTTTTTGGTTCGTTGGTTGATTTGATGTGGTATTGGGGGGCAGTGCTTCACACAGGATATATACCGGGGTGGTCTCCAGCTTGCTATCTAGTTAAGGCTGAAATGAACTTCTGATCCTCCTGCCTCCACCTCCTGCCTGCTGGAATTACAGGCAAGTGCCAACAAGCTTGGTTTCCATTGTTTTTGCTGTTGTTTAAGACTAGGTCTCATTTAATCAAGGTTGGCCTCCAGCTCACTGTATAGCTGAGGCTAGCCTGGAATTTGTAACCATCCTGCTTTTATTTCCTGGCATGAACATGAGTCAGTTTTTATGTGGTGCTGGGATTTGAACCCAGGGCTTTGTGCATGTTAAGCAATCACTCTACCAACTGAGCTATATCCTTGACCTCTGTTCAACTTTGGGGCTATATTTTTTGAGATTATTGTCTCTGATCCTGCTTTTTCTCTTTTATTGCTTCACGATTTACCTCTTCATTTCACGTGGCATCAAGTTAATTAACAAATTGCATATATCTGTGGTTCAAAATTCTGTTGAAGGCCACAGCATTGCCTTGGGATATGGTGCACAATAGAGCAGTAAATGAACAAAAGGTAAGTCATAAAAAGACAAGAAAATTTCCCAGCCACATGTCACCAGTGCTACCAATGCTGTCCTTGTGTCTCCTTTCACAACCTTGTACCTTCTGTTCAACCTCCTTCCCAGCCGCCATGGGACCTGTCACACTCACACTATCCTTAACTGCCATCTTAGCAAATCCATCAGTTCTGAATACTCTGTGATGCAATTTTGAAAACAGATCAATTGTGGAAAATTTTAAAAAGATGGATAGGCCACTGTCTGGGAAAGAAGTTAACAGAGTCAACAAAAAAATCATTTTGAAAGTAGTGGGAAGGTTTTTTGGGGGGAGGATGGGGGGTCTGGCAGTGTAGCTCAGTGGTAGAGCACTTGTGTAGCATGTGTGAGGCCCTGTGTTGGTGGATTTTTCACAAACAGATCTCCTCCAACAGCCCTGGGTTCAACCTCCAGCACCTCGGATAATAAAATAAAAGGGCATCTGGCCGGCATTAGGAAGACAGAGGCAGGTGGACCACTGTGAGTTCTAAGCCAGACTGGTCTGCATAGTGAGTTCCAGGCCAGCCAGGGCCACCTAAGACCCTGTCTCTAAGTAGCCACAGTCACTCTAGAGCTTCTGTGTGGTCTGAGGAGATGGCTCAGCGGTAACGGACTTGCTGTACAAGCTTAAATCCTTGAGTTCGGATCCCAGGTTAGCAGCCAGGTAAATACCTGGTACAACGGCACATACCGTAACCCCAGCACTGGGGAGCAGAGGCAGTGACTCTGGGGGCTTTCTGTTCAGTCGGTCTATTTGAGACAGCAAGCTCCAGGCTCAAAGAGACTTTTCCTAAAAAAAGTGAGGTGGAATTTGGCTGAACAGGTCAAAGAACCTGCCACACCTCCTGGCCCGGGTTTGATGCCCAGAAAGCGCTGGTGAAAGGAGAAACTGACTCCCCAATTATCCCATGGGTACTGTCACACCCGCCACCACCCTCACATGCACAATAAATACATGTAAAAAAATTAAATCAAGGCAAAGTGGAGAGAGCCAGATCTGTAGCTCAGCAGGTAAAAGCACTCACTACTTAGCCTGATGACCTGAGTTCCGTTCCCCGGAGCCCACATGGGAAAGGGGAGAAATGGACTCCTGCAAGTTGTCCTCTGCCCTCTGCACCTATGTTATGGCACACTCAAGGCCCCCCCCCCACACACACACATACACGTTCTAGATCACGGCATTTAATTCCCACGAGTCATGGCATTTGTAAGCCTCAGCGTGCTTCCAGTGACTAATTCCTGCAAGACTGACTGAGACCATGGTAACAGGAGCCGCTGTGTTTTGGCCTTAAGGCTGGAAGTTTGTGCTCTTTCCTCTCAGCTGCTACCATGCCATCCACACTTGAAGAAAACCTGGGACCACATGAGCTACCGAGGCCTCATTGGCAAGCACCCAAGGTACCCAGGAGATGGGGGTGGGTGGGAGGGAGTAGGGCTTGTGGTCATGCTGTGGTGTGCCTCACCACAGTGTCCGTTACCACAAATATCACCCAGGTTAGTTGGCAAGCTGGGGTGAGGGATTACCACGTGAAGAGGCACCAGAGCTTCTGCCTGTCAACCTTGATAAGCTGTGGCATTGGTCGGTGATGAGATACAGTAACCGCTGCCACCAACAAGTGGCATCTTCCCATCTTCCGTGTGGTGCAACCCAGGATCTACAGAGTTCTGAGGCCAGGAAAAGTGCACAAGCAGCCTGTCATGAAGAAGGCCAGGCTCTCAGGATGATGGTGACACACACCTTTAATCTAACACTCAGGAGGTAGAGACAATGGGATCTCTGAGGCCAGCCTGATCTACAAAGAGAGCTTCAGGACAGCCAGGGTTACACAGAGAAACCCTGTCTCAAAAAACCAAAAAAAAAAAAAAAAAAAAAAAAAAAAAAAAAAAAAAAAAAGAAAGAAAAGAAAAGAAAAAGAAGGCCAAATCCTTCAGCAGAAGCCCTGAGAAGGTCACAGGGGCTGGTGGGAGGCCCAGGTATCCTGCCTGCTTCAAGTCACATAGGGAGGTTCATTAAATGCTAAAAATTCTTTAAACAAAACAAAAGTCCTCCTGCCTGACCTGAATGACAAAGGCTCCTGGTCTTTTTTGTTGTTGTTGTTTTTTTTGTTTTTTGTTTTTTGTTTTTTCGAGACAGGATTTCTTTGTGTAGCTTTGGAGCCTGTCCTGGTATTCACTCTGTAGCCCAGGCTGGCCTCGAACTCACAGAGATCCTCCTGCCTCTGCCTCCCAAGTGCTGGGATTAAAGGCGTGCGCTCCTGGTTCTTTTGGTCTTCTGTACACAGTCAGCTGTTCCACATTGGAGTCATTCCTGTTTTCTGGGCTCAGGCTTCAAACAGCCTGGGCCAGAGTGGGCTATAGCTTTTTTTTTTTTTAATATATAATTTATTTTTATTTTATGTTCATTGGTGTTTTGCCTTCTGTCTGTGTGAGAGTGTCAGAAGCCCTGGAACTGGAGTTACAGACAGGTGTGAACTTCCATGTGCTGGGAATTGAACCCATGTCCCCTGGAAGAGCAGCCAGTGTTCTTCTTAACCACTGAGCCATCTCTCCAGCCCCGAGAACTCTTTTCTTTTCTTTTTTTGAGACAGAGTCTCACTATGTAGCTCTGGCTGTCCAGGAATTCACTCTGTAGACCAGGCTGGCCTCAAACTCACAGAGATCCTCCTGCCTCGTAGCTTCCCGAGTGCTGGGATTGAAGGCGTGTGCCACCATAACTGGCCCACAGTGGGCCATATCTGACAGTCAACTGTACTTTCTTTTGTTTTGATGCTCCTAGGGCTGGAACCAGAGCCTCGGTCACGCTAGACAAGGGTCTCCCACTGCCCCAAACACTGTTTGAACACCTTATGCAGTGACAGATCATTTTAAAGGTTGTTGAGTTAGTGAGAGTCAAAGGTTGTTGAGGACAGCCTTTCTTCCATGTGCCCCTCTTTGATTCAAGACTGAAATCCTCATCAGGAAGGCTGGGGTGCAAGCAGGAAGCCCTACACTCCACACTCAGCACAGAAGAAAAATAAACTGGAATCCTCATCCGATGCTGTTGCCTGCTACATTCTCTTCCACAAACTCCGTCTGAAAGGCAGCCCTCTACTGCCCTGGACTGCTTCTCTGCTCCAAAATTCCTCTCTGAATTCCTGGGGTCTCCCGCCCCAGCCTATCTCATTGTGACATCTCCCCTTGTTCTTGACACCAGGTCAAATAGCTTTGTAGCATCTCAATTCCCAGTGCCATTCAGAAGCTGGTGAATCTTAATGAGTTCTCTCCTTAATCTCTTCTCAAAGGAGCTGCGATTCGTAATTTCTTCAACTTTCCTTTTAATGATTTTAGCTCCCTGTGTCGGTCCTTTGGCCTCAGATCAGCCCTACTCAGTGTAAAGGTCACATTACTTTGGTTGACGAAGTGTCCAGGGTCGTATACATTTGGCCTCAAACTCCTTAACCAGGCCCAAGTTGCTTCTGATGCATTTCATTCAAGACTGAAATGTACATTTAGGTAGAAAATTCTGCCTCTGGCCTAGAGAAGTTTCTAATTAAATTGATAAAACAGCAGAGTTAGTAATATAGTGTGAACTCCGAGTGCACTCTAGGGTCTGTAGTATGTATAGTCCTAAAGTTATAAATGATGACAGAAATAATCTAGTCCAGTGTTGGGGATGTAGTTCGGGTGGTACAGTGCTTTCTCAACATGAACAGGGCCCTCAGTTCAGTCCCTGTCCCTGCAGAAATGGGACTCGGTGGCACACAGCTCTACTCGAGGCAATTGTGAGGTCAAGGCAAGGGGTCTCAAGTTCCAGGACAGTTCGGCTTCCATGGTAGAGCCTATCTAAAAAATCAAAAAGTGAAGGAAGGAAGGAAAAGTAGGTCTCGTCTAAATGCTCCTTCTAGGGGTGAGTTCAGAAGACTGGAGGGAACTGGAATGTTTAGAGGAGGAGGCTGGCTTGAGAAAGATAAGGATTAAGAAAAAAAAAAGATTTATTTTTATTTCTGTAGCTGTACATAACATACATGTCTGTAAGAGTGTCTCACATGTGTGGGGGTGCCTGTGGAGCCATGCAGTTAGGAGCCACATAGTGTGGGTACTGGGACCTGAAAGTAGGTCCTCCAGTATGGCAGTGAACCCTCTTAACCACTAAGCCATCTCGCTAATCTGCTGGTTCCCAGCCTTCCTAATGCTGCGGCCCTTTAATATAGTTCCTCATGTTGTGGTGACCCCAACTATAACATTATTTTCATTACTCCTTGATAATTAAGTTTGCTACTATTATGAATCATAACGTAAACATCTGTGTTTAATGGTAGTGTTAGGAGACTCCTGTGGAAGGGCCGTCACGCACAGGTTGAGAACTGTGCTCTGGTTCCTTGGTAGAGCAGAAGCACCCTTAAGCACTGAGCCAACTCTCCAGGCCCAGAGATGAGTCTGAATGGGTGAGAAATCCACTTGACCATTCAGAGCTCTCAAACATGGGCCAGAAGCTGGGCAGTGGTGGTCCACACCTTTGATCTCAACACTGGGGAGGCAGAGGCAGACAGATCTCAGTGAGTTTGTGACCAGCCTGGTCTACAGAGAGTTCCAGGACAGCCAGGACTATACAGAGAAACATGTCTCAAAGAAACAAAAGGGGGGAAGAAAAAGAGCAAAAAGTATAGGCTGGAGACAGGATTCAACTGGTAAAGTGCTTGCCACTCAGGTATGAGGACCTTAGTTTGATACCCAGCACCCAAGTTAAAGCCAGGCATGCTGTCAACTCACACACACAGGGTACAAGTACACTCCCCCAAGGACACATGTACACATACAAAATACAAAGAAACAAATATTTAAAAAAAAAAAAAAAAAAAAAAAAAAACCAAGATGACCGTGGTGGTATATTTAATCTCAGCATTTGGGGAACAGAGGCAGGCATGTCTTTTTTTTTTTTTTTTTTTTTTTTTTTTTTTTTTGGTTTTTCGAGACAGGGTTTCTCTGTGTAGCTTTGCGCCTTTCCTGGAACTCTCTTTGGAGACCAGGCTGGCCTCGAACTAACAGAGATCCGCCTGGCTCTGCCTCCCGAGTGCTGGGATTAAAGGCGTGCGCCACCACCGCCCGGCTGGCAGGCATGTCTTATACATTTGAGGCCAGTTTGAAAGTCACATTACTTTGGTTGAGGAAGTATCCGGGGTCATATACATCTGGCCTGGAACTCCTTAGCCAGGCTCAAGTTGTTTCTGATTCATTTCATTCAACACTGAAAAGTGTTCCACATTTAGGAAGAAAATTCTGTTTATATAGCAAGCTCCAGGCCAGGCAAGCCTACACAGTGAAGCCCTGCATGGCCCATGTACACACAAAAAATAAAACTGAAAAATCAAACAAATAACAACTTAAACCAGAAATGTTGGCACATGCCAGTATACCCAGTACTTGGGAGGATTTAGGCTGGAGGATCAGGAATTCAAGACTAGCCTTGGCTACATAAGACCCTATTTTATTTTATTTTTCAAGACAGGGTTTCTCTGTGTAGCCTTGGCTATCCTGGAACTTGCTCTATAGACCCGGCTAGGCTCAAACTCACAGAGATCCTCTTGCCTCTGCCCTGGAGTGCTGGGATTAAAGGCATGCACCACCATTGCCTGACAAGACCCTATTTAAAAGAAAAAAAAAAAAAAAAGATGTGTATGTTTTCACTGAATTCAACACCAATAATCTGGAAAACAATTTTTAACCTTAGAGTGATAGTTACACAAATTTAAGACCAGCCTAGGGAGCTGGGTGGTGGTGGCGCACGCCTTTAATCACAGAACTCAGGAGGCAGAGGCAGGCAATCTGTGAGTTTGAGGCCAGCCTGGTCTACAGAGCGAGATCCTGGACAGCCAGGGCTCCACAGAGAAACCCTGTCTCAAAACCTTGTGGCAGCTCCTCCCCCTGCTCCCCCTCCCCTCACAGGCCAAATGCACCAGCATCTCGTAAAACCTGGTGGTGGAGGTAAGAGGATGGGAAACTCAGGGTCACCTCTGCTATATAATAAACTCAAGGCCTTGGCTGCTTGAGACCCTATCTCAAGAAGAAAAGAAGAAAGAGGGAGAGAAAATGGGTTCTAATTATAGGTTTAGCACTAAATGCGGGCTTAGATGTTATATTGCAGTTTCTCAATAATTAAATACCACAACTATTCACTCCCAATTTGTTTACCTCCACAATTTGTACTGGTTTGTTTTTCTCAACCTGACAGAAACTAGAGTTGCCTGGAAAGAAACAACCTGAACTGAGGGATTTCTTCCACCAGACTGGCCTGTGGGCAAGCCTATGGGTCTTTCTTTCTTTTTTAAGACAGGGCCTCTCTATGTAACTCTGACTGGCCTTGAACTCTCTATGTAGACCAGGCTGGCCTCGGACTCACAGATTCTCCTGCCTCTCCCTCTCCAGTGCTGAGATTAAAAGCAAGCAACGACGCTATGCCTAGCTGGGGCCATTTTCTTGATCAATGATAGATGTGGGCGGACCCAGCCCACCCACTTGGAGTCCCTCAGTAACCTGTAGGGCAAATAAATCTTCCCTCCCCACAACTCGTTTTGGTCAATGTTTTATCACTGAAACAAAAAGCACATGAGGAACAATTGTAATGTGAAACAAATGAGATAACTGTTTTTTCAATGGTAGGGTTTGAACCCAGGACCTTGTGCATGCTACGTAAATAGTTTCTCTTCAGATCATATAAAAAGAGTTAATATTTCATTTTTTCTAAATGATTATTTAATTTATTTTTTGAGACAAGGTGTCTCTGTATAGCCCTGGCTGTCCTGGCATTCACTTCTGTAAACCAGGCTGGCCTCAAACTCAGAGATACACCTGCTTTTGCCTCCCAAGTGCTGGGATCAAAGGCATACGCCACCACTCCAGCTTAAATATTTACTTTTTTTTTTTTTTTTTTTTTTTCCGAGACAGGGTTTCTCTGTGTAGCTTTGCGCCTTTCCTGGGACTCACTTGGTAGTCCATGCTGGCCTTGAACTCACAGAGATCCGCCTGGCTCTGCCTCCCGAGTGCTGGGATTAAAGGCGTGTGCCACCACCGCCCGGCTTAAATATTTACTTTTAAACTTATGCATATGTGCTTGTGCATGGATCTGTGTTGGTTTGGCATGTATCCTCAGACAGCAGGGGTGTCAGACCCCCTAGAGCAGTGGTTCTTGACCTGTGGGTCCCGACCCCTTTGGGGTCTAACAACCCTTTCACAAGGGTCGCATATCAGATTCTCACATATCAGATGTTTACATTACGATTCCTCACAGTAGCAAAATTACAGTTAGGAAGTCAGCGATGAAAATAATGTTATGGTTGGGGGCCATGACAACATGAGGAGCTGTACTAAAGGGTCACACAATTGAGAACCACTGCCCTAGGGTTTGAATTACAGGTGGTTGTCAGCCACCCAACAAAGGTGCTGGGACTGGAACTCCGATCCCTCAAAGAGTAATGCAGGTTTTTAATTGCTGAGCCATGTCTTCATCCCCAATTAATTTTTAAAAAGATTTATTTATTTTTATTTTATGGATATGTGTGTTTAACTACATGTATGTATGTGTATTATGTGCATGCCTTGTGTCCACAGAGGCCAAAAGAGGGAATCAGATTCCCTGGAACTAGAATTATAGTTGGTTGTAAGCTGTTCTGTGGGTGCTGGAGGCTGAGCCTGTGGCCTCCACAAGAGCAGCAGGTGCTCTTCTTAACTGCTAAGCCATCTATAAAGCCCCAAATTCCTTTATTTTTATTTTTTATTTTATCATCAGCATTACTACATACACAGCTTAAATTTCATTATTTTTAAACCTAACAATAACAAATTCATTTGTCTATTTATTGTTTTTCTTTTTGAAACAGGCTCTCATTCAGCCCAGGCCTCTGCCTCCCAAATGCTGGAATTACAAGCATGGTTACCATGCCCAGCAATGTTTCTCTTCTTTGTCTTTGGGGGGGGGGTATTCATGATAGGGTTTCTCTCTAGCCTTAGATGTCCTGGAACTCGCTCTGTAGACCAGGCTAACCTGGAACTCTGAGATCTGTCTGCCCCTGCCTCCAGAGTCCAGGGGATTAAAGGTGCACGCCACCATGCCCAATTTTTCCTGTCTTTGTTTGAAACAGTCTCATGCAAGCCGGCCTGGCCTTTGACTCACTAGGTAGCTGAAGATGACTTTGACCTCTTGATCTTCCTGCATCTATCACCTGGTGCTAGGATCTTAGGCGTGTTCCACCATGCCTTGTTCTATCTCTTAGCAGTAGTACTAGTTTTGGTGGTATTAACTGAACACTGGGCCTGGGGCGTGCTAAAAACAAACACAAAGCCTGAGCCTTCCGCTGAGCTCCAGCTCCACCAGCCCCTTTTCTTTTGAAAGGTCAACCAAGCCTTACCTGTGGCCTCCTACCTCACTTAGCAACCAAAACAGAGCCTTCAGGCTCTTGCCTTTCAATAGTTGAAAATCTAAAAGAAATAGGAAATGTAGGGGGAAGAGATGAGCTGCTGAAAACAGAAAAGCATGGGGTGATAACTGTTATTACTGAGGTGTGAAATTTAGATTAAACCCAAGACAAAGACATGTCTGGTAAATGGAGACAGATTGGGAGATGTTTTAGTTGTCCTTCTGGTTCATAATGAGAGCATTCGCAAATATGGTTGACCTAAAGAGATTCTGATCCGATGGCCTCTCCCTGTAGGTGAACAGTAGTAGTATCGAATGTTTTGTTTTGTATTTATTTATTTGTTTGTTTATTTATTTGTTTATTATATTTTTTTTTGAGACAGGGTTTCTGAGTGCAGCCCTGGTTCTCCTGGAATTTGCTCTGTAGCCCAGACCGGCCTTGAAGTCAGAGATTTGCCTGCTTCTGCCTCCCGAGTGCTGGGATTAAAGGCATGAGCCACCACCGCCTGGCATGGAATTATCAAATCTTTTAATTAATTTTGGAAAACAGAAATTTGCAAACTTCCTCCTTGCTGCTAAAGTTGGGAACTCTGAAAGTATTTGTTTTGGATGCCATTTTGTCCATTTGGTTTTCTCCCCCCAAGTGCTGGTGATGGAACCCAGAACTTTGAGCATGCCAGGCTAGCACTCAACAATTGAGAAACATTGCCAGCTCATCCCTGCCCTGTAGAACATACCCACGGACACATTTGAAATAATTTGAACAATTCTCAGTAAAGTTGATGTGAACTGTAAAAGTATATTGATGGGGATAGAGAGATAGCTCAGTGGTTAAGAACATTTGCTGCTCCTGTGGAGAACATAGGTTTGATTCCCAGCACTACATCACACAATGGCCTCTAATTCCAGTTCCAGGGGATCCTAAGCCTTATTCTGTCCTCATGGTACACATATGTACAAGCAGGCAAAAACTCACGTAAAAATAAATAAAATAACAGTATCACCAATTTTTTTCATCAAGGCAGAGTATCTGTATATATCTCAGCCCCCAGAACAGAGGGTACAGAGTAGCATTTCCTGGTGGCAATCCTTCCTAGGCCTTTGTAGTTACAGTGTCATCCAAGGAAGGTACTGGTAGGGCCATCAGTGATTGTTCTACAGACTAAAGGAGTGAAGATCCTTATTGCTCCTCTAAGACAGCTATGGCTGAAGCCCATTGGCTAAGTGAATGAGAAGGGCCTGTACAACTGCTGAGTGTTTGCTCGTCTGGGTAGTTCTGGGGATGGAACGTACTACACCCATGTCTTGCCATTGAGTTCACCCCACAAGCCCTGCTAAGCATTTCTTGCTCTTTTCTGTGGAAAAGCAAGGATGTAGATTTCGCATCTCCAGGTCTCCCAGCCTCTCTCTCTCTCTCTCTCTCTCTCTCTCTCTCTCTCTCTCTCTCTCTTTTCCTTCGAGACAGGGTTTCTCTGTGTAGCTTTGCACCTTTCCTGGAACTCACTTTTAGACCAGGCTGGCCTCGAACTCACAGAGATCCACCTGGCTCTGCTTCCTGAGTGCTGGGATTAAAGGGAAGCCGTCTCTTAAAGGAGCTGTGCTTCTGCTTGCTGCTAGTGAACAAAGCCTACCCAAGAAAAAGTGGTTACCAAGAAGTTGAGTTTGGCTCTGTTTTTATGTGTTTAGAATCCTTTTCAAAGCTTTTTAAAGCTTTTCAAGCTTTATGTGGAAATTCTTGCCAGAAGTTTGGGTGCTATATGTAGTCAGAAGTTTCTGTCCGCCAGCAACTCCCAAATACCCAGCAGCCACTTCCCAAATTACCACACAGAGGCTTATATTAATTATAAATGCTTGGCCGGTAGCTCAGGCCTATTACTAACTAGCTCTTACTCTAAAATTAACCCATAATTCTTTTTTTTTTTTTTAAAGATTTATTTATTTATTATGTATGTATGTATACAGTGTTCTGTCTGTGTGCCAGATCTCATTGCAGATGGTTGTGAGCCACCATGTAGTTGCTGGGAATTGAACTCAGGACCTCTGGAAGAGCAGTCAGTGCTCTTAACCGCTGAGCCATCTCTCCAGCCCCCTTAACCCATAATTCTTATCTATGTTTAGCCATGTGGCTTGGTATTCTTTCTCAGTACCACATTCTCATCTTGCTTCCTTTGCACCTGGCTGGCAACTCCTGCCTCTGCTCTTCTTCTTCCCAGCATTCTTAGTTTGGTCACCCTGCCTGTACTTCCTGCTTGACTACTGGCCAATCAGCATTTTATTAAAAGAAATTATAGTTTGAAGATGGGTTTGGCTTCAACATAGGGAGTACCAGGCCAGCTAGGGTTACATAGTGAGACTCTGCCTCAATAAATAAATAAATAATAAAAATTGTGTGTGTGTGTGTGTGTTTAGTGGTGGTGAGATGGCGATTGAACGCAGGGTTTCGCTCATACTAGGCAATGTTCTACCACCAAACCATACCTTCAAACTTCTTTTTATGAAATAGGCACTCACTAAGAAGCCCAGGCTGGCCTTGCACTCAAGCTCAGGATGGCCTTGAGTTTACCACCCTCATGCCTCAGGCTCTCCAGCAGCTGGGATTACAGGTCCACCAGGCCCAGCTTTCTTTCTTTTTTTTTTTTTTTTTTTTTTTGGTTTTTTCGAGACAGGGTTTCTCTGTGTAGCTTTGCGCCTTTCCTGGAGCTCACTTGGTAGCCCAGGCTGGCCTCGAACTCACAGAGATCCGCCTGCCTCTGCCTCCCAAGTGCTGGGATTAAAGGCGTGCGCCACCACGCCCGGCTCAGGCCCAGCTTTCTAAAGCAATTAAAACAACAAAAAAAGTACAAGACAGAGGCATTATGACCTGTATGCAGACTAACATCAAGGAAGACAGATTCAAAGCCTACCTATACCATCCTCTCTTTCCCACAGAATCCGGAGCAGGAAATTTCCACATAAAAATACTAGGAAGGAAATACGTCCTTGATTCTGGAGTAGGGAGATACTAAAGGATATTTAGCTGCCTGAGGAGATGAATGATATGAGCCAGAGGCCTCTTCAAGGCTCTGGGTCTTCTTGAGTTTACCCTTGGAGGCTGCCCCCCTGCCGAGGTCACCCCTATTTCAGCTCAGCCCTCTTGTGGAGGCCTGTTTCCTAGGAGGGCATAGAGGAAGCAGGATCTCATGCTGGGCTCTGCTGTGTGGAGTTTGTTTTCCATTAGTGTTCGGGAGGCCTCTTTTGTCAAGTTCTCACCGCTCCCCACAGTGTTCAGGAGAAAAAGGAAGCCCCAGTGTTTTTCCACCCTCGCTCACTCAGGCCAGAGCATGAAGCTGAGCCTTGAGGCCCTGGCAGCAGCTAGTCAACACAGTGTGGCCTAGCTCTCAGGTGTGCTAATTAAGGGAGCTCCCAGCACCCTGGGGATACTTCTGTGACCTCACCAAAGGGCTGCCGCCTCCAGCATCCTCTGGGAACAGAGGCCATCTTAAGATTGCTCCCTTAATAATGTGGGAGGCTGATCAGACCCATTGAGCAATTTATTCTCTCAGCACAGGGGCATGCAGCAGAGCCCAGTTTTATTTAGTTTATTTGGATAAATTAGGAAATGGGATTTGGGAGTTCATGCTATCTTAAAAACAGTTACAATGTAATCTTACCACTCAGAAACTGAGGCAGGAGGATTTCGAGTTTGAGGCCAGCTAACAGGAAAATCCTGTCTCAATAACTAAAAAAACCAAATAAAGAGGACCAGGAGAGATGGTTCAGCAGTTAAGAGCAGTTAATGCTCTTGCAGAGGACCCTGGTTCAATTTCTACCATGCTCGTGACTGATCATCTATAACTCCATTTCCAGGGAATCCTAAGCCCTCTTCTGATCTTGGGCATCGGGAACTGGTGGAGGTGCCTCCTGCCTTAGACTCACAAGGCTCAGAAGCCTGGCTTTCATTAAACAAACACAAACACCCAAAGTCTACTTCTCTGATTTTCACAGATACCTGCATTTTATATTGATACTGTTTAAAATGGAGACTGTAATGTATAGCTAAGTTATAGAGCTCTTGCCTGCCAGGTTCAGGGCCTAGGTGAAGTCCACCACACCCCCCAAATCACCCAGTGTTGTCTTCTATAAACTTCCTATTCTTTTTTTTTTTTCTTTAACAAACAAAACTTTACTTTTAACTATGCATGTATCTGTGCAGGAGTAAGTGCACATGAGGGCAGATGTCCTTGGAGATCAGAGGTGCCAGATCCCCTGAACCTAGAATTATAAGTGGTGGTGAGCTGCCTGATGTGGGTGCTAGGAAGTGAACTTGGGTCCTCTGCAAGAGCCTTGATCATGGACAGCACCTCTTTCATTTGTTTGTTTGTTTGTTTGTTTGTTTGTTTATTGAGACAAAGTCTCATATAGCCCAGGAGGGTGACCTCAAATCACCTTCTAAATTGCTGGAACTCTAGTCAGGTATACATCATCGTGCCTGAGGCTATAAACCTGACTTTTTGCAAACATGCATTTAGTTTTTTCTCTCTCTCTCTTCTCTCTCTCTCTCTCTCTCTCTCTCTCTCTCTGTTTTTCGAGACAGGGTTTCTCTGTAGCTTTGGAGCCTGTCCTGGCCTAGCTCTGTAGATCAGGCTGGTCTTGAACTCACAGAGATCCACTTGCCTCTGCCTCCCAAGTGCTAGGATTACAGGCGTGCACCACCACCGCCCGGCACATTTAGTTTTATACACTAGCCAGGAGTGGTGGCATACATGCCTTTAGTTTCAACAGAGAGAGGCAGTCTGATTGTGAGTTTAAGGACAGCCTGGTCTACATAGCAAGTTCTAGGATAGCCAGAGCTATATAGTGAAACCTTGTCTAAAAAAACCTCAAACAGCCAGGGGGCTCAGCAGTTAGGAGCACTGCTCTTCCAGAGGACCACAGTTCAATATCAGCACCCACACGGCAGCTCACAACCATCTGTTAACTCCAGTTCCAGGGGATCCAATGCCCTCTTCCAGCCTCTATTGGCAACACACACACACACACACACACACACACACACACACACACACACAAACACAGAGGATACTTATATTCATGCAGGCAAAATACTTACATGCATGAAATAAAATTAAGAGTCTTAAAAAACAAACAGAAGCCGGGGTGGCGCACTTTAATCCACATTGGAGCAGAGCAGCGATCTCTGTGATCGAGCACTGGCTACAAGTGAGTTCCAGAAAGGCAAAGTAAACAGAAACCCTGTCTCAAAAAAACCAAAAAAACAAAAAAAACAAAAAAAAAAAAAACAGAAGCCAGGTGGTGGTGGTGAACATCTTTAATCCCAGCACACAAGAGGCAGAGGCAGGCAGATCTTTGAGTTTGAGGCCAGTTTGGTCTACAGAGTGAGTTCCAGGACTTCCAGGGCCATATAAAGAAGCCTCGTCTCAAATAAAACTTAAATAAATATAAATCTAAAAAAGCAAACAGAAGATTTATACATTGGTTAGATATCGCTGTATATTGCCTGGTACCTCTGTACATCCTTAATATCCAGAGCTGGCATCCTTTGCAGGGGCTGCTTAGGTATTTTGGTATGACCAAAGAAACCTGGTTATCATTCACAGACAAGGAACAAGTCAAGGCTGGCTGCTCCTTGAGCTTGTGATCACCACAGGGAGCTGAGTCAATGGTAGGAGTTGTTTGTACACAGCTTTCACCCTCTGACAGCCCAGGCAGCCCTCTGTAGTTATAGCAACGTGCCACACCGGGGTGCTTGCAGCTCCCAGCTCCCAGTGTTGCCGTCATCCAGCTTTGTACAGCAGTTGAGCATAAAGTCATCATTTAGTCATTCTCCACTTCTCCCTGAGGGAGCTGGGTTGCAAAACATCTTCATCTTAGGCAGGTGAACTGGTTGCATTCTTCTGTCTTTCTTGCTAGTGATCCCGCCTTGTTTATTAAGTATGACTCAAGAATGACATCAATGAAACTGTTAACAAAATTAGATAGGAAATCCAATGAAAACAGAAACCACAGACACATAAAGGTTAATTTTGTCTCTGTGGTTCTTTATGTCTTGGTAGGTGTATGTGCATTTGGAGGACACAGTGGAGTCATTTGGACCTAATGTGGCTTCTGGGCCTTGAACTCAAGTTGACAGGCTTGAGTGGCAAGCATCTGTACACACTAAGCCAACTTGTTGGCCCACGGTGGGTCTTTAATGTGGTCTGAAATTATGTATGAGCTATGGTGACCAAATGCAAGTCGGACCTGTGATCCCTCAGAGAGTGTGCCATACCAGCCAAGCTACCTGCATTTGAGTCCAGTCCCTTGCTGTGGTGGTTTGAAGGAGAGTGGGCCCCATAGGCTCATATGTTTGAATGCTTATTTCCTAGTTAGTGGAACCACTGGGGAAGGATTAGGAGATGTGGCCTTTTTGGAGAAGGTATGTTACGGGTACGTGCTTTGAGGTTTCAAAGTCCATGGCATTTCCATTCAGCACCCTCTGTGGTTCAGAGTGCTTGTGGCTCAAGTGTGAGCTCTCAGCTACTGCTCCAGTGACATGCCTTCCTGCTGTCATGCCATGATGGTCATTTAGTGTATGTGTGTGAGAGCACATGTACCATGGCACATTTGTAGAGGTCAGAGAACAATTTGTAGGTCCCAGGGATCGAACTCAGGTTGTCAGGCTTGGCAACAAACACTTTTACCTACTAAGCCAGCTCACCAGCCCCCAGGATTCACACTTTTAGCTTAGTTTTGGTTTTGTTCTTCTTTTTGATCCTGAAGATTCACTCCTTGTACATACTAAGTACGCCCTCTACCCTTGAGTTATGCCTCCAGCTTGGGGTTTACTCTTTCTATGTGTACGCCTGGTGCTGGGGATTGGACTCATGGTCTCATACATGTTAGGCAAGCATACTGTCACTGAGCTATATCCCAAGCCCCATTTTCCCCTTATGTTTGTTTGTTTTGAAAGAGTCTCAGTGTGTAGCCCTGGCAGACCTAGAACTTGATGTGTAGACCAGGCTGGCCTCCAACTCACAGAGATTTGCCTGCCTTTGCCTCGCAAGTACTGCTAATAAATGCATGCACCATCATACCCAGCTTCCTTTTGTAGTTTTTAATGCAGGGTCCCACTAAATTGTCAAGCCTAGTGTTGAATTTTTGATCTTCCTGTCTCAGGTTCCTAGATGGCTAGGATTACAGACCTGTGCTTCCAGGCTCCATTCAGGGTCCAGTTTTGAGGTATATTTTATTGGTTCAGAAAAATGTACACCTTTATAATATAATATGAAGTAGCTTTAACACTGTCTTAATTAGGGTTTCTATTGCTGTGAAGAAACATCATGACCATGGCAACTCTTATAAAGGAAAATATTTAATTGGGGTGGCTTACAGTTTCAGAGGTTTAATCCATTATTGTCATCATGGGACATGGTGGCATGCAGGCAGACATGGTGCTAGAGAAGGAGCTGAGAGTTCTTACATCTTAAGCTGCAGGCAACAGGAAGTAAACTGTGTCACTGGGCATAGCTTGAGCACATATGAGACCTCAAAGACTACCCCCACAGTGACACTTCCTCAACAAGGCCACACCCACTCCATCAAAGCCACACCTCCTCCATCAAAGCCACACCTCCTCCATCAAAGCTGTGCCTGACCTCGAAATAGTACCACTCTCTATGGGGGCCATTTTCTTTCAAACTACCACAAACACTATAAAATTTTCTTGTACAGCCATACATGTTGGTTTATACTTGCAATCCCAGCACTTGAAGGATGAAGCAGGAGGACTGCTAATAGTTTGAGACTAGCATGGACTATATAGTGAATTCCAGGTCAGCCTGAGTAATAATGTAAGACCCTGTCTGAAAAACAAAAACAAAACAACAAAAATCCTGTGGCTATCAAGATGGCTCAGGGGCAGAGGCAGAGGCAGAGGAGACATGTAGCTGGAGGTTTCTCTTCGGGTCCCACCAAGCCCTGGCAGTCCCGCAGCCCACTTAGAAAACACAGACTCTTATATTATTTAAAGTGTTCGGCCTAATGGCTCAGGCTTCTAGCTAGCTGTTCTTATATCTTAAATTAACCCATTTCTATAAATCTATACCTTGCCACATGGCTCGTGGCTTACCAGTATCTTACATGTTGGTACTCACGGCCGTGGCTGGCAGCGTCTCCTGACTCAGCCTTCCTGTTCCCAGAATTCTCTTCTCTGCTTGTCCCACCTACACTTCCTGCCTGGCTACTGGCCAATCAGCATTTTATTTATACAGAGCGATATCCACAGCAGAGATGCTAGCCTGCACCCAAGGAACAACATTCCAGTAGACCCATAATGCCACAGCAACTTGGCAATACATAGATGAATAGAAATGGGCTAATTTAAGATGAAAGAGCTAGCTAGCAAGAATTCTTAGCCGTAGGCATACAGTTTGTAATTAATATAAGCCTTAGAGTGATTATCTTATAAGCGGCTGTGGGACTGCAGGTGAGAGAGATTTGTCCCATGGCTGGCCAGGTGGGACACAGGAAATGATTTGACTACTTCTATCTTCTATGCATCCATTTGTTTTGTTTTGTTTTGTTGAGACAGAGTTTTTCTGTGTAACAGCTCTGGCTGTCCTGGAACTCCCTCTGTAGAGCAGGCTGGCCTCAGACTCACAGAGATCCACCCGCCTCTTGCTGCAAAACAACAAGTTTCCTTACCCTCTGAGTCATCTCTTCCAAATAATATAAATCTTCTTTTAAAAAATTCAAAAAAATTTTTTCAAGTAACTAGGATGCTTGCGGGCAGCAGGTAAAGGCGATTGGGCCCAAGTCTGACAATGACCTCAGTCCAATCCCTGGAATCCGTACAGCAGAAGGAGAGATTGACTTCCACAAGTTGCATGCATGAGCCCAATCCCCTCACACAAATAAATAAATAAGCTTAAAAAAAAAATTAGGGCTGGGCGGTGGTGGCGTACGCCTTTAATTCCAGCACTCGGGAGGCAGAGCCAGGCGGATCCCTGTGAGTTCGAGGCCAGCCTGAGCTACAAAGCGAGTTCCAGGAAAGGCGCAAAGCCACACAGAGAAACCCTGTCTCAAAAAAAACAAAAAACAAAAAACAAACCAAACAAACAAACAAACAAAAAAAAAAGAATTAGGATGCTTTTAGGGAAGAAAAACAGAGAGTAGCAATGTCCATGTGTCCAGAAGAGATAAGAACAGTGGGAGCTGAGAATTCAGCCTCAGCATTGTACATTTTACAGCATTGCACCTTCATATTTTACAGCATCTCCTTTCCTTGGGGCTCAGCTCTCTACCTCCCTGCTTTTCCTAATTTCCCACAGGTCACCTTACTTACACTCAGGTCTTCAAAGGACAACCTGGGCTACATAGAGAAATCCTGCTTCTAGAGAAAAAAAAAGGAAACAAAATTGTCCTGTCCTTCTCTGTTCCTTTTTGTGTTGTTGACTGTGCACCGTGGCTGCGGTACAGCAGACCCCCAGGGGTGGTCCTGTGAGTTCCTCTCTGTCCACTTGCTGTGTACAGCAGACCCCCAGGGATGGTCCTGTGAGTTCCTTTTTAGGCCAAGCCCTGATTCTACTTTACCTTTCATCCCCTGGACCCACCACCCCTGTTTATTACTGTTCTTGTCACTTCTGAGCTGGATTCTGACTGCGATTTTTTGACTCTCCTGTCTGTGGCAAATGTGACCCCATCCAATCCCTCCTCCATGGAACCCTGAGTAGCTTTTCTAAGATGCACATTCCCTCATTCCCTCTGGGACTAGTAACTGTGACTCTCTTTTCTATAGATCCAGAGTCTTTGGCTTGGCCGGAGTCCTTGTTAGTCAGGTCACCCCCTCCCTGGCCTTGCTACACAGCTACACACTTGCTGTTCAAATAGCACAGGGTTTCCTGAGTCTGGACTCACCAGGTAATCCAGACTGACCTTGAACTCATGGAGATCTGCTTGCTTCTACCGCCTGAGTGTTGGGATTAAGGTGTAAACCATCACGTCCCCCGAGCCCGGGCCCCCCAACCTGCCCCCCACACCACAGCTTTTATTAGTCTAGCCACTCAAACAGTTCATCCAGGTCGAGAGCCCTTATCTGACGTGGGTGAAGCCCTGGGTTCCCTTCCCGAGCTGCTAGAGGTTCTTTCATAGCCCCAGGCCATCGCTCTTGTTATTCTCTTCGCCTCACCCTTCCACCCCCTGCCCTCACCCCTCCATTCCCTCCACCCTGACCCAGGGAGGGTGACCACTCTTCAGGGGCCCTATCTCTAAGCCTCAAGAGGAAACTTCTTCCACTGCCCATTTGAACTTCTCTCTTTCTTACTAAATCAGATTTCCCAAATCTCCACTATCAACAATGGGTCAAATACTCCCTTGTGGGGGTGGCCCTGTGCATTGTCCAACACCTAGCAGCATCCTTGGCTCCAGGAAGTGTCAAGAATCAGGTTGGATATGTTCCCTCTCCCAGTTTAGTAACGCCACCTGCATCTAGACCTCACGGAACATCTCCTGGGGGTTAAAATGACCACTGCTGAGAACCACCGCACCAGACTGAGCTCCACTGGCCAGAAACCGTGTTCAGTCTGGCCTTGAACTCCTGGGCTCAAGCACTCCTCCTGTCCTGGCCTCCTGAGTCGCTGGGGCTCTAAAGCATGCCAGGGCCAGCTGAGAAACCTTGACTTTTGTACTCACAGCCTGGAGCACTTCCCATAGTGCTGCAGAGGCGTGTGTTTGCTGGGGACCAGGATGTGACCACAGAGAGTTTGTTAGCATGTAGGACACCTTGTCTCAAAGAACCTAAATAACTAAATAAAATCTAGAACTGGCTGTCCGTGTGTTCTAGCTGTGAGAGCTGGGACTGGGCCCCAGGAGAGGCAAAGCTGGGGAGGGATCCCCCAACTCTCCTATTAATACATTCTGATTTTGTTTAAGACAGGGTCTTATTCTGTAGCCTAGGCTGGCTTAGAATTCACTACATGCCCAGGCTGCCCTGGTTCTCACAGTGATCCTCCTGCTTCATCTGCCTTGTGATAGGAGTGAGTACAGGCATAAGCCACTCTGTCCTATAGGGTGTGATTTTTAAATCTCATCAGTATATTGTTCTTTGAAACAACTCATTTTTAAAGGCAGAAAACAGCATTGAAAACAACATGTAATAAAGTGTCCAGGGGCTGGAGAGATGGCTCAGTAGTTAAGAGCACATACTGCTCTTCTAGAGGACCTGATTCAATCCCCAGCAACCACATCAGGAGACTCACAACCACCTGTAGCTCCAGTTCAGGAGATCCAACTCTGAGGACATCTGTGGGTACCTGCACTCATGTACACTCACATGCATATACATACACACACATTATTAAAAATAATAAAAATGATCTTGGTGGTGGTTGTGCAAGACTTTAATCCCAGCACTTGGGAGGCAGAGGCAGGCAGATATCTGTGAGTTCGAGGCCAGCCTGATTTACACAGTGAGTTCCAGGACAGCCAGGGCCACACAAAAGGAAATGATGTCTCAACATAACAACAACAACAACAATAATGATAATGAATTTTTTTAGTTTTTCGAGACAAGGTTTCTCTGTGTAACAGCTTTGGCTATCCTGGAACTCACTTTGTAGACCAGACTGGCCTTAAACTCATGGAGATCTGCCTGCCTCTGCCTCCCTTGTGTTAGAATTAAAGGTGTGTGCCATCCTGCCTGGAAATAGTGAATATTTTTAAAAATTAAATGTACAAAATTTTATCTAACAATTAGCCAGTTTTACCCTTAAAATTCTTTTTTATATATTATTTTAATTTTTTTTATTTTACATACCAACCACAGTTCCCTCTCCGTCTCCTCCTCCTGCTCCCCTGCCTCCTCCCCCATTCACTCCTCAGAGAGGGTGAGGGCTCCCACGGGGAGTCAACAAGGTCTGGCACATCACAGACACTTGCTCAACTATGTTCAGAGCAACATTATCCATAATAGCCAGACCCTAGAAACAGCCTAGATGGCCCTCAACCAGAAAATGGATAAAGAAAATGGGGTACATTTACACAATGGAGTATTACTCAGCTGTAAAAAATAAAAAATAATAGCATCATGAAATTTTCAGGGAAATGGATGGAACTAGAAAAAAATTATCCTAAGGTAACTCCGACCCAGAAAGACAAACACGGTATATTCTCACTCACAAATGGATATTAGATGTAAAGCAAAGGATAACCAGGCTACAATCCACAACCCTAGAGAAATTAGATAACAAGGAGGACCCTAAGAGGGACACACATGAAATGCCCTGGGAAGGGAAAATAGATAAAATTCTTAATAATAATTATTACCTCAAAGAAGAGAGCAATATTAAAATATAACCTGTAAAGTTCTTGCTCTTACAAGCATGAGGATTTGAGTTTTATCCCTAGCAATCACATTGATGAGGAAGTTCATCCATCACTGTATAAAAAATTCTTGAGACTTTCCCCTTGGAAAATGTGGACTTTTTTTTTTTTTTTTTTTTTTGAGACAGTCTCTTATTCTCCCAAGTCTGGGATAAAACAAAGCTTTCTTCTCCACACACATGAAAGACAAAAAGCTTTGTGTGGTGGTTTGGTGGTAATCCTAACTCTGGGGAGACAGAGAAAAGAGGGTCCCTGGGGCCTTTTTTTTTTTTAAGATTTATTTTTATTATTTTATGTGTCTGTGTTTACACACCACTTGTGTGCTTGGTGCCTGAGGAGGTGGAGAGCCTCCCGTGGGTGTTGGAAATCAAACCTGGCTCTTTCACAAGAACAAGTGCTCTTAACCACTGAGCCAACTGTCCAGCCCATGGATCTCTGGAACTGGGAGGCCCAGGAATCTAGCCAAATCGATGAGCTCCAGGTTCAGTGAGAGACCCTGCCCCAAAAGATAAGGTGGAGCCGGGAGGTGGTGGCGCACGCCTTTAATCCCAGCACTCGGGAGGCAGAGCCAGGTGGATCTCTGTGAGTTCGAGGCCAGCCTGGGCTACCAAGTGAGTTCCAGGAAAGGCGCAAAGCTACACAGAGAAACCCTGTCTCGAAAAAAAAAAAAAAAAGAAGATAGGTGGAAGTGATTGGTTAAGCTCTGACTTCTACATGAATGTGCACACACAAGCACATGTACCTTATGCATATGTGCATATTCCCCACATCACAGACATACACTGAACACACTCACACACAATAAATAAATATATGAAAACAACATGGAGAGCAATTGAAGAAGAAATTGTCCTCTGATCTCTACACACATATGAACACACACACACACACACACACACAATAAATATAACTAAATACAATGTAGTAGAGCCCTTTCCAAATCTACAATTGCTCATGTCCCATGTAAAATTCTGAGTTTATCAGTAACAGTATTAAAGGTTCATCTGGGAAAGTTTCTGTGCAATAAATACTTTCTGGGTTTTTTTTTTTTTTTTGGTTGTGTGAATGTGTGTGTGTGTGTGTGTTATATACACATGTGTACAGAGGCTTAGGTCTGTGTGTGGGCAGAGGTCAGAGAAGGATGGAAAGGATCTTATTCTACTCGTCAATTCCTTCCTTTGAGACAGGGTCTCTCACTAAGCCTGGAAAAACTCCAGCAAACCTCCTGTCTCCTCTGTTCCCAACATCACTGAGGTTAGAGGTGCATGGGAACGTGACCCAGCTTTGTAGGTTCTGGGATTCGAACTCAGGCCTCCTCGCTTGCATAGCAAGTGCTCTTACTCACGGAGCCATTTCTCCAGGCCCAGCAAAAAACAATTTGTGGGTTCGTTCCTATTTTATGCTTCTCACTCCTCACTTAGACCTTTTTCTTTACTTTGGCTTTCTGACATTTTTAATGCATGTATATGTAAGGACACATGTGCCAAGACACACTCGCGGAAGTCAGTGGACAACTTTCTCTCCTTCCGCCGTGTGTGTTTCCCGGACTGAACTCAGGCTGTCGGCCTCGTCAGCAAGCACCCTCACCAGCTCAGGGGCCATCAGCCCTTCAGCTGCCTTAAGTAGCACCTGCCCTTCACGCTTCCGGAACTTCCTGAAAGACTGCTTAGTGCACCACCCAGAAGTAGCCGTGATGAGAACCAGAAAATGAAGGAGACATACCCTGATCTATTTCTACTACATACACAGACAAAAAATAAGTTAAAGTACTAAAAACATAAATTAATTCGTTCATAAAAAGACCAGTGGCCTTGAGGGAGCATATGGGGAAGGTTTTCACAATGACGCGCAGAGCAGAGGCCTCGTATAGACTTTACACTGGCCAGAAGTCACCCCTAAACAGCCCACACAGGCAAGGGAATCCACGCAAAGGTCATCCCATAGGAGCAGACTTCATACCAGGGCGGTTGAGTCCCAGCACCACTGACACAAAAGAACAATTCCGTGGTCCAAAGAGGAGCTTGAGGGCTAGTGTTCCAGGAGCCTAAGGAATGGGAAGTTGTTCCCAGGGCCGCCAGAGGCCCGTGTGAAGAAGTCCCTTTCCCTCACTCTCTGGCCTCTGCTAGAGGAACTGCAGCGATCGTCCTTATCCTGCCTTTATTCAAAACTGGCTCTGCCGGCAGTCCGGCACAGGCTCATGTTCTTTTTCAGCCACCTGAATGGCAGCTTGAACGAGTTTAATGGCATGGCGCGATGATGATGATGACAGAGAAGGTTGGTGACTAACTCACTCAACCGACTTGTTTCTTGTCACGCTTGATCACCCTTGTCAAACAGCTGGGCATGTGCGAGGTCCAACACAGTGTGCAATTGCACCCACATTGGCTTGTGCAGTCAGGCTTGGGTTCAGAAGGCCCCTCCCAGGTCCCTGCTCTGGGGATGACTCACATTCTCAGTGACTTGATCTCCACAGGGACTCTTGTGACCACCCCCTCGTTTTTTTTTAAAAAAAAAAATTTATTTATTTGTATTTTATGTACATTGGTGTTCTGCCTGCATGTATGTCTGTGTGAGAGTGTTGAATTCCCTAGAACAGGAGTTATAGACAGTTGTGAACTGCTATGTGGGTGCTGGGAATTGAACCTGGGCCCTTTGGAAGAGCAGCCAGTGCTCCTAAGCGCTGAGCCATCTCACCAGCCCTCCCCACCCCCTCTTTTGAAACTCCTTTACCCCGGATTCCAGGGGCCTGGCCCTCCACTGTAGCTCCCTAGGTAGAGGGGTGGCAGGCTCAGCACACAGTGCTCCATTAGGACTGTTCTTGTTTGGGGTTCTGTGAGCTCAGAGCCTTTGGCTTGAGTTTGGGCAAACTGCTTAAGCTGTTTCTTCAAGCAACAGCGCTTGCCTCATTAAGTTGTGAGAATTAAATGAGCTAACAACACTTAAATAGTGTCTGGAATTCAGTAGACAATAATAGTTACAATTAACAGTCTCAGCCAGGCGTGGTGGCGCACACCTTTAATCCCAGCACTAGGGAGGCAGATGCAGGCCGATCTCTGTGAGTGCCAGGCCAGCCTGGTCTATAAGGCTAGTTTCAGGACAGCCAGGGCTGTTACGCAGAGACACCTTGCCTCAAAACAAACCAAACAATTAGCTCTTCCAATCTCTCTATCTACATCTGCATGCGTGTGCGTGTGCGTGTGCGTGTGCGTGTGTGTGTGTGTGTGTGTGTGTGTGTGTGTGTTTTGCTGGAAATTTCACACACTAAGCAAGTGTACTACCACTGAGTCCTAGTGTTAGTTTCTCAGTCATGTTTACTTGAAAGAAACATTACAACAAGGTGTGGTGTGGTAGTAACTCCCTTGTAGTCCCAGCACTCAGGAGGCACAGGACGTTTGATTGACTCAGTTCAAGACCAGCCTGGTGTATATAGCCATACACTGAGATAGGTAGGTAGATGGATGGATAGATGGATGGATAGATAGATAGAATTATAAAATAATCTACCAACTTAAAAACCATGATATTAAATATATAGAAAAGTAACAAGCCAGCTAGACATAGACATAGTGGTTCGTTCCATAGTCCAGTTGCTTGGGAGCCTGAAGGCGGGAACTTGCATCTGGGAGGGTTGTATTTCTTGTTTTGTTTTGTGTGTAGAGTTTGTGTTTATGGGTCTGAGTCTTTTGCCTGCATCTATGTAAATGCACAGCATACACACAGTGCTCATGGAGGCTGAGAAGAAGGCATCAGATCCCCTGGGACTGGAGTTCCAGGCGGCTGGAAGCCACCGTGTAGATGCTGGGAGCAGAGCCCAGGTACTCTGCGAGAACAAGCGTCTGAACCACTGAGCATCCCTCCAGCACCCGTTGTTTGTTTTTGCTGTATTGCTTTTGGGGGGTTGTTATTATTTTGTTTTGTTTGAGACAGGATCTAACCAGTAACTCTAATTGTCCTGTAACTCACCACAGGCTGGCCTCGAACTCACAGAGGGCCACCTATCTCAGTCTCCAAAGTGCTGGGATTAAAGACATGCAACATGTCCCTCGGGTTTATTTGTGTTTAAGATTTATTAGTATTATTTGTGTGTGTGTGTGTGTGTGTGTGTGTGTGTGTGTGTGTGTGTGTGGTGTTAAAGAGAGAGGGGGGAGAGAGAGAGACAGAGACAGAGAGACAGAGACAGACAGACAGACAGAGAGACAGAGAGACAGAGAGAGAGAGAATATAAGTGCAGGTATCCATGGAGGCCAGAACTAGATCCTGGAGCTGCAGTCACAGTCAGTTGTGAATTGCCTAACATGGGCTGAGAGTTGAACTCAGGTCCTCTGCAAGAGCAGTATAGCAGGCCGTCTCTTTGGCCCTGAGTCTGGTCTTTAAGACTGAACAGGCAAAGCCTCATTTCAGGGAAAAAAAAAAAGTAAAGAGTATGCTTTATGTTAAAGGCCAGTGTAAAGTCGCTGACTACATTAAAGGAACCTCTAAAACAGGCTGCTGTGGATATTAGATATTTGATGTTTGCAACCTGAAATCCAAATCACATAAAATTAAATTTATTTAAAGGCAATTTTGTTTGTTTATTTTTATTATTACTGTGTCTGTGTATGCATGCTATGTGTAGGCCCAAGAGCCAGAGTGCTGGTAGAGGTCAGAGGACAACTTTGTCTGTTCTCTCCTTCCACCCTTACACAGGTTCCATAAATTGAACTCAGATTGCCAGGCTTGGGGGCAAGGGCCTTAACACTGAGTCATCTCATCAGCCCTAATTAGAATTTTAAAAAGCTAAATACATAGTTCAAGTAGGACCAGCAGCATAGAGCCCATTATCTATCTATGCATCATCCATCCATCCATCCATCCATCCACCCACCCACCCATCTATCTATCTAACTTTTACAATCTGGGAATGGACACCAGCATTCTTAGGCATGTAAGGGAAGTGCTCTACCCCTGAACCGTACCTCAAGCCCCTGAAATTCTCTGTTTCCTTCTCCACTGCACAGACCTCATGTCCTGATCACCCAAACTTCAACTTTTACCTATATCACAAATCTTAAAGTGACTCTTCACTGAACTCTTCATCGTTATTCAAAACTCAGTGGATATCTAGGCCCTGTGGCACAAGCCTTTGATTCCAGCACTCATGAGGCAGAGGCAGACAGATCTCTGGGTTCAAGGTCAGCCTAGTGAGTTCCACAGCAGTCAGAACTGCACAGTGAAAGTTAGGGTTTTGTTTTTTTTTTTTTTTTTTTTTTTTTTTTTTTTTTTTTGTGTGTGTGTGTGTGTGTGTGTGTGTGTGGTGCTGGGAATCGAGCACCAGGACATGTGCATGCTAGGCAAACAATCTATCACTAAGCTACACCTTCAGTCCAAGAACTACTCAGTGAAACGCTGTCTGAAAATAAATAAATAAATACCCAGTGTATGCACACAGCTTCGTCCCAATGGCCCTGACTACTCACACCTTATATATACTTTTTTTTTTAAATGTTCTAACCAATTTTTAAATCCTGTCTAGAAAAACAACAACAACAAAAAGTTATTATTATTGATGATGATGTCAGAGTGTGTATGATGTCTGTATGTGAACAGGGAGAGAGAACTGATTGTCTCCTTCCGCTGTGGGTTCTGGGAATGCAACACAAGGTACCAAACAGGGTCTCACTGTGTAGCACTGGCTGTCCAGGAACTATGACCAGGCTGACCTCAAACTCACAGAGATCCGCCTGCCTCTGCCTTTCAAGTTCTAGGATTAAAGGTGTGTACCATCACACCCAGATCATACCTAATATTTTTCGAGAAATATGGGGGACTGGAGAGATGGCCCAGGGGAACTGGACTTGGTTCCCAGGACCTACATGATACTTCACACTGCTATGTATATCATTCTATATATATATATAAAAAAAAAAAAAAAAACACTGACTGGCCAGTGGCCAGGCAGGAATTAGGCGGGACAAGGAGAGAGGAGAATTCTGGGAAGTAGAAGGCTGAGGAGGGGACACTGCCAGCCCACACCATGACAAGCAGCATGTAAAGATGCCGGTAAGCCACGAGCCACGTGGCAAGGTATAGATTTATAGAAATGGGTTAATTTAAGATATAAGAACAGTTAGCAAGAAGCCTGCCACGGCCATACAGTTTTTAAATGATATAAGCGTCTGTGTGTTTATTTTATAAGTGGGCTGTTGGACTGCCGGGGTTTGGCGGGACCTGGAGAAAAAAGTTCAACTACATCACACCTATTTGTAACTCTAGTTCCAAAGGAGGCTCCACCCTCTTCTGATCTCTGAGGGCACTACACACATGTGAACAGACATACATGTGGGCAAAACATGCATACACAGTAAATGAAACTAAATAAAATGTTTCTTTAAGCTGAAATGTGAAGGCTGAGGATTGATGGTGGAGTGTGCTTGCCTACCAGGGCAAGGCCATCAGTTACAACCTCAGCAATGAGAAAATCTAATGTGTGAATAAAATGATGGCAGTGTATTTTGAGCCCAGGGCTGTTTGTACCTGTGTGTAATTATTTCCAGAAGATTTGATGCTAACAATGTCTGCCATCAGCTCATAATCGAAACCAGAAGGTACACTTTTGGAAATAATTAAATATCCTTGGCTCATTAAATCTTATCATTTGGGAAGTGGCTACAATAATGTGGTTGTTTTCCTGCCAGTCCCTCAGCCCAGGGCATCAGTCTGTGAAGCATCAGCATGTGACCCTGTTTATTAACCACTAACTGCCAACTGGACTAAGGTACTCTGGCTGTTTCAAACAACCATCAGTCAGGGTATTGAATTCCCCATACTCTGGGTCCAGAATACCATGCAACACAGCAGGGTATGGTGGTATGTGTGTCAGGGTTTCAAGGCGGAGGGACGCGTACTGAAGCTTGGAGCCAGGGAACGGCACAGAGTCACACCATGCAACAGGCCACATTGGAGAGATTTACAGGGGAGGGGTATACAGAGGCTGCCTCTGAGTGAGGGTAGAAGGGGAAAGAGGGCGGGAAGAGAAGGCACTGGCTTTTTATAAAGGGGCACAGGGCATGCACATAGGGAGAGTATGCGACTCTTGGTGACAGTGTCGCCTTTTGGCAGCTGGTGATGATGTGGCCCCTGTCCCTAGGTTACTGAAAGTGAGCTTGGGGGTGGAGTTTTCCAACAATGTGCACATGTCCAGGAAAGGAGAGGCAGGATATCAGGAATTCAGTGTCATCCATGGCTACACAGCTAGTTCAAGGCTAGCCTGGGTTGAGTCCCTGTCTCAAAACAAGCTTCTGGCAATGACTTTGTTACTGCCCAGTCTGCTGTCCCTCGTTGTGTATGCAATAACTTACTTTCTTCCTGAAAAAAAAAAAATTACAAGGGACAACAGAAGCTTAGCATTGTATGATATTTTGTTTGTATTCTGACAAAGTTTTGCCGGGTAATGGTGATTCATGCCTTAGATCCCAGCACTAGGGAGGCAGGTGGAGATGGGATCTTGACCTCATTCAGTCTGAGGCTTCGTAAAGGTAAGAACTCTTTAGTGGCTGCTGCTCTCTGCTTCTCTGATCTTTCAGCTTTTACCCTGACACCTGACTTTAGGTTGTTAGTGTTAAGACTAAATAGATTTGTGCTTCATAATAGGTCATCATTGCATAGTGGCTTTTTTAAAAGAGGTTTATTTCTATATAAGTGTCTGTGTAAGTACATGTATACATGTATGTACACAAGATGCCTGGCTTCGTACATGAGTGCTGGGATCCAGACTCCAGATGTCATCGTTGTATAGTGTGCTGCTTAGTTTCAACTGTCAACTTGACATAACCTAGAATTGCCTGGGAGGAGAGTCTTAATGAGGAATTTTCAGGGCTGGAGAGATAGCTCAGTGGTTAAGAGCACTAGAGGACCCAGATTCAATTCCCAGCACCCACATGACAACTCACAACTGTCTGTAACTTCAGGGGATCCAACACCTTCACAAAAGCATAAGTTCAGGCAAAACACTAGTGTTCATAAAATAAAAATAATTTTTTTTTAAAAAAAAGCAGTGTTTTGTACATCAGTTGGCCTGTGGGCTGTTTGTGGGGGGTTGTCTTGATTGTTCACTGATGCAGGAGCACCCAGCCCCTTATGGGAAGCCCTGCACCCTAGGCAGGAGGTCCTGAGTAGTTTAAGAGAAGAGAAAGCTGACTGAGAGCCAGCAGGAGGAAGAGGGGCATGTATGCATGCCTATGGTGGTATTCTATTTGTACTGAAATGTGATTTTAATTTTATGTTAATAAAGTTGCCCTGGGGTCAGAGCTAGTAGAGCCATAGAAAGAGTGTGGCAGTGGTGGCGCACGCCTTTAATCCCATAGATCTCTGTGTGTTCAGGGATACAGCCAGCATTGGAGACATATGCCTTTAAGACCTGGAGGGCTGTACTTACAGGCAGTGATGAGGCAGTCACGTGTTTGGGTTTACAACCAATGATAAGGCAGGACAGAAAGACTATTTAAAGACAAACACACAGGAAGTAGGTCTCTTTCGGAGAGCTAGGAGCACCGCAGGAAGGGTAAGGTTTTGCTCTGAGCTCTGACCTCTTGGCTTTCTCTTTTACATTGGTTCTGTGTTTCTTATTTAATAAGATGGTTGGTTACATCTACATATGCATTTCCTTTTGCTTTTGATTATGGATGTGATTTGGCTGTCTGGAGTTCTTGCTTAGCTTTCCCACCATGATGGACTAAGGCCTAGAACTGTAAGCTAAAACAGTCCCTTTCTAACCTGAGTTGTTTCTTGTCAAGAGTATTTTTTTTAGCACAGCAATAGACATCAAACTAAAACATACAGCAAGTGCTCTTAACCACCAAGTCACCTCACCAGTTGACACCCTCCACATACCCCACACCACCCCTTTGATGAAGTTCCTTGTATTCTAGACTAGCCTTGATCTTACTATGTAGCTGAGGAGGGTCTTGAACTCACGATCTTCCTGCTTCACCTCTTGAGTCGTGAGATTACAGGAGTGTGCCACCATGTCTGGTTGATCAAACCCAGGGCGTCCTGCCTAGCAGGTAAGCATTCTATTAGCTAAGCGACATTCTCAGCCCGAAACAGCTTTTCAGGTTACTGGGTTTTCAAGTCACTGGGGGAAAGTGTATGAGGTGCTCTGAGCAAAGGCCTATTGAGGTGAACAGGGGGTGGGGACACTGCCCAGGAGGCAGGCAAAGTTCATCAAGAAGAGGGACAGCGGGCTGGAGAGATGGCTCAGCGGTTAAGAGCACTGGCTGCTCTTCCAGAGGTCCTGAGTTCAATTCCCAGCAACCACATGGTGGCTCACAACCATCTGTAATGAGATCTGGTGCCCTCTTCTGGCCTGCAGTCACATATGCTGTATACATAATAAATAAATAAATCTAAAAAAAGAAGAGGGACAGGTTCCAAGTAGGAGGTGCCTTCCTTTGACTATGGATATGCCCTCTGGTGATCTGTGTTAGAGATTTGGCTCCTATGGTGATGCTACTCCTGAGGTCACTGTGGGTAAACTCTTGAAGAGGACTGTAGGATTCCAGAACCTTCCTGTCCTTCTCTGTTTCCTTGGCTCATGATGACGCCCCAAACAATGACACTCCTAGGTTTTAGACTAAAATCTTCAAAACTGTAACAGGCACCCAGACCTTAGTCCAAATAACTCCATGATGGAAGTAACATTCAAGCTTTGGAACCCAGAATGCAGACAGCACCACCTGGCAAAAAGAAGACAAAGACCTGAGCCATCGATGTTCACAGCAGTTCTTTTTTGGCTTCTGGAGTTCCACTTCTGGCTAACTGTTCTTGTTAACTGAAGTCTGCTAACACAGAATGTGCGTTTTGTGCTTCAAAGCTCACCCTGAGAAAGGCTCAGTGCTAGACTGGGATCCTGAAGACGCAGTGTAGCCCCCGGCTGGCTAATGAAGACTCTCTTTTGGCTTAAATCCATGTCTGAGTCATCTTCTCTGGTGGATACCCCACAACAAAAGCCATAAGTAGAAAAAAAATCTTTACTTAGGCCAGAGAGATGACTTATTGGTTAAAAGCACTTGTAACGTGGCAGAACCAAACCCATGGAAAAGGAGAGAACCAACTGCCATGTGAGTGTCAAATGCCTACACACACACACACACACACACACACACACACACACACACACACACACGTGCGCGTGCTGCCATTCACATACAGAGTAATAAAATAAAAATAAAAATCCCTTTTCTCTTTGTAAGAGAATTGCCTCAGGAAGCACATTATAACAATATGAAGCTGACTAATGCAAGGAGCTATAGACAGCCTTTTCAAGGGAAGGCTTGCTTATAGTCATACTGGAGGATATGTTCAAGAGCAGAGCAAGCACATTACAACAGACTGTAGCCCCAGAGCTGGGTACTGGCCCAGCTGTGTTTCCTGTGGTCTGTGTTTAAATATTATTTTCTTTATTTGACAAGTACTTATAGTGCAGACAGTTAATTCATTTAATCCTCACAACAACCTCATGAAGTAGATACTATTAACAGACTCAACAGATAAGGATCCTCAGGTACAAAGGAAAATTAGTTATGTTTCCTAGGGATCACAGCCATTAAGTATAAGGGCCAGGACTTACCCAGGCATGATGGAGCAAGCCTGTAATTCTAGGAGCTGGAAACTGGAGACAGGAGGATCCGGAGTTCAGGACCATCCTTGGCTACATTTAGCTCAAAATAACAACAAACAGCCATAATTTGAAGCCAAGAATTCCACTTTCCATATGTCTACCACATCTACCCTTTGCTCATTGTTAAAGTTCCTCTAATCCAGTATAAAACTTTAAAAATGGAGGAGTAGATATATTATACATGTATATACATATATGTATATGTAATACACACACACACACACACACACACACACATACACGTCAACCCACGTGGTGGTTGTGCATGCTTTTAATCCCAGCACTTGGGAGGCAGAGGCAAGTGGATCTGAGTTCAAGGCCAGACTGGTCTACAGAGTGAGTTCCAGAATGGCCAGATCTATAAAGAGAAACCCTGTCTTAAATAAATAAATAAATAAATAAATAAATAAATAAATAAATAAATAAATAAATGAAAAGCCAGGGTTTTTTTTTTCCTGAAAAACCTGAGAAATCTAGCCCTGTTCACTAGTCTCTGGTCAGTCACTTACCCAAGGTTGCAACCTGCCAGGCTCCTGTGGCCTGTTTCCTGTGCCTGTCTGAACTCATCTTAAGCAAGCAGGTAAATCATTTGCTTCAGAAGCCTGGCACCCTGAGTTCCATTCCTAGAACCCACAGTGGAAGGACAGAATCAGTTCCTGAAAGTGGTCCTCTGCCTGTATATCTGAATGAATATGCACTAGTGAAGCTAGAATTTGTAGATGTAACCAACCGTCTTATTAAATAAGAAACACAGAACCAATGCAAAGAAGAAAGCCAAGAGGTCAGAGCTCAGAGCCTTACCCTTCCAGCTGAAGCCAGCCTCTTCAGCCAAGAGACCTCTCCGAAAGAGACCTACTTCCTGTGTGTTTGTCTTTATATAGTCTTTCTGTTCTGTCTTCTCATTGGTTGTAAACCCAAACACATGACTGCCTTGTCACTGCCTGTCTGTAGAGACTTCCAGATCTTCTATGGTATTGAGATTAAAGGCGTGTGTCTCCAATGCTGGCTGTATCCCTGAACACACAGAGATCTGCCTAGCTCTTCTACCAAGTGCTGGGATTAAAGGTGTGCGCCACCACCACCACGCTCTTGCTATGGCTCTAATAGCTCTGACCCCCGGGCAACTTTATTTATTAATATACAATTAAAATCACATTTCAGTACAAATAAAATACCACCATAGAATTCTTCCTAGTTTCATAAGTATATGTAAACCAATTCTATATAGGGCCTCAGTTACTCACGGTAATATAAAATGAGCCAAGCCATGGTGACACACACTTTTAATGCCAGCTCTCAGGAGACACAAGCAGGCAGATCTCTGAGTATCAGGCCAGCCTGGTCTGTAGAGTGACAGCCAGGATAGCCAGGACTTACACAAAGAAATCCTGTCTCAAAAATAATAATAATAATAATTACAGTAGGCACATTTGCACACCTATCCCAGTTACTTAGGAGACTGGGGCAGGAGGATTGCTTGAGTCTAGAAGCTCAAGACCAGCCTGAGAAACAGTTAGTCACCTTTTTTGTCTCAGTGACAGATACCCGAGACAAACTGTTGAAAAGATTTCTTTTGTTTGTTTGTTTTTTTGTTTGTTTTTTTGGTTTTTTTTCCCCCGAAGCAGGGTTTCTCTGTGTAGTTTTGGTGCCTGTCCTGGGTCTCGCTCCGCAAAAAGAGGACTTTTTCACCCACGACTGTCCTGCTCCAATGTCAGGGGTCTGTGTGAGGCAGAACATCAAGAAGAGCACATGGTCAAGGAAAGTCCTACCTCAAGCTGACCAGGAAGTCAACCAAAAACTCCCTTTTAGGCACACCACAGGAAGTGTCTCCCTAACCTAGGGCCTTCTCAGACCCAATACACTGACAGTCAAGAATTCAGCAGCATCAGGGCTGAGTGTGGTGACCCTTCCCCCCCCCCACCCGGCTGTAATCCCCGCCTGCCAAGGTGGAGGCAGGAAGATCAGCTTGGACTCTGTCCCACCCCTCCCCCAGGGGTGGGCAGTTCACCACCATTGACCATCTGGGGGGTAACTGGCAGTAACAAGTGCCTCTGACCTCAATTTACAGCCCTGGAAGAGGGGAACTGCCTGTCCTATTCAATAAAATGGAAAAAGGCAACAATGTAATAGAAGGTTGCAGAAACTCTCAAGTGGGTGTTTGATTCTGCATGGGCTGCATGGGGGTCTACAGTGAAGGAATCCAGAGAAGGAGGACAAGGACCAGAGTCTGCAGAGAGGGCAGGTCCATGGTAAAGCGAGAGCTGAGATCCTGGGGCTGGACACATGGCTCAGTGGTAGAGCTCTAGTTCACACATGGGGCCCTGATTCAGTCCTCAGCACTGCAAAGAAAAAAGATTTGGGAGCCTGATCCTGGGTAAGAGGAACAAGTGAGTCTCTTTTTGTCTCTTTTATTAGTACTCGTGGGAATGGTACCCATTATAGCTGGCACATCTGCCAGTTTCCATATAAACTACAGTCACCATGCACAGGGCACTTGGCTCAGTTAGAGTGCTTAACTAGTATTCATGAAGCCCAGAGTTCATTCCCTGCACTGAACAAAATGGGAGTGGTAGCTTTTTTTTTTTTTCAGAGCTGAGGACTGAACCCAGGACCTTGCACTTGCTAGGCAAATGCCCTACCACTGAGCTAAATCCCCAACCCCCGCTTTTTTTTTTTTTTTTTTTTTTTTTTTTTTTTTTAGCATGACATTTGTATTAAGTCTTCAGGAATTTCACATCATACACCCTAATCACACTCACTTCCCAGTCTTCCCATATCTGCTCCCCTGCTCTTGTGAATTCCCCCTGTTAATATTCTGATGGTCCCTTGAAATCCCATCCCTTGGCGCTGCCCTGAATCCTGCCATAAAATCTTCATTCTAAGGAAAAACTCCTCCCCTTCCTCTCTCTTCTGCTTTTCCTCCCACTAGGGGAACACCCTTGCCCTCTCTCTTTCCTATCTTTCTCTTCATCTCGCTATTGTAAGAAACTCTCCATGTGGGTGCTATGTCTGGGTTGTGAATTACTGGCCACCGCCTCCACCAGCCACTGCTCTGCCCAGCATGTTTCACTGCATGCATTGGACACCCTTGGGGTCCCCCAGCACATCCTGGGCTATAATTCATAACACTCAGGTCCCCCCGGCAATAATAACACAAACCCCCAACAAAAAGGGGGGGAGTCCAATTTGTGTTATCTGTATACTCACTAGAGATGGTCAGTCTCTCAATGGCCTGCCCCTTAAATAGAATTGAGTCCTTCCTCTCCCACAACCCTGCTAGAAGTCATCGATTGTGGAGAGCTACTTCAGGGTCTGTGTCTTTTGTTTTGTTTTGTTTTTCAAGACAGGGTTTCTCTGTGTAGCCCTTGTTATCCTGGAATTCACTCTTTCACTCTGTAGACCATGCTGGCCTTGAACTTACAGAGCTCTGCCTGTCTCTGCCTCCCATGTTCTGGGATTAAAGGCCTGTGCCACCACAACCTGGCTCTTGTCACACTTTTTTGTTTTGTTTTTTATTTTTGTTTTTTTTGAGACAGGGTTTCTCTATGTAGTTTTGGTGCCTGTTCCGGATCTCGCTCTGTAGACCAGGCTGACATTGAACTCACAGAGTTTTTAAGAGTTCTCTTCCATGGCTTCCTGGCTAGGCTGTTACTCTTTGGGGTGGGGCTGGGGCGGTGGTAGGGATTGTCACAGAAGCCTTCCATGTCCCTTTTTCTCAACTGTGTATCTGCGGTCATCAATATCACTGCCAAAGTAGCTTCCTTGCTCTTTACATTCAGCAAGAGCATGGATCACTGGCTTCCACAGGCTTTCTGGTGTCAGTACAGACCACGAACACCACCCCCGGTTGCAACAGGATCACGGACCCTGGCAGGGCCCTCAGCAACAGCCCGGACCACAGACATCAGCATGATCCCCAGTGACAGTGCAGGCCACTCATTTCAATATGGCCCCTGCCAACAGCACGGACCTGGACATCACCATGGCCCCAGGTGGCAGTTCAGGCCATGGACATCTGCACGGCCTTCGATGGCAGTAAGGACCATGGACATCAACACAGACCCTAGCTGCGGTAGGACCACAGATGCCAACATGGCCCTCGGTGGCAGCATCAGTCCAGATGTCACCATGACCTCAGGTGGCAGCCCAGGCCACTCAGATCACTATGGCCCCCAAGCAACCACATGGCACATGGTCATCAACATGGCTTCAGGCTGTGGCACAGATCACGGACATCCATGTGGCCTTCGTTGGTAGCATGGGCCACGGACATCAACACAGACCCCAGCTGCAGTAAAACCACAGACCCAGATGTGGCCCTGGGCGGCAGCACAGACCAGAACGTCACTATGGCCTCAGGTGACGGGTGGTAGTTCTTATTGCTAATCCCAGCCCTTGGGTTGTAGAGGCAGGAGAGCCAGAAGTTCAAGGTTATCCTCAGCCATAGATTGAGTTCAAGTCCCACCTGGGATATAGGAGGCCCTGTCTCAGAAGGAAAAGAAAGAAAGGAAGAGAGAGAGGAAAGGAGAGAGGGAGGGAGGAAGGAAGGAGAGGAAGAGAAAGAGGAAGAAAGAGAAAAGAAAATGTATTTCCTATGCAGTATAAACTTAAGAAGCCCTGGTCATTAAACATGTGTTGGTGCATGTTGTCAGTCCCAGCACTTAGAAGGCAGATTCGGGCAGATCTCTGTGAGTTAAAGGTCTGCTTAGTTTACAAAGGGAGGTCAAGGTCAGGTAGGGCTATGTTGTGAAATCCTGTCTCAACAAAACAAAGCAAACAACAAGAGAAATACCTCATTTGGTGGTTAATCTTCGTTGTCAGTTTGGAGACATCCCTCTGGGCATGTCGGTGAGGGTCAGAGATCTTTAACTGAGGAGGGAAAATTCACCTTGAATGTGGGCTGCTCCATCCCATGAGCGAGTCTCAGGACCTGAAGTAGGAGTGTATGGGACTGGAGAGGTGGCTCGGCAGTTAAGAGCACTGCTGTTCTTGCAGGGGACCAGGATTCAGTTCCCAGCACCCACATGGTGGTGTATAACCATCTGTGAGCTCAGGTCCAGGAGATCTAGCAGCATCTTGTGGCTACAAGGGGCACCAAGCACATCTGCAGTGCACATACATATGTGCAGACACGACACTCAAACGCACCAGGCAAAACCAGAACATGAAGGGTGAAGGAGGAAGCCAGCTCCGCTCCAGGACTTTCTCCGCTTCCTAACTGTGGTGTACCCTCCTGCCTCTAATGCCTCCCCAGGACTGTAGGCTGCATCTCCTCAACCCACAAGCCAAAATAAATCTGTTTTTCTTTAAGTTGCTTTATGTCAGGTATAAAAGAAAAGTAACTAATGAAGAAAATAAATCTACATTTTATTTAGAGAATGTTTAATAAACAAGCATGGTAAGTGTGTGTAGAATGAACCCAGGTCCATACACCGGGGAATGGATAAAGAAAATGTGGTGGTGAACATACACAAGGGATTCTTATTCTTTCTCTCCTACAGGAAAGAATGAAACCCCATTTTTGGTTTTGGGGTTTTTGCTGGTTGGTTGGTTGGTTTTGGTATTTTGTTTTGTTTTGTTTGAGACAGGGTTTCTCTGTGTAACCCTGGCTGTCCTGGCACTTGCGCTGTAGACCAGGCTGCTCTCGAACTCAGAGGTTCACTTGTCTCTCCCTCCAGAGTGCTGAGATTAAAGGCCTGCACCACCAGTGCCTGGCAAAAACCCATTCTTTGCAGCAGCATACATGGAAAGAAGACATCATTTTAAGAAAAAGAAAACTAGGGCTGGAGAGATGGCTCAGAGGTTAAGAGCACTGGCTGCTCTTCCAGAGGTCCTGAGTTCAATTCCTAGCACCCACATGGTGGCTGACAACCATCTGAAATGAGATATAGCACCCTCTTCCATATACATAATAAATAAATAAATCTTTAAAAAAAATTAAAAAGAAAAAAAGAAAAAGAAAGCTAGATGTGGAACAACTGTAGTGTGTTCTCTCACTTATAGAAGCTGAAACGAGATAATCTATATGGGAAGTGATTACTAGAGGCTAGACAGAAATTGGATAAAGGGAGCCAAAACACAGAGGAATTAGTTCTGATATTTTAGACTACAATAGTGTGACTATAGATCACAATAAAACAGTATATATTTTGCTGTGCATGGTATTTTGTTAGTTGTGATAGCACATGAGTTTAATCTCAGCACTTTGGAGTCAGAGGTAGGTGGGTCTTTGTGAGTTGAGGTTAGCCTTATCCACATAGGGAGTTCCAGGTTAACCAGGGTTACTTAGTGAGACTCTGTCTCAAAAAAATATGTACATATTCCATAAAGATATAGGAGTGTGGGAGCCTGTTCTCGGGTTCCTCATGGCTTTACCCAGCAGGTCCGAATAGAGGATGATCAGGACCACGGGCCTGAGTGCAGGTGTCTGAGATGGTCTGCACTTGGCTGTGCTGGGGGAGGAGGTCTTTTGCTCCACCCCTTGGCGTCTCTATAAAAACCCTGGACCAGAGACAGTCCGGGCCCGTTGGAATAGGTTCCAGGCCCTCTCGAGGCTATCCTTTATTTTCTATCTGTTTATTTCCGCGATATTCTCCGCAATAAATCCTTCTATCTAATATTTCCTCCTGATCGCACTCAAGAAAACTCTGGGGGAGCTGTGGGGGTGGTGGGTAAACGCCCCACAGAGGAGAACTCAAGGTCCCCAGATAGGAAGCAATGGGAAGAAGCTGGGTATGATGGTGTATTCCTTTAGTCCCAGCACCAGTGAGGCAGAGGCAGGTGAGCTGTGAGTTTAAGGCCCTACCGGGTCTACAGAGTGAGTTCCAGGTTAACCAAGGCTACATAACGAGACTCTATCTCAGAGAGAGAGCTAATAATTACTATACAGTTTGTTTAGTGCATGTTGTATGCATACTCTTAAAATAGCTCTGTCAGGCTTGGTGGCACACACATTTAATCCCAGTCTTTGGGAGGCAGAGGCAGGAGGGTCTTAGTTTGAGGAGGCCAGCCTGGACAACAGAGTGAGTTTAAGAACAGTCAGGGCTACATAGAGAAACCCTGTCTTGGAAAAAAAAAAAAAAAAAAAAAGAAGAGGAGGAGGAAGAAGAAGAAGAAGAAGAAATAGGTCACTAGACAGGCTGGAGAGATGTCTCAGTGGTTAAGAACACTGGCTGCTCTTCCAGAGGACCTGGATTTGATTTCCAGAACCCACATGGCAGCTCACAACCTCCTACAATTCTAATTCCAAGAGATTCAACATCTTAAGTCTGCAGACACCAGGCAGACATGTGGTGCACAGACATACATGCATATAGGCAAAACATTCATACACATAAAATAAAAATGAATTTGATGAAAGGCAGAAAGAGAAAAAGAAAAGATGTCACCGGGGTTGGTGTGTGGCTCAGGAGTTTAGCATTTGCCTCGTATGCACAAGACCCTGGATTTTATCCTCAGTATCTGGTATACACCCTGTCTCAAGAACCCTGCCCCCGACTCCCATCCCTGAAAAAAAAAAAAAAAAAAAGCCATTTCTTTTCCCCTACCCCTGCTGAATCTCAGATGAAATCTTATCCCTACCTGAAGAACAGTCTCTAGTACACAGTCATGATGGTCTGTAAGGACAAGATGGAGGCAATTAAGTGAATTACCTCATCTTCTTGGGCTCCAACCCTTTACCCATAAGAGGAATAAGCGCAATAGATTATACTCCAAGATGAGACTGTGGTTACCCCCTGACTGCAGCTTGGTGAAAGACCCCAAAGCCACAGTGACCTCCAAGCCAGACAAGATTCCTCAACACTACAAACTCCGAGGAAATGAATACTGCTTTAAGCAGGTAAGTTTTGAATGATTTGTTATACAATAAATTATAGTACTGGATGACAGACATCCTCTGAACGGACAAGAGTGACATGAACACAATTTAACGTGAGTGAGGCTTGCGAAAGTCTCCATCTAGTCTCTGTCAGTGAACTCTGTCAGAAATGTCAGGACAGGGCTGTGGAGATGGTCAAGCCTGACCACCTACATTCCATCCATAGGTCCCACGTGATGGAAGGAGAGAAGAGACTTCTGCAGGTTATCCTTTGACCTCTACATGTGCTGTGGCATCCACATGCTCTGACACATGTAATAAAAACAAACAAATAAATGAATAAATAAATGATCAAAACATAAATCTGAGAACAAACAGACTCAAAGTGCTGTAACTCCCCATGAGTAGGTTTCAAAGCAGGCATCAGGATCCCACAGATAAAGCCCTAGATGATATTCTTTAATGCTGGTAAACAGCCACAGATGTGGCTGTTACTTTGCTGGTTGCAGGGTAAAGAAGCCAGGAAATAAATCCCCAAGAAATCAGCATTAGGGCTGGGGATGGAGCTCACTGGTGGACCCTGCTGACCATGCTCAATGCCTCAACACCAGCAAAGTAAGTAGCCAGGCAAGCAAATAAACAAAATGAAAATGTAAACAACATACACACTTGGAGGCTGGGGATTCCATGGAGGGGCAGAGCACCTGCCCACCGTGTGGAAGAACCCGGGTTCCATCCCCAGTGCCATAGAGCCCAAGAACAAAGCAAAACAATACCACTGTCCCTAAGAAACTCTCCACCTGGTCAGATACTTCACAATCCTTTCTATTTATTTGTTTACTTATATAGGTTTTTCCAGACAGGGTTTCTCTCTGTGTAGCCCTGGCTGTCCTGGATCTCGCTCTGTAGACCAGGCTGGCCTCGAACTCACAGAGATCTACCTGCCTCTGCCTCCCAAGCGCTGGGATTAAAGTTGTGTGCCACCATGCCTGGCGAGAGTAACAACTAGTTCTTAACAGACACATCTCCCTGTCCTTTGTGATTAGAACTTTGAGTTCTAATTACAGACCCCATAGGTTAAAGTGTCCAAAGTTACTCATCAGAGGCATGCCACAGAAGGCAGCCCTGCCTTAGGAGCCTAGACCAAGCGACAAAGATGTCAGGCACATTGCTGCCCATCAGCTTGGAAACAGCTTTTCTCTGAACTCAACTCATGGAGCTAAGAAGGAGTTAGTCCCATGCAGCTTGGTTCAAGGCAAGTTAAAAAGACATTTCCAGAGCTGGGGCCGGTGGCAACTGTTTTATGGATTTGCCTGGCCTGGAACTCGGGCAGTCCTCCCTTCCCTGCCTTCTGGGGGCTGGGATTATAGGTGTGTACCTCCATGCCCAGTCTGAAACTGGTTTTTAAGGAATCTAGTTCAATTTCCTCTAGAAATGGAAACATAGAGATGAAATCGATTTGTTCCAAGTCAAACACAGAACTGTAGGAGGGACTGGAGGTTCTTCTCACATGGGGTTCAGGGGTTTTGGCTAACTCTTTCCATCTTCTAGTTGCAACAACTTTAGTTCTGCCCTGACCCCCAGTGCCCCAGGCATGAGTGTTCTCTCCTCTAGAACGGATAAATGGTGAGATTACTTCTATCGTAGGGATTGGCAACCTTGAACCTGCTAGCACAGACACGGGACGGAAGTCAAGGGAAATGGAGGCAGAGAGTGTCTGGGGTGCCACCAGCCCCAGGAGGGGTACATGCATACTGTGGGGAAGTAAACCTGCCCTAAAATCATGCACTTTCCTGTCCAGCTCACTTCCTGTCCAGCTCACATGTTAGGAAAGTGCATGGTTTCATTCCCGCTACTGTGATAAAATACCCCAACAGGTTCCTGGAGGAAGGGTTTATTTCAGCTTACAGTTGGCTCCAGGTTGTAGTCCATCCTTGTGATTGAGTCACAGGGGCAGGAGGTGGAAGCCGCTACTCACCTAACTATAGGCAAGAACAGAGACAAGTGAATGCCTGCGTGCTTAGTACGCAGCTAGCTTTCCCAAACTAGTGACTGGTGCCATCCACTTTCAGCCTGGGTCTTCCCAGTTAAGACGAACAAGATAATCCCCAACAAACATGTCCACAGTGTAATGATATGGCGCGGGAGAGACCTTGGTGGATCGGGCCAAGGTGCCCCACAGGTGAGGGAGACACGCCATGCAGATGCTTCGGGCAGTGGTGTGGCATGATGGAAAGTCACTCACAGGGGTTGGGGATTTAGCTTAGCGGTAGAGCGCTTGCCTAGCAAGTGCAAGGCCCTGGGTTTGGTCCTCAGCTCTGGAAAAAAAAAAAAAAAGACAAAATAATAAAAAAGACCAAAAAAAATCCACAAGGTAACTGGAAAGTCACTCACACCCCAGGGACAGCATCCACACGGAGAGAGTTTATTATAGGAGAGAGACAGAGAGAGAGGAAAATCAGAAAAGAGGGAGAGAGGAAGAAAGAGAAAGGGAGGGAAAGAGGGGAAGCAGAGGTATGCACTCCTCATGGCGGGGAAAGGAGGAAGGAGGAGAGAGGAAGGGAGGGATTTTTTTCCTTAAAAGAGGATTTATGTCAGGACGCAGGGCGGGTCCACAAGAGGAAGGCCAGAATGTCAACACGCCGGCCAACCCAAGGCAGACAGTCTCTCACTGAGCATCTTCTCTCAGGTGAGTCTGGGCTGTGCCGATGTGACCATGAAAACTGGCTATCACGGCCAGTGTTCTGCAGTGCGCTCTACCCTTTGTCTCCGTCTTATTTCAGCAGGCACCTGGTGTGAACTAGACTGGGCACCCCAGGTGCTGCCAGGATGAAAATACTGAGCTCTGGCTCCCCGACCACAGGTCGTCAGGACCTGCGAATTCTATAGCAAACTAAACGCTAGCTCTCATCCCTTAATCGTAACTGCTTCCTTGAAGCCTCCAAATACAGTCACAGCAAGAGTTAAGACTTCAGGGGCTGGAGAGATGACTCAGAGGTTAAGAACAATGGCTGTTCTTCCAGAGGTCCTGAGTTCAATTCCCAGCACCCACATGGTGGCTCACAACCATCTGTAATGAGATCTGGCTCCCTCTTCTGGCCTGCAAGGATACATGCAAACAGAACACTGTATTACATAATAAATAAATAAATCTTAAAAAAAAAAAAAAAAAAAAGGTTGAGACTTCAGCCTAAAATGCACACCCCTATTTTTAAACATATTCACACACATACCCATTATTGTGGTACCTGACACATTTTTTTAATTAGCCTCTCATTTTTATACTTAATTTTCAAAATAATTTGTATCCATTTCTTTTATGTATACGAGTGTCTCCGGGTGCCGTTACTGACTAATCTAACAGTCCTAAGTGGTTCTGGCTCCGTCTGACAGTGGAAAACACAGGTCTGGGAAGAGGAAGGCAAGTGGGGACGGGGCAGGACGTGAAGACAGGATGCTCCGGCTCAGGGCCCAGGGTTCTTATCTACCTTTATTCTTATCTACACAAATCTGGACCCACAGGTTGGTTCTGATCTTGACTGAGCACAAAAGGTTTTAGAAGCAATCCCAGGAATTTACAGCTGGTTGTCAGAGCATAGGACCAGGAAAAACAGCTAGGTCTTCTGAGACCCCACCTGCCAAACCTTTTTTTTTTAAGTACTTATTTTTATTGTGTGTGTATAAATGTTTTGCCTGCCTGTATATATATGTGCCATGTGAGTGCCTGATGCCTGTGTAGGCTGGAAGAGGGTCTCAGATTCCCTGTAACTAAAGTTACAGGCAGTTGTGAGCCACTATATGGGTCCTGGGCGCTAAACCTGAGTCCTCTGGGAGAGCAGCAGGTATGTTTTTTTGTTTGTTTGTCTTTCTGTTTTTATTTTCTTTCTGTTTGCAGTGGTTTGAAAGAAAATGGCCCCAAAGGGGGTGACACCATTAGGAGGTGTGGCTTTGATGGAGGAAGTGTGTCACTGTGGGGGCGGGCTTTGGGGTCTTTTTCTCAAACTTCACCCAGTATAACAGTCAGTTGATTTCCTGTTCTTTTTGAGTCAAAATGTAAGGACTCTCAGCTCCAGCACCAGGTCTGTCTGCATGCTGCCATGTTGCCCACCATGTTGATAACGGACTGAACCTTTGAAACTGAATGAAATGTTTTCTTTATAAGAGTTGCTGTGGTCATATGTCTCTTCACAGCAATAAAAAACCTATCTAAGATACTGTTTTTAGTCAAGATGTCACTATGTAGCTCTGGTTGGCTTGGAACTCGCTATGTAGACCAGGCTGGCCTTGAACTCACAGAGATCTGCTGCCTCTGTCTTTGCCTCCCGAGTGCTGGGACTAAATGCCTGAACTATCAGGCCCAAACTAGCAACTATTTTTTTGTTTGTTTGGTTTGTTTTGGTTTTTTGCTCCTTTACCCCCCCCCCCCAGACAGGGTTTCTCTGTGTAACTTTGGCTGTTCTAGAACTCACTCTATAGACCAGGCTGGCCTCGAACTCAGATGTCCACCTTTAGTGAGTGTTCTTAAGGGCTGAGCCATCTCTCCAGCCTTATGGCTAATCTTTAAAATGGAGCTTTTTCCTTTATGATTAAAACTATGGCTGAGGTCAGGCAACATAATTTTAATCCCAGCACTCAGGAGGCTAAGAGGCAGGTGGATCTCTATGAGTTCAAGGCCAGCCAGGGCTACATAGAAAATCCTGTCTCAAAGAAAAAAAACAAAACTATGACTCAGTTGGTAGAGTACTTGCTTAGCAGGCCTGGGTTTAATTCCCAGCATCATACAGACTTGGAGTGATGGCACAAACCAGCAATCCCAGAACACTAGAAGTAAAGGCAAGAGGATTAGGAGTTCAAGGTTAGCCTCAGGTACAAGGCCAAGGTGGGCTCTAGCCTGGCCTATGTAAGAACCTGTTCAGAACCAAACACAGGTGAGTTTGGTGGCACATACCAGCAACCCCAGCACTCAGGAGGCAGAGGTGGGAGGATCTTTGCAAGTTTGAGGCCAGCCTGGTTGATGTAGCAAGTTCTAGGCCAGGCAGGGTTACACAGAGAGAGCTTATAGCAGCAACAGCAGCAGCAACAGGAGAAGAAGATTTAAACTACTAGTCAGACATGGTCTGGCCATGATGGTATCTACCTATAATCACAGCCCTTGGAAAGCTGAGGCAAGATAATTGTTGAGAGTTGGAGGCTAGCCTGGTCTACATAGTAAGACCCTGTCTCAAAAGAACAAAAACCACTGGGCAGTGGTGACACACGCCTTTAATCCCAGCACTCAGGAGGCAGAGCCAGGAGGATCTCTGTAAGTTTGAGGCCAGCCTGGTCTACAGAGCAAGATCCAGGACAGGCACCAAAACTACACAGAGAAACCCTGTCTCAAAACAACAACAACAACAAAACCCATCAAATTATAAACTTTACTAATTAAAAATATATCTAAATGAAGCCAGGCATGGTGGTACATGCCTTTAATTCCAACACTTGGGAGGAAAAGGCAGGTGGATCTCTGTGAGTTCAAGACTAACCTGGTCTACAAAATGAGTTCCAGGATAGCCAGGGCTGTTACATAGAGAAACCCTGTCTTGAAAAAACAAACAAACAAACAAACAAACAAACATTAAAAAAAACCAAAAAAACAAAAAGTCTGGTGGATATAGAAAATTATAATCCATCATATTAAAAAACATAATAATTAAGGTAAAGAGGTAAAGAGAGCTAAGAAAACATACAACCTCAGAAGCAAATGAACTCATTATTTACCAGTAATAACATTACAAAATGGTTTGAAACAAAAGAATATTCTTGTACAATATCTTCATTAGAAGAGATGTTATTTCTCTCATCTATTTGCTAGTGCCAAAGCTGGGTAAATAAAGTGTTCAAAATTCAGCTTCTTGTGACATGGGTTAATTCCAGCCTGTAGCCCTAGTTACAGTTGGAGGCAGAAGGATCTCTGAGCCCAAGGTCTGAGGCCAGTCTGGACAGAGACAAGACCTTGTCTCAAGAATAAGGGAACCATGTGGGGTGTGGTGGAGCACACTTTTAATCCCGGTACTCAGGAGGCAGACGCAAGTGGATTTCTATGAGTTCAAGGCCAGCCTGGTCTACACAGTGAGTTCTAGGATAGCCAGGGCTATGTAGAGAAGAGATCCAGTCCCAAAATCAAGATAAACAGCAAAGAATAGAAAGGGGAGGGTCCGGAAGGAGTTGGAGAGGGCCGTGGGAGAGGGAGCTCTGTAGAAATCATTAAATACAGTACAGAGGTGTCTAAGTAAGAAGGGTTTCCATAGGTTCAGCGACTTGAATGCTTAGTCATCTGGGAATGGTGCTATTTGAGAGGATTATGTGTCTCTGGGGTGGGCTTTGAGGTTTCAAAAGCCCATGTCAGGCCCACAGTCTGTCTTTCTGCCTACAGATCAGGATGTAGCTCTCACCTACAACTCCAGTGCTGGTCTAAATGTCACCATGCTCCCTACCGTGATGATAATAGACTAAACCTCTGAAACTATAAACAAGCCCCAATTAAATGCTTTCTCTTACAATAGTTGTCCTGGCCATAGTGTTTCTTCACAACAGTAGAACAGTGTCTAAGACAGTATTCATCTATGAAACTTTTAAAAACTTTTCAACACTAAAAACACAACACAGCACACACACACAAATAATAAAAACAACACAACAAAAAACTTCAGTCTTTCAATAGAAAAGAGCTGACCAAAACCCATAGCTCACTGATGTATGGCATGTCTAAAGTTTCCCGAAGGTCTTCAGTGGTAGCTGAGACCGAAGTGGCCATAGCTTTCCAAGATCCAGATGGCCTCATAGCTGTCAGGGCCCAAAGAAACCGAGGACAATATCCCCGTGGTACGTGTGGCTCCTCCCAGCACTTCCTACCCTTCCTCCTCCCCTAAACCACTCCAACCTGGGGGCTTTGCTTCCCTTCCCCCGGGCTTCTTTCCCTGTATAACCCAGCCATCTTGGTCATGTACCACTCTTGGCTCATTCTTGATTCTTTTTTTTTTTTTTTTTTTTTTGGTTTTTTCGAGACAGGGTTTCTCTGTGTAGCTTTGCGCCTTTCCTGGGACTCATTTGGTAGTCAGGCTGGCCTCGAACTCACAGAGATCCGCCTGCCTCTGCCTCCCGAGTGCCGGGATTAAAGGCGTGCACCACCATCGCCCGGCTCATTCTTGGTTCTTATCCCTCTCTTGGTCCATGGACCTCTCTTCTTTCTCCTCTTCCTCTCTCACTTCCTCCTCCCCCATGGCCCTGTTCCAGATGCCTTTGGCTGTTCTCTCCCTCACATCTAAAATAAAACCTTCCCCTCAGCCGGGCGGTGTTGGCGCACGCCTTTAATCCCGGCACTCGGGAGGCAGAGGCAGGTAGATCTCTGTGAGTTCGAGGCCAGCCTGGTCTACAGAGTGAGTTCCAGGAAAGGCACAAAGCTACACAGAGAAACCCTGTCTCAAAAAACAGAACAAAATCATCACTGTAAATTAAACATCATAATAAATAATAGAAATTATATAAATATAAAATATATAGAGAGAGCTGGGTATGGTAGGGCATGGTTATAACCCTGCATTTGTGAGATAGAGGTAAGAGTATCAGAGGTTAAGGCCAGCCTCAGCTATATAGCAAATTTGAGGCTAGCCTCAGCTTCATAACAACCCTATCCCCCAAAAAAATTTTAATTAAATTTTTAAAGGAAAAAAACCTGAGCATATTGGGTGCCTTAGTCAGGGTTTCTATTTCTATGATGAAAACATCTGACCAAAAAGCAAGTTGGGAGGAGAAGCTTTATTTGATTTACACTTCTATAGCACTGTTCATTGTTGAAGTTGTTAGAACAAGAACTCAAGCAGGCCGGGAACCTGGAGGCAGGAGCTGATGCAGAGGCCATGGAGGGGTGCTGCTTACTGGCTTGCTCCCCATGGCTTGCTCAGCCTGCTCTCTTATAGGACCCAGGACCACCAGCCCAGGGATGGCCCTGCCTACGATGGGCTGGGCGCTACTATTGATCACTAATTGAGAAAATGCCTTATAACTGGATCCCATGGAGGCATTTCCTCAACTGAGGCTCCTTCCTCTCTGATGACTCTGGCTTGTGTCAAGTTAACACATAGAACCGCCAGTACAGTGGTACATGCCTGTAATTTGGGAGTCAGAGACAGGAGGAGCAATATAAATTCAAGACCAGCCTGGACTACACAGCAAGATCTGGTCTCAAGATAAACAAACAAATAACAATAAATAAATAGATAAACAGACAAACAAACAGGTAGAGGAAAAGAAAGCAAACTCCGGGGCCTGCAACAGCCCGTGCCTACACCTCCGGCTGAAGGTCCCTGGTTTACAACATCGCAGTAATTAGATGACACTGGGACCTGGAGCTGGGGCAAAGAAAAAAAGAAAAACCCAGAGCTGCTCTGCCTGAAAGAGCACAGTTGGGTAAGGGATGGGTGCCCACACCCATGGCAGGAGGGGACACTTGAGGACCAGTCACAGCTGGAGGTGTTTGTAGCAAACTGCCAAAAGCCGAGACAAACAGTCTTGCTACTTCACGGTGACTGCCCATCGAAAAAAGAAAGACGATATTTGCCTCTTTCCTCTGGGGAGGAAGTTCGGTTCAGCGATTGTGGGCATTGGACAGCTTGAGGCAATGGCTCTGCCTCAGGCTGGGATCAGGGTCAGAGTGATGAGGAATGAGGGCAGGACTTCCTCCTGGGTCCCAGGTGGTTCAGAACAAACACTGGCCGGCTGGCCACTGTGTCGGCCTCTGGTAGACACCAAAGGAGGCGTCTGATGGAGGCTGCCGGGGGTCCGTCTCCACATTCATTTTTTTTCCTGGGACTGAACCAACACACAGTAGGCAAACACTGCATCAATAATCAACAACCCCAGCCCTCTTTTTACTGTTCTTTCTTTAATGTGGCTATTATGAAATCTCAAATCATCAACATATTTCATATTATGTTTCCTTTTTGAGACAGGGTCTTGCTCTGGAGCCCAGGCTAGCCTTGAACTCACTATCCTCTAGCCTTAGCTTCAGGAGTTCTGGCGGCATTCTGAGCATGTGTTACCATTGCCTGGATTCACATCGGAATCTAGTATCCTAGCTTTGCTTAGTCGTGCAGGGTGATTTTTAGTTCTATTTTTGCCTTTACCCTTTTTCCTCCTGGGGAAGAAAGCCAGGGCCTCACACATGTTAATCACATGCTCTACGGTGCAGGTATACCAGCACACCTTGCAGGAGGCAGTTGTTAAGAGGGGCCGTTTCAGGAGACAGGAACTCTTTCCTCTTCCCTGGTCTGTGCCTCAGTTCCTGGACTCAGGTGGTCCTTATGCCTCAGGCCCACACCTCTGTGTTCAGTCTGCATGACATGCTTGGCCTGCATGATCATGCTCATCCTACCTCACCATGCTTGGTCTCCATGACCATGCTTGGCTTGCGCGCTGCATGCTGGTCCTTAGTCATTGTTGCCATCTCCTGGACCTATATCAGTACCTTACACAAAGCAGGTTCTCAATACATTTGCACTGTTCATTTGAACACATTTTCACACATTTCAAAGCTGTGTTATGGCTCTGGGGGGATCTGCTTCTGGGCCCCTCACCCCTTCTTTTCCTATGACTTTTTAAAAGTCGTCATGTGGCTGGGCAGCGATGGCACCTGCCTTTAATCCCAGCACTCGGGAGGCAGAGCCAGGCGGATCTCTGTGAGTTCGAGGCCAGCCTGGACTACAGGGTGAGATCAGGACTGGAACCAAAACTACACAGAGAAACTGTGATTGGTCTAATAAGAAGCTGAATGGCCAATAGCTAGGCAGGAGGTATAGGCGGCATTTCTGGGGAAAGAAAGGAAGAGGATGGGGGGGTGGGGGTGGCCCACGCCTTTAATCCCAGCACTTAGAGGCAGAGCCAGGTGGATCTCGGTGATCTACACAGAGAAAACTACACAGAGAAATCCTGTCTAGAACCCCCCCCCCAAAAAAAGGTCATTATACTAAGCTTGCTCTCCTTCAATATGAAGGCAATCCCTTCAAGATTTAGAGAGCTTAGCTGAAACATGCCTTGTGCAAAGTAAATGTTTTATAGAAGCTAAGAGCTCACCATACAGCAAGGTATTGAACTAACTACCAGGTTGGAGAGGGATGTTTTCTTTCTTTCTTTCTTTCTTTCTTTCTTTCTTTCTTTCTTTCTTTCTTTCTTTCTTTTTTTTTTTTTTTTTCTCCCCGGAGCTGAGGACTGGACCCAGGGCCTTGTGCTTGCTAGGCAAGCGCTCTACCACTGAGCTAAATCCCCAACCCTGAGAGGGATGTTTTCAAACTCTTCAAGGCCTAAGGAGCATGATTTGGTGGACAGCCCAAGGACACATAGCCAGTCACTTCTCAAGAGCTAGGGCTCGACTTCCTGACATAACTGTGACCTTCAACTCGGCAGTGAAGAGTGTCCTTTACCTTTAGTAGTCTAAGATTGCTTGTCAGGAAACCATGGCCACTATACAAAACAGGCAACGTAATCGGCTTATTCATTATTACTATTTTACAGGACATTGTTTGGGTTGGTTGTGTGTCCAGAGAAGACTGCTCCAGCCGGGCAGTGGTGGCACATGCCTTTAATCTCAGCACTTGGGAGGCAGAGACAGGCGGATCTCTGTGAGTTTGAGGCCAGCCTGGTCTACAGAGTGAGGAAAGGTACAAAGCTACACAGAGAAACCCTGTCTCAGAGAAGAAGACTACTCCAGCTTTTTTTGGAGCTACAAGCCATCTGGGTGTAACAAGATGTGGTACTCAAAGAATCCATACAGAGCAATAAAGCCAAATAAGGGATACTAAGCCACTCTGCTTCTGCTGTATGGCAGGGAGCATGCCCCGGGGCTTTTAGCATTCTGTGCAGAAGAAGAGACACGGTCAGTACCTCCCTGTGAGGGGAGGAAGTCCAAGGTTGGAGAAGCTGAGCCCCGAGACAGCAGCATCTTGGCTGGAAGGGGAGGGCTCACCTCCATGCTGGCATCTAGAAAGGAAAAGAATCAGGTAGGGTGAAGGGTTTATGGTCAATTTCTGTGACCACTGAGGACAAACCTGGTTAGGAAAGCCACAAGTTCACACTCCCAGGCTCCTAACATTACCGGGAGACGCACTTCCTCGGTATCACATAGATCACAGAATTTCACAGCCGAAGGAGCGTCTCTGCTGCTATCACTACCCGGCCTCTTCTCCCAGGCCCCGAGCTAGACAGTCTAAATGACACTAACTGCAAACAGATGCAACATCAGTTGGTAATCCCCGTGACAATCTGCAGCGCTTTTCCCTGGCAACATGTCCCGCCTCTTGGGCTTCTTCACAGGAGTTTCCTTTACCGGGGGTCCTTCCACACCTCTGGTGGGTATGCCTGTAGGTGTGTACTCAGTCAGTCCCTTGGTAGCAGTGATAAACACCGAATCATTTTGGGAGAAAAGTTTATGATACCTCACTACCATTCCTGCTCTCTACTTCTCAGGACCCTTCAGACCACTTTGCTCCAGTGTTAATGTTCCAGTCCTTTCCACTCAACCAAAAACGGGCTTTGAACTGTCTCCCACACAAGCCAGCCATGCAGGACCAGACCCACCTCTAAGAGCTGGTTGTTGCCTTTGAAATGGGATCGAGGCACCGGGTTTTCACACCTCCCTCCACTGATGTCTTAACTCCACCATTTATACACCTCTGCTCTGCGCCACTTCCTGGTACCTTGTCTCACCTCCATTTTATTTTGTTTGATTTCCTTGGTGGTTGTTTGGGTGGTGGCGGTGGCGGCGGCGGCGGCGGCGGCGGCGGTGGTGGCACATGCCTTTAGTCCCAGCAAAACACATACTCAGGAGGCAGAGGAAGGCAGATCTCATGAGTGCAAAGCCAGCCTGGTTAACAGAGTAAGTTCTAGGACAGCCAGGGCTGTTACACAGAGAAGCCCTGTCTCAAAAAATACTCCAGGGGATGGGGGTGAGAAATACTGGTGGAAACTCACTGAAGACCTTTGCCCATTGTATGGCAGTCGTAGTTTAAAACAGAGTGGACAGAAGTTTTCGCACCCATCCTGTGTTACCCACTTGGAAGCTGTCCCTTGATAACCTCTGACCCACCATCTCCCCTCCCCTGCACAGCTGGACTCTGGAGTCTGCGCCTTGGCCGGCTGAGGAGCCTCTGCTCAGGGACAGCAGTGACATGTCTTAGTGCATCAGTGAACACCTTTTGCGCAGTATGTTGACAGTGTTTGTAACATGTAGGCATGGTATCGACAATTCTCCTTCAGCTACCTTCTGGAACCTTCGGAAGCTCACAGAAGCTAGCTGCCAGAGAGGAGGCCCCCAACTCAGTCCCAGCTTGATTTCTCCTTAGAAATCAAGGGGCAACCAAAATACGCAGGGTCTTCAGCAGCAGGGTCTTGCCGTCCAGTTCTCAAGGGCGACCACCCGCAGTGCCGGTCACATATCTTTCCGAAGGATTTGGAAGCTTCCTTTGCCAACACTGAATGAAAAAGAGAGAAACGGGAAAGGAGAGGACGTGACTGCTCCTAGGTACGACGGAGGAGCAAGATTACTGTAGATAAAAGGAAGAGTGTAGTCAGGGGTCGGGACATCTGGGACAGTTTGGAGTGGACATGAGCAGACTGAGCTGGGCCACGTGGGGAGAATGGGGGGTGGTACTGAGAGGGGAGAGAGGAGAACGAGGTGCAGTAGCCACGAGGGTGAAGATACAAAAGTGTAGATAACTAAAACTGGATTATATAGGGAAGAGCCTCTGGGGGAAAGGCCGTCCAGGCCCTGGGCTGGAGGGTTCAGGTAAGAGTGTGTGTGTGTGTGTGTGTGTGTGTGTGTGTGTGTGTGTGTGTGCCAGCCACGCCCTGTAACAGGTAGGGACTGAGGGATGCTAGGAGAACCTAGCAGCCAGGTCTGATTTGATATGTTAAATAGGCACCTTAGTGATTTGTCCCAGGGTTTGAGACTTAACACCCCATAGGAAGATACGGCACCCTTGGACCTGGGATTTTTTTTTTTTTTTTTTTTTTTTTTTTTTTTTTTTTTCGAGACAGGTTTTCTCTGTGTAGCTTTGCGCCTGGAACTCACTTGGTAGCCCAGGCTGGCCTCGAACTCACAGAGATCCGCCTGGCTCTGCCTCCCGAGTGCTGGGATTAAAGGCGTGCGCCACCACCGCCCGGCCTGACCTGGGATTTTTATGCCTGGGAATGTCTTTCCCCACACATGCAGGGTATCTTAATTCAAATTGTTTAACCATTGTTTTTAACATTTAGAGATGCAAGCTATTAGAGGATCTTTTTTTTTCACCTTATTTTAAAGTGTCTGTACCCTGCCCAACCAGAAAGGGCCCCCAAAGTTTACAGCTGTGCTTGGCCCTGGCATCCTGTGTGATGCCGTTTCCCGTCCTTACTCCTTGAGACGTGCTTGGATCTCTCGCAGATGCTTTTTTCTTTCTTTCTTTAAGGAGAGGAAATTTTTATTAAGTATTCAAAAGAAAAATAACAAGGCAGGCAGTCTGTACATCTGGGCAGCTGCCAGAGGAGGAGAATGAGGAAGAGGAGAAGAGAAAGCCATGTTGTTTGTAAGTGGTCGTGTTGTGGAAGTGGGTAATGGAACCAAAAAAGCTAAAAAAGAGGAAAAAGAAAAAGCTATGCTTTTTGGGGTCCAGGCTCGGACCTTAGCAGAGCCACATGGCTATGGCATTTCGAATGCTTTTTTTTTTTATATATATATATATATAATTATGTGAATGTGTCTCTGTGTATGTGGTGCCCACAGAAGCCAAAAAAATCAGGTCTCCTGGAGATAGAGTTCCAGACAGTTGACAGCCACCCAGTGTGGGTGCTGGGAACTGATGTGAGTGCTGGGAACTGATGTGGGTGCTAGGTTATCTGGAAGACATGAACATTAATGACAAAGTGACAAGGAACTGTATTCAGAAGCAAAGTGATAGCACAGATCCTATACCCTGCAAGGGGCCCTCAGGACCCCTGGCTGTTCTCTAGGGCCAAGAAAAGGATGGGTGGGATATTAAAAGGCAAAGCATGGGTGGATCTGTTTTGATTGACAGGATGGTGTTAATGTGAGCTGTCCTTTACCTTGCATGTCTTTTCCCATGATGCACCTGATTTCAACCATATGCACGTCTGACTAGGCCTGGGCACAAGATGGCAAATGGGAGATTTTCCCTAAACCGTCACACAGAAGTCCCAGTGTGCCTTGCTGCACTTACACCTCAGACCAGTTGAGGACCAAACCCAGGTAGGGTGGGCAAACCAGTGCATGGTAAGCAAGCACCCTAGCACTCAACTGTATCCTGAACCTTTCTTTGTGATTTGCTCCCTCCCTTCCTCCTGTCCTTTCTTCTTTCTTTTCTTGGGTCTCTTCCTTCTCCATTTTTTTTTTTTTTGGGAGACAGAGTCTCTCTGTGTATTCCTGGATAGCCCTGAGCTCTCATAAGAGTTCTAGCCTTGAACTTGTAGTAATTCTCCTGCTTCTGCCTCCTGAGTGCTGGAAATTATAAATTTAGGGTTTGTTTTCAATTTTGTTATTTGTTTGAGGCAAGATCTCATGTAGACCAGGCTGGCCTTGAATTTGATATGTAGCTGAAGATGACCTTGAACTCCTGATCCTCCTGTCTCCACCTCCTAAGAGTTGGTATTGGAGGCATATCACCTGGCCATTACATTTTATTTACCCGTTACACATTCTCTACAAGGTCAGTATTGTTATTCTCATCTTACAGTTCAGGAAACAAGCTCAGAGGCTTTGGGACCTGTAGAAGATGCCCAATTCTTCAGGGACAGGAGGTGAGTTCTGTTCAGTGTGCCACACGGCCCCTCTAGCACACGAAGTCACTGCCTTGGAGACTTCTCCAGGGGAAAGGAGGAGCTGTAGTCCAGCTGAGCCTGGTGGAGAACTGTGGTTCCAGCCACCAGGAGGCTAAGGACGGAAGGTCACCAGAGCAGAAAAGTTGGGGGCAAGCCATCAGAACACAGGAAGACCTGTCTCATATATAAAAAGAAGTTTAGAAGCCACAGAGGAGGGGGTTGAGGGGTCCTGGAGAGAAAGAAAGGGGTGTGCATTGTCCCCAAATCAGGCACTTTATTATTCTAGGAGCTCCTAAAGAGGCCTATTGGATATTGGGCTGGGACTCTCAAGGCATCAAGACCAAATCTTCCCTGGACTTTGTTCTGGGTGAGCAATGTGAGTGAGGAACAAGCAAAATGCTGTGAAAGATTACTGAGACCATTTTTAGAACGAAAAACTGAATATTTTATGGTTTTCCTTTCTTTTCTTTCTTTATTTTTTGACACATGGTTTCATATAGCCCAGCCTAGCCTTCAACTTGATTTGTAATCCCAGAAACTGCCTTAAACTGTTATTGATCCTCATGCCTCTGCCTCCTGAGTGCTGGGATTACAAATGGGTGCTGTATCCTGGCTTCAACTTTTTAATTCCTGTGGTGGTAGTCATGGAATCCAGGTTCTTGTATGTGCTACCACTCAGCCACAGCTCCAGCTGAGAAGATTCTGTCTTATGTTGGTTATTTCAAAGCAGCTTGTATAGAAACACCTGAATGTTCTCAATGAAAAGAAGTATGTCTGAGGTCATAGACAGGCCAATTATTCTGACCTGACCACTACACATTGTGCAAATGTGTCAAAAGGTCACACTGTACCCCACAAAATATGTACAGTAACTATGTGCTAATTAAAAATTAAAATACAGGACCAGGAGATTTTCCCCCCTCAAGACAAGGTTTCTCTGTGTAGCCCTGGCTGTCCTGGAACTCGCTCTGTAGACCAGGCTGGCAGGAGATGGCTTATTAGGTAAAAACACGGGCCACACAAGCCAGATAACCTGATTTTGATCCCTAGAACCTATATAAAAAGCTGGATGCAGTGGCATCCATCTGTAATCCTGGCATTTGTTCAAGAGATGGAAGGCAGAGATTAGAGAATCAGTCCAGAAGCTCTCAGGCCAGCTAGCCTGGGGTGCAAAGTGCAGCAGCAGAGACAAGAGAGATCCTGCCTCAAAAATTAATGTGGGACTGGAGAGATGACTGTCTTAGTCAGTGTTCTCTTGCTGCGTAGAGACACCATGACAAGGCTACCCTTATCAAAGCTTGTAGTTGGGGCTGGCTTACAGTCAGAGGTTTAGTCCATTTTCATCATGGTGGGGAGCATGGTGGCATGCAGGCAGCCATGGTGATGGAGAAGTAGCTGAGAGTCCCACAACCAAATTCATCCATAGGCAGCACAAAGAGAGAGCCACTGGGCCTGGATTGGGCTCTAGAACCTTCAAAGGCCATCCCTAGTGACAGACTTCCTCCAACAAGGTCAAACTTCCTAATCCCTCCCAAGAAGTGCCGCTCGTGATGACTGAGCATTCAGACACATGAACCCATTGGGCCTCTCCTATTCAAACCATCCCAACGGCTCAGTAATTATTAGTAGTTGCTGCTCTTGCAGAGGACCTGGGTTTGATTCCCAGCACCCACGTGGCAGCTCACAACTGTCTGTAACTCTAGTTCCAGGGGATCCAATATCCTCTTTTGGCCTCCTCAGGTACTGAGCATATGCAGTCAACACACACACATGCACACACACACACACACACACACACACACACACACACACACACACACACACACACACACACACACACACACACACACACACACACACACACGAGAGGCTAGTGAGATGGTTCAGTGGTTTAGACCATGTATCCCTCTTCCAGATCTTCCAGAGAACCCAATTATAGTTCCAGGTACCCATATTGGTTTACTAACAACCATCTACAGCTCTAGTTCCAAGGGGATCTGACCTCTCCTGGCCTCTGTGGGTACCTGCATTCACAAGCCCAATTCTCTCCCTCCAGAAACACATACATAATTAAAAATAAAATATCTTTCTAAAATGCATTAAAGAAAAAAAAAAGTGGAGGGAGAGAACCAACTCTCCGAAAGTTGTCCTCTGACCACAACATGCTCTGTGCACCCAAGCACTCTTGATCTCAAACTTTTTTTTTTAAACTAAAAATGTTTAAAATACAGAGTCTGCTGTGGTGGTGCATGCCTGAAATTTCAGTATTTGAGAGGCGGGAGGATTAGAACGCAAGGTCTTTTTTGCTATATACTGAGTCCAAGACCAGCTTGAGCTATTTGCTACCCTATCTCAAACAAGCAAGCAGGGGGGGGGGGATACAGGTCAGAGATAGGGTACTTGCCAAGTATGTGTGAGGAGGCCCTGCTGCGCTGTGTTCAATACCCAGTCCTGCAATCGATACATCATTTTTAACCATCGGACATTCTGTGGTGGCCCGCACCTGTAATCTTAGCCCTTCAGAAGTGAAGGCAGGAAGTGCAGTATTTCAATGTCATCCTTTGCTGCATGCACACTGAGCTCCGGGCCAGCCTGGGATACACAAGGTCCCGTCTCAAAACAAAATAAAACAAAAAGCCACAACAATCAACAAACAATCCAGAGCTGGGGATGTGGCTCCGTGGTAGATCACCTGACTACCACATGTGAGACTCTCGGTTTGATCTCTGGCATTAAACAATTATAGACGAATAGATTCTTTTTCTTTTCTTTTCTTTCAATGTATTCACTATTTGATCTTGGATTTTGGTTTGAAGTTACACACTAACAATAAGAGTGTGCGGTGTGTGTGTGTGTGTGTGTGTGTGTGTGTGTTGCTTTTCTGAGTTTCTTTGCTTGCTTGGTTATGGGTGCATTTAGTGACCCTTTATTTGGATCTAAAGCATCTAAGGGAGTGCTGAAATTGTCACTTGCTAGTGAGATAAACATCAGTTATTGTCAGCCTGTCCTCTAGATGGTGTGGCAGATTTTGTGAAGGGCAGGCCTCATTGGAGGTCAGCTTTAAACAAAGTGAAGGGGTGTCCTGTCAAGGATATTTTAATTGGCTGTCTGCATTGTTCGGACTCATTAGATAATTGTCAGCCTCTCCTTCAGTTCCTGCTGTACAGCCTGGCCGTGGAAGACAGCAGCGTGTGGGAAAGAGATTAGCAAGGGGAGAGAGAGCTCGCGGGGCTGCAGACACAAGCCACCCCGCCAGCCAAGGGGCGAGACCCAGAGGCCGTGCGGCTGGAGACAAAGGGCCTGGAGCGGGAAAGAAAAAGGAACAGGGCACAGCAGAGAGCACCCGGAGGACTCGGACTCGGGTGGAAGCGATGTTGGGAACTCCCTCAGGAATCAGGGCCCAGGCTGGGAACGCAGCTCAGTTGGTAGAATGCTTACCCAGCATGCACAAAGCCCGTGTTCCATCTCAGCATAAACTGTAATTCTAGCACTAGGGAGTTAGAGGCTGGAAGATCGGGAGTTCAAGGTCATCCTTGTCTATCTAGTGAGTTCAAGGGCAGCCTGGGCTACAGGAAAGCCTATCTCAGAGGGGAGTGGGGAGGAAGAAAAGAGAAATCGGAAGTCATAAAAGCAGGTGTTCAGAGAGGGCTGCCTACTCAGGAAGTGAAGGCGGGAGGGGCGTCTGATAAGAGTCGATTTAGGTTTCACAGTGTCTAAGAAATTAAAGACTAGGCAAGGATTTGGGGTGCACCTAACTCCCACTGTGGGAGAGTGCTGTGTGAGTGCGTTGTAGTCCTGAACCACTGAGCTGGCTGGTCAGGAGTCTGAAGGGAGAACCCTGCAGGAAGCAGTGTGAGTTGACTCAACATCACCTCACAGCAGGGTGGGGGCGTCGGCTAAGATCACTTCAGGAACAATGGAGCTTGAAAGCCAAACAGTACTGAGGGCTGGGGCTGGGGCTCCGTGGGAAGGCATCTGCTCTCTGTGTGGGAGACCCTGGGCTCCACCTCAGCACAGAAATGAGAACACATAGAAGTTAAAGAAGAACACAGACCCAGTGCCAGAGAGATGGCTCAGTGTTTAAGAGCACTGGCTGCTCTTGCAGAAGACCTGGATCCCATGGTGGCTCACCACCATCTGTAACTCCAGTCCCAGCGGGTCCAATGCCCGCTTCTGCACTCCAAGGACACCAGAAATACAAAGAATACAGACATACATGCAGGCAAAACACCCACACACATAAAGTAAAATAATAAACTAAAACAAAGCAAAGAACATTTATGGTGACTGATCCTTAATATTTGTCTGTTGAATAAGTTTTTTAAATTTAATTTTATTTAAATTAAATTTAATTTAATCGTATGTGTATGGGTGTTTTGCCTGCACATATGTCTGTGAAACATGTTTGTCTGCCTGGTGCATGCAGAGGCCGGAAGAGGTAATCAGATCCCCTGAAGTGGATTTACGGATGGTTGTGAACTGTCATATGAGTACTAGGAATCGAACCCAGGTCCTCTGGAAGGACATCATGTGATCTTAATCCCCGAGCCATCTCTCCAGCCCTGAATAAGGTTTTGTTTCAAAGGGATTGTTTCTGGGGCTGGCAAGTGTTGGTTTTATGCATCGCTGTGTTATTCATTAAGCTGTGCTGTTTACCATGAGAGAAAAGCCACAAGGCACGCCAAAACCCACTATGAGAGTTTATTAGGGGAAGGAACAGAGGGGAATGTGCTTTAGGCCTGTAGACAGTTGTGCATTGAGACGAGAGGGAAGAGTCAGTGACCCACTTTTTATGGATCACACACACACATTCGCGTATGGGCTCACATAGCTACGCCATGCATGCACACAGATTGCATGATCACGCTGCACACAAATTACACAACTACGCAGCGCAGGACGTAAGGCCCCTTGCTTGGCTACTGAACAGCGCATGTGCGGTCCTGTAGCAACAGCAAGACTGCTCAGTGGGTAAAGATGTTTGCTGCCAAACCTGATGACCTGGGTTTGAGCTCTGGAGCCCACACAGTAGAAGGGGAGAACCAGCTTCAAGTAGTCTTCTGACCTCCACAGACATGATGTTGCATGCGTATACACATACATACATGTATACAAAATAAATGTAAAAGAGAGAGAGAGAGAGAAAGAGAAAGAGGGAGGGAGAGAGAGAGCATTTCAGCAAGGTGGTACATGCCTTAATTCTAGCACTTCGGAGGCCGATGTTCAGCTGGAACTTCCAGTTCACTCCTGCTTGATCCAGAAAGTCCCATTCCTGTCTCTCGAAACCCCGCCCACTCAGAGAACCTCTGAACAATGGGAAGGCACCAAAAAGTCCAGTTCTGAATTCTTGGCGCCTACAGTAGCTCCTCCCCTGAAGTCACCCGCCACCCAAGTCCCCCGCCCAAGCATTCCAGCTTTTGACCATACTTGGGCACAAACCTATCTTGTGGCAGGTACATCATCACCCCCTCACCTACAGGATATATAAGCTTTAGTTCGCTTATGTGGCTTCTCGGGCCCCCATCTCTGGGGCTGGAGGGTTCACTGTGGGAGCCCGTTTTCGGGTTCCTCGTCGCTTTACCCAGCATGTCCGTATAGAGGATGATTAGGACCATGGGCCTGAGTGCAGGTATCTGAGATGGTCTGCACTTGGCTGTGCTGGGGGAGGAGGTTTTTGCTCCACCCCTTGGCGTCTCTATAAAAACCCTGGGGCAGAGACAGTCGGGGCCCGTTGGAAAAGGTTCTAGGCCCTCTCGAGGCTATCCTTTATTTTCTATCTGTTTATCTCCGTAATAAATCCTTCTATCTAATACTTCCTGCTACTCACATTCAAGAAAACGGGGAGCTATGGGGTTGGTGGGTAAACGCCCCACAGTTCACCCAGGAATTACTTTGCTCATATATTCCTGGTCTTTTGCTTTTTCAGTTTGGCTTGATCTGGCTTACTGCATCGACTTAGAAACCTATTGTCGGGGTACGGAAAACCTATTAGCAGAGACAGGCAGATCCCTGAGTTCAAGGCCAGTCTGGTCTACAGATCGAGTTCCAGGACGGCCAGGGCTGCACAGAGAAATCTTGTCTCAGAAACAAACAAAACAAAAGGTCACTCTGGCTGGGAATGAGGATCAGAAGAATGCTTGATTAGTGTCCTAGTCAGTGTTCTGTTGCTGTGAAGAGACACCAGGGTCAAGGCAACTCTCATAAAAGGAAGCATTTCTTTGAGGACTTGCTTACGGTTTCAGAGGTTCAGACCATTATCACCATGGTGGGGGAGCATGGCAGCGTGCAGACGGACGTCAGAGCAATATCTGAGTTGTTTTTGGTTTTGTTTTTTTCTTCTGAGACAGGATCTCACTGTGTCACTCTGGCTGTCCTGGAACTCACTATGTAAAACATGCTAGATTTGAACTCACAGAGGTCTGCCTGCCTGTCTCTGCCTTCCCAGAGCTGAGATTAAAGGCATCTGAAACTACACCTAACTAAGTATCTGAGACCTTTACATCCTGGCCACAGACAGACAGACAGACAGAGAAAGAGCATAAGCAGTAACTGGGCCTCGCATGGGGCTTTAAAAAACAGACATTAAAACCCTCCCCAGTGACACATTTCCTTCAACAAGGTCACACCTGTTATGATTTATTACGTGGGGGGGGGGACCTCCAAGGGTATCCCATGCTTACAGGGAAACACGCTGGGCAGATGTAGCGGTGGGCATGGCAGTGGCCCACTCCTGTGGGCATGGCGATGGGGTGGCAGGTGAACATTCACAACCCAGAGGCTGCATCCACATGGAGAGTTTATTATAATAGAAAGATGAAGAGGCAGAGAGACAGAGAGAGGGAGACAGAGAGAGACAGAGGAAGGAAGAAAGAGGGGGTCGAGGGGTGCACACCTCGTGAGAGTGGAGGTAGAGGAGAGAAAAAGAAAAGGGGTGGAGTTTTTTCCTTAAAAAGAGACTTCTACATCAGGACACAGGGTGGTGCCAGGGGCGGGATCAGAATATGAACATTTCTCCGTTTCGATTATTATAGAAAGAGGTGAATTCTAAGAGCAAGTACGGGAACAGGGCGCTGAATTCTTGAGGCTACTTCAAGCTGACAAGGGGTGAAGTGGGGAGGGGGGGAACCCTGGAGTCACGCATGGCGGGAGGCGAGACTGAAGAAGCAATGCCAGCTGTCACTGTGGAAATCTCTGCTGTCTGTTCCTTGAGGTTGCTAGGAGAAAAAAATAGATTGTTATCATTGGCCTTATGAGCTGTGCTAGCTAGCCATGGATAGAGTTCCAGAAAGAATGGAACAGGGAAGTGCCCTGGTTGTACAGAAGAGGCAAGGGTGAACAGGTTCCAGTTGCTGGGTGGCACCAGGGACCCAAGTTTCAATCCCTAGGACCCCCAAAAAATAAGAGTGAAAAAGAACAGTGGTAGAATTCCTCTTCTATTTTAGTGTGTATTAGTGCTTTGCCCCCCTGCGTGACATGCACCACATGTGTTCCCGGTGTCCATGGAGACTAGAAAACACTGTCATATCCCCTGGCTGTGAACTGCCACGTTGGGATTGGAAACCTAACCCCAGGCTTCTCTACGAGAGCAGCCAGTGCTGTTAATGGATGAGTCAGCTCTCCAGCCCTAGAACTGAAGTTGTGATGGATAGGTCCTTCACTGAGTGAAGCAATGCTTGAGAAAAGCACACTGGGCTGGTTTCTGGGTGATGGGCTGGCCTGGTGTGGTGATATTTTATCTGTGTCCCCCAGTAAAGTTTACCTGAGGATCAGAGGAAAAAGCCAGCCCCTATATTAGACATAGAAGTCAGGCAATGGTAGCACACGCCTTTAATCCTATCACTCGGGAGGCAGGGATCCGTCCGGATCTCTGTGAGTTCAAGGCCACACTGGGAACAGAGCAGGTGTGGTGGCACACGCCTTAAATTCTAACCCTAGTTAACTATAAAGGTCTGGAGGTCTATACAGACAAACAGGAAGTGACAGAGCTGGGCAGGAAGAGGAAGTGGCTTAGCTGGGTGGAGAGAGGAAATGAGTTAGCAGAACAGAAAGGAATAAAGGCGTGGGTATACAGGAAGTAGGTCTCTTTAGAAGCTGTGGAGTTGGTGAGGTGAGGTTAGCTGTGGTTTTTCCTATTCCTCTGATCTCTCAGGTTTTAACCCCAATTTCTGGCTCTGGGTTTTTTTTATTATAAGACCTTTAGCAATTCATCTTACAGCCTGGGGTAAAGGGAAGCCAACTCCACATCTCCAAGATCAACCATGAGGAGGTAAGGAAGGCCTTCCAGAAGTGATGGAGAGCAGATTCAGGCTGAGCTTGGCAGGAACCAGGCATCTGTTCTTTGGGGGAGAAACTGCAGACAGAGCGCTGCTGTGGGGATGATGTGCTTGCTAGGCTTCTCGCTTAGCTTTTTGTTTTGATATGTTCTGAGATGGAATGGGGTGTCATTATGTAGCCCAGGCTGGTTTCCAACTTGGCACCCTCCTACAACACTTGAGACCACAGATGTGTGGTACCATACTAGGCTCTCTAGAGTCTTGAGGTACATGTCTCCTCTTACTCTTTCCAGGCAGGCTGACTTTCCAGTCCACAGGGAAATGAAGGTCGCCAGCCAGGCCACAAAGTCAGTCACCAGGAAGATCAGGTGACACCTGAGTTAGAGTTCCTTGCATGCCAGGACTTGATGGCTGATTTGGTGTTAGATGGGGTCTGGTTCTGGTTAATTCTGCAAATACCAAATTCTTAGAGTAGGCAGGGATTGGAGGTTGAAACTGGCCCCACTCTTAACCTAGGCTGACCTAGAACTCACAGTCATCTTCCTGCCTCAGTCTCCCAAATCCTGGGATTACAGGGTGAACCTCCATGCTGGGGCTTCCACTGTTTTCCACAGGGGCCTTTCCTGACTCCATTCAGCTGCATTTTCTCCATCCCATTTTCCTGCATTCTAACCTTTGTCCTGGTGTGCGACCCTTTGTCCTGGAGTCTGTGTCCTGTATGGTTAGCACTGTCCAACCCCACCAGACCATAAGCAGCACCCTCTGAGCAGGGGTGGATGTGTTTCTACCAATCAACCTCATGACACCCCCACTCAGCTAGGATTCTGCTCTAGGATCCCCTCTATCTCAACCTTGACTGTGGTTCTTGGTGTTCCTGGGTGGGGTGGTCAGGAATGCTCTGGAATAAAGCCTGGCAGGTGAATGTTGCTGGTGGCTCCCTGTGATTCAGCTCTGCTTGGCTCTCAGTGGGTGGGTGATACAAATCACCACCTCTTTCTTAGACCTTAGGGCCTTTGCTGATCCAGAGGGGAGGGAGGGGGCAGGTGACTTGTCAGGCCGGGGATCTAATAAAGATATTCCAGGGAGGCTGGCTGTGCCCCTCAGCTCCTCCCACGGTTACAGTCAATGCACCTGAAGAGCCTGTTCCTACTGAGGCTCACCAACGTCTAAGGTGTGTGAGTGGCTGGTACCCAACGTCAGAGTTCCTCAGGTCTTCTGGCCCAAGATCAAGAGAACAATGCAGGCAGCAGATGTCTGCCCCAAGCTGCTGGATACAGGCGGCATCTCCCACCGTGGCCTGTGTGGGAGTTAGTCTGGGGATATGATGCCTCACAGGGTGGGTGGGTGGGTGGGTGCCCCAGAAGGGAAAAAAAAAGGACAGAACTTGAAAGAGAAGGTGCTGAGACTAAATTCCTCTGAGAACTTCAGTACTAGTTCTGGGTAAATGGGGTGCTGCCTTCCTCTGGAAGGAGCTGGAGGTACCCCTGTATCCCATCCCCTGCCCTGCCCAGGGCTGGGTGGGGTGGGGGCAGTTGCTGGTTTTCTTGGTAAAATGGGAGAGTACTTTGCACTTATGAAATTGCAAACTAGGGCTGGGATGTGGCTTATTTGCAGAGTATTGACTGTCATGCACACAGCCCTGGGTTTGGTCGTGAGCCCAGCAAATTGGGTGTGATCCCTATGCCTACCATCCCAGCCCTCTGAAGGTGGAGGCAGGAAGATCAGGAGCTCAAAGGACCCCTCAGTTTATGAGTCAGGGTGTCTAGAGGAACAGAACTAATGGGATATCTACACACGCATGCATGCATGCATACATACATGAATTACTAAATCAGCTTTAAAATAGTAACAACAGCAGAATCACACCTGAGAGCTGACCGCACAGTCGGTACTTGAGGCTGCTACCTCAGCAGTCAGAGTAGTTCCACAGTTGGGGGGGGGGGCAGGATCTGGTTGGGGAGGTAGTGGAAGCATCCAGTTGTGGGTCAGTTCATAAGGCTGGGTGCCTCAGCAGGCCCACTGGTATAAAAAGCCTGGAAATTTCTCCGAGATTCTCTGGTCCCTAGTCCACGAAGAAAGCCTGGAGACACTGGTTCTGCCATCAATGCAGGGGTCAGCAGCAACAGGGCAGTTCAACCCTGCAACTAGGGAGGCCAAGCCAGCAAAAGGAGAGGCCTCGCCCTTCCCCTCTGCCACGCCCTTCCTAGCTCCCTGAAGGCACAGCCCGCAGTCCGGGTGGGCCAGCCAAGGCCGTCAGCATAGATCTTCAGGTGAGGCTTCTAATTTGGGGCAAGTTGACCTTCCAACCAGCTACAATCCTCAGCTATCTAGGGACGTCTCAAAAACAAAACAATACAACCAACCAATCTAAACACTTCACATCACATGGGTTGGGGCTCAGGTGCAGCTCAATGACTGGCAAGTGTTTAACTTGCACGAGGCCCTGGGTTTCATCCTCAGTGCTAAATAAATAAACCAAGAAATAGACAAAGCATCGAATCCCAGCACGATTAGATAGATGAGACCCGAGAGAAGGAACTAAGGCGACTTTTTAAGAAACGTTCTGAGGACATGGCCTCTCCAGGAGGGAGGCGTTCTTGGATGACATTCTGACACTAAACCCTCCCGATCTCCCTTGGCTGGTGCCCTTCCCTCCGTTGGCATACTGCTGACATCTGGTTACCCTCCTTGCCCTGGACTGGCGAGGCTGTGATGTCCTGACATTAGCAAACTGACCAGCCAGCCAGGGCATGTACTACAGCCTGGTGGCATGGTCTGCCTGGCCATTGACTAGCTAGTCTGTACCCTTTTGAACCTCAGTTTATTCCTTTGTGTCCGGAGACCACAGCAGGCAATTTAATTAATTTTTTGTTTTGTTTTGTTTTTTGAGACAGGGTTTCTTTGTGTAGCCCTGTCTGTCCTGGAACTCGCTCTGTAGACCAGGCTGTTCTTGAACTCACAGAGATCCACCTGCCTCTGCCTCCTGAGTGCTGGGATTAAAGGTATGTGCCACCACTGCTCAGCCTTTGGTTTGTTTTTTTGAGCCAGGGTCTCACTATATAGCTCCAGGTAGGCATCAAATTTTTGTATGTATTCCTGCCTCTGCCTCCTCAGTGTTGGGATTACAGACAAGTGCTTCCATGCCTGTCTGTAATCTGTAATTTAATAACTAAGTGAAATAATCTAGTTCCCCCCTCTCCCAGACAGAGTTTCTTGGTGTAGCCCTGGCTGTCCTGGAACTCACTCTGTGGACCAGGCTAGCCTCAAACTCACAGAGATCCTCATGCCTCTGCATCCTGAGTGCTGGGATTAAAGGCACATGCCACTACCATTAGGAACATTTTTTTAAATAATAAAAATAATATTGGTTCTATCTTTTGTATGTTCATATGTACACATTCCTGTTAGAGCATATGTTTGAGCACATGGGTAGGTACACATGAATATGTGTGGTGGCCAAAAGTTGATGTAGTGTATCTTCCTCTGTTCCTATGTGCTTTAGTTTTTGAAACAAGATTTCTCACTGAACCTGGAGCTTACTGTCTAGACAGGACTGCTAGTAAGTTCTAGAAACCCACCTGCCTAAGGACTACAGGAGTGCAGTTTGTTGGTTTGTTTGTTTTTACATGGGTGTTGTGGAATAATCTTTGTATACTGTGAAGATGTATTTTTGCCAAGGCACCTTCTGATTGGTTCAGTAAAGATTGGCCAATGGCTAGGATGAAGAGGTTAGGTGGGACTTCCGGGCAGAGAGAGAAGAGATGAATCTAGGTGTGAGAGACGTCAGAGAACACGGAGAGGAAACAGGAAGTGCAAGATGGAAGAAGGTAAAAAGCCGGGAGACAAAATATGGATTAATATAAATGGGTTAATTTAAGTTATGAGCTAGTGAAAGCTATAGGCCTGTAGATGTATCCAACCGTCTTATTAAAATAAAAAACACAAAACCAATGTAAAAGAGAAAGTCAAGAGGTCAGAGCTAAAATCTTACCTCCTGCAGTGTTCCTACCTCCCTGAAAGAGCTACTTCCTGTTTGTCTGTCTTTAAATAGTCTTTCTGTTCTGCCTTCTCATTGGTTGTAAACCCAACCACATGACTGCCTCGTCATTGCCTGTAAGTACCGCCCTCCAGGTCTTAAAGGCATATGTCTCCAATGCTGGCTGTATCCCTGAACACACAGAGATCTACCTAGCTCTTCTACCAAGTGCTGGGATTAAAGGCGTGTTCCACCACCACCACCACCACCACCACCACCACCACCACCACCACCACCATCACACTCTTGCTATGGCTCTAATAGCTCTGACCCCTGGACAACTTTATTTATTAACATACAATGAAAATCACATTTCAGTACAAATAAAATACCACCATATTTCCTCTTTTCTATTTTAATAAAAAGAAAAAAGGCAAAATGTTATAACTAACAAAAGAAAAACTATATACAAAAGTACAATAACTATATACAATATATACAAGTAACAAATACCTAAACTATGTCTAGTCCATTTGCATTTGACAAATCAGAGAAAATAATTCCCTTATCTATCCTATTTTGGTTAAGTCCAATATGTATCTAATTCACTTTCTATCCTAATTAATCTTCAACTATAACTAACTAATCTTCAACTTCCTCAGAGATCCAAGAAGGAAATAATATTAGCTAACAAAAATAAAAACAGGAAGTGTATGCAAGCAACTTCCAAAAAATTTGTGAGTTGACAGAAACAGTCAACAGTTCAACCTCACATTGGGTGAGAGCAGTCCATGTACCAGAAACACCTGAATTCCACTAGTGTCATGTCATGATTCAGGATTTTAAATTCTGGAAATTGTTGACAGTTTTTGATTTCAGCTGTCCATTCTTCTTGGCTGTGTACATATGGCTTCATCTCAGCATCCCCTTCTTCTCCACATCCTTCTATTAAATGCCACTCTACTATTGAGAGGCATGAGCTTTCAGCTGCTGTTCCATTGCACAACAGAAGCCATCGGCCCACTGCCTGTTAAGCTGCCTTCGAAGAAAAGGGCACCTACCTTTTCCGGATGTGAAGGCCACTTCATGGATGGTGCCATATTGTCCTGGCCTCAGAAGATGCCTTTTGATAAAGCCATAACCACACTTGTTTTGGCAACAATCAGTAGTCCTTTGTTTCATGTCCTGTCTGTCCATTTTGTTCTGTTGATTCGAGGATACTTTGTTGTCCAGTGGCTAACTTTTGCCACAATGAAAGTTAACTCCATATGCAGTTTCTTCAATGCCCATATTTTCTCTGAAGTAGATTGGTACTGCCAGGAGCCGACATGTCTCAAAAAAGAAAAATTTCTAAGTTATTAAAACATTTTAAATGCCATATTCTGTAGATCTCTGAAGGGTTTGAAGATGACCTGTCTAAAATATATCTGCTCAATTTTTAAAACATATCTAATATGACTGTAATTTCTATTGTAATGTCTAACTACTAACTTTCATTTTTTTATATCCTAATATAAATTTCATATTGTTTTTTGTGAGCTGGCGGCCCAAAACTAAAACCCGTCTACACATGGGTGCTGGGGATCTGAACTCAGGTCTTCATGCTTGTGTGGCAAGCCCTTCCAGACAGAGCCATTTCCCTAGCTCCTTTCGTGTAATAAAGATGGCCTTGAACTTCTGATCCTCCTATCTTTATTTCTCAAGTAATGCTGGAGTTACCACTGCCGGCCACCACGCCTGGCACGCCTGGAAGCTGCCGCTGCTGCTGCTGCTTCTTTTAAAATTAAGATGTCTCATCTTGTAGTTCAGACTGGCCTGGAACTCACTGTGTAACCTGAGCTTGGTCCCACGGCAACGCCTCTGACGCCCTGGAGCTGAGATTGCAGGTGTGTGCCCTCGGCCTTGGCAGGATTGGTGGTTTCTTCCAGAACGTTTCCTGTTTCTAGTGGAGTGCTGGGGGGCAGGGGTGTAACTCAGTGACAGAGTACTTGCCTGTCGTGGGAGGAGATCAGGATCCATCCACTGTAATGCGAAGAAGTCAGTAAGTAATAGATAAACAAACAATGCAAGTCATCTCAGCCTGCCAAGAGATTGATATTACTGTCCCTATTTTTGTAGCTAAGGAAACCAAGGCTCAGAAAACAAGTAGAGACAAGCACAGTGACATGCACCCGTGATCCCAGGAGGATAATGGGTTCAAGCCTTGGCTATTGTAGCAAGTTCAAGGCCAACATGTGGGCTTTATCTCAAAACAAAAATAGGTTAGCCAAAGCCATGGAATTGGCCCGTGGAAGAGCTGGGCTTTAGACTCCCACATCTTTATACAAATCCCATTCCATTAACACCTAGACACTAGGATTCCTCCCATACCACAGCTGTAGCAGAAGCCTCCCAAATGGGTCAGGCATGCCCAGCTTTGTAGGAAGCCATCACACAATTGCTGAATTCTACCCCAGGAAGTCACCCTCCCTGCCATCCTGGAGGAGGCCCAGCTTTCCCTATAGGAGATGAGGCCAATTTAGGGTGAAGGTTGGGTGCTAACTGGGAACAGGAGACCTGCCCTCTGGGTCCCAGGGCACTTTCGTCTAAGTGTGCAGTGTTGGCTTTGCCAGGGATAAGGCTCACATATTCTAAGTGGTTACTGAGGGTGGTAACCTCTTTCCCGGGGAAGGGTGGGGGCAGGTTGGTGAAGCTGCCTAATTGAGATGGGAGGGTGGCCAGGGACTTCCAAGCTTTTAAATCCAGTGGTGATGTTCCTGTAAACAAGTACAACCTCAGCTCCCCAGAGGGCCTGGGGAGCAAATGGGTGCATCTCTGCCTCCCTCCCTCCCAGCAGCTGCTAGCACAGCCAGGCCACCTCCAGCGGGCGGGTTCAACGGCCTCCCCACCCCCAGCTCCAGCCGCAGGAAGTGGGGCCACCGAGAGAATCCTCTCGCCTCCCCTCCTGCCGCGAGTGCCCTCTGTGAAGGAGCATTTCCTGGCCTAATTAAGCTGGGTAATGAGTAGCTAAGAAAAGGGGATGAAAGCCCTAGGAGGCTTAGAGCTGGGACAGTTTATGACAGGGGTGTCTGCAGCTGGTGACAGTCTTAGAGAAGTTATTTCTCCTAAGCCTGGGAAGTTGCATGCTATTTCCTCAGCAAAGTGAGCCCCAGAGTGAAGCCAAGGGATTATTCTGTCCTAAGAGGACCTGCTTGGAGGGTGAGGATTAGGGTTTGACCCAGGCTCTGGGGCTGGGGAGGAACCAAGCCAAGCTCGGGAGCAGCACAAGTCAGTCACCTGGGGCTAATGACTTTAGCTCAGCCCAAGGCTGGGCCGTCCTCGGTGACCACGGTGCCTCCCCGGGGTGTTGTTTTTCATTTGAATGATAGGACTGCACTCGGAGGCCATTTCCTAAGACCTCTTCTAGCTGAGCCTGAGGAAATCTGAGCTGTGTCCCTCCTCCCCTCTGCCCCTCCTCCCCTCTGCCCTCCTCCCCTCTGCCCCTCCTCCCCTCTGTCCTCCTTTAAAGGTGCTAAAAGCTGTGTCCCAGAAAATGCCAGGCGCCCCAGCAGCCAGGGGTTAGGGGAGAGAGAAATTGTGTAGACAGCCCCACCCCAAGAGATGGAGGCCCTACTGCAGAAGCTCTGGACCCCAGGGCTGTCTTCTCAAGACCTTCAGGAGCCTGAGGTTGTCTACGATACCTACCCACCCTCCCCCCCCCCTCCCCCGCGCACAACACACACACAGCCACCCACTCTACCCCCAGATTCTCCTATCATACCTGTGTCTGTCCTGCTATTTACTCTTCGTTTATTTATTTATTTATTTATTTATTTATTTATTTATTTATTTAATTTGGTTTTTTTTGAGACAGGGTTTCTTCGTGTAGCCCTGGCTGCCCTGGAACTCACTCTCTAGACCAGGTTGGCCTCGAACTCACAGAGATCCACCTGCCTCTGCCTCCCGAGTGCTGGGATTAAAGGCGTGTGCCACCATCACCCGGCTGCTCTTCATTTTTAAAAACATTACTTTGTTCTAGGTGTGTGGCCCATGTCTATAACCCCAGGACGTGGAGTTCAAGGCTAGCCTTACTTACATAGCAAGTTGAAGGCCACCCTGGCCTTCAAAACAAAAACCAAAACCTAAGCCACTTGGATGCCAACCCACCAGCACAGGACTGGCTGCTCTTCTAGAGGACCCAGGTTCGATTCTCAGCACCTGTGTGGTGGCTCACAACCATCTGTAACTCCAGTCCTAGGGGATCCCATGCCCTCTTTTGGCCTCTGTAGGCACCAGGCATGCACATGGTTCATGGACATGCATGCAGGCAAACCACTCATATACATAAAATAAACAACAACAACAATAAATATTAAACCAAACTGGCCAAACAACAATAAAGGAAAAAAACTGCTTTGTGTCATACTCGAGTCTTAGGCAGGAGTAGGCGGAGTAGAGGTTGGGTCCAGTCTACCACCCAGGCCCTGACTGGAGTTGAAAATCAACGGCTCCAGTCACGGTCTTCCAGCCCGCAGAAGGAAGGCAGTGGAGCGGATAGCTGCCTGGTTATGAACCCACTGCCTCCACGGAGGTAAAGTTAGGACACAGATTTCTCAGGCCTCTTAAATTAAGGTCCTCGTTGGGTATGTTCTGTTTTTTCTAGTCACCTGAAGTATAGAGTTGTACCTGTTCACTGCAGCTGGTCAAGTCCCAGTTTCTCATGATCCCAAAACCAAATGTTTGACCGTTGATAATTTTTTCCCCCTTTTTTGTTTTCCAAGACAGTGTTTCTCTGTGTAGCTGTGGTCGTCCCGGAACTGTCCTGTCTGTAGACCAGGCTGGCTTCAAACTTAGAAAATCCACCTGCCTCAGCCTCCTGAGTGCTGGGACTAAAGGCTCCACCACCATCCAGCTGACTTTTTTTTTTTTTTGGAGCTGAGGACCGAACCCAGGGCCTTGTGCTTGCTAGGCAAGTGCTCTACCACTGAGCTAAATCCCCAACCCCCAGCTGACTTTTTATAATTTTCTAAATAAGATCTATTTTGGGCCCTGTCTTCTGAGCCGCATTCTTCAACTGAATTATTTTTGTTGCTGTTTTTTTATACAAGGTTTTATCTCTCCCCCGACTGAATTAATTATTTCTTTCTTTGGAGGAAAGGGTTTCGCTGTGTAACGCTGGCTAGCCTGGATCTCATTATGTAGACCAGGTTGGCCTCGGATTCACAGAAATCCTCTTGCTTCAGCCAGGCTTGTCGTTCCACTGAATTCTTGGTGGCCGGAAGTACAGGGGACTGTAGCTGAGGCTCTTCATCTCTTCCCAACAGTCTCTCCTTTGTCTCCCCCGCCCTTCCCTTCTGGTCTCCTTTATTAATAACAAAGTGGTTGTGAGTTCTTCCTCAAGCTGTAGTATCTGCAGAGGGTTCACTCGGGCAGCCCAGCTTGGCAAGGACAGCCAGGGCACCCTCTGCTCTCAGAGGCCTTGAGGAGGGTCCCTGGTGTCCACACTAAAGAAGGCTCTGATGAAAAACCAAGAACCAGCCTAGCAGTTTCAACTCTGACCCTGGGTACGTTCCAGTTGGGCTGCCCAGCTCAGGACCTTGGCATCCTCTTCAGTGTTGCCGCAGCTGGGCACCCAGGGAGCCAAGGCGGTCCGAATGTGTAATCCTGCTAAAAGGAGAAACGCCAAGGGAGCTTGGAGTTTCCCAGGAAGGGACTCGGGCCACTGAAACCAGATATCCCTGTCAGGGGAGGCCTTTCACTGGAGGGACGAGGAGAAGGAGGGGAGGAAGGCCAGCCTGAGGAAGAGGGGGAGGACGGAGAGCTGGGTGACCCCTAAGAGCCCTCGCTGCCCTGGTAGCAGACCCTCGCTCAGTTCCCAGAAGCAGCCCTGGTGGTTCCTGCTAACTCTCCTCCTTTCTGATCTGCTCTCACACCAGGCGGTGTGGCACATCTGTACGAAGGAGGACTGAGCGAGTCTGAGGACGACTTGGGCTACACACCAAATTGAAAGAAGCCTGACAACTTGAGTTTGCTATCTGGATCCCACAGGGTGGAAGGAGAACAGGAACCCTTGGAAGTGGTCCTCTGACCTTCACTCAGGCCCCACAGCAGCCCCCTCTCCCCAGTAAGCGTAATAAAAACTTTACATTGAAACAACAAAAACGGAGGCCTTCAGCCAGCCACCTCTGCTCATAAGGGGCCTCTGGCTTTCCCCTGAGGAGCCCAGTCTTCCTTCTCTCCCCGCCCTCTGAGTAAAGGGTCAGATAGCACTGTGGGGAAAAGCCTCAGGGCAGAGAGACGGCTCTAGATAAAAGCCCCGGCCTTTATCTGAGGACCAGACCTCTGTCCCCGGACCTGCAGAAGAGAAGAGGCTCCCGAGTGTTGTCCTTTGGCCGCCATACAAAAGGAGAGCCACTTTAAAAATGTTCAAGACCAGCCAGGAGTTGGTGGTACACGCCTTTAATTACAGGGCTCCACTAACATAGGTGAATCTCTATGGGATCTCTATGAGTTCGAGACCAGCCTCGTCGACAGAACAAGTTCCAGGACAGCTAGGGCGACACAGAGAAACCTTGTCTCGAAAAAACCAAAGAAGGAAAAAAAAAATCTGTGCGTGGTTATCTTCAACAGTTCCTTCTGCCGGTCTGTCAGCGAATATCCACTGAGTGACTGACAGAGCAATGTCATGGTACAGTGTCACATGAATGGTCAGAAAGGACCCTGTAGGAGAATCGTCCCAAATTTACACAGATCAGGACCGTTTATCAGTGTTCAGCTAAAAGGAACAGACCAAGGCTAAAGTCACAGCAGTTCAGGAAAGCTGCTTGGTGACCAGTTCTGCCAAAGAGCCAAAGATAGCAAATCGTCTGTCCTTGAGGTACAGTGTGCCATCTGGCTGTGGGGACAAGGCTGTAAGCCAAAACAACTAGCGAACAAGGTCCAAAAAAGTTCCAGTAAATAACTCAAATGCAAGTTCAGCATTTGGGAATCAAAGGCAGGAGCATCTTCAGTTGAAAAGCCAGCCTGAGCTACATAGAATTCACCTCAAACAGGAACCCTTTTATAGAGCCTCTTTGCGAATGCCTGTTATCCCAGTTCTCAGGAGCCTGAGGAAGGAGGGTTGCTGCAAGTCTGAAGCCAGCCCAGGGCTACAGAGGGAGATTCTATCTCAACAAAACATGAGAGCCTTCAAGATGACTCAGTGGATATGGACACCTGCCTGCCAAGCCTGAGGGCCTGAGTCTGCTCCAAGGCATCCACATGGGGGAAGGAAAGATTGAACTAACTCCCCCTCCTCTCCTCTCTCTGTCTAGCTCGGGCTGTCCTGGAACTTGCTCTGTAGACCAGGCTGGCCTTGAACTCACAGAGATTCACCTGCTTCTGCCACCCGAGTGCTGGGATGAAGAATGCACCATCACACACAGCAGAACCCACTCTTATAAACTGTCCCCTGACTTCCACTCTAGTGTAGCATATGTACATTCACCCAAATGTCTACACAAGTGTGCGTACCCCTACATAAATAAACAACATACCCAAAACAAAGCAATACAAATAAAAAATACAGACAAGAATTCAAATGTATGGTATACATCATTGGCTATGTGGTCAGTCTATCTTCTATCTATCTATCTATCATCTACCTATCTTAGTTACTTTTTGATTACTGTGATAAAACATCATGGCCAAGGCAACTTATAATAGGAAGAATTTATTTGGACTTATGTATCCAAAGGGTTAAGAGTCCATGACCTGTTGGGAATGGTGGCACACGCCTTTTCTCAGCACATGGAGGTAGAGGCTGTGAATTCACCAGCCTGGTCTACATCGATAGTTCCAGGACAGCCAGAACTATATATAGTGAGATCTTGTATGAAAAAAAGGGAAGATTCCATGACTTGAGTTTGATCTCAAGTTCATCAGAACAGAATTGTGGCAGGCATAATGGCTGGAGCAGCAAGCAGCGATGGTATCTCAAAATGCAAGTGGGAAGCTGAGAGACAGAATTGGGAATGGCACATGGCCTTTGAAAAAGCCCACCCCCCAACCTCCAACTGGAGGCCAAGTCGTCAGACACCCGAGCCTGTGGGGACACTCTAATCCAAGCCACGACACTCTCTGTCATCTGTCTCTGCTGTAGATGGGACCCAGGGTTCAGCCAGGTTCAGAAACCATCTACCAGTGTGCCACAGCTGCCCCTCCCTAGTGAGGGAGCCCATAGGTGGTCAGTGTGTGAACTGAGGACCTGATTGCTCCTTGGCATGGTCAACATAACAACCAGTCCTGGTGATTTGGGGAGAAGGCTTCTTTCCAGTCAAGCATCCCCCAACATTCTTCTTCAGTTTGTTGAGCTGCTATTGTGTGCCAGGCACAGAAGGAGACTATGAGGAGCGGGAGGCTCTTTCTGTCCCCCTGCAGCAGTCCTTAAGGGTCCATCTCCGCTCTCATCGTACGCATTTAAGTTTTACAGTTTATTTGCACAACATTTGCAATAAAAACACAATCCAAAACAGAAGGTTGAGTTTTGAGTTGTGAAGAAAGAGGAGCAGAAAGCCAGGATTCAAGGACTGTGCTGTAATCCTGGAACCTAAAAAGTGGCTCTAGAGGCTCTGGGTTGCTTGGTGACTCCCTCAAAATGGGAAATAATGTGTCCGATAGAAAGGAAGCTTCTCAGGGGTTAGGGATTTAGCTCAGTGGTAGAGCCCTGGGTTCTCAGCTCCAAAAAAAAAAAAACAAAAACAAAACAAAAAAAAAAAAGGAAACTTCCCCCGTGGTCCTGTCACACTCAGCTTTACTCAGGCTTGTATGCTCCTGGATAATCATAGTGTTGAACTCCTCTGCATTTGTTCCCGCTCCGAATGTTCTGCCTCCTTTGCAGACTGTCCACCATTGGCCCTGTTTCAAGGGTCAGCACAAGAAGCCAGGAATGCAATTCTGTTGATAGCATGCTTCCCTAGCATGCACTAAAGCCAGGGTTCATTCTCTAATGATATGCAGGGAATCTGGGTCTCCTCTTGGGGTTCTAAGTCTTATTGATAAAAGAATTTAAGAATAAACACAAACAGATGCTGAAGGACAAAGAATAGACTCAAACGGAAGCTCAAGGACAATTTTATTGAAGTTTAAATGAAAACTCCAGGGCAGGCAACCTATAAATCTCAGCAGCTGCCCAGAGGAGAATGGAGCAGAGAGTGGAAAAAAAAAAAGGCTGTGCCATTTAAGCTGGCATGACAGACAAACAGCCACAAGATTCAGGAGAGCTTCAGAAAAAAGAGCAATAAAGCCCAAATATCGGGGAAAACAAAAGTGTAGCAAACTATGCTCAGGAAAGAGGTAGAGAGAAGAAAAGGAGCAGTTATGGTCTTCTGAATAATTCAGAAAAGCAGGCAGATTATGAAGCTGCCTGGCAATGGCCTGGTAAGCCACCGTGCTAGGGTGGGGACCCTGGGAAGAAAAGTGCAGTGTCTTATTGAAGGACTAATTATTCCACCCATCTCTTTAGCATGGCTCACAGTGAGTCCACCTTCCTAGGGGTGGTCCCTGAGCTGGGTGATGCATTCATCCCAACTGGAATGTTCACTCTCTGCCCAGGCAAGAGATTCTGTTCTCTGGACCAGGAGTTTTCTCTTAACAGGTCTTTACTGTTCACACTAGCACTTAGGAAATGGAGGCAGGAGGATTATGAGTTCAAGGTTATCTTCAGCTACAAAGTGAGTTCCAGGCCAGGCTGGGACACCTGAGACCCAGCCTTAACTACTTTGGAAGCCAAGGTAAAAACTGCAAATTCGAGGCCTGCCTGGCAATTTGCCTGTCCACCTCAAAATAAAAAAGTAAAAAGATAGCTGGGATATTGGCTCAGTGGTAGAGAAGTTGTACAGGGTGTGTGAAACCCTGAGTACAACCCCCAATACTTATAAATAAACAAATAAAGTTGTCATACAGTTGCTGGCTCTGACAGCCTCCCCCCCCCCAGGAGCAAGTAGGCTGGTCTAGCGCTGAGCCCGCCCCCACTTCTCCTGTTTTCCTTGGCTTAGTACAGTTAGGAGGGTCCAACAAGTTTTTGCCACCAATGTGCTTAGGTTGCACCAAAGATGTGCCAAGCACCTAGCTAAATGTTGCCCACGCATCGTCTTACTTCATCGTACAGTGACCGGTTCTTGGTTGCTGTCACTGTGCCTGCTCTGCAGACGGAGGAACTGAGATGAACTGACCCGGTCACATGCAAGGGCTCTCCTGGAGGAGAAGCCAGCATTCAGCTCCAGCTCTGCCAGCCTTTGAAGCCATTGACGATGGTCAGACAGTCTTCTTTTCCATGGCAACTCCCGATTTTTTATTGATAAAGATTAATTAGGCCGGGTGGCGGTAGTGGTGCACACCTTTAATTCCAGCACTCAGGAGGCAGAGGCAGGCGGATTTCTGTGAGTTCAAGGCCAGCCTGGTCTACAGAGCGAGATCCAGGATAGGCACCAAAACTACACGGAGAAACCCTGTCTCGAAAAAGCAAACAACAAACAAAAATATTAATTAGATTAATGCTTCAAGTATGCATGCATATGTGCTCACATATGTGTGGGTGCATGTGTGAGTGCGCATGTACACATGTGGGGGTGTGTATGTGGAGTCCTTCAGGTGTCTTCTTCAATAGCTTTCTACTTCATTTACCAAGGCTGGGTCTCTTGGAGAGGACTGACATGGTTAGTTTAGTTAGTTAATTTAGTTTAGTTAGCTAGCTGGCCCCTGGCGCCCTCTGTCTCTGCCTCCCTAGAACTGGGATTACAAGCACCTAGATTTTACCTGGGTTCTGGGTATCCAAACTCCTCCTGGTCCTCATACATGGCAAGTGCTTTATCCATTAAAAATGTGGTGAATGGGTGGAGCTTAGCAGTAGAACATTTTTCTAGGGTTCCATCCTAGCCCTACCAAGGGGAGGGAGAGGGAGAGGGCGTTTGCACTTGTATCTGGACTTTAGAACTCATCTGCTCCAACCTCCACGTTCCATAGCCCGAGAGACAATTCCAGTGAGGTTCAAGGTCATAGCCCTCATTCCAATTAAACAAGGCCAAGAACAGATCTGAGACTAGCTACTTGGAATCATTTTCCAATTCATTTGGAAAAGCCACCTCTACAAAGAGAGAAAAGTCTGGAAATGAAGCTCTTCCACCAAGACAGCACCCTCTAGTGGCGGGGAGCTGTTGGTTGCTATCAGGCTCTGCCATCCTGCCAGCCTGACCAAGAACAGGCCTGGTGTTTGGTTGATTTTTTTGTCAACTTGACCCAAACTAGGATCATTTGGGAAGAGGGACTCTCAGTTGAAAAAAATGCCTCCTTAAGGCTGGCCTATAGCCAAGTCTATTGGCTTTTTTTTTTTTTTTTCATTGATGATTTATATGGGCAGATCAAGCCCATTATGGGCAGTGCCACCCCTAGGCAGGGTGGTCCTAGGTGGTATATGAAAGATGTAGCTCAGTGGTTAGAGTGCTAATCACTATGAGTGCTGAGCATGAGTGAGGCCCGAGGTTGAATCTTCAATATTGAAAAGTAAACCACAGTAATGCAAACAATAAAAAAGAACATAATAAAGCAACAGAGCAGTAGTTTTCAGCTAGGGGTGAGATGGAACGAGGAGAATTGGTTCAACGTCATCATCCTGGGCTACATAATAAGGCTGAATTTGAGGCCAGCTTGGACTACCTGATGCCATGTCTCAACAAGCAAAGAAACAGAAACAATAAGCAAACAACCTTCAGGTGTCTCCACAGAGCCCTAGAGTTTTGTTCTTTAACTTTTCATAGTTTATTTCATGTGTCTAGGCGTTTTGCCTGCATGTATGTCTGTGGACCACTTGTGTATGTGATGGACATTTTATCCCCTGGATCTGGAGTTCAGACAGTTGTGAGCTGACATGTAGGTGCTGGGAATTGAACCCAGGTCCTCTTTAAGAGCAGCCAGTGCTCCTTGTTGTTTTTCTTTTTTACCCCCAACATAATTTTTTTTGTTTTGTTTTTCGAGACAGGGTTTCTCTGTGTAGCTTTGCGCCTTTCCTGGAACTCACTTGGTAGCCCAGGCTGGCCTCGAACTCACAGAGATCCGCCTGGCTCTGCCTGAGTGCTGGGATTAAAGGCGTACGCCACCACCGCCCGGCATCCAACATAATATTTTTATTAATTATTTGGGAATTTCATACAATGCAGCCCAATCACACTCGATTCCCATTCCTTGCAGGTCCACCCTCCCACCCTTGCACCCCCCCAAAAAAAAAGACAAAAAAAACTCACTCAAACAAACACAAAAAAACAAATTAAAAAAACCAAACCAACCAAACAAACAAACAAAAAACCCCACCAAGTCCAGCTGTGTTATTCATACACTCGTCGGAGCATGATCAAACTCCCAGTGGCCAGCCCCTTAAAGAAAACCGAGTCCTTCTCTACCCCCTCACCCCCACCAGAAGCCATCAGCTGTGAAGAGCTACACTTCAACATCTTTATCAGTTTTTAAGAACTCTCTTCAATAGCTTCCTACCTGGACGGTTGCCACGGAAACCTTCAATGGCTCTCATTCTCAGTTATGAGTCTGCAGTCATTGATGTCACTGCAGAGAAGCTTCCTTGTCCATAGCAGCAGGCATCATGACCTCCACACGGTTTAGGCAGCAACGTGGAACCAGTGGCCGCATGGATCCCAGACATCAACATGGCCCTCTGCAGTGGCAGATGCCTCTTGGGGCAGCATAGAGGAGCAACCAGTACTCTAAATGGCTGAACAATTTCTCTAGCCCCCTGGAGTTCACAGGATTAAAGAGAGGAAGGAGAAGCTGGGGGAGGTAAGAAGTAGAGGGACTCCAGCAAAATGATGCTTGAGTATCTGTGTTTTCTGCCGTGGTGGGGACGGAACCCACAATGTCATGATCACTAGACATGCATTCACCCAGTAAACTATATCTTAGCCTAAGGAGTGTATTTTATGTGTATTTACTTTGCCTTCTTACTTAATTTTACCTGAAAAATGAAGACTAGCTGGGAGTCTGGAGAGACGGCTCAGAAGTTAAGAATACTGTTCTTCCAGAGGACCTGAGTGTGGTTCCCAGGACAACATGGTGCTCACAACCATCCATTGTAACTCCAGTTCCAGGGATCCAATTCCCTCTTTTGACCTCAGGGGGCACCAGGCAAGCATGTAGTGCAGATGTAAATGTAGGCAAAACACTTACAACACATTAAAAAAAAACAGCCAGGCATGCAGGCTCATGTCTTTAATCCCAGTGATTAAGGGCAAAAGCAGGAGGATTTCTGTGTGTTTAAGGCTAGTCTGGTCTATAGGGTGAGTTACAGGCCTGCCTAGTGAAAAACCCTGTCTAAGAAAAAAAAGAAAAAAAAAAAAAAAAAAAAAAAAAAAAAAAAAAAAAAAAAAAGCCTTTAATCCCAGCACTTGGGAGGCAGGGGCAGGTGGATCTCTGAGTTCAAGGCTGGTCTGGTCTACAGAGTGAGTTCTAGGACAGCCAAGGCTACACCTGCCAAACAACAACAACAAAAACAACAACAAAAGGGCTATTTAAATGGTGAGGCAGATCCTTTTTAAAAAAAAAAAAAATTTTTTTCCCAGAGCTGAGACCTTGTGCTTGCTAGGCAAGTGCTCTACCACTGAGCTAAATCCTCAACCCTAACATTTTTTTTATAACCAAAATTTTTTTTTATTTATCAGTTAGCTAATCAATTAACTGTTCCAGTGAGTGTGTGCGCACCTCAGGTACACGAGCACGTGCGCATGCTTGGTGGCCAGCACCTTTACCCACTGAGCGCTCTCATCAGGACCACTTTTTGCAATTTTCCAAAGGGAACACTGAGGCTGAGGAAGGTGAAGTCACTCCTTCAAGGTCACCACGCTGTAGCTGTCCTCCGACTCAGCCTCGTGCTATCTAAGATGGTCTTTTGTTGTCTTTCACACCGAACAGCACTGGGTTGTGCCTTCAAATGCCGAACACTTGATGAAGGTTGGAGATGGAGCTCAGAGGTGTTTGCTCTGTAGACACTGTGCAAGGCCTTGGCTTTGGCCTCCAACACTCGGGCGTGGGAGGGCGTTGGCAATGAAAGGCATGCTTGTTTTGTTCAATTGCAAACCATATATATACCCTTTTGCATAAACTGTAAAGACAAAATTCTGAGGAACTAGGGACACAAGGTAAGGCGTGTTGGAGGTGGGAGTGTAAAGGCAGAAACATGTGCCGAGTTCTATTAGCTGAAGCTTCTCCAGGTGGCCAGCAGCGCAGGGTTCAAGCTTTGAATTGCCCTCAAAGCCTCTAGGGGGCCTCACAGCCAGCTCAGGGCGTGCACCCACTCCCTGGGAAGGAAGAGGTACTCTGGAGCTCCTTTCCTGTGTCCCCAACTAACTAATGGGACCTTCTGTTAATGCCTGCCAGCGGCGCTGGGGACCTATTAAACACACCAACTCAGGGTTTCTAACTACCAAACCCAAGGTATGTTGTTACAAGGTTCCTCTTGATAATAAGAGCACACCATATATAACAAGATAGATAATGTATGTGACATATGTAATATATAATAAGAGCATGCCATATATAACAAGATATATGATGTACATACATATATAATATGTAATAATAAGAGCACACCACACATATACACGCTCTGTCCTGCATTATGAAATAGCACACTGAGGTGACCTTTCTTCAGGGTTTTAAATGGGTCTTGCCCTCCTGGCCTCCTGAAGTTTCCAGAGCCCCTGCCCTCCAGCCCAGAGCCTGCCTTCTTAGCAGTCTGGAATGGAGCTGGGCCCCTCAGGGCTCCTCTGTACAGATTAACCCCTTCCTTTCACTCTTGCTGTGCCTGGCAAAGGGCTCTGGGCCAAGTGGCCAGACACTGGCTCCAGGGCCGGCGGATGCCATAAACCTGTGTTCCTTGGGGACTCCAGAGATCCATGCCTGACTTTTAGAAGCGCACAGACGTTTTGTTTGAAATGGCCTCGGGAGGAGAGAGCCCAGGGCTCCAGACACGTGGTCCTCATTTGCCATTGGTGGAGCATGAGGACCGGGGAGCCGCGCCAGCAGGAGAGAGGGCAGACTGCAGCAGCTGCTGCTGCCACCACGCCACCAGGGAGTGTGGCTTCAGGGGGGAATGGAGGGAGAGAGGGAGAGGAAGAAGGGGTGGGACTTGGGGACAAGGGCGGTGTCACTGGGGAGGAGGGAGCAGGTGGTGGCTTGTTTATCGGCTCAGCTGTTTTCTATCTCTGAGCCTGAGTGCCTGAGTCTGGGACCGGAGCAGCTGGGAGGAGAGAACGCAGCGCAATCAGGGGCCCTAGCGGTCTCTTGCCTTAGTTACAGGTCCTGAAACCAAAGCAGAGCCCCAGGAGGGAGAGGCATGTGGGTGCTGTCTGCAGGGCTGCTGGCTGCCCACATGCTCACTTCGGCCACGCAGACACCCTGGCAATGCCCTCCTGCACGGTGCAAAGGTTTTCACTGGGTAGTTGCCCCCTGGGCTGACTTTGGCACCAATGCAATGTAAATATCCCTGGCTCTCACTGGCACAGTCTCATTCGTTAATTGGCATGGTCCTGGGGGTGGGGTGAGCCAGCCTTCTAACCTTGGTAACAGCCCAGCCTGTACCAGTGGAAACCATCCCGAGTGCAAACAGGTTAGCACCCCCAGTCTCTGCCCAGTGTGCCCAGCACCTTCCTCCATTGCATGGGGTTTCCCCTCTCCTATATATAGCCCAGACTAACGGAGTTCCTTACCAGTCCCTTCACACCCCAGTGCCCTTGTCTCATCTGCATGCTAAATCCATCAGAGGCAAAGCCGGCTACGGCTTAATTTGCTCTGACGCCTTTTGACCAGGTTAATAAATACACCACCTTAGTGCTGGAGCATTTTGGGAGGGAGTGCACCTTAATTACCCCGGAGCTTGAGGGTTCACGTGTGCTTCCTCCTTGGCTCTTCCTCCAGCTATCGCTTTGTTCTTGTTTGTTTAAATGAGAACATTTTCTGGGACTTTGGTGGCTCAGTCCCTCCCCTCCCCGCCTTCCCGATGGTGCACAAAGCCAGGATGGCTCCGTGGACAAAGGGTCTGCTCCCCTGGCACAGGGCCTAGGAGTTAGGACAGGGTAGGGAATGCAGATGCCTTGTGCAGACTTGTGCAGATGCCTGCTGGGCTCTTTTAAGTCGCCAGTTTAAGGACATCACACACACACACACACATTCATTCACCCTTCCCCACATGCCAAGTCCCAGCTGGCTGTTGTCTGAGCACACTGCTCTTCTGACCTCTCACCTGTGTCCAGTGGGGGCAGGGCAGGAGGTTGGCCTCTTTAGCCTGTGGATCTGCACAGCCCAGGCCTCGGTCCTGGAATACACGGACGGGTGAAGAACAGGGACGCGGACTGTTCGCAGCTCCCAGCTGCCATCTGCTCTTACAGCTGCAGTGTTTTGGACCCACGTTCCCAGGTCTGGATCTTCCCATGTGAAAAGCAGGATTGGGCCTCTACCCTCGCTTCACAGATACACAGGGTTGTAGAATGCTGGTTTCTCTGTCTATAGTCCATTTCTCTCTCCAGACACAGGGCAATCTAATAAAATTCCCTTTTTGTGGTGGCAGTTCGCACAGCTGGCCTGATTGACTGTTTGTTCTTCAACCCAGAAGCTCTGACTTCATCCCCTATAAAACTCATACCAGGAAATGGCATTCAAGTTGACCAGGTGCTACCAGGGACTCCAAACAGCAAAATGGCTACCCTACTATCTTCTGGTCAATGACCCCTCCACATCCCCCCTACCAAGCAAATTCTCTGAGAGGCCAGGGCTCTTGGACTCCAGATGGAGTCCAGTCAATCCATGGACCAGTTTGTCTTACGTGCTGGGGATGGAACCAACGATCATCCCACGCTAAGTGAATGCTCTACTACTGAACAATCCCCAGCCCTGGCCAATTTTGTTTGAGACAAGGTCTTACGTATCTGAGGCTAGCCCCAGGCTTGATATGTAGAGTAGGCTGGTCCCAAATTTGTGGCAGTCTGACTCACCCCACTGAATGCTGGGATCATAGGCATGCACCCCACAGCCTGCCCCTAAAATCTTCATTCTTAGATAAGGAAAACTGTCAGGTAGTTTTGATGGAACACAGGGACTCAGATCTAAGCCTGTTCTACCACTATGCTGGGTATAAACTCTGCATAAACTACAGACAGGAGGCTTTATTCAAACCCATCTTTTTTTTTTTTTCTGAGACAGGGTTTCTCTGTGTAGTTTTGGTGCCTGTCCTGGATCTCACTCTGTAGACCAGGCTGTCCTCAAACTCACAGAAATCCACCTGGCTCTGCCTCCCAAGTGCTGGGATTAAAGGTGTTCGCTGCCGCCGCTGCCACCACCACCCAGTTCAAACCCATCTTTGCAAGAAAAATATTATCTTTCATCTCCACAATACCATTGCCATCAGCCCTTAGTTTATTTATTTTATTTTTGTTTTAAAATATTTGCTTAATATTTCTGTCTGTTCTGCCTGCCTGTACATCTGTGTACCATGCCCATGCAATGCCATTAGAAGCCAGAAGATGGTGCTTTAGCCCCTGGAACTGGTGATAATGACGGTTGTGAGCTGCCATGCACGTGCTGGGAATTGAACTCCAATCCTCTAGAAAAGCAGTCAGTGCCCTAACTGCCGAGCAATCTCTTCAGCCCCCTATTTTATCACCACCATCATCACCACCACCACCACCACCACCACCACCACCACCACCACCACCACCACCACGGTAGCCATCTTTAGCAGTTCGCCAAAATCACACACACACACACACACACACACACACACACACACACACACACACGGGAAAGAGAAGCACCTACTTGTGGGGATATTTTATTTGTGCTGAAACGTGGTGATATTTTATTTGTATGTTAATAAATAAAGTTTGCCTGGAGATCAGAGGAAATAGCAAACTGTTTCAAGTAAACACAGAAGTCAGGCAGTGGTAGCACATGCCTTAATCCATCACTTGGCAAGCAGGGGCTCTGTGTGTTCAAGGCCACACTAGGGAACAGAGCCAAGTGTGGTAACACACGCCTTTAATCCCGGTACCAACCATAGAGACCTGGAGGTCTGTATAGACAGGCAGTGACAAGGAAGTGAGGTAGCTGGGCTAAGAACCTAGGAGAGGGCAGAACAGCAAGGCAATAAAAAGCCTGGGTAGACAGGAAGTTGTGGCATTTTGGAAGCTGCAGAGCTGGTGAGGTAAGGTTGGTTGGTGGCTCTCACTATTACCCTGATCTCTAAGGCTTTCACCCCTATATTTGGCTCCGTGTTTTTTATTTAATAAGACTCCTTAGAAATTCGGCTACACTACTACATGATCTCTAGGCAGTTAGGAAATGGAGTTGCTCCTTTGGCCACATACATGTGAGTCCCTAAGAAGAGTGATGTAAGCATCAGGAAGTGGGCACTGTTCAAAAAGGAAAGCCTCAGAGACATTACTATGATAAAACCAGAAGTGTGTGATGTCACTCAGAACGCCGTGGACATCCTTGTAAACAAGCAAGCTAAGGGCGAGGTCCCTGGCCAAGAGAATTAATGTGCAGACCGAGCATATGGAGCACTCTAAGCTGGGACAGCATCCTGAAACAGGTGAAGAAAACAAAGGAAGCCAAAGAGAAAGGCACCTGGGTTCAGCTGACGTGCAGCCTGGCCCACCTGGAGAAGCAGGCGTCTTTGTGAGGACATATGGGAAGGCTGGAGCCTGGTCCCTGTGAATTCATGGCTTAATGTACAAAGAGAGAGAACAGGCCTAGATGATACAGCATTTTTCTTAGAATAAACACATGAAGTAGAATACATGAAATAAAATAATTTAAAAACTAGAGTAACGTATTTATTATTGTGTGACGTTGTGCATAATTGGTGGGGAGCTCATGTGCCATTGTGTGGAGGTCAGAGGACATCTCTGTAGAGTCATTTCTTCCCTGTGGTTTTTCTTTACATGGTTTCAGCCATGTAAACTCAGGTCCGGGCTTACTCAGCAAGTGTCTTATCTACTAAAAGCCATTTCACCAGGCTTGTGATTTTTCTTAAATCTATTTTATTTTGTTTGTTTTGTTTTTCTGTTTTTTTGTTTGATACAGGTTCTCTCTACATAGCGCTGGCTGTCCTGGAACTCTCTGTAGACCAGGCTGGCCTCTAGGTCAGAGATCCACCTGCCTCTGCCTCCCAAGTGCTGGGATTCAAGGCGTGAGCCACCACACCTGGCTTTTTATTTATTTATTTATTTATTTATTTATTTATTTATTTATTTATTTATTCATTCATTCATTCATTCATTCATTCATTTATTTATTTTTGTTAGATCGGAGTTTTTCTATGATAATCTCTCACTTTTTTTTTTTTTTTTTTTTTTTTTTGGGAGCTGAGGATCGAACCCAGGGCCTTGCGCTTGCTAGGCAAGCGCTCTACCACTGAGCTAAATCCCCAGCCCCAATCTCTCACTTTTTATTTGTGGAAGATTATTGAGACTTGTGTCAAGGTCTGATGTCCTCCGGGCTGGCTTTCCATTTACTGTATAGCTGAGGCTGACCTTGAACTCATCTTTCTGCCTCTTCCTCTTGAGTGTCAGGTTTGCGCCACTATGCCAAGCACTGTAAAAGAGCTAGACTCACCATCTCCTATACGATTCTAGACTATGAATGTGTCTAATTAGCTCTTCGTTATCTTATGTGACCCATCCTTTTGTACTTATATTCCCTATAAATCTAAAAAGCTTGATTGGATTCTGATCACAACTTTTGGGCAAGAATGTGTGCCTGCTGTTGCTTCTGACTCTGCTTTCCTGGAGGAGGGTGGCTTTGGGAGGCTGCCACTCCAGGGTGGAGGACAGGGCAGCAGGAGATTTTCCCTGGAGATTGCTGTAACAAATCTTAGGATGTATGACAGGTCTGGTCTCACTTTGATAGAGAGGGGAGGGGAGTTCCCAGTAGGATTCTGAACTCCATACTTGCCAAGAGAGATGTGAGCTACAGCCTAAGGTCCCCAGGGTGTGGAACAGCTCTGGTCTTCTGGCTGCAGAACAGAGCGACAGTGTAGTAGCCTGGGTCAAGGAAAGGGGCCAAGACAGCCAGGCTGACCTCCACAGCTTGCCAGCTTTGGGGTGTTTGGCTAGGTCATACGATGCTGAGCATCCGTTCCCTGCCCGTGACACGGCACTATATTGAGCCTCACGGGGTCATTGGGAGATTGGTACAAGTAGACGGGACAAAATGCCTGCTTGTAAGGGAGCCCCCCCCCTTCAGTGGGCAGCATCTCGTGCTCATGCCTTTGGGAAGTTCTAGGTGTAGTGAAGGCGGCAGGTGACTATCGATAATGGAGGTAAATGAGTGCTCTTCCCGAGGTGCAGGGGTGGGGTGGGGTGGGGTGAGAGCACTGCCCGCTATAGTCACCCCGACTGTTCCTGGACTGGGTGTGGCTCAGTGGTAGAGTACTTGTCTAGCATATGGAGGCCCTGGGATCAATACCAGTCCCAGTGCAACCAAACTCAAGAAATGCCACTTCTCCATTTTTGTGACAGGGTCTTATTACTGACCTCAAATTTGTGATGCTCATCCCTCAGCCTCCTCAGAAACTAAGATGTGGTGGCACAGACCTGTAACATTAGCATTTAGGATGCAACAGAATTTCAAGTTCAAGTTTACCTTGAGGTACATAGCAAGACTTTGTTTCAAAAAATAAAAAAGCAAGGCTGCATTGATGGCTCAGCAGTTAAGTATATTTGTGGCTTTCACAGAGAACTGGGGTTCAGTTCCCAGCACCTACATGGTGGCTCACAATCGTCTACAGTGCCACTTCCAGGGGATTTAAAGCCCTCTTCAGGCCTCTGTGGGCACTGCAATCACATCTTGCGTATCCATACATGGAGGTGAAGCAGTCACACATGTAAAATAAAGAGTGGGGCATGGTGGCGCACACCTTTAATTCCAGTGCTTGGGAGGCAAAGTCAGGCAGGTCATTGTGAATTCAAGGCCAGGTTGGTCTTCATAGTAAGTTCTAGGCTAATTGAGGCTACACAGTGAGACCATGTCTCAAAAACAAACAAACAAATAAATAGATAAATAAATAAATAATCAGGGCTCGGCCAAAGGTTCTAGCATAGAACATTTAGAACTGACCCTTTCAGCAAAGTGGCAGGGTGCAAAATCAACATACAAAAATCAGTAGCTTTTTTGTATATCAATAGCAAACATTGAGAAGGAAGGTGGTGGGAAATAACACTCATAATACCTTAAAAATATTAGACATAATAAGGGGCTAGGATGTAGCTATGACAGTAGTGTGCTTGCCTAGTCCCCCGGCACTGCCTAAACCAGACATGGTAGTGCACACCTGTGACACCAGCACGCAGGAGGTGGAAACAGGATGACCAGAAGTTCAAGGTCATCCTTGGCTTCATAAGGAGTTCAAGACCAACATGGGCTACAAAAGAGCCTGTCTTGAAGCAAAACAAAATGAGAAAATGAGGCAGGCCGGGCGGCGGTGGTGGCGCACACCTTTAATCCCAGCACTTGGGAGGCAAAGGCAGGCAGATCTCTGTGAGTTCAAGGCCACCCTGTTCTACAAAGCAAGTTCCAGGACAGCCAAAGCTACACAGAGAAACCCTGTCTTGAAAAACAAAAACAAAAAACAAAAAGAGAAAAGCCAAGCGCCCCCCAAAAAGAAAAGAAGTCAGGTGATGCCGTACTCACCCCCCCCCCCATTGCAGCGGACTCAGTAAAATCTTATTTACAATAAACAAAACAGGGTATTTCTGAGTAAGTCCAACCAAGGAAGAGAAAGACTTCTACAATGAGAATTTCAATAACTAAAGAAATTAGACACCAGAAGATGGGAAGACCTCCTAAGCTCATTGACTGACTGGCAAAATTAATATTCTCAGAATGGCTATATTACAAAATTGTCCTCATCAAAATCTCCACGACATTCTTCATAGAACCAGAAAGCACAATTTTAAAATTCAGATAGCAGGGGGCTGGAGAGAGAGCACAATCAGCAAAGGAGCTTGTACTAGGACTGGAGTTTGAGAGCCAGGACCTGTGATCCAAAGCCAGCTATGGTGGCATGAGATTGAGTTTTTTGTTGTTTGTTTGTTTGTTAGGTTTTTTTGAGACAGGGTTTATCTGCGTATTCCTGGAAGTCCTGGAACTTGCTCTGTAGACCAGGCTGGCCTTGAACTCAGAGATCTGCCTGCTTCTGCCTCCCATGTGCTGAGATTAAAGGCATAATTCCAATTCCAGGGAGATGGTGGATCCTTGGGCTCAATAGTTAGCCAACCAATGAGAGACCTTCTCTGAAGAAAATAAAAACTGTGGCTAGTACATGAGGACAACACCCAAAGTTGTACTATGACCTCTATGTACATTTATGTGCACATAAACAGAAGTGCATTTCATATGGAAGGATGAAAGACCATGAATATCCAAATCAATCCTAAGCAGATATAGCAATGCTGGAGATATCACCATACCTGCTCTTGAACTATACTACAGAACTATATGAATAAAAACAGCATGGTATAGGCACAGAAACAGACATGTAGATGAATGGAACAAAAAATGGACACAGAAATAAAATCCACAAAGCTATAGACACCTAACTTCTTAGAAAAGTATAAAAAGCATTTATTGGAGCTGGCCTGTAAATCAGATGCTTTGAGGGTGGAGGCAGAAGGATCAGGAGCTTAAGGTCAAACTTATCTACATAGTTCATTCATAGCCAGCCCAGGATACAGGAGAGCCTGCCTCACAAAACAGACAAAGAAGGAAAAGTAAATTTTAGAAAATAAAGAAATGCCGTTCTGTCATGTGTAGCTGGAGTTTTCTCCAGGTCTGCCTGGCCCACGGTCAGGACAAATCTCTCTCATCCACCAGTCCTGCAGACGCTTAGACCCAACCAAGTAAACACACAGACACTTATATTGCTTACAAATTGTATGGCCGCAGCAGGCTTCTTGTTATCTAGTTCTTATATCTTAAATTAACCCATATCTATTAGTCTATAAGTGTCTTAACATCTTTTCATAGTGGTGGTTGGCAGCGTCTCTCTGACTCAGCCTTCCTGTTCCCAGAATTCTCTTCTCTGTTTGTCCCGCCTATACTTCCTGCCTGGCTACTGGCCAATCAGCATTTTATTTATACAGAAAGATATCCACAGCAGTCATGCAGTTAGACATAGATTCCAGGTGAGAGCAAAACCTTGAGCATTCCCCACCTGCCTCAGAGCATTAGTAGAAGAAACAGGTTAATTTGAATTTAAGGGTTAGTTGGGGAAAAGCCTAAGCTAAGGCCAATCTTTCATAATTAATAAGTCTCTGTGTCATTATTTGTGAGCTGGCAGCCCAAAGAAAAACTTGACTACATATGGTATCCAACATGGAGGCTTGAATATCCAAACATAGGTCTGAGTAAGCTAAGAAAAGTTCTGGACAAGGATCTGGATGTGGCTTCCTAGTCCTGCAGTCTTTCAGTTTGGTGCAGCTCCTGGCCACTGCCTACGGGCTTGAGTGAGTCACCAGTGCAGAACCATGTGGTGGACGGACTGACCCTTTAAGGCTTGGCTCACGAAGTTAGAGAATGCTACAGATGTGCAGAAAGCCAGGTCCAGACACAGAAAAACCTCTAAAAAGATATAGTATGCCTGAAAAGGTGCTTAGGTGTTGAAGAAAAAAAAATGGATATAGACAGTCATAAAAAATGACCAAGCAGTTTAAAAATAATAAAGTCTTTAAAGAGAGAGTAAAGTAATATAATATAAATATATTATATATAAATAAAATAAGCCACATAAGGATGGGAAATATACAGGGTGCCTGGATCCTATATGTTGCAGTGTTAACTTTCAAATTTTTACATGCTGATGATCAAAGGACAAATGCTGCTGAGAGACATTGGATTACAGAAAAAAATTGCTGAATTAAGCCAATGTATATATTTTATGAATGTCTTAACTTAAGAATGGAAGTCAGAAAATATGTTGCTTTGGGGGAGAGGTTTTGCTTTTGTTTCCAAAGGGAACAAAAAGCTATGGGTTTCTTCAAAATTAATAAGGACCAGATTTGATTGGAGGAGACCTCCTGAAAATCTTGGCTACATATATTAAAAAAAAAAAAAGAAAAAAGAAAGAAAAACCACAAGACAGGTGTTGTATAAGCTGATCCTTCTACATGGGAACAGCTCTAAAACTGGATGAGAAATGATAAATCTTGTTGGCTACAGAGTTCTCATGACTTATTATTACATGCTATCCTATCATATGGCATGAATAGAGGTTTGGTTCTAAAGTCCAAATGGACATAAAGTTGACAGCTGCTTTTTACCTGCTCAAACATAGAACAAAAAAAAATCATCTTTAGCTGACTTGTGTACACCACACATTCCATACTAGTGTTAATGCAGATATATATGTTACCTTTAAAGTTTGTGTGTTTTCAGAAAAAAAGACACCAACAAACACAAGTAGCCCAGGTGATCCATCCTCTCAGGATGCCTCTGTTGCAGTTTCCTCAAAATTCTGTATCCAGAACAACTTCAAAGCTGCTAGCAGAGATGGTCCCACCTCACAGACTATTCCAGTCAAGACTTTAGATAAGCTCTACACTTTCCCATCACACAGAGACTAAACAAAAAATAATACAGCTAGCTCTTCCAGGACTTGACCTTTATCTCAATTTTCTCAGGGTCCCCTAAGATTCTGTTGCCCCCAGACAACAGGAAGCAGTCTTGAGAACACTATGCCCACATTTCCAAGAGGTGGGGTGGGTGGTTTCTGGTTGTTCAGTGGATGTTTGTCATTGTTTAGGGGGGTTAGTTGCAAGTTGTTTCTGATCATTGTCAAGGAAGAAACTAAACAAAGCAGGTTAGATTCAGGGATCTCTTTCTGAAAAGAAAGAAAAGTGGGATATAGGAATGATAAGATAAAAGCATAGATTATTGAATCTACTTTAAACTAAAAAGCAACTATCAATCTCAAATATTTTACATTGGTATGGATTTTTGTATACTGATACAAATTTAAGGTTATTTTTGTTAGAACATACTCTATAAATGTTACTCTTGTTTAAGATATTTTTGCACATTGATACACATTTAAGGTTATCTTTGTTATACTGTATACATGTTTCTACTCTTGTTTAAGGTATTGTACCTATGCAGCTCATTTAAAAATGTAATGTATAATTAAGAGATAAAGTTTAGTAGTTAGTTAACTATAATAATCAAACTTGTAGTCATGTTAGGTGTGTTTTCAAGGTTAAACAGAGATGTATTTTAGATAGGTAGTCTTCAAACACTTCTGAGACCTACAGAATATGGCATTTAAGATGTTTTAATAACATGAGGCATTTCATGACAGTGAGATACATCTGCTCCTGGCAGCGCCAATCTACTTCAGAGAAGATAATGGATATCAAAGAATCTCCATATGGAGTTTGCTTTTATTATTATGTGGCAAAGTTAGCCACTGGGCAAGAAAGTGCCCTTGCCTCAATTGCTGACAGTATGCTGCTCAAATTGGACAAGCAGGGCACAAAAGAATGCAACTACCAAACTTTGCCAAGACAAGGTAGAAGAGTCCTTCAAAAATTCTTGCTTCACAGAAAAGTGTCAAATAGTCTAGTCATATAGGCTGAAGATGAATGCCCCAATGTTGCAGAAGAACCTTAGGTGACTGTCCAGGCAGCCAGCTGTTTCTGTCATTTCTATAGTTCTGGAGTTGCTTGCTCTGTACTTCCTGTTCACTCAGGTAATATTATGTCCTTATTTCTATAGTTCTGGAGTTGCTTGCTCTGTACTTCCTGTTCACTCAGGTAATATTACCTCTTCACTCAGGTAATATTATATCCTTGGGTCTCTGATGGGGTTGAAGACTAGATAGTTATAGTTAGTTTTCCTTGTTACCAAATTCAGATAAGAAACTTATATAAGAGATGTAAAGTTTACAAGGTTGAGAAACATAAACACTTAAATTGTTTATCTAAAAATATGTTTTAAGGTCTAAAAAGATATTTTTAGGATAGCAATACAAGTTATGACAAAAAATGGTTTAATTATAAAACTTTGGACTCACTAAGCTAACAGAGATAATACAGTAATTTCTCCAAATTTGCCAAATACAAATGGATTGGATATTGTAAATGTAATTCTTACCCAATAATTATTCTTATTGTATATAGTTTTACTATGTTAGAGTTAAAGCACTTTACTTTTTATTTAGACAAAAGGGGGGAAATGTTGTGAGATATTTGATTACATTGTATAAAGATATGTCACTGTGATTGGTTTAATAAAAAGCTAAATGGAGAATAGCTAGGCAGGAGGTATAGGTGGGACTTCCAGGCAGAGAGAGCTCTGAGAAGAAGAAAGGGGGAGTCAAGGGCCTGATGAAGAGGAAGCAGGACATGCAGGAAGAGAGGCAAAAGCCACGAGCATGTGGCAGCATGGAGATGAACAGAAATGGGTTAATTTAAGTTATACGAGCTAGTTAGAAATAAACCTAAGCTAAGGCTGAGCTTTCATAATTAATAATAAGTCTCCATGTCATTATTTGGGAGCTGGCTGGCAGGACACAGAAAGACTCATTACAATCTTGTTTCAAGGATTGTTCCTACTGACATTCATAGGAAATCATAGTCAACATAAAACCCATTTTCCTGTCCCTGAATGTTTAGAAGGTTCAACAACAGCTGGCCCTGTCCCTCACTGAGGACGGCTTTCATGAGGACTAACTTGACGGGGTTTTGGAGACAGCTGGAGTAAAGTGTTTGCTGCACAAGCTTGAGGACTGAGTTTGGATCCCTTGCACCCACATAAAGCCAGGTGCAGCCTGGGAGCCTATGACCCCAGGGCTGGAGGGACAGAGCCAAGTGAACCCCAGGCTGGCCTTGAACTCACAGAGATCTGCCTGCCTCTGCCTCTCAAATTCTGGGATTAAGGGCATGCGCCACCACCACCACCACCACCCAGCTCCCTTTCTCCACTTTTATTCCTTGGCCTTGTTCATTCTGCCTCTACACTTACCAAATGTGACCCTGTTGCATTTTGTTACTGTGTAGCACTTGGCTCCATGGTAGCATGTGCCAGGTCCTGAATTTCATCCTCAACACCCCAAAACAAGTAACAACTGCAATGGCACAAGAAAAATACAACAAGCTGGACATGATAGAGCATGCGTGTGACCCCAGCACTTGGGGGAAGCAGGAGGATTGGACATTAGGTAACTACACAGGGAGTTAATGACCAGCCTGTGGGACAGAGCATGGTAGTTCCACTCTTGTCCTGTCAACACGCAGTGATAGAAGTCCTTCAGGTCTGATGGCCACAGACCCCATCTCTACATTAGATAAAATGTGAGCCTTGATGCGCCCCAGCCCACAGAGGCCACACCATCTTCGGTGTCTGCAAAGAGAAGGTGTTGGTTGGCATGGTGATGTTGAAGTTTTGACAGAGGACAGGGCCACTGTGTAGATCATGAGGTATGACAGCTCCAAACAAACAAACAAACAAACAAACAAATCATCTCCCTCCAAGAAAGAAAAAAAAAAAAAAGAAAGAAAAAGAAGAATGGAATGCAGGCCATGAGTGGGAGTGCATACCTGTCATCCAGTAGTTGGGAGTCAGAGGTAAGGGTTGTTACAAGTTCAAGGCCACTCTGGTCTATGTAACAAATTCCAGCTCAGCTAGGACTACAAAGTGAGACCCTGCCTCAAAAATACCAGGCTCTAGGAGCTGGAGAGATGGCTCAGAGGTTAAGAGCACTGGCTGTTCCTCCAGAGGACCTGGGTTCAATTCCCAGCACCCACATGGCAGGTCACAACTGTCTGTAACTCTAGTTCCAGGGGATCTGACACCCTTATACAGATATACAGGCAGTCAAAACACAAATGCACATGAAAATTGTGGTATTTGTGTACCCTAATAAATTTGCCTGAAGATCAGAGAGACAAAGGAACAAGCCACAACCATGTCTTACGTCTAGGACTCCTCAGCCTGAAAAGACTCTAGTTCCTGTTTCCTCACATTTTATATACCTTCCTCCGCCCAGCCATCACTTCCTGGGATTAAAGGTGTGTGTGCTTCCCAAGCAGAGCTCTCAAGTGCTGGGATTAAAGGTGTGTGCCACCACTGCCTGGCTCTGTTTCTCTCCTAGACTGAGTCAATCCCATGTAGTCCAGGGTGGCTTTCAACTCACAGAGATCCAGATGGACCTCTGCCTCCAGAGTGCTAGAATTAAAGGTGTGTGCCACCACTGCCTGGCCTCTGTGTTTAATCTAATGGCTTGTTCTGTCCTCTGATCTTCAAGCAAATTTTATTAGAGTACACAATAGATCACCACAAAAAAATAAATAAATTATTAAACAAACAAACAAAACTAACCCAGAGTGGGGGAAAGACTAGAACCCAGAAAACCATCAAGAATGTGAAGGTTTGCCTGTTAAAGCTCTAACACAAACTAGTAACAAAAAGATGGGAGGCAATTGGCTCAGGCTTGACCACTAAGGCTACCTCAACATTTCACTGAGATGAATAAGAAATAAACAGCCTAGGCTTGTAAATTTGCCTCCAAGGCTGGTGTCTGCGGTAATGCAGGCTGAGCACTGGGTAACTAGGAGTGCTGACCTTATAGGGTGTTCCGCTTATAACAACACACACTCAGAATTTCCTTTCCACCTAACTGCATTGTGCCTGTCCCTCTGCAGGAGGTATCTCAGGCATCAGTGGGCACCAGCAGGCTGAGGGCACAGTAGTAAACAACAGCTCAGAACACCCTCAAGCAGTCTTCATCCTGAGGTTGAAGCATGCCTTAAAGGAATAACAGTCAGGAGGGATGTGACTTAGTGAACAGAGTTCTTGCCTAGCATTCATGAAGGCCTGGGTTCAGTCTCTGGTGGTGTAAGCCTGTAATCCCAGTACTCAGAAGGCGGGGGTATCCGGAAGTTCCTGGGTGCTCTCCCCATAGTCAGTTTTTGTTTGGTTTTGTTTGTTTGAAACAGGGTCACACTATGTAGCTCTGTCTGCTTCTGGAACTCACTCTGTAGGCCAGGCTGGCTTCAAACTCACAGAAACCCACCTTCCTCTACCTCCCAAGGGCTGGGATTAAAGACACACACCATTATGACTTGTCTGAATTTTTTTTTTCACTTTTTTCCTGTGAGTGGGTGTTTTGCCTGAATGTACATTCCCCTGGAACTGGAGTTGCAGGCAGTTGTGAGCCACCATGTGGGTGCTGGGAATTGAGCCTGGGTCCTCTAGAAAAGCAGCCAGTGTTCTTAAACACTGAGCCTTTGCTCCAGCCCTGCAACTGTGTCTTTAAGGATGTTCCCAGAGTCATGAAGATGTTTTAGAACGCCTTTCCATATTGCTTGTTTTGAACCATGGAAGAAACAGTCACACAAACCCACAAGCATATATGTACACACTTGCACACATTCCTCTCCTCAAACACATAAGCCCACATGCAAGACTCACAAAGGTATCTAACTCTCTTGTTGAGGATCTCCCCTGGAGCTGCCCTCTCCTCACCCAGCCCTCAGAAAGCCCGCCAAGGGTCAGCCCCTCCTCCAGGGCTGCTCAAGACCCCATCTACAGGATATTTAAGACCTGGTCGCCAGCCCTGCCATACACTCTCCCTCCTGCATTCCTGAGAGTCACCCAGGAGTTGCCTCCCCCTGGGCTTATTGATTCGGTTTGACTGGCTTGTTTCATCTGCGGCAGAAGATACCCAATAACCGGGGATCCAATACTTATCATCTCTCCACCTAGATGCACAAGCGAATGCAGCAGCCCACATTGACATGCCCAGGCACAAGGTACATACATAGACACAAGCACCCTGCACAAAGACAGAAACACCCATGCAGACACAAGAAGGCTAGAGCATCTACAGAGGCCCCTCCTGGCTGCCTATGATCTCAGAGGCCTCTTGGTTTGCTTGTTTTCAGATGCCTGGGTGACCAGCTAGCAGGAAGTGAAACTCACTCTGACAGGAAGTGAAACAACTCATGGGCTTTTCTGGTACTTCTGACACAGCTGTCCTGTCCTAAGCAAAAGCTCTAGACTCTGGGGCTGCCCTGCCTAACGGCCCTGGGCTGCTGTTTGGGTGGAGTCCAGCTGTGCTAGGAAGAGGCCCTGGGCTTGATTTCCCTGGGTTTCTGCCCAGTGGGCAGGTGGGAGGCTCAGAGATAAGCCAGGCAGTGTCTTTCTACAAGGAGGCTTCCTGTGCCCTCTTACAAAGCAGAAGGAAAACTCAAGGCCAGAGATGGTGCCGTGCAGCAAGGAGTGCTGATAGCAGTCTACCTCACAGCTGGCACGTCTGGTTTGGATAGAACTTTTGTCTGTCTGTAGAGCTAGGAAAAGTCCCCAGGTGCTGGGCCACAAATGCTTTCTAGGTCCATCTTTGAGATTTTGTAAGTTTGGGGGCCTGTGTTCTGTGCCGCTAGTGAGAATGGGGATGCAGAATGAAGTGGGATGGGGACATGAGTGTCACTGCCCTCCTTCCCTTCAGAGTTCAGTATGCAGGCCCAAACTGAGTCTGCCAAGAGATTCGGGGGTGTAATAAAGTTGAAGGTCACCTCCTGTGATCCCCTCACTAGGAAGCTGAGGCAGGGGATCAGTGTAAGTTTGAGGCCAAACCTTGTTAGTCTGTGAGTCCCAGAATAACCTGGCTTTCAGTGAGACCCGCTCTCAAAGGAACAAACAAACAAACAAACAAACAAAAAGCAAAAACAAAACAAAACAGAAAACTCAGCTCCTGAGTAGGGCATGCACCTCTGAGTTCATGCCTAGCACCACAAATGGATGGAAAATGAATGAGTAAGTAAATAAAGGACTGGTAGAACATAGCCCCTGTTATAACTATGTCTAATTTCTTCCTAAAATTCCCTCTTGCCACCTGCTATCACAGAACAATTGGATAATAACGGAGAGAATTTCGGACGCAATGTAGGTTAGTGATTGCACAACTCTCTTTTATTCCTTTTTACCCTATTCTTCAACCTTGTTTATCTAATACTTATCTCAACAATATTTGAATCAACCCTTTGTTTAAAATTCAGCAAAAACATTTAAAAACTGCCTGTCATTGGGCATGGTGGTGCAAGTCTTTAATCTCAGCCTATGGGAATCAGAGGATCTCTGTGAGTTCAAGGTTAGCATGGTCTCCAAAGAGTTCCAGGCAGACAGGGCTATATAGAAAGGCCCTCTCTCAAAAGCAAAACAACAAGAACAAATAAACTATCTTTCTAGGTTAGGGTGTAGTTCAGAGGCAGGACATGCCTTTAATGTGTGTGAAACCCTGTCTTCAATTCTCACACTGAGTACAAACACGTGTTGTATGAATATGTTTTTTTTTTTTTAATTTTAGTGGGGTTTTTGTTTGTTTGTTTTTCCAAAATAGGATTTCTCTGGCTATCCTGGAACTCACTCTGTAAACAAGGCTGACTCAGAGATCTGCCTGCCTCTGCCTCCACCACCCAGCCTTTTTCTTTCTTTCTTTCTTTTTTTTTTTTAAGAATATGTCAAGGCCAGGCAGTGGTGGTGCACGCCTTTAATCCCAGCACTCGGGAGGCAGAGGCAGATGGATCTTTGTGAGTTTGAGGCCAGCCTGGTCTACAGAGCGGGATCCAGGAAAGGCACAAAACTACATAGAGAAACCCTGTCTCAAAAAAACCAAAAAAAAAAAAAAAAAAAAAGAATATGTCAAAAGCACCTTGCTATATTATCCTAACTAGCTTCATACTTTCTGTAGACATGTCTCAGTCTCCCAAGTACCTATTGTTACAGGCTTGTGTCACTAGGTCTGGCTCACATTTTAAAACTGTGTAAATGGCCTGGAATTGTGTCTCAGTGGTAGACCTCACACAGTAGACCCTGGATTCCCTCTCCAGCACTGTAAAAATCCCAAGCAAAACTCAACTACTTATATGTTAAAGCAATTCATATTCATTTGTGAACTGCCTAAAATCATGTCGTGTGTCCTGATGAAATATACCTCACATTTGGCCACCACAATCCTATCCTTGTCACCCTTTGCAAGGGGCCACGTGTTAGGGCAAGAGCTCTGTAGCTCCAAGACTTTAAGGACACTTGAGAACCACATTTTATTTAATATAGAAAACAAAAACAAAACAGGGAAAAAAATACAATGAGTTCAGGTACCTAGAAACATGTAAACAATAGTTTGAAAAATGACACCCAATAACTTGGCATCCTACAGGTTGGGTATTTAAAATCATTTGTTGTTGTTTTTGCTTTGTTTTATGGAGTTAGTCCCTCTACATAGCCATAGCCCTGGCTGTCCATGAACTCGCTATGTAGACCAAGCATCTGTCTGTCCTCTGCCTCCTGGGTGCTGGCATCAAAGGTGTGTGCCACCATGCCCAGTTCATGTTTTTTATTTGTTGAAAGCTTTTCCTCACTGTGTGTGTGTGTGTGTGTGTGTGTGTGTGTGTTGTGTGTGTGTATGTGTGTGTGTGTGTGTGTGTATGTGTGTGTGTATGTGTGTGTGTGTATGTGTGTGTATGTGTGTGTGTGTATGTGTGTGTGTATGTGTGTGTGTGTATGTGTGTGTGTATGTGTATGTGTGTATGTGTGTGTGTATGTGTGTATGTGTGTGTGTGGTGTGTATGTGTGTATGTTGTGTGTGTGTATGTGTGTGTGTATGTGTGTGTGGTGTGTATGTGTGTGTGTGTGTATGTGTGTGTGTGTATGTGTGTGTGTGTATGTGTGTGTGTATGTGTGTGTGTATGTGTGTGTGTGGTGTGTATGTGTGTGTGTGTGTGTGTGTGTGTGTGTGTGTGTGTGTGTGTGTGTATGTGTGTGTGTGGGCATTCATCTCAGGATCTTAGGCATACTAAGCAAATGCTCTACTACTGAACTATTTACTCCAGTCACCCTGTTCTTTTTTTGTGACCTCCTGTTCCTTTTTGTTAGACTCATTATCTTTACTTACTTCCCTAAGGATGTTGATTATAATTCCTTCTGGAATTTTCTTTAATTTCTTTCATTATCTCCACACTGTCCTGGTTTCTGTGTGTTCTTGCATGTTATAAGTTTTCTTTGTTTTTTCTTCACTGTAATCTTCACAATGTAACGTTTTACGCTTTTGGTGTCCCGCTGTAAAGTGTAACTAAAGTTAATTAAGGTTGTGATAAGTAAAGACTAAACATTAATTAGGTTGTGGTGTCTTCATTTGAAGCAAAGTTTTTTTTTTTAAGCTTCATTGTGGCTCAGGCTTGTAATCCCAGCTGCTAGGGAAGCTGAGTCAGTAGGAATACAAGTTCAGCACAGCCTGTGCAGTTTAGTGAAGAACCTGTCTCAAACACTGCCGGAGAGATGGCCCAGTGGTTAGAGCACTCAGTCTTCTTCCAGAGGACCTGGGTTCTTATACCCACATGAGCTCACAACCATCTGTCACTTCAGTTACAGGGGATCACATACCGTTTTTGGGCCTCTGAGGGCATTGCCTGAACGTGGTGCACATACATACACACAAAGAAAACACACACATTAAATAAATAAATTGCAGAAGGTATTACTTAAAATTTTTAACCAAAATGGGAGAGACCTTGGGCTCAGAATTTGAGTACTTCTACGGCACTCCAAGGCCATGAGTTCAAATCCTAATACTGAAAAAGAGGTGCACTGTAAAGAGACCAAAGGGTAATCTTCGTTTGGAAGACCCTTACAGACATACCTTTACTTTCCTCTAGACTCTCAGAGGAGACTGACGATAATCTGAGGATAGTCAGGGGAAGACAATCAGGACTCGGCTTTGGCCACCTTTCCTGTTGCTGTCACAGAATGTTCTGACAGAGACAACTTGCAGGAACAAGGGTTTATTTGGGTTCATAGTATGAGGTTTGGTCCATTCTGGTGGAAGTCGGAGTGGTAATGAGCTTGAGGTGGATGGTACATCACACCCAGGAGGAAGAGACTGAGGAAGCCTCAGTGCTCAGCTGTCTTCCTCCTTTTCACACCGTCCAGGACCCGAGTTCAGGAAACGGTACAGCTCTTAGGGTGGGTCTTCCCACATCACCTAAGCTAATCAATAGCTCACAAGAGCACCTGTAGGCCTCCTAGATGATCTCAGATCCCGCCAAGGCGGCCTTCTGTGCTACCCATCACACTGCTGAGGACGGAAGCCGAGCCTTGCTCACAGACCCTTAGATCTCTGGACTCTAATGTACTCCCTTTCCTTTACAGCCCCTTGAGTCTCAATTGAGCAGTTTCTCTCCCAGGAATCCCCATGAGGGTGGGTGATTGATCCATGTCAGCCGGCTCTGTTCTTACTGTTCTGCGCCATACAGTACCCTCCATCAGCTCCAACATACACATAGCTGAGGCACAGCATCACTTCACAGTGGGAGTGAAGTATCTGTAGCTTGGGTCACTGGTGAGGGTGACAGTCCCAGAGAAGGCCAATGGGAACATAATGGCCATTGAGAAACTGAGATCACTGATGTCAGGGAGACTCATCAGTCCCATCCAGATCCTTTTCCTCCAGGCCAAGCATTTCAGGGTCCTGCTATTAGCTCTGGCGAGATTGGAACTTACTATGTAGATCAGGTTAGTCCCAAGTTTGTGATGATCCTCCTGCCTCAGCGCCCCCCACCCCCCAGTGTTGGATAGGTTTATGTCAATTTGACATAAGCTAAAGTCATCAGGGAGGAGGGAGCCTCAATTAAAAAATTGCCTCCAAGCTGGGCGGTGGTGGCGCACGCCTTTAATCCCAGCACTGGGGAGCCAGAGGCAGGCAGATCTCTGTGAGTTCAAGGCCAGACTGGTCTAAAGAGTGAGTTCCAGGACAGACTCCAAAGCCACACAGAGAAACCCTGTCTCAAAAAAAAAGGAAGGAAGGAAGGAAGGAAGGAAGGAAGGAAGGAAGGAAGGAAGGAAGGAAGGACTTTCACAAATCAGGTTGTAGGCAGGCTGTAAGGCATTTTCTTAATTAGTGATGGTGTGGAAATGGAAAGGCATTGTGGGTGGGGCTACTCCTGAGCTGGTGGTCCTGGATTCCATAAGAAAGCATGCTGACCAACAATGAGGTGTAAACCAGTAAGCAGTACTCCTTCATGGAGTCTGCATCAGCTCCTGCCTCCAGGTTCCTGCCCTGCCTGAGTTCCTGCTCTGTTTGAGTTCCTGCCCTCACTGCTTTTGAAGATGAACTGTTGTATGGAACTGTGAGTGAAATAAACCCTTTCCTCCCCAAGTTGCTTTAGGTCATGGTGTTTCATCATAGCAACAGTAACAATAACTAAAACAATATTATTATCACTAGTTTGTTTGTTTTTTCTCTCTATGTAGCCCTGACTGTCTTGAAAGTTGCTATGTAGATCAGGCTACCCAGACTGGCCTTGAACTTTGTCTTCCTGCCTCAGTTTCCCCAGTAGTTGCTATTTCAGGTCTTCACCAGCATGACCTTTCTTTTAACCTTTTTTATTTACTGATTTATTTGAAACAGTCTCTCTTTGTTATTTATTGTTTTGAGACATGGCTCACTATGTAGCTCTTGCTGTCCTGGAACTCACTGTGTTGACCAGGCTGGCCTTGAACTCACAGAGATCCCCCTGCCTCTGCCCCTGAGTGCTAGGATCAGTGGTGTGTGTCACCACGTCCAGCTGAGACAGTCTTTTTTTGTAGCCCTGGCTGACCTGGAACTTCTTAGGTAGACCAAACTAGCCTTGAACTCACAGCCATCTCTTTGTTTTCCCTCTCAGGTGTTGGGATTCCAAGTCTGCACCTCCCTAAAGTATAGATGGATTTTTCTTTGGTCACTAGCTCAGAAAAAAATGACAGTAACTTATTAATCATGAGAGCTCTGTCTTAGCTTAGGCTTGTCCCACTATCTCTTATAACTTAAATTAACCCATTTATATTAATCTACGTTCTACCACATGGTGTTACCTCTCTTTCATCTCACACCTCTTGTTTCCTTCCATCTGGCTGGCAGCTCTGCCTTTCTTTTTTTCCAGAGTCCTCTCTGTCCCTGGAAGTCCCTCCTAATCACTTCCTGCCTAGCTATTGACCATTCAGCTCTTTATTAGACCAATCACAGTGACACATCTTCACACAGTGTATAAATATCCCACAACACTAACAGGTCTTTTAACTTATTTGTGTCAGGCATTCTTTCACAGCCAGGAGAAAACTAATTCACTGACAAATCGGGACAAAGCATTGAGAGCCGCCAGGCTGGAACTTCTTAGGTAGACCGGGCTAGCCTTGAACTCACAGCCGTCGTCTTTCTTTTCCCGCTCAAGTGCTGGGATTCCAAGCCTGCACCTCCCTAAAGTGTAGACGGACCGACACACACACATACCCACACCTGTAATCTCAGCACTTGGGAGGCAGATATGAGAGAGTCAGGGTTTTGAGGCTGTACTTAGCTGTACAGTAAGTTTGAGGCCAATTTGGGCTGCATGAAACCCTGTCTCAACAAAACAGCAGAAGCATTGAGCCCCAAGACACTGTGATCCAGGGACTAGAAAAGCTGATCACCCCTTCGTAACTTCCTCATGTGACTTCCATGGCCTCACCCCGCAGACCGCCATTGTGTGTTGTTGTTTGTGTCTATCAAAGCTAGACAGTTGCTGTCCTTTGACCCTTTGTTCTGATTAGCCAATCCCGTCAGACTGAAACTGAGCCTCCATGATGGGATAAGACACAGCTACCAACTACTTCAGAGATAAAAAAATGTCATCACCATTTGGTTAGGTGTTTTCTAGCCAGGTTTGGGTTCTGATTCACTCTTTATGCTAAAAAGAGCTTGCCCTGTGGAACCAGTTCTGTTTTGTCCATGTGTGCCTTGTGTGCCACAAGATTATTCATTTTCAACTCTTAAGATGGAGTGCCCTGAAGCAGAACAGCTGTTTCTGTGAATGTCACATAATTATAATCCTGTGCATCCAAATGGCCACCTGCTGGGCTGGGGATGTAGCTCAGTCTAGTTCGTACCTGGGTGCCATCCCCAGTACTCCAAGTACATTAATTCATTAAATTTAAAAATAAAGGTTTGCAGCTTATAGGGAATTTTATTTTATTTTTTATTTATTTATTTATTTATTTTGTTTTTTTCGAGACAGGGTTTCTCTGTGTAGCTTTGCACCTTTCCTGGAGCTCACTTGGTAGCCAGGCTGGCCTCGAACTCACAGATATCTGCCTGGCTCTGCCTCCCGAGTGCTGGGATTAAAGGCATGCGCCACCAACGCCCGGCAGAATTTTATTTTTTTAACATATTTATTTATTTGTAGAAGATGTGGGGGCTGTCTGTCAGTCCAAGGACAGTTTCGGGGAGTCACTCCTTACCTTCTATCATGTGCATTTCAGGGGTTGAATTCAAGATGTCAGGCTTGGCAGCAAGTGTCTTTATCTGTCAAGCCATCTCATTGGCCCTATTACTGTCCTTTTTTTTTTTCTTTTCTCCTTTCAGACAGGGAATCGCTGTGTAGTTTTAGCTAGCCTGTAATTGCTATGCAGACCTTGACTTTACAGAGATCCACCTGCTGCCGCCTCCTGGGTACTGTGATTAAAGGCATGTGCTGCTCTGCCCAGCACCCATTCATCTTTTAAAATGTGATAAAGAGATTAAAATAAAAACTGGAGGCTAGGCAGTGGTGGCGAACACCTTTAATGCCAGCACTGGAGAGGCAGAGGCAGGCAGATCTTTGTGAGTTCGAGGTCAGCCTGGTCTACAGAGTGAGTTCCAGGACAGCCAGGGCAGTTACACAGACAAACCCTGTCTTGAAAAAACAAAACAAAACAAAAAACAAAAACCCTGGAGGCCCAGCCTAAGAAATGGTATTGCCCACATTCAGGGTAGATGGTCCCACTCATCAAACCATAGTTAACAATTAAAACACCTTGTGGACGTACCACAGGCCAACCTCATCTAGACAATTCCTCATTAGGAATCTTCCTGAGTGACTCTAGGAGGTGTCAGGGTGACAATTGAAGCCAACACAGATCCTTCTCCTGCACCCCAGATCTTGCCGTGATCTGGACTCCGTTCACCTTAGGTCTCCCCAGAGCCCAAGGATGCATGCTCCTTGTAGAGCCTCCCTGCAGTGACTTGTCACAGAATCTGTCACGGTAGCAGCTCTGGTAGGCAAGCTTGTGGTTTCCACCTTCTCCCCCGCCTTCCCAGGTGGCCCCTCCTGTGACAGTCACTTGGAAGGGTCCATTCCAATACATCCTATTTCTCTCTGTCCTGATGACCTGTTTCCTCCCTGGGTCCTCCAGCCAAGGAGACCTCCATGTACCCTCCCTCTTCTTCCTCATCCCCACAGCAGGCCGACACCCCAGTCCTCCACTTAGTTGGCCTTGCTGACCTGGGCCAGAGGCAGCCGTACACCAGTTGGGATGACCACAGGATCCTGCTTATAACCCAGGCTATCCCTTGGCACTTTTAAGAGCTCACATGATCTACTTTTCATTCCCCAAGAAGTTCCCTCAGACATCCAGCACTGCCCACTTCCTGTCCCTTAGGCCTAGTGAATGTGCCCACCTTGCCCATTGAAGAAACAGAGGTGAAGCTGCCCCCCCCCCCAATTCTTCCAATTTCCACACCCACCCTCATGTACTTCCCTTTAGTCTTAGAGAATCTCCTCTCCCTGGAGGACACCCTCACTCCCTGGGTGCTGGGGAACCACTTCTGCCCCAGGGACCACCACACTATCTCTTTATCTTCTCGCACTTCCATTTTGTTATTTATTTCACCATTTTTGCTGTGGAAGATTGGCCATTAAAATTAATTGTCCCTTCTCTGGGTCAGGAGACAGGTATGTTCAATTAGAGCCCTCCTCAGTCACGCTACAACGGCAGGGCGGAGGTTCTCCTCAAAGCTTTGATCTCTTATTAATGATTCAGAGTAATTTCGGGTTTCAACCGTGTTCTCTCCAGTCTGACCAGCACATGGGAATGGACATGTTCTCTGCCAGTCTCCAGTGGGGCAACCAGGATCCCATTTTGTATCTGTAGAGAACACTGTTTGTCACCCTGTTACTGGTGGTCATGGCCTGGAACTGAAACAAAGGCCCACATAGACTTGAAAAATGGCAAGGAAATTTTATTCAAAAGGGAAGCCATCGTACGATCAGAAATATACTGTCAAGTGTTTACCATGGGCCACCAGAGAGAGAGCACTCAGGGCCAGAGTGAGGGAGCACTATGGGGCCTCCCTGACTACGGTGTGTGACTTCTTCCCATAGCGTTTGTGAGAAGTAGGGACTTCACTGCTAGGAGTGTGATTTGGGTGGTTCTCTGCTTTTAACTGACAATTTTCAAGTCATACAATCTTCTCACTGCTAAGATTATCCCTTCCCATGGTGCATTTTATTTTAATCATATGCATGTCCAGTTATGCATAATCATAAGATGGTAAATGGGGGTTTTCCCTAAAGTTAGTTCAGAGGATACAGTTTGTCTTATTGCACACATATCCTAAACCGTTGAGGCTGTATCTGCCCACTGCCCATTGTTCCAGGATGTGTTTGAATAGAAATGGGATGTTATCAACGGGTTGCTAAGAAGAGTAACTTATTTCCATTGTTTGAAGCAGGTATTTGGTTCAGCTTGAATGTAGATGGGGGTCCCGGTTGCCAACAGGTTGCTAAGTGCATTGTTAGGAGCTGGTATGTTCATAGCTCAAGCCAAGGATGGCTTCAGGTTGCTAAGATATTCCCTGTGCTTGCTGGTCTTGGACCCAGTGGGAAAGCTTCCCCCATGGAGTTCATTCACTTCATGTTCGAAGCTATGGTGACATAAATGTTCATCCCCAAAGAGCTCAGTCTCCTGTAAGTCTGCCTGCCTCTTTTCACCCAGGAAGAGTCCATTTTAAAAAAAAATCAGCAGTATATCTTTCTGAACTAGATCAAATACCTGAGTTAAGTTATGAACTGCATCAATCAGTACCAGTCAGAATCATGTGAAAACTTGGTGTTTCTTCCTTTAGCTCTATCAGGTCTTTTAGGGAAAGGGGGACCAGTGCTTTGATGGAGCCAGATTCCCCATCTCCTGCAAAGGGAGAGAGAACACTGGAGGGCTTTTGGTTTGGGGCCCATTAGAGGACTGAGCAACCAGGGAAGTGCATGGATACGGAGAACAGGAATTTTTTGGCAGGGGCCTCTGCCCTTTCTCTGTGGGAGAGGTCTGGTGCTGGTGGCTGGGGGTTACTTTTCTTGGCCATGACAGCTGGTAGAACTGTGTCAACTTTTTACTCTGAGCAAGTATAGGGTCATCCCACAGGGAAAAGGCCTGTCCTTAGCGGCCTTGGGCCTCTGACCGAACAGATCTATCTTGGACAGAGTTAATACTCCATTTGGGGGCCAGGTCTGCCCTTCCAGTTTGTAGCCAGGCCAAACCGGTACAGAAAAATGTTAGGTACTTTTCCTTCAAGATCTGAAAACCAAAGGAGCCCAGTATTCCAGAACATGGGTTGTTGGGCATCTGAAAAGAGGAGGAAAAGCATCCCCAGGTCCTTTATCTTTCCCTCTGAGTTCAGGGTCCTCTATGACTCTGTGTGTGTGTGTGTTGTGTGTGTGTGTGTCTGTCTGTCTGTCTGTCCTGGAACTTACTATGTACCCAGGCTGTCCTTGAACTTACAGAGATCTACCTGCCTCTCAAGTGCTGGCACCAAAGGTGTGAACCCAATGTGAGTAGTTGTCTTTATGGGAATTCAATGTGAGTAGTTGTCTTTATGTGAACTCAATGTGAATAGTTGTCTTTATGTGAACTCAATGTGAGTAGTTGTCTCTATGTGAACTCAATGTGAATAGTTGTCTTTACATGAACCCAATGTGAAATAACTCCTGTTCCATCTCCTTGTTTTTCCTCTAGAACAGTGTGGTTCTCAACCTTCCTAATGCTGAGACCCTTTTACACAGTTCTTTACATTATGGTAACTCCCCCGCCCACCATAAAATTATTTTTGTTGCTATTTCATAACTGTAATTTTACTACTATTATGAATTGTAACATAAATATCTGATAAGCAGGGTCTCTGATTTGTGACCCCTGTGAAAGGGTCACTCTACCCCAAAGAGGTCATGACCCACAGGTTGAGAACCACTGCTCTAGGTCAAACTTCCTAAGGGTAGAGCTTAGACTGTTCTGTTTAGATGGCTCAGTGCCTATGGTTTGTGTAGACGAATTTCTAAACAGTCTTAATAAATAAGAAACACAGAGCCAAATACAGAGGTGACAGCCAAAGAGATCACAGCAATCGCCACGACTAGCTTTAGCTTACCACCAGCAGTAGCTTCCCCAGAGAGAGAGCTTCTTCCTGTCTGATTTGTGTTTTTATTGACTTTCTGTTCTGCCTTCTCATTGGCTCTAAGCCCAGCCACGTGACTTCCTCATCACTGCCTGTTTATACAGACCTCCAGGTCTCTATGGTTGGTACTGGGATTAAAGGTGTGTGTCACCACACTTGGCTATGTCCTTGACCACACAGAGACTCTGCCTGCCATGTGATCAGATTAAGGGTGTGTGCTACCATTGCTGGACTTCTGCTTATGGCTCGCTATGTGACCTCTGATCTCCAGGCTAACTTTGTTTATTAACATACAAATAAAATCACATTTCAGTACAAATAAAATATCACCACACGTTTGGCCTTAAGGTCATTGGTAAAGTTAATGTTTATTTTCATTTCACAGACTCTGGACTCACCTGGGAGACGACTGCTGGGCACACCTGTGAGGGTTTATTTAGACTAAGGCTAGTCTCTGAGAATGTCTGTGAGGGATTATCTTCATTATATTAGCTGAACTAGTCTTTACCTTAGGACAAAATCTTATTTTATTACACAGAAATCCTTCTTTACCAAAAATATAGGACTATGGGGCTGGAGAGATGGCTCAGCAGTTAAGAGCACTGACTGCTCCTCCAGAAGACCTGGGTTCAGTTCCCAGCACCCACATGGCAGCTAACAACTGTCTGTAATTCCAAGCTCTGACACCCACACACAGACATACATGCAGGCAAAACACCAATTCACACAAAATAAAGATAAATGATTTTAAAAAATATATAGGACTATGCTTACATCCTTCCTGACATTTTCCCTCAGCTGACTAGTTCCAATTCACTTTATTTCCTTCACTCATACATCATCTTCCCACAGCAGCCAACTCCAGCGACAACTGCCCTTCATACGTCCTCCCCTCCCTCACTTCTGTGGTACCCAGAAGAATCCCTTAAAGAAATGCCCGGTCCCCACCTCCATGCCTCTCCCCGTTCTTACTATGCACACCTCCTGTCTCCCTCATTCCTCACTGGGGTTAGAATTCCGGCCCGGCAGGGGTTCAGGCCGGGCAGGGGTCACACCCACCCACAGCTGTGTCTCTCTGGACCCTCACAGCTGATTCTGCACACAGGCCCCAGGCTAACAGTCTCCAAATGGTTTGAGGTTGCTGGAACGCACCCCACATGATGGATGCACATTAATTAACGAGCCTTTCCCTGCCCGTGTCCCGCATATTTCTCCCTGGAATGCAAGACAGTCCCCAGCGCTGCCGGAGAGCTGGAGACAGCCTGATTACCAGTTTGTACTAGGGACTGGTCGTCTACCATGTGGCACGGAATCGCCCCATATCTTTGGAAACCTGTCTGAAAGGCCTTCCCACTCTGCCTAAATCTGAACTGTCTTCAAGCCTTTGTTATTCTGTTGTCTGTCTGTCCACAGTATTAATAACCCATAATCTCTTTCCCAAAAGGACAATCTGCCTCAGTGTTCCTTTTCAATGCTAAACATGAAACCTGCCTATATAACAACATTTGTGTTCAATATTTAAATCCTTTTCTTACAAAGGACCCACTTTTTCCAGCACTTTTTTCTAATTCCAATCTCCTTTAGACCTAGAGGTAACCCACTGTTGAAACTCATATACCAAGTCCTGGAGGGGGAGTAAGTAAAGGTGAGTCTGTATTTTCTATACCCCATGCTCTAATTGGATTATTCTGCATACCTTGGTCCATACTTCCTGTTGTCTCTATAATCGAGACAGTGGTAATTATTTTTTCATTTATCAAGCAGTTTAAGCTGTATGTTCCTGGACAGTGGTCCCACTGGGCCACACCTAAAGCCTGGGCTGAGCAGGTATATCATGGAGCAGTCTATTAGGAGTCTATCTGGGGTGAGAGAGGACAGAATAACACGGGCTAATTGTCAGGATCCAATGTCTCTTCTGACAGCTCTTGCTCAGGGTAGAATACTGAGAGGACTCAGCGGTCCCCCGAGGGAGAGATAAAGCAGACATGGTGGGGATGTGCCCGGGCTGTCTTTCTGTTGCTGTGACAAACACTGTGACCACAAACAACTCAGGGAAGGAAAGGATTTATTTTGGCAGAAGGAAGAGAGCCAGAAAGCGAAGTTCTAGTCAGATGCTTTTTAAAATTTTATTTTATTTATTTTTGGTTTTGAGACAGAGTTTCTCTGTGTATCCCTGGCCATCCTGGAACTCACTCTGTAGCCCAGGCTGGCCTCGAACTCACAGAGATCCACCTGCCTCTGCCTCCCAGTGCTGGGATTAAAGGCGTGCGCCACGCCCGCCCCCGCCCCCGCCCTGCCACTGCCACACCCAGTGTTGTTTTTAACTGGCTGGCAGAGTCCGGGTGTTTTTGCCTGAGTGTTGTGGAATATTCGTTTACACTGTGTGAAGGTATGTCACAGTGATTGGTTTAATAAAAAGCTGAACAGCCAATAGCTAGCCAGGATTTCCAGGCACAGAGGATGTTGGGAAGAAGGGCAGAGACCAGAAATTACCGGCCAGAAGCAGAGGAAGCATGACATATAGATGAGGTAACAAGCCATGAGCCATGTGGAAGCACATAGATAAATAGAAATGGGTCAATTCAAGTTATAATAGCTAGTTAGAAACAAGCCTAAGCTATCGGCTGGGCTTTCATAATTAATAAAAAGTCTCCATGTTGGCTGGGTGGCAGCACGGCGCACGCCTTTAATCCCAGCACTCGGGAGGCAGAGGCAGGAGGATCTCTGTGAGTTCGAGGCCAGCCTGGTCTACAAAGTGAGTTCCAGGAAAGGCGCAAAACTTACACAGAGAAACCACCGCCGGCCCTTTATCCCTTATTGTAGCCAAGAGAAAACACCTGCCAAAGGCCAGCAGTAGTAATGTATACAATTACTTATTCATTATCTCTCTCCTCTTTAGGATGGATTTTGGTCTGTTCTATATTTGCTCCCATTTAACACTTCTGTGATTTTTCTTTTTCCAGGAGGAAGCTTGAGGACAATTTTATTAGCAAATTATAGAAGAGTTTATTTGGGTTCATGGTTTCGGGGGTTAGAGTCCCCAATGGCTGAGCAGAATCAGCAGGCATGGTGTCTGGAAGAGCAAGCTAAGAATGCCTATCTTGACTAGCAAGCAGGAAACAGAGAGAAAGGATGCAAAAGATATGAGTCTTTAACTCTCAAAGCCCACCTCTGGTGACGTGCTTCCTCCAAGGCCACACCTCCTAGGCCTCTCCAAACAATGTTACCAACTGGGGACCAAGTATTCAAATGCCAGAACCTATGGGGGACATACTCATCCAAACCTCACACCTGTCTTTCACTTTGTATAAATGAGCATCCTATAACTTCTTCCTTGTGGATTTGAGCTGATTTTTTTTTTTTTTTATAATTTTGGTATATTTTTTGCTTCTAAAACACCTCATGTTCTTTTGTGTAGTAATTACTGGTGATGAAAAAAGTAGTCCAGGGGTTTGGGGGTTCAGGACATAAAATGCTTACACAATCATGAAGACCTGAGTTTAGATCCCAGAATCCACATAAAGCCAGGCATGGCAGGGCATGTTTGTAATGCCAAGGCTCCTAAGATGAGATTCTGTGGAAACAGAATCTTTGGACAACTCAGTAAGGAGAGTCCTGTCTAGGCCACATGAAGCCCTGGGTTGGATCCCCAGGAGGGCATAAGCCAGGCGTACATGAAAGTAACACCCACATGGTTGGGCTGGAAGAAGGATGCAAGCCTATTGACTTTTAGAGGGAATTTTCTTGGGGGAGGGTCAAGGTTGAGTTTAGTTCAATGATGATGGCATTGTTGGTCATGTGCCTAAGTCCCCAAAACTAGCTCCAAAGTAGCTCAGGCAAAATGTGTTAATCAACAGAAAGTTGGGGCTGAAGAGATGGCTCAGCAGTTAAGAGCACTGACTGCTCTTCCTAGTGTTGTTTTCAAAATGATAAGTGGCACTGGTTACCATCTGAGAAAGGCAAAATCCATTATCAGAGCTTTATTAGGAGGAAGGGGGCGGGGAGAACCAGGCCTGGGGAAGAAGCATGTGGAGAGAGAGAGGAGGGAACAAAGAAGAGAGAGGAGGAGTCTGTATCTGGCTTTTTAAGGATATCCATGCACATGTACAGGCTTACGGAGCTATGCCCACGCATGCGCTGATTGTATGACCATGCTGCATGCATTTGCACAATAACGCAGCACATTGATGATGCAAGACGTGTAAGACCCCTTAGCTGCTGAACTGCACATATGTAGTCATACAGCTGGAGTGGCGGCAGAATCCTAACACCTAGAGGTCCTTGGTTCAATTCTCAGCACCCACATGGCAGCTCACAACTGTCTGTAACTCCAGTTCCAGGGGATCTGACACCCATGGCAAAACACTAATGCACATTAAAAAAAATGTCTGCCAGGCGGTGGTGGCGCATGCCATTAATCCCAGCACTCAGGAGGCCGAGCCAGGTGGATCTCTGTGAGTTTGAGGCCAGCCTGGTCTACAGAGATCCAGGACAGGCACCAAAACTACACAGAGAAACCCTGTCTCGAAACAAAACAAAACAAAACAAAAAACAAACAAACAAAAAAACCCAAAAAGCAAAGTCAGTGCATTTTTAAAATTATTTATTTGTGTTTTTTGAAAGGGTCTCTCTATGTAGTCCTGGTTGTACCAGATCTTGATCTATAGGCCAGGGTGGTCTCAAACTCACAGAGATCTGCCTGCCTCTGTCTCCTGGGTGCTGGGATTAAAGGCATGTGACACTATGCCCAGCCACATTTTTTGAAGAAATGCGTGTGGAGGTCAGAGAACAGCATCGAACTCCTTGGAGACAGGATGTCTTATTGGCCTGAAGCTCAACCACTAGGCTAGACTCACTGTCCAATGAGACCCTGCCACCCAGCACTGGGTTTACAGGTGTGTTCTGTACATCTCCAATCAACTCCTCATGGGGTAATGTCCCATGCTGGGTGTTTCTTAGCAAACAGAAGTCACCAAGGATGTTTGGAGTTATGGATCAGGACTCTACATCTGCTTCATGTCAGCAAATGTCTCATCTACTCTTTATTCAGCTTCCAATTGTCCCAACCAACCAGGAGGCCTCTGTGTTTCCTACCTTGGTCTTGTGCATAAGAATTACCATGGTATTTGTTTTGGGATCTCCCTGTGTTGAAGAAAACTTTCTATCTTGGGATCCAAAGAAATGCCCTTCACCCAAGGAGATCTGAACACTTGCCTGGTGGACTTGAAATCCCAGAGAATCCCCAAATTGTTTGAAATTAATAATGTTGATGTTCCACAAAGGAACATACAAACAAAATGAAAATAATTCTGCAAGACAGTTTTGCAAAAAAGGATGCACCAGAACCCAAACAGGGCTAGCAAACACTTTCACCAAAATGGCAGCTGTCTTTATCCCTGATAGAGGTGGTCACTGCATCTCCTCCCATTGGTGGGAGCTTAACTTGACAGTCTGAAGCGAATGGCTAATCATCGCAAGGAGGAAGGAGGAAGGTTCTTGTTGGGCTAACTATCTTTGATAGTAAAAGAAGTTTCTCCCGGAAGGAAAGAGCTTGATCAAATTCACGTTGTCATTGGTGTCCACATTAGAGGCGGAGCTTCCAAGTCTCATGCTTCTCTCTGAGGGAGCCACAGACATTTCAAAGACACCGAGAGGGCTGGCTTCCCTCTTCAATGTCACGCTTCTGAAGGGGAATCAACATTCCCTTGGATGAAGTGGGCTCGCTCAAATGGAGGTGGCCACTGGCAACTTTGGGCAGCTCCAACAGCTTCTCTCCTGCCCTCCCTTTGCTCTTTGGATTTTTGAGGCAAGGTCTCTATGTGGCCCTTGGCTGTCCTAGAACTTGTAGACCAAGCTGGTCTCCAACTCACAGAGATATACCTGTCTCTGCCTCCCGAGTGCTCAGATTAAAGGCGTGCACCACCCCACCTGGTTCTCCTTTTTGTTTTGTTTTGGTTTTCTCACTAGGCAGCCAAGACTGGCCTTAGACCTTCCTGCCTCGGCCTCCCTAAGGTAGGGCTCACAAGCATCCCTCATCATGAGACGTCCAACAGCGTTCTTGGCTCTTGAAGAACTGGATGGAAACAGAGGGAGGGAGGAAATGGCGTCAGAGAAGGTGGGTCTTGGGAGGTTGAGAACAGAGGCTTCCGTTCTGAGCGTGGTGAAGTTCTGGGAAAGTGGGTTGGGGGAAATACAGGCAGCCACGTTCCTGTTCTACTGTCTCCTGGGCTTCAGATTTTGATGTGTGTCCGACTCCTGACCTCTCTGTCCACTCTGTCCACCCCAGCAGTCCCCAAAAGCCTTTCCTGAAGGTGGAAAGTTGCTGGATTCTAGCTTCAACTGAAGCCAAAGGGGCTGGCATTCGGCCATTTGCTCTGACCTGACCCACAAACAAAGGCTCTCTCAAGAGAGTCCGGGTTTTTGTGCCCTCTATTAGCCTGAGGGAGGCCTTCAACACATTAACAACCACAACTGTCTGCAGTGGAATTTTTTTTTTTTTTTTCCTGAGCCCAACACCTCCCCCTGCATGGTCCTGGGCTCCTCCAGGGCCTGGGGATGATGTTGATGGACTGTCCCGGGCTGCTGGGCCTCCTATTGTGTTCTTACTGTTCCTTAGCAAAGGCCTCTAGCAACTGTTGCTAGGAAGGCCTTATCTCCTGGGCTCCAGCCCTGCCCCCACTGCCAGAGTCTGGGATGCAGATTGGATCCTATAGAGTTCTTATAATTAAGACCCTGGAGAATTTCCAACAGCCATGGACCTGCTGGCCCTCCTTGACAGGAGGTCTTGGGAGAGATGTGCGTTATGGAGCCAGAGATCCCATGGCAGATATTTTCTTGGATGCCAACACTTTCCTGTTTTGTTTTTTGTAGCGGGGGTATTATTTTTGAGACAGGGTCTCATTATGTAGCTCTGGCTAGCCTGGAACTCGCTATTTAGTAGACCAGGCTGGCCTCAAACGTGTGCTGCTCCTCCTGCCTCAGTGCCAGGTTTCCAGGCTTACGTCACAATGCCTAGCTGTCAGCCAGACCCCCCTCTCACCCTACTTTTCACCTAACCAAACCCCACCCATCCCACCACCCACCGTGGCTTTTCGTGGATTCTTACCAGTCTTTTGTGGAGAAAACTCTCAGCTTTTTATTGAATCAGTGATGCTGCAAACACAGTCACCAGCTTAGCTGGGCCAGGGGCGCGATGGTGGCACAAGCCTGTGATCCCAGCACTCTGGAAGCTAAGTCAAGAGGGCCAAGGGTTCAAGGCCAACCTGGGTTAGGCTGTATAGGGCAACTCAGTCTCAAAAGGCACGAAAAGCAAAAATCATTCCCTTAGTTACTATTGTCATGGTGTTTTCATGTGTACGGGCGTTTTGCCTACATGTATGTCTGTACCACGTGCTTGGTGGTCTCAGAGGCCAGAAGAAGACACTGGATCCCCTGGAACTGGAGTTACAGACGGTTGTAAACTACCACGTGCATGCTGAGAATTGAGCTTAGGTCTTGAGGAAGAGTAGAAAGTGCTCTCAACCGAGGAGCCCTCTCTTCAGATCCCCTTAGCTAGTCTTAACTACCGAGTATGTCCGTAATTGTGTTTACTTTTCTGTAAATTCCAGGAAATGGTAGATCACCACTGAGGCACTTATACATGCATGCCCAAGCCGTGTATTGAACATTAGAATCGCTAAAGAAGGGGAAAACAAAAAGATGTGGCTGTGCGGGTCCATAGCCCGGCACTCAGGAGGCTGAGGCAGTGGGATAGCTGTATGGAGAGGTCTCCACCATGCCCAGCTTAAGCTTCACTGGGTTTTGCCCTGTTCTGTCTTTCTTGTCCCAGGCCCCACTTCTGATGGAACGTGGGGGGCGGGGGGACAGACGGACATGGAGTTGTGAGCCCTACATGAGTTTGCATACACTCTGTAGCCAATCAGAGCCCACCTAAGTCTCCAATGCCTCCTGAACTCAGCAGCCTGCTTAGGTCCGTCTCAGCCCCTCCTTCTCAGGGGCCCAAAGCTGTCATTTTTCCTCAATAAGTTGTCAGTTCCCTCGGCCTTTGCTGTCCACACTCATCCTTCTTCATGAGCAGGAGACAGGGCCAGCAAAGACAGGCTGTAACGTTATTATTGTTGTGTATGTGTGTGAGCATGTGTGTGCATGTGTGTGTAGGCATGTATGTGTGTGTGATGTGTGTTAGCACTTAGGCATCTGTACTGGCCTGCTCTTAGGGTCCTGACAGGACACACATCAGCTGCAGCCACTAAGAGCCCCCCCTGTGCCCATTTGCTGCTTCCTTCCTTTGCTCTGGTCTCTAGGGACTGGTCTCTGCCCACCCCCACCCCCGTCTCTGTCCCTTCTCTCCCCTCCCCTCAATAAACCTCCCACATAGGCTCTGTTGTATGATGTGACTCCTTCCCTCCATTAAAAAAAATACAACAATGTGTGCATGTGTGTGAGCATGTGTGTGTAAGCATGTGTGCATAAGCGTGTATGGGCATGTATATATGTGTATGTGAGCATGTGTATGCCATATGGAATATGTAGAAGTCAGAGGACAATTGTCAGGAGTTTGTTCTCTCCTCTCACTGTGGGATCTGGAATTGAACTCAGATCCTCGGGTTTGCTCAGTCAGTGATTTTGTCCCCTGAGCCAGATCACCAGCCCGGGCTCTAATACTTGTGTTATTTGCTGTGGGGAAGTGTGATGCTCTCTAGGGAAGTGAGCGGTTGCTGGGAATGAGATGCTCTTGGGGAGAGTGAGTAAAACAGACTCTCGTGCCTTGCCTCTTTGCTTTCTCTCTCCCTCCCTCCCTCCTTCCCCCTCTCCTTCCCCCTCCCTCCCTCCTTCCCTCCCTTCCGGGCTCTCTCTCTCCTTCTCTCTTTCTCTCCCCTGAATTCTTTATGTCCAAACACAGGCCTCTTCCAAGGGAAGACACTAGACTGAGGGCCAGTTAAAAGCAGTCAGCCCTGGCATTATCTGAAGGCTCCTTACCCCAGTGTCTCCTCCGTGGCGGCAGGAGGGGATATGCTTTGTCCTCTTCCTTTTCTTGGCCCCAAACTGCCCTGTGGAACAGCTTGACCATTCTGCAGCACTTGTAGAAGGGAAGACTCCTTCTGGGCATGTCAGTGGGGGCCATGTCACCCTGGTGTCTCCTTTGTCACCCCCCCCCCCCAGACAGATATGTTTTTTTTAACCTTTTCCTCCAATTTAGAGACAGCCAAGTCCTGGGCAGTGAACCCGAGGGGAATGGGTCTAAGGATGTGTAGGACAGTTGGGTCAGGGTGTATAGTCTGAGTTTATGGATTGTATTTTTTCTTTCAGACAGGGTCTCTCTGTGTAGCCCTGGCTGTCCTGAATCTTGCTCTGTAGACCAGTCTGTCCTCGAACTCACAGAGATCTGCCTGTCTCTGCCTCCAGAGTGCTGGGATTAGAGGCTTGTGTATATGGAGTGTAATTTTAAGAAGCATTAATTATTTACTCCTCTATGAGGCCTGCTTCCAGTGACAGGCTCAGAGCAAATGGTTCCAATGATCAAACAGATCTCCGCAGAGTCCTGACAGCTGGTCATCATCAGGTCTAGAGGAAAGGCAGGAGCTGAGGAGATGGTTCAGTGGGTAAATTGCTTGCCATCAAAGTGTGAGAGGATCCGAGTTCAAGTCCCAGAAGCCACACCAAAGCCAGACAGTGTAGGATGTATCTGGATTCCCAGCACTCTATAGGGAAGTGAGGGGTGGACACGGAGTCCCCAGAAGCATGTGGCCAGCTAGCCTGGAATACCCAGCACCAGAGCACTGAAGGACCCCTCTGAGTTCTCCCACCACAGCGAGTGTTCCGCACTGGAAGACGACTTCTGTCTTAGCTTCTTTTCTGCTTCTGTGGGAAAATATCCAGACAAAATTAACTCAAAGCTTTGATCCAACTTGGCAAGGATGTCAACATGTCAGGTTTCATGTGTATGGACATCGGTTGCATGTAGGTCAGTGTACCACGTGCATGCAGTAACCGTTTACATGACAGAATATTATTCAGCTGTTAAAAAAATGAAATTTGCAGGTAAATGGAGGAATCGAGAAAGAAAAAATCATATTGGGTGAGGTGACTCAGACCTCACAAGACGAATATTGCATGCTTTCTTCTATATGTGGATGTTAGCTGTTAAGCTTTTGATATGTGTGCTACAATCTGAATAACCACAGGATCAAGTACCTAGTACGGGACCAGGGAGAGGAGAGGATCTCCTAAGGAAGGGGAAATAAATTATAATGTTCTTGAGATAAAGAGGAAACTAGAACAGGAGGAATAAATGGAGAGGGGGATGGGAGAGTAGGGTAAAGGAGAGACTGTGGGGAGGGACATTTGACATTAAAGGGAACTTCCTAAAAATATATATATGAAAGGAATTTAAATGGAGACACCATGTAATGGGAGAGACTGTAAATGGAGGTGATAAGTTTTGAATCCCCAGTTATTGGATATCTGCCGCTGCCGATGTAATAAGCCAGACAAACTGAATTAAGAAATCCAGGTTTAATGAACAGAGCAAAGCAACTAACTCCTGGGCGACTCTCAGGAGGGCAGGAGAGGAATCACATGGCAAATATGGCTACCAGGCCGGGCAGTGGTGGCGCATGCCTTTAATTCCAGCACTTGGGAGGCAGAGCCAGGCGGATCTCTGTGAGTTCAAGGTCATCCCGGGCTACCAAGTGAGTTCCAGGAAAAGCACAAAGCTACACGGAGAAACCCTGTCTTGAAAAACCGGAAAAAAAAAATGGCTACCAGGTCTTAAATTGCCTGCAGGCGTGGTCTTGAGCAGCCCCAGGGAGGGGCTGACTTTTGGCAGGCTTTCTCAGGGGTGGGGTTTGGAGGGCAGCTCCAGGAGAAATTCTTGACAGGAGGTTTCTCCGTCCCATCCTGCTCCACAGCCACTCCCAAATAATCATTCAAAGGCTTATATTAATTATAAATGCTTGGCTGGTAGCTCAGGCTTATTACTAACTAGTTCTTACACTTAAACTAACCCCATTTCTCATCTATACTTTGCCACATGGCTCATGGCTTGTTAACTCATTTTTTTTGCATGTCTTGCTTCCTCGGCACCTGGCTGGCATCTCTGACTCCACTGCTCTCTTCCCTTCCTTGGTTTGGTTGTCCCACCCACAATTCCTGCCTGGCTACCAGCCAATCAGATTTATCATCAACAATGAGAGCAACACACATTCACAGTGTATAGAAGGACATCCACAGCAAGAGACAATATCCCAACTAATCTTATGCCACCAAGAAAAACCTCCAGTGCCAAGAATGAGATGTATCTTGTTGAGTTGTGAGTCAAAGGGGTCCCGTTGAACCCCCACAACATCTCAGGCTATTGCCAACGCTATTGGTTGCTCTCTACCATCTGATGGTGAGGCTCATTGCTGAAGACAACACTAACTTACATCACTGAAAATGGAGAAGTTGAGCTGCTGTCAGGTACTTGCTTCACTCCTACTGACCAGCATTCATGATGCTGGAAGATTCTCCGCATGATACCAGAAGAGAGAGGTAATTATCAATATCACCCAGCTACAAACCCTGCAACCTGCAACCTGCCTTCCAGATGTACTGATGTAATAGTGGCACAAATGTTATGGGAATAACCAAACTTTTTTTTTTTTTTTTAATTTAAGGCCCACTCCATGACATGGAATGCATACCTGAAACTGCTAAAATGGCCAAGAACCAGAGACTAGAGAGGTCATGGGCCTAGGAGAAAACATACTACTATTATTCTGTAAAGGAGTATAGTAATGACTCGTTATGACATATTGCTACACCCGCAGATCAGTGCATGGCTCAGCCCTCATCTGAGTAGCTTCTTCTTGCAGCAGATGGGAATTAACACAGACATTTACAACTGGACAATGTGCAGAAAGTGAGAGACTTTGGAGTACTCAGTCCTAAATGAGATGTCTCAACCAAACTCCTCTCAAGGCTCAGAGGAGGCGGAGCCTTCCTATAGAAGAGAAGACAGAATGATTTTAATAGCCAGAAGTGGTGGATGACTCAAAAAAACAAAAACAAAAGAAAGTATCTTCCAGACACAACAGGAACTCACAGAGACAGTGGCAGCATGCATAGGACCTGTATAATTTCAAGCTAGAAAGGCTGCTAGCACTGGGAATGGGATGTAAACATGGGGTCCCAACCCTAACCAAGAAGCTATCTGCAACTGGCATCTTGTAGCACGAATTCTAATTGGTCTTAATATTAAAAACCAGGGGTCAGGGGTCAGGGTGAAAACCGAAAGATCAGAGAAGCAAAGGAGCCAGCCACAGTCACCTCTTAGCTCCACAATTCCTCAGACTGAAAAGCGGCTGAGCTCCTGTCTCCACCTGCCTTATATATAGTCCTCTCTCTGCCCAGCCATTTTACTTCTGTCTGTCTGTACAGACCTCCAGACCTCTATGGTTAACTAATGGCTAGCTCCACCCTCTGATCTTCAGGCAAGCTTTATTTGTTGGGGCACAAACAAAATATCACCACAACGTCTGCTGGGAAATGGAAAATCAGTTTTCTCCAATGGAGTGTCACTGGTCACATCAACCCCTGCAGGCATACCCCATGCCCAGGAATAGTTGGCCAACACAAAAGAAAGTCCATGGTTTTGGTTTTTTGTGGGATTTTTGTTTTGTTTTGGCATTTTTGTCTTATTGAGTTTTTGTTTGATTTTTGTTTCTTGTCTTATTTTCAGAGTGTGAGAGAGAGATAAAGAATATGAAGTTGGGTGAGTAAAGAAATGGGGAGGCTGATGCAGGCAGAGCTCTGTGAGTTCAAGGCCAGCCTGAGGTACAGAGTGAGTTCCAGAAAAAGCTCCAGGCTCCAAAGCTACACAGAGAAACCCTGTCTAAAAAAAAAAAGAAGAAGAAGAAGAAAGATAGAAAAAAGAAAAAGAAAAAAGAAAAAAAAAGAAATGGGGAGGATCTAGGAGGAGTTGGAGGAGGGAAAACATATTTCACTGGGGAGTAGTGGCACACATCTTTAATCCCAACACACTGAGGCAGAGGCAGGCAGATCTCTGTGAGTTCAAGGCCAGCCTGGTCTACAGAGGGAGTTCCAGGACAGGCACCAAAACAAATGCAGAGAAACCCTGTCTCAGAAAACAAAAACAAAAACATACATACATACATATACATATACATATATATATATATATTGCAATGTTTAAAAAATGGTTGTTTTTGCTCATTTGCTTTGTCTTTTGAAGCAGGTTCTCTCTATGTAGCCCTGGCTGTCCTGGAATTCACTATGTAGACAATCTAGCCTCAAATGAAAAAAAAAAAATTAAATAAAAAAAAATTAAAAAGAATACAAAAAGATGCCAGGTGGTGGTGGTGTATGCCTTTAATCCCAGCACTCGAGGCAGAGGCAGGTGGATCTCTGTGAGTTAGAGGCCAGCCTGATCTACAGAGCCAGTTCCAGGACAGCCAAGGCTACACAGAGAGACCCTGTCTCAGAAAACAACAACAAAAGCTTGCAGTAAAGTCGGTGAGACATCTTGGTGGGTAAAGCACTGGCCGCAGTCTGGTGACCTCAGTTCTATACTTGCAGTTCACGTAAGGGTGGAAGGAGGAGGCCAACTCCTCAAAGTTGTCCTCTGACTTCCGTGTGAGTGCCCATGCTCACACACACATCATGCACACACGTATAATGGTAATTTTTTCATTGAAAATGTTAGAACAAAAGTGTAGATGTAACCAACCATCTTACTAAAATAAGAAACACAGAACCAATGTAAAAGAGAAAGCCGAGAGGTCAGAGTGCAGAGCTAAAATCTTACCTCCTGCAGTGCTCCTAGCTTCCCCGAGAGAGAGCTACTTCCTGTGTGTCTGTGTTTAAATAGTCTTTCTGTTCTGCCTTCTCATTGGTTGTAAACCCAAACACATGACTGCCTCGTCACTGCCTGTAAGTACCGCCCTCCAGGTCTTAAAGGCGTATGTCTCCAATGCTGGCTGTATCCCTGAACACACAGAAATCTACCTAGCTCTTCTAACCACCACGCTCTTGCTATGGCTCTAATAGCCCTGACCCCAGGGCAACTTTATTTATTAACATACAATTAAAATCACATTTCAGTACAAATAAAATACCACCATACAAAAGTGTCACATGGCCCCCAGCTTAGGGCCCAGGACCCTCACTAGGGCTAGCAAGGGAATGAACAAAGTCAGACATTTGCACAGTAAAGCTGGGATCAGTGGGAGTGTGTAGTCTGATGGAGTAGCATCTTCTCTTACCACCAGCAACCCAGAAACTCAGCTTTTCTACTCCATTATGCACATCTAGTCTTGGTAGGAGGTGTCTGTGAGCAGCAGTCTCAGGCTGGAGACATGGGAGGAGGAAGTTGCAGTTGCTAGTGTTTGTACACACTGGTACTCCTGGGACAGGCTTTGCCATTCCTCTGAGCCTTAAGGCTTTGCCAATTTTCCATGGTACTGAGGCATTAGATTCTTGATACGGCCATGCCATGTCAACAAAACACATTCACTCAGGAGGTCACTCCCTCAGGGCTTTCTCTGCTCCCTGCAAGTCTCATCGTGCATTGCAAGTTGTCCTTGAATATGGAGTATTCCTGCCTCTGCCTTCTAAATCTTAGGATTATGGTTGTGAGGCACCATGCCTGTAAAACATGTGTCTTAGTTAGGGTTTCTATTGCTGTGAAGAGACACCATGACCATGGCAACTCTTATAAAGGAAAAACATTGAATTGGGACTGGCTTACATTTTCAGAGGTTTAGTCTGTTATTATCATGGTAGGGAGCATGGTGGCTAGGAGTTTCGCAGCATGCAGGCAGACATAGTGCTGGCTACATCTTGACTCGAAGACAACAGGAAGTGGTCTGAGACACTGGGTGTGGCTTGAGCATATATGAGACCTCAAAGCCCGCCTCTAGAGTGACATACTTCCTCCAACAAGGCCACACCTATTCCAACAAAGCCACACTTCCTAATAGTGCCACATCCTTTATGGGTCATTTCTTTCAAACCACCACAACCTGTTTAACACACACACACTCCATCCCTGTTTTATTTATTTATTTGTTTGTTTGTTTGTTTATTTATTATTTTTGAGACAGGTCTCACTATATAGCACTAGCTGTCTTAGAACTCACTCTGTAGACCATGCTGGCTTTGAACTCAGAGATCCACCTGCTTCTGCCTGCTGAGTGCTGGAATTAAAGATGTGTGTCATTATGCCTGGTTCCATTTAACTTTTAAAGCCCACAATCGCAGGAATTTGTCACCTGCCTCAACACTTGTAATCACAAGCTCATGCAGAGTCGTGTCAGGAGAGGAGATAATCATCCAAGGAGACACTTGTGTTCCTATTTGCTGTCAGAGTAGCCCTTTCATCAGCTGCAAAGGTGTATGCTTAACCAGCACGCAGGAGTGAGACCATCCAAAGGAAGGACACGAGTTTCTGTTCCTCACTGTTAGAGGCTGCAAATCATCCACAAAGAAACCACTACTTCCAGGAGAGGCGCAAAGCTACACAGAGAAACCCTGTCTCAAAAAAACAAAACAAAACAACAACAACAAAAACCACCCCTCACGTTTGCAAAAGCAAGAGCATTTACTTCTCAGGAACAAATTCCAGCAGGCTGGGTTCAGCCATACAACAAAATGGTGACGCCCCCGAGAGAAGCTTGCAGGTGCCTTTTATGCATGGCTAGGGGAATTCCAGGGACAGTTAGGCCATCTCCAAGAAGCCTGATTGGCTAAGCAAGCAGCAGTTTGATTTGATTGGCTGTGTCATCCTTGGATATATCAGGGCAAGTCCAACATGTCAGAGCATCTGGACAAGCTCAGGGGTGGGGTGTGGGGGTGTGGGGTGTGGGGGTGGGGGTGGGGGGTGGGGGAGGTTGGGGTGGGGTGGTATGGGTGCAGGATCTGCCCTTCTCTGATTGGCCAGCCGCAGCCCGTAGCCCAGCCCACTGGCTGGTTGCTCTGAGGCCAGTCATGTCAAGTCCTGCATGGGACCTTCCCCCACCCACTAGCCCTCTCAGAGCCAGGACCCGGGAGGCTGCAGGAGCTGGCCATGGAGGAGACCAGGGTCCCAGCTCCACCAGAGAATGATAAATTAGCAACCTGGAGGGGGCCAGGTGTTAAGATATATTGTGCATGAGGGAACCTCAGCTAGCCAGACCAGGATGTCCCTTGCGTGGGGAAAACATGGCAGGCAGATTCAGTGGCGGGCAGTGGCGCATGGAACAGTCACTCACACCCAGGCACTGTATCCACATGGAGAAAGTTTACTGTAATAGAGAGATGAAGAGAAAAGGAAAGAGGGAGACAGGAAGAGGGAGACAGGAAGAAAGAGAAGGGAGGGAAAGCAGAGGTGTGCATACCTCCTGGAATGGAGGGAGAGAGAGAGCACAGAAGACAGGAAGGAGAGGGATTTTTCCTTAAAATGAGGTTTTTACATCAGGATGCAGGGCGGCCCCAGGGGTGGGTTTCCAAGGGGCAGATCAGAATACTAACATTCCTCCGTTTTGATTATTATAAAAAGATGAGTTATGGGTAGCAAGTGGGGGAACAAGGACGCTCACTCATTCACAGACTTCATGGTACAGGTTTCAGACATAACTCCGGAGGTTCAAAGTTTTCAATGCAGTTTGGATAAAAACTAATACAACATTGACTACAAATGGTTCTCTTTTTTTCCCCCTTGATTTTTTGAGACAGGGTTTTTGTTTGTTTGTTTGTAGCTTTGAAGCCTGTTCTGGAACTCTCTCTGTAGACCAGGCTGGCCTCAGACTCACAGAGATCCTCCTGCCTCTGCCTCCCAAGTGCTGGGAGTAAAGTCGTGTGCCCCGCCGCTGCCTAGGCTTAAATGGTTCTTAAGAATCCTTAAGTTTCTATGGATTTTTAACTTCTTTGCTATGATGTAAATCTATTCCAGCTGTCTTATAGATAGATACCTGCAGGTTCCTGGGAGAAGTTCTGCTACTGTATCAAAAATTGTCTGGCTGGCGTGGGCGACGCTTTAATGCACTCGAGAGAGCCAGGCGATCTCTGTGAGTTCGAGCAGCTGGGCTACCAAGTGAGTCCCAGGAAAGCAAAACTACACAGAGAAACCTTCTCGGTCTGATGAGAACTAACAATCTCCAGAGTCCATTTCTGACCCCGCCTATTTTTCCCAGCATACTTTGCAGATTCCCTCCTCCTGCCTGACCTCCAGAGAAACAGCAGATGCCATGGCTTCTGTACTCCTGATTTGTTGTGCCATTCCCCAAGCTCCTGGAACACCCCTGATGTAATCTGCCTCCTCGGCTCCCTCGAGGAACATTCCTGAGACCTTTCGCTGTGTGTGACTCCTGGTTCCCCCCTCTCCACTTCGCCCCTTGTCAGCTTGAAGCAGTCTCGGGAATTCAGCGCCCTTGTTCCCCCACTTGCTACCCATCACTCATCTTTTCATAATAATCAAAACGGAGGAATGTTAGTATTCTGACCCGCCCCTTGGAAACCTGCCCCTTGGGGCCGCCCTGCATCCTGATGTAAAAGCTTCATTTGGAAAAACGCCTTCCTTTCCTCTCTCTCTTCCATGCTCTCTCTCTCCACTCCCATGAGCTATGCACGCCTCTGCTTCCCCTCTCGTCTCTTTCTCCCTGTCTCCCTTTCCCCGTCTTTCTCTTCATCTCTCTGTTATAATGAACTCTCTCCATACGGATGCAGCACCTGGGTGTGAACGACTGTTGCATGTGCTGCTGCCGCTGCTGCATCTGCCCACCTTGTTTCCCTGCACTCGTGGGATACCCTGGCCCAGCCAGCTAGGGTCAGTGTGTGTGTGTGTGTGTGTGTGTGTGTGTGTGTGTGTGTGTGTGTGTGCGCGCGCGCGCGCCAAAGGCTGGTGCTGAGGCAAGTGGGAGGGGTCGGCGAGGGGCCGCTGCCAGGCGCAGTTCCCTTGTGAGTCAGCCAGCTGAGGCTGCGACCTGTGTCACCCTTCATGGCAGACACATGTCCCGACAGCAGGCAGTGAGGAGCTGGCTGGGCAGCGATGGCTGCAGAGCCGAAGTGAAGCCACAGGTCATCTCACTCACCAGAATGGACCTAGGGAAAAAGAACTCTGCCAGGCTCAGAATGGGTTGGGATCTTGCATTTGGAAAAGCCCCTGGGAGTCTTCTCTTCCCAAAATGGAATGTTTTGTTTGGGGAGGTTTTTTGTTGTTGTTTTTTTTTTTTTTTTTTTTTTTTTTTTTTTTTTTGGAAGGTTTTTTTTGTTGTTGTTGTTGTTGTTGTTGTTTTGTTTTGTTTTTGTTTTTTAAAGATTTATTTATTTATTATGTATACAGCATGTATGATTGCAGGCCAGAAGAGGGCACCAGATCTCATTACAGATGGTTGTGAGCCACCATGTGGTTGCTGGGAATTGAACTCAGGACCTCTGGAAGAGCAACCAGTGCTCTTAACCTCTGAGCCATCTCTCTAGCCCTTGTTTTGTTTTTTTGAGACAGGGTTTCACTGTGTAGTCCTGGCTGTCCTGGAACTCCCTCTGTAGACCAGGCTGGCCTTGAACTCACAGAGATCCACCTGCCTCTGCCTCCTGAGTGCTGGGATTAAAGGCTGCACCACCACTGCCTGGTCAGGGCTTACTTTAATCCCAGTACTCTGTAGGCAGAGGTGGGAGGAGAGCTGTAGTTTGAGGCCAACCTGGTCTACAGAGTGAGTTCCAGGCTAGTGAGGGTTACACAGTGAGACCCTGTTTCAAAACAAACAAACAAAAACAGAAAACACTACAAAATTCCAGGTGTCTGTAACAGAGGACAGAGATAATAAAGGCAATCGCAGGACAAGGGGCTGTGATGTCTATTAGCATACCAACCTGTTGTTGGCCTCCAGGCTCCCCCAATATCACAAGCACCCGTTACAGAGTCCATGCTGGCATCCTGGCTCTTCTCGACCCTCCCCTTCCCATAAACTCTTCCAGCTCATGGGCTTCCCTCCCCCAGTGTCTTACTCCCTTATAGCCCTGTTCTGTTGGTTAGGTGCCCCTTGGTCCCCTTTCTTCTGGCCCTTTCTCCGGTCATCTCTTTCTCTTCCTTTCTCTCTTACCTCCCTCCTGCCCACTAGGGTCAAGCACAGTCTGCTGGCCATGTTCAATCTACTACTTTCTCTCTTCTCTGGTCTTTTTCAGATGCCTCTGGCTGTAGTTTCTGTCAAATCTACAATAAAAACTTTCTCCTAAACTATTCCTTGGAACCATTACATCAGTTTATTCAGGGTCCAGGTCACTTCCGTTCCAGGAAAAAAAAATCTGCTAACCTGTATCAGTTAAATTTATTTTTGTCCTAGCCTTTGATATATGGATTATATGTTCAATGATGCAAAGATGGGTTGCATTCCTTTATGTTGCATTTAACTCTGTGAAGCTGTGTTACGGTGCCTGTCTAAAATACCTGATGGTCTAATAAAGAGCTGACTGGCCAATAGCAAGGCAGGAGAAAGGCTGCGTGGGGCTGGCAGGCAGAGAGAATAAATAGAGGGAGAAATCTGGGAAAGAAAGAAAAAAGAGCGAGAGAAGGAAGAGGCCACAAGGGGCCAGCCACCCAGCTACACACCTGCAATGGAGTAAGAAAAAGAAAGATACACAGACATAGAAATAGGTAAAAGCTTAGATGCAAAGGTAGATGGAATAATTTAAGTTAAGGAAAGCTGGCTAGAAATGAGGCAAGCTAAGGCCGGGCATTTGTAAGTAAGACTAAGCCTCCGTGTGCGATTTATTGGGAGCTGGGTGGCAGCCCCCAAAGAGCTAAGAGAGCAAAATAACCAACAACTGTTCCCCCCACCCTAAGCTTTTATCCAAACTGTAAGACTGTTTTTCTTGACAGGTGCAGTGGCTCACGCCTTTAATCCCAGCACTCGGGAGGCAGAGGCAGGCAGATCTCTGTGAGTTTGAGAACAGCCTGGTCTACAGAGTGAGTTCCAGGATAGCCAGGGCTACACAGAGAAACCCTGTCTTGATAAACAACAAACAAACAAAAACAATGATTTTTCTTTACAGATTTGTAATTTATTTGGAATAGAGAGAGCCGAGGTAATGGATTTATCAGCTTAAGTACCCCATAACACACAATTTGGATTCCAAATGAATCAGGGCTTACTATCATGGTGAAACACCATGACCAAAAGAAAATTGGGGAGGAAAGGGTTTATTTGGCTTATACTTCCACATCTTTGCCCATCATTGATGGAAATCAGGACAGAAACTCAAATAGGGCAGGAACCTGGAGGCAGGAGCTGATGCAGAGGCCATGAAGGGGTGCTGCTTACTGACTTGCTCCCTCTAGTTTGCTCAGCCTGCTTTCTTATAGAACCCAGGACCACCAGCCCAGGGATGGCACCACTCACAATGGGCTGGGCCCTCCCCCTCAATCACTAGTTAAGAAACTGCCTTACAGCTGGATCTTATGGAGGCATCTTTTTAAATAGAGGTTCCCTCTTCTCAGATGATTTTAGCTTGTGACAAGTTGACATAAAAGTCTCCAGCACAGCCGGGCGTTGGTGGCGCACGCCTTTAATCCCAGCACTCGGGAGGCAGAGCCAGGCGGATCTCTGTGAGTTCGAGGCCAGCCTGGGCTACCAAGTGAGCTCCAGGAAAGGCGCAAAGCTACACAGAGAAACCCTGTCTCGAAAAAATCAACCAAAAAAAAAAAGTCTCCAGCACAAATTCCATTTCCAAGGACCAGCTTTGGTTTTGATGTAGGTATCTGAATGCAGGACTGCCCACCTCCTAGACAAGTGCGGTACCACTGAGCCACACCCCAGCCCGTAAATATTATTTTCACAGGTATTACCTTGCTTAAAATAGCAGCCATCCTAAAAATACCCTGTCCTCCTCTGTCCTTCCTCTGTGTGGGAAGGGTGAAAATGTTTGGCAGCTGGAAGGTTCTGAGGTGTCTGGAATGGGGTGAAAGGGCAATTTGAGGTTGCCTTTGCCTTGAGAAACACCCAGGTCAGTCAACACTGGCCCACAGAGACCAGGCTAGCCCAGTGTTGCCGGGGTTCCACCTTGTCCAGTCAATTACTTCTTCCTGCTCCTCTGGATTTAGCATGGGCCTCAGCCAGTCTTCCAAATGACCACGTCATTGTCTGGAGACTTCTTCAGGGAGTGGCCTGTCCTTGTTCAGCTGACTTCCCTGAGAGTTAAGTCAGCCTGAGGCAGGAAAGTGGGCCTGGGAGCAGTTCCACAGCTTGGAAGCGGAGCCGTCAGCGCGGTTAGATCCTCCTCTCCAACCTCTTTGTGTTTTGATGGCTCCCGCGGCTGCACAGCGGGTGGCCGAAGCCTTGCTGGAGCTGTTTTTTTCTTTTTATTGCTGTTCTTTCTTCTTGACTGAAGAGCTCTTCTGGGGTTCTCCAGGACTAGTTTCTCTATAAACTGGGGGGCAGGATAGATCTCTGGCTCACACTGTCTGAGCCCTAACCTGCGCCGGGGCAAGGCCACATACACCTCCCCTTGCTCATGAAGCCAAAACCCTCAGTCCTAATGGGAACGGCTGTTTTTCTCGAGGGACAAGCTGACCCCTACTCTGACCTCTGGCTCTCCTTTGACCATGTCCAAGTCCGGAAGCATCCTCGATTTCCTGTTCCCTCCCTCACTAGGGAGGAAAGTCCCTTGAAGCCCAGGCACTCAGTCTAAGAGTCTTCCCTTTGTCCAGGGTCCCCTGCAGAGTGCAGCCCCAGAAACCTCCGCCAGTCCAGCCCCCTCCCATCGACCCCGGCTTGCAGACAGCTGTGGCCCTCGGCGGAAATGGCCCAAGTCTGAGCATGTGGACAGCAAATGGCGACTAGTGAGATCTGAGCACCGCGGGAGGGACCTTAGCAAAGGGAGCCAGCTCGGGTCACCTGTGGCTGGCAGAAGGCGGGCTGCTGCTGCCCCCGTGTGGCTGAGGGCGGGACCACAGGACTACTGCCAATAAAGGCATACATCAATCTGATATAAGTATTCTTATTTTCAGATGATACGGATTCCATAAACGAGACCCTAAAGACTCCACTAGAACTCTCTAAGAACTGCTGATAAACACTATCAGCAGAGCGGCAGGATATAAAATTAATGTATACAGGTCTGTAACCTCCCTATATATCAATAACAAACACAGGGAGGAAGAAACCAGGGAATCAATCCCAACTAAAATTGCCTCAAGGGTCGGAAAGATGGCTCTTGTCACTTAACCTAAAGATCTGAATTTGATCCTCAAAACCGAGATAGTGGACCGGCAGGACAAACTCGGCAAGTTGTCCTCTGACCTACACACACACACACACACACACACACACACACACACACACACACCACATGCGTGCGCTTTTCTACTCCAAATAAATAAATGTAAAACTTTGAAATTGTCTAAAAAATTAATACACCTTGGAGTAAGCTTAACTAAGGAATTGAATGTTCTCTATGATGGAAACTTTAAAAAAAGAGAAACTGAAGAAGATGGGCGAAGGTGGAATGTGGCCACATACTCCTGGATTGGAAGAATCAATAGTGAGAAAATAGCCGTCTTACAAAAACCATCTACAGATTCGATGCAATCCTAATCAAAATACCAACACCATTCTTCATAGACACAGAGAAAATAATCTCCAACTTTACTTGGGACTACCCGAAACCTCAGCTAGCAGAAAGAAGTCTGACTGAAATCAATAATGCTGGAGGTATGTGAAGCAATGCTTGGAATCTCCACATCTGACTCCAAGTTTTACAACAGAGACAGTAATAAAACAGCATCGCAGTGGTACAGACACAGGCACAGAGATCAATGGGACAGGACAGAAAAATCGACAGAAGCTCACATAGCTATGGCTGCCTGACTTTTGTTAAACATGCAAAAATATTTCTTGCAGATTTGACACCCTTCTACAACAAATGATGCTTCAGAAGTGGATGTCCACACGTAGAGGAATGAAATTAGGTCCTTGTCATGCACCTTGCAAAAAATCAACTCCAGATGGATCAGAGACCTCCACAGGAGACCTGGCTAGGTGACTCCCCAGGTGAAGGTGCTTGCCACTAAGCCTGATGACCTGAGTTGGGTCCCCAGGACTCACATGGTGGGAGGGAACTGACCTCTACAAATTGTCCCCTGACCTCCAAACGTGCACAGTGGCACACACTCTCTCCTCTTTCGACCTGAAACTATGAGAATGCTAGAGAAAGGAGCAGGGGGTACCATTTTCCAATAATGACATAGGAAGTAGTTTTTGAATAAAACACCAGTCAGGAAATAAGGCCAATTATTGGCAAGTGAGACCTCATGAAATTAAAGTATCTACGCAGTAAAAGAAATGGTTAATAAAGTGCAGAGACAGAGCACAGAATGGGAGAAAATCTTGGTCGGCGGTAAATCTGATATAATCTAGACTATGGAGGATGGAGAGCTAGTTCAGTGGTTAGACCACCCGCTGCTCTTGCCTACCTGGGTTTGGTTTCCACACCCACATGGCTCACAACTGTTTGTGACCCCAGTTCCAGGGGTTCTGATGTACTATTATGACCTCCTCAGGTACCAGGCATGCAAGTGGTGCAGACACACACATGTTGGCAAAACACTCATACACATAAAAATAAATCAGTCTAGTTTAAAATTTCTTAAATATCTAAATTATGCAAAGACCTCACCACCCCCCCTTTTTTTGTTTGAGACAGAGTTTCTCTGTGTAGACCTGGCTGGCCTCTAACTCAGAGCTGCCAGCTCCTGCCTCCCAAGTGCTGGGATTAATGGACTACCACACTAGCTCTAGAAAAACCTGGACAACAAGAAAAGAAAATAATATAATGAAAAATAGGAGTCAACAGAGAATTCTCAAAAGAGGAAATACAAAGTGTGTCAATCTATTTTTTTTTTTTTTTTTTTTTGGTAAGTGTTCAACATCCTTGACTATCAGGCATTGACAAATCAAAAACAAACTCAAATAAATCTACTGAGAGTATATCTCTTCGCTGGTGGAATGGTTATCACCAAAAAAGACCAAATGACAGCAAATGGTGGAGGGGTCAGAGAAGAGGAACTATTATCTAGCGTCATTTTTAATTCCTTTCCAACAGAATGCGCATGCGCCAAATACTGTGGCACAGGTAGAGACAAGAGGCCAGGACTGAGAAGTCGGAGTGCCACGGGCTTGGTGAAGATAACCAAATTTTATTTTTTTTTTTATTTAACAGTCAAAAAGGGAACGAGACTCCAATGGGAGCCATTTTATATTATCGACATCTGCTTCCCATTGGCAAACTACGGGTGCTATTCAGTCCATTTCCCAGTCCTGGGTAACTATACTATAAGATACCTTGAAGACTCATTTAATCAGGGGACATGGGCTCTTAATGCAGTGTCTTAGGGCACAAGTTCCAGTTATGATTTTCCATAAGTTAGATTTCCCGTAATTTTCAGTAGAGAATTAGCCCTAGACTCTACACTAAGGAGTGTTGGCCATTGCTTCTTAACTTCTTCAGATTCCATCTGCATTAATGTTTCCTTTTCTGTTTTTAATTTTATCTATTTATTTATCTTTGGTTTTTTAAAGACATGGTTTCTCAGTGTAGCCCTGGCTGTCCTGGAACTCACTCTGTAGACCAGGCTGGCCTCGAATTCACAGAGATCTGCCTGCCTCTGCTTCCCGAGTCCTGGGATTAATGGTGTGCACCACCACCACCCTGCAATTTTCTAGTGTTTTAAAGCCATTTTTGTAATATATCATTTTCTTTTAAAAGTTTCCCATCTCTTCCCTCTTCTGGAAACTAAAAACAGTGCTCTCTCTCTCTCTCTCTCTCTAACAGGGTCCTACTATACAATCCTGGTTCCTGACCTGGAACTAACTAACTATATAGTTGAAGTCACAGAGATTCACCTGCCTCTGTCTCCTGGCAGCTGGGACTAAAGGCATGTGCCACCATGCCTGACCTATAGGTCTTAGTTTTGAAAGTGAGTCTCTTTTTTAAGAGTTATTTTATTTTACTTCATGGGTATGAGTGTTTGCCCTGTATGTTTGCACAGCATGTGCACACATGGTGCCTGAGGACAGAAGAGGGCATCAGAACCTGGGGCTACAAATGGCTGTGAACCACCACATGGATGCTGCGAATCCAACTAAAAGGATTCTGCAAGAGCAAAAGCTCTTAACCTCTAAGCCATCATTCCAGTGCCCCAAATGTGAATCCTTTTAAAGTCAGGCCTTTCTTCATTTGCAGTAATTTATCTTGACCTAAAGTTCCCAATTTATATTTATAGCATGGTCTCTTTTGATTCTAGAATTTGATAGATTTTGACGAATTCACCATGAATATTGCTGCCATCGGAGATTGATGGCTTTGGGGGGGGGGCTAGGGGGGATTGAAACAGTCCTGGATGAAGCATAAACCTGATTAATCTTATCAATAAAAACCAGGAGTCAGGAGAAGAAAAGCTATGGATACCATCAAAATTGCTAATTAGATTTGAACAAGAGAGACTTCTTGATTAGAAGTTCATCAACCGTCCTGACCATTCAATCTAAACTAATTTATAAGACTAACAAATGTTTTTCATTTGATCAGATTTAACTTGCCAAAAGGGAAACTCCCCAAAGTTAGGGTTGGGGCAGGGTTTTGTTTTTGTCTTTCTAGGAGAATGAAGGCATCCAGCTAAGGAATCTGAACATCACTAGACAAATGAGACATCTGGAGAAAAAGGATGAAGCATCCAGAGAAAATGTCCCTAGAAAAAGAATAAATTGGCCTATTGGTATATCACATTTCCAACAGGATAAAATTTCATATATCTTCCCAAATGTTTGCTTCTGCTGTTCTCTACAGACCTAATGCAAATGGTCTTTTTGTAGTCCCAGTCCATTAAAGCTGATTTGGAGTTGGAGTGTGGCTCTCTCCTTCTCTAAACCCAAGCATGTTTGTCAAAAGGAAAATCCAAAATCTCTGTCTCATGTCAGAAGAGCCACCTGATATGGGACAGAAAGAAAACCAAAATTAAGGGACTATCTATTGCCACTAATCTCATAGTTCTTTGGTATTAATTTGACTCTTTAAAACTTTTCTTAAGTTATAAATATTATCTCAGAATCTATAAAATTAATATATTTTCAACTTTTTATCATGATATTAATAGTCATATAGAGAACTAATTCTAGAAAAAGGTTTCATCTAGTTTACTGTACATGATTTCAGGTTTGAGTCTCTATCAGGTAACTAGTAATTAAGTTTTTGTACTCTGGATGCATATAACAAATTATGGTCCTTTAACCTCTTTGAGATCTGCTGCATATGATGTTTAAAATGTTTAAGTTCTCTGCAGTGAAACCATGACCATGCCTAATAGCAACCTTTGAAGTCTCCAAAAGAAGGATGGGGCCCCACAACAACGATTCCACCTGGACTATGGTAATGCCACTAAGCTGACAAACACCACCTAAAGATTGGCTTTGGACTACAGAGATGTAGTCTGAGATGATCCAGCCTCACAGAGTACTCTAGCCAGGACTTGAGATAAGCCCTGCACTTTCCCATTATGCAGAGACTGGACAACAAATGATACAGCTAGCTCTCCCAGGACTTGACAATCATCCCAATTTTTTTTTCAGGGTCCCCTAAAGATGCTGTCACTCCCAGACAGCAGGAAGTAATTTAAAGAACCCGGCGCCCATATTCCTAAGAGGTGAGATGGCATTTTTTTTTTTAATCATTCAATGGGTTATGGATATTTGTTATTGTTTAGGGGAGTTGGTTACAAGTTGTCATTGGTAATAGTCAGGAAAAAAGGTGAACAAAGGAAATTGATTCAGGGGTCTTATTCTAAAAAGAAAAAGGGAGGATATAGAAATAGGATAAAAGGGTAGATTACTGAATCTACCTTTGAACCAAAAAAAGCAACTACTAGTCTTAAATATTTTACATTGGTATGGATTTTTTTATATTAATACAAATTTGAGGTTATTTTTGTTATACTACATGTATGTTTCTACTCTTGTTTAAGATGTTTCTGTATATTGATACAAATTTAAGGTTATTTTGTTAGAATATACTGTACATACGTTTCTATTCTTGTTCAAGGTATTGTACCTATACAACTCATTTAACAATGTAATGTAAATTTCTAGTCCTTGAAAGTTGTTATTACAAACTATTTAGGATAATAAAGTAATACAGGTTAGTAGTTAGTCACCTATTACAATCAAACTTGTAGTCAGGTTAGGTATGTTTTCAAAGTCAAACAAGTGTATTTTAGATAGACAGGTGATCTTCTAACACTTTGGAGAGCTACAGAATATGGCATTTAAGATGTTTTAATCATAAGTTTCTTTTTTTTTTTTTAAATATGACAATGAGACATGTCTGTTCCTGGCAGCACCAATCTACTTCAGAGAAGATGATGAGCATCAAAGAAACTCCATATAGAGTTTACTTTCTTTGTGGCAAAAGTTAGCTACTGGGCAAAAAAGTGCCCTTACCTCAACTGCTGACAGTGTGTTGTCCAAATTGGACAAGCAGGACAGAAAAGAAAGTGACTGCCAAACCTTGCCAAGACAAAGTGGGACAACACTTCAGAATATTCTGCTTCACAGAAAAGTCTGTCAGGTATTCTAGGCCTGTCAAAGATGGGTGCCCCAGTGTTGCAGAGGAACCTGGGGTGACTGTCCAGGCAGCCAGCTGCTTCTGTCATTTCTTAATTTTGGAAGTCGTTTGCTATGCACTTCCTGTTTACTCAGGTAATATTATATCCTTCTCAGGTCTCTGATGGAGTTCAAGACTAGATAGTCATAGTTATAGTTTTCCTTGTTAACAAATTCAGAAAAGGGGCTGGAGAGATGGCTCAGAGTTAAGAGCACTGGCTGCTCTTCCAGAGGACCTGAGTTCAAGTCCCAGCAACCACATGGTGGCTCACAACCATCTCTAGTGAGATCTGATGCCCTCTTCTGGCCCACAGGGACAAATGCAGACAGAACACTGTTTGCATAATAAATAAATAAATCTTTAAAAAAAATAGAAAAGAAACTCACAAAAGAGTGTATAGTGTACAAGGTTGAGAGACATAAGATAGTTTTGGGTTGGTAATGCAAGTTGGGATAGAAAGTGAATTAGGTACCACTTGGACTCACCAAGATAGGATAGATAATGGGGTATTTTCTCTGAATTTGTCAAATGCTAATGGACTAGACATTGTTAATGTAACCATTGCCTGTATATATTTGTATATAGTTATTGTACTTATTGTATATAGTTTTCCTATGTTAGTTAAAACTTTCACTTTTTATTTAGACAAAAAGGGAGGATGTTGTGGGATATTCTGTTTGTGTTCTGACAAATAAAGCTTGCTTGGAGTCAGAGGGCAGAGCTAGCTACTAGTTAACCACAGAGATCTAGAGGTCTGTACAGACAGCAGACAGGAAGTAATAAGACAAGGCAGAGACAGGATCTCAGACTTTTGGACTGGAGGAACCAAAGAGGAAACGACTGTTGCTGCTTTCTGCTTCTCGATCTTTCAGATTTTACCTTGATATCTGACTCCTGGTTTTTATTGATAAGATTAATTAGGTTTACACTTCACTTTGGTTGTCCTAGAACTAATTCTGCAGACCAGGCTGGCCTTGAACTCACAGAAATACAACTGCATGTGCCACCACACCCAGCCAATTGGTTTTTTTACTACCCAGGTGAAAAGAGTCAGCCCAGGGGCTGGACAGACGGCTCAGCAGGTAAGCCCGCTTGCTACCATGTAAGAAGGAAGGAGAGAGCTGACTCCTGGAAGTTGTTCTCTGATACCCACATGCATGTATGACATACACACTTTCACACCAAACTCTCCCACCCATACATGCACAATAAATAAATTTCAGCAAGGTAAAAAAAAGTTACTAACATGTTAAAAGAGAATTAAAGCACATTTATGTCACAATGCGACAAATTAAGATTACCTGATGTCTTAGTTAGGGTTTCTATTGCTGTGGGAACACACCATGACCACGGCAACTCTAATAAGGAAAACGTTTAATTGAGGTGGCTTGCTTACAGTTTCAGAGGTTCAGTCCATTATCATCATGGCAGAAAGCATGGCAGCATGCAGGCAGACGTGGTGCTGGAGCAGTAGCTGAGAATCCTACAGCTTGCAGGCAACAGGTCAGCTGAGACACTGGATGGTATTCTGAGCATAGGAAACTTCAAAGCCTGCCCCCAGAGTGACACACTTCCTTCAACAAGGCCATACTCACTCTAACAAAGCCACACCTCCTAATAGTGCTACTCCCTATGAGATTATGGGGGCCAATTACTTTCAAACTACCATACCTGCTTTCATACTCCTAAACTACAAAGGTTTTGTCTGCTGCAAGATTTAGGCAAGCTGGGTGGTGGTGGTGCAGGTCTTTAAATCCCAGCACTGGGGAAGCAAAGGCAGGCCGACCTCTGTGAGTTTGAAGCCAGTTTGGTTTATAGAGCAAGTTCCAGGATAGCTCAGGCTACACAGAGAAACCCTGTCTCAGACAACAAACCACAACAACAAAAAAGATTTAGGCAAACTTTTGTTTTATTTTTTAAGATTTATTTTTACTTGTGTGTATGTGTGTGTGTATGTGTGGGCATGTATGTTGTACACACACACACACACACACACACACACACACACACACTTGTCCAGAAAGGCAAGAAAAGGGCATTGGGTCACTTGGAGCTAGAGTTATAGGCAGCTGCAAACCACCCCACATGGCTGCTGGTACCAGAACTCAGGTCTTCTGGAAGTGCAATAAGCACTCTTAACCATGGAGCCATCTCTCCAGTCCTGAGTTTTGTTGTTGTTGTTGTTGAATTAGTTAATTAATTAATTACTTTTTTTTTTGTCCCCATGACAGGGTTTCTCTATGTAGTTGTCCTGGAACTGTCTCTGTAGATCAGGCTGGCCTAGAACTCATGGAGATCTGTCAGCCTCTGCCTCCCAAGCCATGGAATTAAAGGCATGTGTAACCACACCTGGCCTGTTTTTGTTTGTTTTTAAGGCTCTCGTATATGTTTTGTTTTTAGTCAGGGTCTCACTATGAAGCTTTGGCTGTGCTGAAACTTGCTACGTAAACCAGGTTGGCCTCAAATTCACAGACCTCCATTTGCTTCCGTCTCTTGAGGGATGGGATTAAAAACATGTGCCGTTATGTCTGGCACATTTTTTTTTTCTCTCCCAAAAGTCTGAGAGTATGGGCTGACTTAGTGGTTAAGAGCACACACTGATCTTACAGAGGACCCAAGTTCAGTTCCCAGCAGGAACTCATAACTGCAGCTCCAGAGGAGTCTGCTGCCTCTGGCTTCTGCAGGTGCCTGTACTCACCTGCCACACACAGACACACAAATACATAATAAAATTAATTTCTCCGTGAGTTCGAGGCCAGCCTGGTCTACATAGTGAGTTCCAGGACAACCAGAGATAGAGAGATACAGTCTCAAAAAAAAAAAGTAATAGTAATTAATCCTCTAAAAAAATTCAACACTAGCCGGAGGGGAGGGGGTGGGAGTGGTGGGGGTGGTGTACTCCTTTAATCCCAGCACTTGGGAGGCAGAGCCAGGTGGATCTCTGTGAGTTTGAGGCCAGCCTGGTCTACAGAGCGAGCTCCAGGACAGGCACCAAAACTACACAGAGAAACCCTGTCTCAATAAAACAAAAAACAAAAAACAAAACAAAACAACCAACACTAAATCTCAAAGAGCTTGCACTGTTTATTGAGAATTTATTTATTTATTTATTTATTTATTTATTTATTTATTTATTTATTTATTATTTATTTATTTATTTATTTATTTAAGTCTGAGAGCTACTGGGCATGGTGATAGTTGTCTTTAATCTTAGCACTTGGGAGGCAGAGACAGGAAGGTCTCTGTGAGTTCAAGGCCAGCCTCTTATACATAGTAAGTTCCAGGCCAGCCAAGGATACACAATAAGACCCTGTTTTGTTTTGTTTTCAAAACAAAAGAGTAGGGGCTGGAGAGATGGCTCAGAGGTAAAGAGCACTGGCTGTTTTTCCAGAGGTCCTAAGTTCAATTCCCAGCAACCACATGGTGGCTCACAACTGTCTGTAATGAAATCTGGCGCCCTCTTCTGGCCTGCAGTCAGAACACTGTATAAATAATTAAAAAAAAAAAAAAAAAAAGCATAAAGCTGAGTGGGGCGGCACACACCTTGAATCCCAGTACTTGGGAGGCAGATGCAGGCAGATCTCTGTGAGTTCGAGGCCAGCCTGGTCAACAAAGTTTCAGGACAGCCAGGGCTGTTACAGAGAGAAACCCTATCTTGGGGATTAAAAAAAAAAAAAAGCTAGTAAGAGTTTAATAAAACTCAGCAGGAGCTGGCCAAGCTAATAGCGCTTCTAATGACCTTCAGCAGAGAACTATCTCATAAGAAATAAAAGGCAGGAGAGAAAATCCACAGAGCCAAAAAGACCTTTCAATTAAAAAATACATTTATTTATTTACTGTGTATAGCTATGCAAGTGTGGTATGTGTATGTGGGTCTGCCTGTCATGGCACATGTGTGGTATGTGTATGTGGGTCTGCCTGTCATGGCACATGTGTGGTATGTTGTATGTGGGTCTGCCTGTCATGGCACATGTGTGGTATGTGTATGTGGGTCTGCCTGTCATGGCACATGTGTGGTATGTATATGTGGGTCTGCCTGTCATGGCACATGTGTGGTATGTATATGTGGGTCTGCCTGTCATGGCACATGTGTGGTATGTATATGTGGGTCTGCCTGTCATGGCACATGTGTGGAAGTCAGAGGACAGCTTGTTGAAGTCAGTTCCTTCCTTCTGCCATGAGAGTCCTAGGGATAGGACTCAAGTCATCAGGAGTTAACCCTTTCACTGAAGTTTTGGAAATGAAAGGTATTTGCTCCACCCTGAAGAGGAGGAGGAGGAGGTAACAAATAGTTAGTTCCTTTTTCTGGAGGACCAAATGAAGAGAATTCAGAAGCTTGCGGCTGAGTCCAGTGATGCCATGCTTCTTTATAACATGCATATTGTATCTTAAATATCTAACAGGTATAAATACAGGTAAAACATGTTAATAGTTTGCAGACATTGATGCAAATTTTTCTTTACCTACAAATTTATTTATTAAAGACTAAAGCCCTGTTCTAACAGGCACTTAGAGACTGTGTTTATTTATTTATTTACTTTTTATTTATTTTTATTTTATGATTATTTATGGCTCAGCAGTTAAGAGCACTGACTTCTAGAGGATCTGGGTTCAATTCCCAGCATTCACATGGCAGCTCACAGCTGTCTGTAACTCCAGTTGTAGAGGGTCCACACCCTCCTACAGACATACATGCAGGAAAAAACACCAACGTACATAAAATAAAAATAATTAAAAAATAAAACTAAAAAAAAATTATGATGTTTTGATCATCTGTAAGCAATAAGATGCTTTTGCAAGCTTCTGGTCTAGCTAAGCAAGTTTTAAAGTGATCATTTTTTCCCTTTACAGTATTGATCCCAGACTTTTTAAAACTTTCTTATAAAAAGCATTGCAAAAAAAAAAAAAAAAATCACACACTGAAATGAACCCGATCCAAAGACTATACACTTCAGTGAACGTCCACACTGTTGGGAGTAGCCATTCACAACCAAAGCTGTGGTGTTTCACACTGGATTCCTCACTTTCACTCTCACATATGTTTTATGTACTTATCTACTACTGGTTCCAGAGGCTCCCTATCATCAGCTGCTCCCCCACTTGGGATTGAGAACTGGGCTCTGAGGACTCCTATCTGGTGAAGGGTGAAGTGTATCCTTTGTTAGACACACGTGCTTTTATGGAGGAAGCTGTCACTAGGACAAGTGTGGACACACTCTAAAACCTCATAATTGCTAAATCAGTTGTTGTTGTTGTTGTTGTTATTATTATATTAAGACAAGGTTTTACTATATTAAGACAAGATGATCCTCTTGCCATTTGCTCAAGCGCTGGAATTATAGGCTCGAGCCACTGCCACACCCACACCTAAATTAGTTCTAAGTAGTTGAATAGCAGGCAAAGAGATAAAAACCATCCCAAACCAGAACAGCTGTATCTCCTGGCCGGGTTTATGTGCTGTGTGCTATGGTGGGTATAACTAACGGCAATCCATCTTCCAAGTTCTCATCAACAGTTGTTACTGATTTATGATCTTTGGCAATGCTCACAACGGAAGTGAGTTACTGGAGTCCTTGTTCTCTCCTGAGCCTCTCCTTCTCCTCTAGCGCTAAATACACGGTAGGCTCACTCAGTTTTTCTATGTTTATATCCAGGGACAGGTCAAAGAGTAAGGAAGGGAACATTCTGTCCTACACATTTCACGTAGTGGGAAGAGAGATTTCTTCCTGCAGCAGGCTCCCACCTCATACCAAGCATGGTCAGACCGGTTCTGTTCTTCCCGATCATTGACTGACGCCCATTCTCTGCTGAGTGCTCAGCTGTGCTCCTTACGTGTTTGCCCGATTCATTATCCGGCTTCTCGGGTCAGTGATCTTTTCACCTTGTTTTGCACACCTCTCTCAGCCTCCCTGCAAAGTGTGAATCAAGATCATTCACATGTGGCCTTCCCGGGTTTTAGGTCTGAGCCCGCAGGAAACAGGACTGCCACGCACGTTTACGGAGTGAAAGATTTTAAAGAGTAAGAGCTAGCACACCGTTAACATTCTTGGAGTGGATGAGGCTCAGAGGACGCTGGCCTTAAAACAAAGGTTCCCTTCCCCAATCTCGAACTCCAAGGTTAAGTGGCCTTCTTCCACACGGTCGTCCCAGTTCCCGAGAGTCACCAAGGTTTCTGGAGTCGGCACGCGCTCCCGGAAGTCAGCAGGTGCACAGACGGGTCCGGTGTCTGTCCTCCGAGCCGGGTCGGCCGCGCACGCCCACTTGCTGACCCCAAGTCTTCTACCGGCGAAGCCAGGGACGCAGCGAACGCCGCCCCCGGGCTCCCGGATCTGCACTCGGAACCGGAGCCCGACGTCGCCGGGTCGGACTACCTCCCCCGAGAGGCCCCGCGCCGGCGGTCGCTGATTGGTTACTTCGCAGGGCGCGGGGAGGGGAGGGGGCGCGGAGCCCCGGAGTCGGGGCCGCGGGGCGGAGACGCGCTGTGTGCGCGTGCGCGCGGCGGGCGCGATGGCTGCGCGCAGCGGGCTGGCCGCTCTCGGTGCCGGGCGCCGGGCGTGGAATCTTCCTGTGCGCCTGTCTGCGGGGCTCCCGGGCTGCTGGCTCCGGAGAGGCTACGTCGTGGGCCGCGCTGAGGTGAGGACGAGCGGGCTCGGTCCAGCGCGCAGGGCTGGCGGGCGGGAGGGCCGTGCGGGTCACTGAGCATCCCGGCCTCCGGGACGCCCTCCCGGAGACCGTGGAGCCGCTGAACCCTTCGTCCTTCCTGGAGCGCCTTCCGCCCGCTGGAGAAGTCCGCGTCCGGGGAGAACGACCCATCCCAACCCCGGATCAGCCTCGGGTGGGGTCGCAGCTCCTTCCCGCGCGTCCGAAAAGTTTCTTAGCAGTTAATTCGTTTCTACTGTTCGAAGAGCCCGCTGATTCTTATTGCTGAAAAGGTAACTGCTTTGAACGTGACCAGTAAACTCTGTACGGCCCCGTTGTGCAGCCTTCAAGGCAAAAGAGCTATTTTATGATTTTCTTATTACTGTTATTACTGTGTGTGTGTGTGATGTGTATGCGGGCACAGGTGTCGTCGGAGGTTAGAGAACAACTTTGGGGTTCTCGCCTTCCCAGTGTGCGTCCTGCGGTTGGAACTCATGTCATGAGGCGTGTCCAGCAGGCTCTTTTAACAGCTGAAACTGTGAGTTTCCAAAAATGAAAAGAATATGAATCTCTTATTTTTATCTTCCAAACAACCAGTCATTGTATTTTGGCACAGCTGCTTATCTCTCCCCCTTTGTGGCTGTAAGACTTTAAACCCCAGAGTTCTTATCATTTCAACCCTGAACTCTGCGTGGACCTCCAAAAATGACGTTTTGAGCTGAACCACAGTGCTATTATCATGCCTAATTATAAGTGAAGGGATTTGTTGTTTGTTTTTGTGTGAGATGTCTCACTGTGTTCCCCGACTGACCTGGAGCTCTCTCTCTATAGACCAGGCTGGCCTTTCGAACCCTTGATGATCCTCCTGCCTCTGCCTCCCAGGTGCTAGGATTTCCTGTATGTGCCCCTAGGCCTGGTTTCAAGCCAATGGGTTTTAAGCTTAAACTTCCCGAATGTTGTTGCCTGAGTTCACAGTTGAACAAAAACGAAATTGAACCTCAGAAGGTGACAGGTTTTCCTCTCGCCAGTCACCGCCTCTTCCTTTGGGAAGCATCTTAAGGGAAAGGTCTGCTGTATTTCTCCCCAGCCAAACTTTGTGTCCCTCAGCAAGTCATTGCTGGACACCTGAAGGGTCCTAAGCACAGTGTCATTCACGGCAAGTGGGTGGGAGAGTCATGCCTCCTCCTCTGTTCAGACCCGTGTGCTGGTTCTCTCTGAGAGAAGTACGGTGATGAAATCAGAAAAGAACTCTGGGAAAATAAAAATGTCAGGACTTGTATGGTCGCTCTGAAACTATCCAAGAATCCTGCTTTAGGACCCCATTAGGAATATGTTGAGCATTAGGGAAGGGCTCCAGGGATCCTGAGGCCCACTTGTTATGAATGAAGTGTGCTGATTACAAGAGGTATACTGATTACAGCCGGGCAGTGGTGGTGCATGCCTTTGATCCCAGCACTCAAAGGCGGATCTCTGTGAGTTTGAGGCCAGCCTGGTCTACAGAACAAGCTCCAGGACAGGTACCAAAACTACACGGAGAAACCCTGTCTCAAAAAAAACCTAAATAAATAAATAAATAATAAGCATACTGATTACTAGGAGTAGAACTGAACAAGTTGGAAGCTTGTTCAGGTGAGGTGAGAATGTGTCCAGGCAGAGACCTCAGTTCCTCTTGGAACCCTTGTTTGCTTCCAGGGACTGCCCAAGGAGTCGGGGTAAGGACCCCAGCTCTGCTGCTAGCTCAGTTTGAAGTGGAATTCTGGATGCAGCACTTGTAAACCAGGCTAGGAAGGCTTTGGCTCATCTTCCTCTCAGAAGTTGGTTCTTTGATCAAGGGGAGGGAGCTGAGAAAAGAACCCAGGCCTTATACAAGTTATGTTTGGCCACATTCTTTTAGCAGCTTTTTTCTTACGCCTTCGTGGTACAGTTTCGCTAGGTAATACGCCATTTGAAGATAGATACCCCCTCACAGTTTGATAGAAAGAATAGATAAAAATGTTCGTTGTATGTCTAGCTTGGAAGGGATCAGCCTTGGAGGTTTTTGGCTGTTTGTTCAAATATTTCCTGTATGCATGAGAGACCTGACTGCTGTTTTCTAGTGGCCAGAAGGGGTGGTCTTACTGACTTGTTACTTCCTGGTTTTTCCAGTTTTCCTGTCCACCTCCAACTTGGCTCATGGGCTAAGCCTGGGAGGCTGTCCATAGCCAGGCAAAGGAGCTGAAGACAACTGCCCTGGGAGCAAGTCCCTGCTTAGCGGAAGGAAAGTGGAGTCCTTCCTTAGACACTCCTGCTTCCTAGTTTACCTGACAAAGTCATAATTTCACTTCCTTAATTACACCCTCTTGTCTTCCCACCCCACCTTGACTGCTGTTTCTCTGGTGTTTTTAACTGGCTTTCATTTGTTCCATCCTTAAATGTTCTTCTTAATCTTAAATGTTCTTAAATGGTTCTTCCTTGTTCCTCAAGTATAGACTTTCAAAATATGTGTGTGCGTAAGGGTGTGTGTGTGTGTGTGTGTGTGTGTGTGTGTGTGTGTGTGTGTGTGTGTGTAGGGTGTGTGTGTACTCACGAGCATCACCTGAGTGCAAGAGCCTTTGTAGGCCAGAGGCATCTCATTCCTGGAGCTGAAGTTGTAGACTGTGAGTTGCCTGTTGTGGGTGCTGAGAACCAAGCTTGGAATCCTCTAGAAGAGCAGCAAGTGCTCTTAACCACTGAGCTGTCTCTCTGAAGTCCTGACTTCTTCACACCTGCCCCACAGGTTCCAGGCACAGGTTCCCCTGCCTTACGCCTGCTGCGTCTCTTTGGTTCAAGAGTCTAGTGTCGGCATCCATCATTGCTAGCTCAGAATTCTTTCCCAAGAAACTGCCTGTTTAATTTGATCCTTACACTGTATGAACTATCAAACTTAGAAGGTTCAGGCCTGGGATATAGCTCAGTGGTAGGGCGCTTGCCTGTCATTCGTGAGGTCCAAGGTTCTCTCTCTCGTTTTCCTGAGAACTTAAAAACTTTAAATCGATCGCTCTTTGTGAAAATGCTGCTGTGTTAGTGGCCTGTTTTCTAGGCTAGCTGCGCATTCCGTCCTGTCACCTGAGAAATGAGGGGCTAGAGCGCTGTCCATCTGTGTTGGGATTTTGTTCATTAAGACAGGTCTCACTGTACAGCCCTGCCTGGCCCCAGCCTTCCAGTGCTAGGATTAAAGGCCTGTGATACCATGCCTGGTCCTCTCCGTGGTTTGGACTGATCACCACTGGCAGAGCTTTGTGCATAGACTATGTGTGTTCTAAGGGTGGCTTGACCTAGTTGGTACCAACAAAAGAGAAATGGAAGACAGGTTGTTAGGTTAGTTCATTTGTTGTGATAATTGAGGAATGTCTCTTAGATTAACAGGCAGTGTATAAACTAAGGAATGGAATGAGTTTTCAAAAAAGATTGTTTAGAGATTGGGAAATGGAAATTGAACTTTTTGTTAGGGTGATAACCTTGGGCCTCATACATGCTGGGCAAAAACACTACCATTGAACTATGTCTCCAGCCTGAAACATTTTTTAAATATGTAAGTTAATAAAGTTTAATAATTGTGTATATTACAAGGATGGAATACAGTGCCAGTGGCCATGTAGGTTGACATGTACTTTTCAAAAACAGTTTGTCAATGTAAGTTGTGTATTTACAAGGTTTATGCTCTTTGGCTTCTTACCCCTATTTTTTAAGAAGCTAAGAAAGGCTTGCCACAACCCATCATTTGTTAAGCGGAAGCAGGAGGATTAGAAATTGAAAGGAGTTGGGCTACATTCTTATTATTTTATTATTATTTTGGTGGTGTTGGGGCCAACTTCCTATGACTTGTCTTTTATGTGGCATTTTGAGACGGGGACTTGTATAGCTGAGGCTGGCCTTGAACTCTTGATTCTCCTGCCTCACCTCCTATGTGCTGGGAATATAGGTGTGTGCCACTAATCCCTGTTACACCCCCATCATAGCAAAAATGTGGAAAAACTTAACTTTCTACGTTTATTTGTTTATCTGTTATTGGGGGGGGCACACGCCACGGCACATGTGTATCAGTCAGTCAGAGGACAGACCAGGGAACTTAATTCTCTCCTTCTACCGTGTGTGTTCTGGGAACAAAACTCAGAGTCCAACAAGTGCCTTTACCTGCCGGGCCGTTTCACTGGCCAAACTTACACCTGTTTGTTTCCATCTTACCCTTCTCTTTCCTTCCTTCCTTCCTTCCTTCCTTCCTTCCTTCCTTCCTTCCTTCCTTCCTTCCTTCCTTCCTCCGTCCCTCCCTCCCTCCGTCCCTCCCTCCTTCCTTTCTTTTTAAGGCAGGGTCTCACAGTATATTCCTGGCTGGTCTGGAACTTGCTATGTAGACCAGGCTGGCCTTGAACTCATAGAGAGAGATGCTTGCCTCTCCCTTAAAATGACTAATGACCTGATTTAAACTTTCCAAAATAGTTGAAACAGTGTTACTGGTTTATTCGCTCCGAATGTTAGATAACTGGAAATGATGTTTAGGGAGTGGGACTATATCTACAAATTGGCAAGCCACCAAAGACACCACCTAAAAAAAGTAAGGTGGGCTGCTGGGCATGGTGGCGCACGCCTTTAATCCCAGCCCTGGGAGGCAGAGGCAGGAGGATCTCTGTGAGTTCGAGGTCAGCCTGGTCTTTAGAGCAAGTTGCAAGACAGCCAGGACTACGCAAGAAACCCTGTCTCACCCCCTCCCTCCCCCACAAAAGCTTTTTTTTTTCTTTTGGGACAAAGTCAGGTGGCTCAGGCTTGCCTGCGCTTGCTGTGCTAGTGAGGTTGGCTTCCTCCTGTGTGCTGGTGCTGGGATTACAGGTATGCCACAAAAGAGGGTTCTACAACGATCTGTTTGTTCCTTTGTTTTCCGAGACAGGGTTTCTCTGTGTAGCCCTGGCTGTCCTGGAACTTGCTCTGTAAACCAGGCTGGCCTTGAACTCAGTGGTCTGCATGCCTCTGCCTGAGTGCTGGGATTAAGTGCTCCCACTTCCCGCCTTAAAATGATTAAAAAAAAAAAAAAAAAAAAAGGATGGGAATTGAACATATGTCCTCAAGAATACAGGGCAAATACACTTACCACGGGGGTATATCCCAGCCCCTAAAACTTAAAAGATGGCTGTGTCTATGAGCGGTGGTGTACAACTTTAATCCAGGCAATTGCAAGGCAGAGGCAGGAGGATCTCACAGACTCCAAGCTACCCTAATCTATAAAAGGAGACCCTCCTCAGAAAGGAGAGAGGGAGAGGGATGGGGGTGAGGGGAGGGGGCTGGATAGATGGCTCAGTAGTTAAGAATACTTGCTCTCTTACAGAGGACATTCCTAATATCCATGTGGTGCCTTACAACTACCCATAACTCGACTTCCAAGGGATCCGACACCCTCTCTAGCCTCTTCAGGTATCAGGAACACATATGGTGCACATATATACATCCAGGCAAAACACTCATACATGTAAACCAAATCTTAAAAGGAACTTTTTTTTTCTACTTTTTTTTTTGCGCCTTTCCTGGAACTCACTCTGTAGTCCAGGCTGGCCTCGAACTCACAGATATCCGCCTGTCTCTGCCTCCCATGTGCAGGGATTAAAGGTGTGTGCCACCACTGCCTGGCCTAAAAGGAACTTTTTAAAAGATAGTTATGAAGGCCAGTGTTAGTGGTTAAATTGTTTATCACCCAAAAAGAACAAGGTACAGAATTGTATTTTAATAGTCATAGGTATGGGGTAAAAAGAGTAAAAGGGGAAATATAAACTCGTCACATTAAAATACTAGGGTCATGTTTTCTTTGGATTCCTCTAGTTCCTGTTTTAAAATTGCTTATATTTATTTTGCTTTCCCAGGACTGGTCCTTGCTAAGTAGCTAGTGCTGACTTCAGATTCACTATCTAACCCAAGCTGGTCTTAAACTCTAGACCTGCCTTCCTCTGCCTGCTGAGTGCTGGGATTACAGATGTGTGCCACTGCCTGATGCAAAATTAATTTCAACACAGTAGTTCTGTGTTTGGTAAACTTACTTGTTTGCTGTGGGTGGATTGAGCCAATCAGAAATGCCATGCCTTGGTATAGCTGAGTGGTAGAGTTCTTACCTGCCGAGTGCAGAGTTTGGTTTCCAGCACCGCCAGACAGAAGGAGGAAAGCAGGCCATGCTTCTCTCTCGCCTCCTTCCTGATGCCGTTTTCCAGCAGTGACCCGGGACCGCCTTTCGATGGGAGGTTCTTCCCCTTCATTTCCTCCGTCTCTCATGCAGTGCCGATCTCTTCTCTCCCTCTGTGCAGAGCCCTCCCACCTTTGGCTTACTGTTCGACATCGATGGGGTGCTGGTTCGAGGCCACAGAGTGATCCCCGCTGCTCTGGAAGCTTTTGGCAAGCTGACAAACTCCCAGGGAGAGATGCGGGTACCTGTGGTTTTTGTCACGAATGCGGGGAACATCTTACAGCACAGCAAAGCCCAGGAGCTGTCAGACCTGCTGGGGTACAAGGTGAGAGGCAGCCAGAGCGTGGAAACCCAAAGACAGGCTCCCATTGGGTCCTCCAGCCCTACATCCTTTTCTGTAGGTTGTGGTTTGACTGGGGCAGTGGAGTCTTAAAAGTTCCAGCCTAGACTGAGATGACACCAATAGAGTCTTTACACGCAGTTGTACACACACATGGTTGAGTGAGCACAGAAATCCTGCCCTTGGGGCTGAGGGTGGAGTTCAGTGGGTAGAATTCCTGCCTAGCAAGCGTGAAGCCCTGAGCAGGATCCCAGCATGGCATTACAGGCCATGGTGGCGCACACTCATCACAGTCCGTTTCAAAACTAGGCCGGGCCACATGACACCCTATTTCAGGGAGGTGGGGAGAGGACAGGGTTCTGCCCTTTCTGTTTTAGTGGTTGTTTTTGAAACAATGACTTGTATCCGTAGTAGTTGATGATGACTCTGAACATCTGGCCTCCACTAATTCTGGGATCACAGCTGTGCACTGCCATACCTGGTTTATGTGCTGTGTAGGTGGCTTGGGCTGCATAGTGAGACCTGTGTGAAAGAGATAACAGAAGCCCTGCCCATCCACACAGCCAGCAGCTGGACAGCTCTGTGAGTGCTGTCCTCCAAGAGCCGAGCATCTCTGCCCTTTTGCAGTTCCTGGCTCTATCCAAGATGGGCTCCTGCTTGGTAAGGATGAAGTTAGTTTTGAGAAGGGGTGCTTTGTAACAAGAGAGTCAGTAAAGGCTGATTGATTATTAGGTAGTGCTGCTGGCTGAGGTTGAATCCAGGGTGGAGGAATGAAGCTGCTACCTTGAAACTCTTTCCGCAAAGGGCCCTAGAAGCGTTCTGAGGAACCTAGCGGGGTCGTGCACACCTCTGTAATCTTGGCACATAGGAAACGGAGGAAAGAGGTTAACCACAAGTTTTAGGCCAGCTTGAGCTGTGTGGTGAGACCCCCATCTTAAAATAGTAATTCTGGGTAAGGACTACATTGTTGGAGATAGTGTAGATGTTGAAAAGCTAAGTCTTGGGAGCTGGGGAGACGACACATGGGTGAAGTGCTTGGGTTTGGTCTTTAGCCAGGCTTGGTGGCACATCTGTAATTCCAGGGTTAGGGGGAGGCTTGGAGACAATTGTATCTCCAAGGCTTGCTGGCCAGCCAATCTAGCCTGTTAGCCATTCTGGCAAAATAGGGAGCTAGCTCCAGGTTGAGTGGGAGACTCAGTAAGGTGGAGAGTGACTGAGAAAGACACCCAGTGCTGACCTCTGATTCTCCATACATGAGTGTCTCCACACATACATATGTACACATATGCACACAAGCACACACATACTGGATCTTGGGCTGGGAGTATGAGTCAGTGATCGAACACTGGCTTTGCATTTGCAAGGGCCTGGTTCAGTGCCCAGCACTGGAGAGGTAGGAGTAAGCTGTTTTTAAGTAGAACTGAAAGTGCAGTATCAAGGTCCAAGGCAGATTTTTTTTTTTTTTTTTTTTTTTTTTTGGTTTTTTGAGACAGGGTTTCTCTGTGTAGCTTTGCGCCTTTCCTGGAGCTCACTTGGTAGCCCAGGCTGGCCTCGAACTCACAGAGATCCGCCTGGCTCTGCCTCCCGAGTGCTGGGATTAAAGGCGTGCGCCACCAACGCCCGGCTAAGATTTATTTATTTATTTATTATGTATACAGAAGAGGGCACCAGATCTCATTACAGATGGTTGTGAGCCACCATGTGGTTGCTGGCAATCGAACTCAGGACCTCTGGAAGAGCATTCGGTGCTCTTAACCACTGAGCCATCTCTCCAGCCCCAAGGCAGATTTTTCATGACAGTGACAACAAATGTAATCGTAAAACCTGCGGTTTCCAAGTGTGGGATTAAGAAACCCCAGGAGTCGGGTTGGAGAGATGTTAAAAGCACTGGCTGCTTTTCCAGAGGACCCAGGTTCAAGTCCCAGCACCTACATAACAGCTCACAACTGTCTGTGACTCCAGTTCCTGGGAATCTGGCACCCTCACACAGATATATGTGTAGGCAAAACACCAAGACACATAAAAATAAATAAATCTTTAAAAAGGAAAGAAAGAAATATCAGTAGGTCTCCAAGCTAAGCCCAACAGTATTGGTGAAAAGTCAGATCTTACATCTGATAATGCTTCTCTTGTTTTGTATGTTGAGAATTAGGCATCCCCACCACCCCGCCACACACGTGCACACACACACACCCATCCAAGGGATTGAACTCATGATCTCATGCATGCTGGTTCAGCACTCTGTCACTGAGCTACATTCCCAGCCCAAGGTAAATTCTCATTCATATTTGGCTAAGTCTTAGAAAGTGTATTTGGGGCTGGAGAGATGACTCATCGGTTAAGAGCACTGGCTGTTCTTCCAGAGGTCCTGAGTTCGATTCCCAGCAACCACATGGTGACTCACAACCATCTGTAATGAGATCTGGTGCCCTCTTCTGGCCTGCAAACATACATGTAGGCAGAACACTGTATGCATAATAAAGAAAAATATTCAAAAAATAAAAGAAAAGAAATATTCCTTAAAAAAAAAAAAGTGTATTTGGCTAAGTCTTAGAAAGTGTGGAGTGCTCAGAAAAGCTTTCACAACTTTGTTTTGAGACAGTGTATCCATCGTCCATCTCCCCCCACCCACCCCAGTGACAGAATCCATTGGCTGTCTCTCTGTTATTTTCTCTCAACCATATATATATCTTCCCCTGCTTTCCTTTTTCTTGGTTGTCTCTGTAGGTGGATCCAGACCAAGTCGTTCTCTCTCACAGCCCCATGAAACTCTTCTTACAGTATCACAACAAGCGGATGCTGGTGTCTGGGCAGGGACCTGTGGTGGAAAATGCCAGGTCGTATCCTTTTTGTTTTGCTGTTCTGGATGGAGACGAGGTGCCAGAGATAGGAAGTGGGCCCCTGGGGAACACGAGTAGGTCCTTTGTGTGGTCAGTCCTCGTGCCTGGTGGCTCCAGGCCACATACCACCACGTCAGAGCCGTCTGCAGGGTTTAATGTACAGAGTCCTGTGTCTTAATCCCGAAGAGTCTTGATCTGTGTCTTGAGGACTCTCTAAGCGAACAGACACCTCCTGGGGGGACTAATGTGGGGTTTTGCTCCAGCTCTCGCCAGTCCTCGTCAGTCCTGTCATTGAATAGTACCCTTTGGTCACATGTAATCAGAAAGCAAAGGACACGATCCCAGTTCTCAGGTAGCTTGTTCATGTGCTCTGGATGCTTCCTGGGCACCATGCCGGGTTGTGCTCTAAGGCAGGTCAGGGACCCAGATAAGAGCATTGGGAATGTGACTTAATCAGGGACTTCATACTTGAGAAGGGAAGAACGTACCCACAAACAGTAAAAGAATGTTTAGGATAGCCGGTGTTGTCGGGGTCTCCTGAGGAACAGAACCAATCGAGTGCACATCTCTTATAAATGGAGATTTCTTAGCTTGACTTACACCGTAGAGGCTGGGTAGTTCAACAGTGGCATCCACCACTAGAGAGCCTGAGGACTCTGTAGCTGCTCAGTCCACACTCGATCCTCAGCTCTCCCAGTCCGGCACTGTTCCTGGAGAGAGCGTCAGTACATGATGGAATTCCTCAGACCTCTTGTATCTGGGCCACCTCCAAAAGGTACCCCTACTCTGGGGAGGGCCTTTCCCCGCAGTTAATTTTTCCTGATTCGTGTCTCTTAGTTGAATGTTGGTCCAGTCAGGGTGGCTTGGGCTGGGAAGCTAGCTGAGCTGGGGGGGCATGGCCACCGTGCCTGAAGACCTGCTGTGATCTGGGAAGCCAGCTGAGCTGTGGGGGCATGGCCACCGTGCCTGACGACCTGACCTGCGTGTGATCTGGGAAGCCAGCTGAGCTCTGGGGGCATGGCCACCATGCCTGACGACCTGCGTGTGGTCAGGACCCACACAGTGAAGGGAGACTGATGCCTCAGGTTGTTCTCTAACGTCCATATTACCCACAAATAAATGTCATTAAAAAAAAAAAAAAGTTATTTGAGAGGCCCCCTCCCCAGCTAAATAAGTGTATTTTACACAATTGAAAAGATGGGATGCATGTGAAGGCTACGGAGAATGAGGTAGGTTGTAGGTCTAAGCATAAAGTGTAGAGGGAAATACCTCTGGAGGAGGAGCGGCCTGTAGCTTCTGGGATGCTTTGATGGTGCCCTGGGAGGCGCTTAAGACTTTCTAGGCAGGCGAGGTAGGCGGTTGGAATGGGTGGAGTTGGGCATCAGAGAGCAGGAGGGTAGGCCGGGGTGGAGTCTTGGGAAGCGGGAGCAGTGGAGAACCAGTGCAGGCCTCTTGCAGCAGGAGGGTCTGCTAGAATGATCATTTGGGGAGCCTGGTTTTGAGTGTCGTCTGAAGCTATGTCTAAGATTGCAGATAGAAGCCGGGAGGTAGTGGTGCACGCCTTTAATCCCAGCACTCAGGAGGCAGAGCCAGGCGGATCTCTGTGAGTTCGAGGCCAGCCTGGGCTACCAAGTGAGTCCCAGGAAAGGCGCAAAGCTACACAGAGAAACCCTGTCTCGAAAAACCAAAAAAAAAAAAAAAAAAAAAAAAAAAAAAAAAAAAAAAAGATGGCAGATGGAATTGGGGGCAGGCGGACGGCGGCAGATCTTAGGGGAGAGCAGGCTGGAGGCAGCTCAGTCTTCTGCATCCTGCCCCTTCCTTGCTGAGTGGGATTTGACTGGCTGTTTTAGTTCCGTCTGACCTCGTTGTGACTGTGGTGTGACCTTTCCTGGGGCCGTGTGAACAAACATCTCCTCAGCCCGGATAGGCACCACCAGCAGACCAGCTGGCTTAAGGAACCAGTCTGCTACCTGGGGTTACCTGACAGGACTGTGGGGGAGAGGCAGCCACTTCACCCAAAGGCCCACCCCAGGAAAGCCTAGGGTAGCGTGACCGATGGAAACTGCACCCTGAACTCTCCGCACCGTTGCAGGCAGTGGCTGCTGGGAGTGTCTCTTCCCCTGAGAATGCTTATATAACCTCACAGGGGAGGGGAGGGGAGGGGAGGGGGAGGGAAGGGAGAGGAGGGGTGGGAGGGAGCTTGTGGCTCTGGTAACTCTCAGGGATTCCCCCCTCCCTGCAGGAGGGAATGTTTCAACCCAGAGAAGTAGCTATTCTTCATCAGTTACTTACCTGACTTTGCCCCCTTCCGTCCATAGAGGAGTCTCCTCCTCCCCAGGACCTAGGGCTGCGCCACTCAAGGAGCACCAGTGTGGGTGGGCCTGAGCCTGGCATCAGCTCCTTGAGTCTCTGGGGTTGCACTGGTGTTCCATGCATCTGCTCTGCCGATGCAGTCAGCAGCCTGCCCCCTGGTGCCCGGGGGGTTTATGACAGCTGCCGGCCTGCCTGCTGTGGGTCAGGACTGGGTCTGGTTCTGCTCACCTGTGACCTGATGTGTCCATAAAAGCCCCTTCCTCAGAGCTGTGTAGCCTTGCTTCCCTGACCTTGCTGCAGACTAGGCTTCCAGAACGTGGTGACCGTAGACGCGCTGCGACGAGCCTTCCCGGAGCTGGACATGGTGGACCTCGAGCGGCGGCCGAAGAGCACGGTAATAAGGACAGGGTGGGTCACCTCACCCTCCACAGTACTCCTGAGGTCTCCGGGTGCCTGTCTTCCTGTTCCCTGTGTTGATCCCACGGGTTGGCCCTGCTGCCAGGCGCTGCATCTTGTTTTATGGCTGCTTCTGCGCCGGTCCTCTTGGAGAGGTGTGTCTGGCCGAGGACTGGGTTCCCTGGGTGATAAGAATGGCCGGGAGAAGCAGTGGGCTCCACGCCTTTCCCTTCTGCGTTGTTGTAGTCTGTCCTCCAGTTAACAGTGCTGCTGTCCCTGGCGGCTTCCCAGGTGTTCTGCAGGGCATCAGTGACCTCTGCACGCTGCTCACTGCTGCTTTACCCTGAAGCACAGTCCAGAGAGGCCGCCTTGCGAGGAAAACACTGAGGGTCTGTGTCTTCCCAGTGTCCTTGGTGGTCAGCTCATATTTGAAAAAGGTGGTTTGATTTCTTTTTGCAGTTCTGGTGGCCAAACCCAGGGTTATACCTGCTTGGGAAGTCTCTGCCGCTAAGCTACACCCCAGCCCATGATTTCTTATTTCTCAGGATCACAAGTTCCAGGACACTCATTGACCCTTTGGAGTATGACTCCTGAGGTGCCCCTTGACACATTCCTTGTGAAAATTTATATATATTTAATAGCTTACGCCAACAATTTAGGATTTGAAATGCAATTATAGAGAAATAAGCTTACTTCATTTATTTAATAGAAAGTAGATTATAAGTTCTCCTTCCAGAATTTTCTAGTTGTTGAACAGATCCTACCCTTCGAGAGCTTTCTCCTGAGTCACTAAAATTCTGAGAAGAACCAGATATAGAGTGGGAGCACATCTCAGAATAGCTCCAAGGCTGAGCCCCACGCAGAAGTGACTCACCTCAGCCAAGACTGCAGTGGCCCAGGGAAGAACAGGCCCACGGCTTCTAAAGAGAAAACCTCTGGAGCTGGCATAAAGATAAGAGAGGCCTCATGCCCCGAGAGCTCCTCCCTCACGGCCTACTTTCTCCTTTAGCACCCTGATCTCGAGGCCCCTGCTTGGCCCCCTTGTTTTCTGCCCTGGCTGGAGAAGCACAGCTCACCACTGCCCCTCCTGGGTAACCTCCCGCGTGGCATCCCTCAGCCTGTGTGGAGCCCACTCTGGGCCTTGTCTTTCCTCTTGCACATCTTCTTCCTAAGTTCTCTCTACTTCTTGGCTTGCGCGGTCCTTGGAGGTGGTCTCTGACCTGTGTGGACCTGTCTTTCCTGCTCCTCCACTCTGGTACTCCAGGAGTGGAGAGTGGCCAGCACTGATGGGCCTCCTCTTTGTCTTTTGGCAGGCCCCGAGGAATGACTTCTCCACCATTGAAGGTAAAAGAGGCCGTGTGCCTGGTAGATGTGGGTCCCTTGTTCCCCTGTCTCCTTTCAGACGCTTAGGCAGATAGTGTTGAGGGTGGCCCTGTACACAGGGACACCTGGGTTCCAGCCCTGGCCGTCCACTCAGTACCCTGAGACATGTATTGGTGATGCCCATCTCCAAGTGCTTATGCTACTGTGTTGAAGAAATGTAAGCTCAACAACCTATCTTGAGAGGAGATAGGTGGGGCTGGAGAGATGGCTCAGCAGTTAAGAGCACCGACTGCTCTTCAGAGGACCCGGGTTCAATTCCCAGCACCCACATTGGCAGCTAACTGTCGCAATTTCAAGATCTGACAACCTCGCACAGACATACATCCAGGCAAAACACCAATGCACATAAAATAAAAATAAGTTATAAAAAAAAACAAAACAAAAAGAAAAGAGAGTAACTAGGTCCTGACAGTCTAGTCCAGGGTTGCTTAGCTCTTCCCTTGGACAATAGAGACATTGTACCATCTTGTTGCCATCCTGAAGTAAAATAATGTTCCCAGGACCCACATCAGAAAGTAACCAGTGGCCAGTTGTGGTACATATTTGTAGTCTCCCACTTAGGGGGAGCTGAGTTGGAGGATTTGAGTTCAAGGCTAATCTGAGCTTCACAGTAAGATTTATCTTAAAACCAAAGTAATTAGTGTAGCATAATGTCTCACTGTACCCGGAATGAAAGGAAAATTCTTGGTGAGAAGATTGTAAATGTTTCAAGATGTTATAGTTAGCTGAGAAGTAAAATGATTGCTGTAAACAGAGTGAGCAGGAATGTTCCAGCAACAGATACAGACCCTGTTACAGGTGCAGTGCAGGTATGTGGGCAGAATTGCCAGTGGTGAATTGATTTATCAAGTGGAGAACAATTCTTGGGGGTTTTGTTTGTTTGCTTGGTGTTTGGTTTTTGGTTTTTTGAGACAAGGTTTCTCTGTGTAGTCCTGGCTGTCCTGGAACTCACTATGTAGGCCAGGGTGGCCTCGAACTCAGAGATTCACCTGCCTCTGCTTCTGAGTGCTGGGATTAAAGATGTGTACCACCACTGTAAATTTTTAAGAAATATTAGGAGTCTCTTGATTATATGATCACTTAAAAAAATTGTTAATCTGTACAAAAATATCTCGTAAGGCCGGAGAGATGGCTTAGTGATTAGGTTTGAGTCCAAGTACCCACATGGTAGCTCACAACCATCTGTAAATCCAACTCTGGGGGATCCAATGCCCCCTTCAGGTGTCCACAGACTTGTACCAGGCATGCGTATGTGTGCACACACATACATGCCAGCAAAACACTCATACACATAAAATTTAAAAAAAATAATAATTAAAATACTTTGTGATTATATATTAGATGGAGTTGCTGGCCAGGGGGTGGTGATGTGCACGCCTTTAATCCCAGCACTCGGGAGGCAGAGGCAGGTGGATCTCTGAGGTCAAGCTCAGCCTGGTCTATAGAGTAAGTTCCAGAATAGCCAGGGCTACACAGAGAAACCCTGTCTTGAAAAAAAAAAAACAAAACTCAAAACAACAACCACAACAAAAAAATGATGGAGTTGCTCTAACTTTGTGGATGTGTTCTTCCACTACATGACCGTTGGCTGGGACCTCAGATACTACTAGGGTAGGATAGGACACTCACCTGCTGAGTGTCCAGTTGTGACAATCAAAATATGTCCTCCGTCTTTTAATTTTAACTTTAATTTTTTAAACATTTGTTTGTTTTTGGTACAGGGTCTCTCTACATAGCCCTCTCCTAGAACTCACTGTGTAGACCAGGCCAGCCCTGAACTCACAGAGAGCCACCTCCCTCTGCCTCCTGAGTGCTGGAATTAAAGGGGTGCACCTGGCTCACATTTTTATTTCGTTTATGTATGTGTCTGTGTATGCGCCACATGTATTCAGGTTCACATGGAGGCCAAAAAAGGGTATTGGAGCCGGGCGGTGGTGGCACACGCCTTTAATCTTAGCACTTGGGAGGCAGAGCCAGGTGGATCTATGTGAGTTGGAGGCTAGCCTGGGCTACCAAGCGAGTCCCAGGAAAGGCGCAAAGCTACACAGAGAAACCCTGTCTCGAAAAACCAAAAAAAAAAAAGGGGGGGGGTAATTGGATCCTTGGAGCTGGAGTTACCGGCAGTTGTGACCCATTTGACGTGGGAGCTGGCATCGAACTTAGGTCCTCTGCAAGCACGTCAAATGTTTTCAGCCACTGAGCTCTCTCTCCAGCCCCTTACTTTGTTTTGTTTGGAGACAGAGGCCTCACTCTGTAGCCCAGACTGGCTCAGCTCTGTAGTCCTCCCATTTTCAGCATTCTAAACGCTAGAGTTACAGGTGTGAGCCAAGAGGCCTGCTTGAAACTTACGCTTCTTTTGAAGAAAAGACCTCGTAGTAACCACTGGCCTCTGATTTGTGGGTGCTGAGGGTGACTTGGAGCCACTTGTCATCCTGTCCCCACTCCCAAGGGATAGTGCTGGGGTGGGTGCTGCCCTGCCAGGCCTCCAAGGGATAGTGCTGGGGTGGGTGCTGCCTGCGGCTCCAGGGATAGTGCTGGGGTGGGTGCTGCCCTGCCAGGCCTCCAAGGGATAGTGCTGGGGTGGGTGCTGCCCTGCCAGGCTTACTTTCATTGTTTAGTTTGTATTGCTAGGGTTGGGATTTAGGGCCTTGTTCGTGCAGGCAAGCTCTTGATTTCTGAGCCACACTTGAGGGCCTGTTGTAGTTGAGGCAGCCGGTAACTGCCACAGTTCCACAGACCACTTCGTTGGCTGAGTTAGGATTAGAGCTCAGGGCTCCCCTCATTCCAAGGTCTGCCTGGCTCTTAGGCTCCTAGGTGTGTCTGAGAGAAAACAGTACTTGTGGGGTGGGGTGGGGTGGGTGGAGTCCCGTCAACAGAAGCAGCAGCAGGGATTCTCGGCTGCTTTGACACAGCAGTGACACAAAGAACCTTAGGGTGCTGCCGGCATCCTGACTTGGTTCACCCAGGGTGGACTGGGGCGTGGCTTGGTCGGCGCTGCTCAGGAACCATTCCCTTGCCGAGATGTGCACCTCAGTAAAGACCTCTAGCTCTGGGTAGGTGTTGCTAACTGGCCTCGGTTGTCTCTGAAGGGCCACCCACCACAAAGGGTGGGCCAAGTGCCCTGCCCCCTCACCCCTTGTGCTTTTGATTTTAGGGGTCCTCCTCCTTGGGGAGCCAGTCCGCTGGGAGACGAGCCTGCAGCTGATTATGGATGTCCTCCTTAGCAATGGAAACCCTGGGACTGGGCTGGTGACAGCTCCGTATCCCCACCTCCCTGTCCTGGCTAGCAACATGGATCTCCTGTGGATGGCTGAAGCCAAGATGCCCAGGTGAGGACACCATGTCCTGGACTTCTCCCTCATAAGCCCGTAGGTGCCACAGTAACCTGGTCCCTGAGAGGAAGGGCTTTCGAGAGTTACTTCATGTCAGTTATTAAACTAGAACTACAGATGACTGAGCAGGAAGACGTGTTGAGAGATTTTTAATATGTGCCCTGCTGTTCTCAGAACACAGCCATCAAACAGGTAGTCTTAAGGTATATCAGTGGGTGTGTATTCAAGACTCTTCCTCCTGGTACTGGTTCTTTGACTTCTCTATTTGCTTTCATCCGTGAGCCCTAGGGATGGGGAAAACAGGTTATAAACCAGGATTATTCCCATGGTGCAGAGCCAAGAGCTGAGACCCAGCTGTGTGGTACCTGTGCCCTGCCCCTTTCTGGGGCTGATAGTACCTCATTTCTGGCCCTTGGGGTGCCTGCCTTCTGTGAAGCCAGCCGATGGCTGCTCTGACGGAGTCCAGAATCTAGTGTGCTGTCTGTCACTCTTCCAGAGGCTGTGGATGGTCATGTTCTAGACCAGGACAGCCTCAGAGAGGCAGGGCTTCCTCCTGTGATGGGCTGTCCTCCTCTTTCCCTTCCTGTGAGCTGGGGTCGCACCGTGTGGCTCACGTTGACTTCAGTTCATTGTTTTCCTGCCTCGACTCCCCGCTAGTCCTGTCACATTTGAAGTGTGTTCTGTAGCGTGAGGTTTGGCGTTTCCTCTGTTACTCATCGAGTTAGGATATGCTGATTCTAGACGGGGATCAGGTGGGAGTTGGGTATGTCACTGTGTATTGAAAAGCAAGGAGAAAAACAGTTTATAGACCAGATTTGAGATGAGTTTTCCATTCAAGGAATCACACGACTGTTTTTGTATTGTGAGACAGAGTCTTACTCTGTAGTTTTGACTTGTCTGAGACTCACGATGTAGTGCAGGCTAGCCTTACACTCATTCTTATCCTGTGCCTGCCTCCTGAGTGCTGGGATGACAGGCGTGCGCCACCGTGCCTGACTATTTTCTTAGTAATCTCAAAGTTAGGATGCGGTGGTTCACAGCGGGAACTCTGGCACTGATGCAGGAGAACCACACGTTTAACACCAGCCTCAGACCAGCCTGGAAGTACAGCAAAATCCTGCTTCACAAGATTAAAACCAAGAAACAAACAGAAAATGGATTCTTTATTGTTGGTGTTTTGTGAGATAGGGTCTTACTGTTTGGCCTTGGTTGGTCTGGAGCGCCCAGTTATAAACCAGGCTGGACTCACAGAAATCTGTCTTCCTCTCGGCCTCCCAAGTTCATTACCACGCCCAGCCAGAAAATGGAATTTGTATGCGAATGAGTGATAGTGAATGTAATACCAAGCACAGTGACCACTAGGGTTTGTTTGGCTTAGCACTGAGGATGGAAGACAAAATCACTTTACACAAGATAGTTCATTGCTTTCTCATGGAAAGAAGTCAGGTTGGCAATCTGGGCCTTTGTTCAGTCTCTCCTTTATTAAGGACACACACACCTTCCTGAAGCATAATCTTTAACCCTTCGTGTAGAAGCCAGAATGACTGCGCAAGTGTCAGCCGCCACATTAGCATTTCAGGTGGCAGGAGACAGTAGAGGAGGGCTGTTCGCCTGCAGCACCAACAGAATGAATACCCGAGTAACGACTTAGAAGGAGGAAGATCCATGTCGGCCCTGGGGATTTGAGGCCTGTGGGGACCACAACACTGTGATGGGTCGAACGGTGTGGTACAAAAAACCACTCCCCTCATAACTGGGGAGCCGAGGGATAGAGAGACAGGCAGGCGCACCCGCCAGCGACTTGTTTCCTGTTCACTTCCTGAGGATTCCATCGCCTCCCAAGGTATCAGCTAGGGACAAGCCTTCTTGAGTTTCGGGGACCATGTAAGATCCAAACCATGACAAGGACAGAGAAGAGCATGCCCTCCCTTGTTTTAAGGACAGAGTCAAAGCAGTCCAGCACGTGTGCTTCTGCTGACTGGTTAGTGGCACTGCCTCGAGTGGTTTAAACAAGTGAGCACACCCAGCTTCAAGGGAGGCAGTGAGCACACAATGCCCAGTAGCCAGTGTGCTCGGCTGGAAATTGACGTTCACAAAGACAGGAAGGATGGCAGCCAGAGCTTGTAGAACAGCATCCAGTCTTCGTCGGGTTTAGAGGCCTGGTGGGATGGTGTAGTGGTTAATGCCTGCTCCTAAGCCTGATGACCTGAGTTTGAATCTTGGGACCCATGTAAAAGTGGAAGGATAGAACTGACTCCATAAAGTCGTCCTCTGATGCTCAGAGCACACATGTGCATATATAATAATAATAATAGCTAAAAAACAAAACAAGCTGGGCAGTGGTGGCGCACGCCTTTAATCCCAGTACTTGGGAGGCTGAAGCAGGCGGATCTCTGTGAGTTCGAGGCCAGCCTGGTCTCCAAAGTGCAAAGCTATACAGAGAAACCCTGTCTCTAAAAAAACAAAACAAAACAAAACGAATAGCAAGGTTTGGGGAGTGAGGTTATTTGAGTTTGGACCCTAGTTTTGCTGCCCTGGGAAAATTGCCTGCTCTTGCCTCAGTGTCTTCATGTGTAATGGCTATGGGGAGGGGAACTCAGGTTGGGTGCATGAAGACAGTTTAGAGAATGGCCTGTGGCCTGAAGGCTGGATTGCTGAGATCTCTTCTTGGGCAGGTTTGGTCATGGCACCTTTCTGCTGTGCCTGGAAACCATCTACCGGAAAGTAACAGGCAAGGAGCTGAAATACGAGGGCTTGATGGGCAAACCCAGCATCCTCACTTACCAGTACGCCGAGGACATGATCAGGCAGCAGGCTGAGAGGCGGGGCTGGTCTGCCCCCATCAGGAAGCTCTATGCTATAGGGTAAGCCCACTCTGTCTCCATCTCTCATGGCTTTCTCTTCCCATCTGCCCACACCACCCCGGCTTCCCTGCAGCTGAGTCACACCACCCCGGCTTCCCTGCAGCTGACTCACACCACCCCGGCTTCCCTGCAGCTGAGTCATACCACCCCCAGGCTGATCTCTGCTCTGGTGCCTTTGCAACATTAAACTTGGGTTTTCTTCTCTCTCTTTTTTTTTCCCCGGTATTGCCGCCCTGCCAGTGATAACCCTGTGTCTGATGTCTATGGTGCCAACCTGTTCCACCAGTATCTGCAAATGGCAAAGCATGGAGAGGAGGGACCTGGGACTGGTGGGCAGCAAAAGCAGCGGCCTCCAGCAGCCCAGAGCTGTGCCTCCATCCTGGTATCCACTGGCATATACAGCTCTCAGGACGCAGGTTCCCAGGTGCCCACGTCTGGAGGGGCAGAGCCATTCCACGGGCACCGAGACTTCAGCTTCAGGCCAGAGCTCCTAAAGGCCTCCCACGTCGTTCGTGACGTGAACGAAGCCGTGCAGCTGGTTTTCCACCAGGAGGGGTGGGCTTGATAGTAAGGAGATGTAGCAGAGGCAAGGGGCTGTTGGGGCTTTCGCCTCAGGGACTCCTGTGTGCCAGCTCTGGTCCAGGTCCCAGTCCTTGCCCGGCCCCTTGCCTGCTTCCTGGACGAAGAGGACCTGCAGCTTCAGGAGCTATGCATTGACCTTGGGCAGCAGTTCAGGACGACTGGGTTCTGGCACTACCTGTGTGTCTCCTGCAGTCTGACCTCAGGCCGGTTCCTTTACCTCTGTGCCTCAGTGTCCTCTCAATAAGGACTTTTCCCCCCTCAATACAGGGTCTCAACTATTGTAGCTCTGGCTGTCCTGGAACTCGCGCTGTAGACCAGGCTGTCCTCGAACTCACAGAGATCCGCCTACCTCTGCCTCGTGAGTGCTGGGATAAAAGATGTTGCCACCACACTTGCCTCAGTAAGGACTTCTAAAAACGGGGACAGTGTACAATTATGTGCAAACTTCTGGAGAGCCTTTGCTCTCGCTGAGGGAACCCTTGTATGCCAGTAGGGTGTGTACTAACACTCTTGATAGCTTCCACTGTATTCTAGACTATTGCCCTGAGGCTCTTGGGCTTTTCTTTTTTTTTTTTTTTTTTAAATTAAAAACGACCCTAGTATTTGTTATGTTGTGTCTTGTGAAGCTTTATCTGGAATGTGCTAGAAGTCCTGCAAGGGGAGGTGGGAGGTGGAACACATGGTACCTTCCTCTCTTCCTGAGGCAGAAAAGTCGTGGCATCTCATTCCCTAAGTATTGCGTCTCCTCTTCTGTGGTGTCGTTCCTCTCACTCCCAGGTGGGGGCGCTGTCTAGGAATGAATTATTCTGGCTTGGGCATACACTTAGCAACTTTCTTGGTGTGGAAAAAAAAAAGAGATCTTGTTTGTGTCTGTTCTGAGGGCTTTTCGCATAGTGAGTCCAGAAGTGTGTCCTGCTTATTATCTTCTGTCCCCAGAGAGTATCCTCCTCCAGTTCAGCCCTGTTTGTCTCTCCCATAACTTTGACATCAAATGTCTTGGTCTATAGTTTGGAAGCTGACTGCCGTTCAGTGGTCCCCAGCATGATCCTAAGCATTAGATTTGGTGGCACACGGCATTCTCAGCATCCTGGAGGCTGAGGCAAGAGGATTTTGAGTTTGAGAACAACCTAGGACTCATAGCATGATACTGTCTGAAGAAATGAAAATTGAACAAAACCAAGCCGAAGCCTGACTAAAGAACCCAGTCAGTTCCCGCCCCCATCTCACTGCAGGAGATACTTGCATAGGATACAGTCTCCTGACTCTATTTCCTCTCTCCCTCTGCTCCCCTCCCATCCCTTCTCATCCTGGTCCATCATCATTCTCTCCCCCTAGTTACCTGCTCTCACCTCCCAGGAGCTGAGATTACAGAGGTGTGCCACCATGCCGGGCTTTCATTTTTCCTAAAACGCTATCGGCTACACCTGACTGATTCACCTGACTAATTTCTTGACCCCTCTGGGTGCTTCATTGTTCAGAGGTGAGGGAACAAAGGGGCCTGAGGAGGTGACCAGGGACCGTAGGAGAGTGGAGAGCTGGTGTCCTAGACGCTGAATGAAGACGTTGTTGCATGGCCTCTCCCTGAGGACCAGGGCCTAGCCATGGGCAAGTCCATCCACGGTGGCACCTCCCAGAGAACCCAGTTCCCCCCTGTCTCCCTGGGGCGCCTTCTCATTGCCAGGGACAGGCCTGAAGTCATGCTTTCTGATTTCCCACATCAGCTGTGCTCTTCATGCTTATAGTGTGGGCGCTGCTCAGCTTCATCACCTGCCCCTACTGAGGTCCCTAGCTTCCTGTGACTCCAGGGTGGAATGAGGAAAAGACACGCGAGCACACACACACACACACACGCACACACACACACACACACACACACACACACACACACAGAGAGAGAGGGAAGGAGAAAGAGAGAAAGCTTGGGCTGGTGAACTGAGCTCTGTGATGGAGAAGCCACAGCACCCTGTAAGGACAGCATGTGTATTAGATATAGTTGAACAGAGAGGTGGTTATTGCATACAGTTGAACAAGGAGATGGGGTTATCGCATACAGATGAGGCAGAGTTATTGCATCCAGCAAAACATGGAGGCAGCTTTGGCTACCCTCGGGAGGAGCAGGCTCTGTACGGGAGCAGTCTTGAGGCTGTAAATATCCCAGAGGAGAAAGCTTTGGTGGACATTTTCTGCACTCACGGTGAACATCTGCACATGGACCGGAGGAAGGCTTGGCCATCCATCCCTCAGCCTCTCCTGGGGTTGGGGTTGCACTTTTCCCATGGGTCTGAGACTAGGGGTCCTTGACATGGCCAGCTCGTGTCAACATTAAGTCAAGAACTCCACACGTCCAGGGCTTCCTCCCCTCCCCACACGGCCCCTTCCTTCCCTGTCCTGTCTCATGGCTTCCCTTCGCTACTTCCTCCCACCGTTCCTCATGGTCCCATAAATCAGCCAGGTTATAGATCGGGTCTGTTTTGTGATCCAAACCTTCCTGTGACTTCCTGTTTCACTGAGTAAAAGCCACAATGTCTTACCACAGCACAACCACCTCTCCATCCTGCCGTCCCACCGCCTCACCTGGTGGCCCTTGCCTGCTGGATTCCTGCCATCACGTCATGCTCATTCACCATGCATACACAGAAGTCCCCTGCATGGCCTGCCTCAGGGCCTCGGTCTCCTGGTGTACAACAGACGCAGGCCATTCCTCCCTGCCCCCCACCCCCCCACACACCCCCCGCTTGTGGGCAGGTCACCTCATAGACTTCTGTGACTTTCTCTAAGAAATAGCACTCGGGCCTGGAGAGATGGCTCCGCGGTTAAGAGCACTGGCTGTCTTCCAGAGGACCTGGGTTCAATTCCAGCACCTACATGGCAGCTCCCACCCCCTTTACCTGCTCTATTTTTTCATAGTACTTACACTCCTTGGCCTAAATATATACTTGTTTATTTTATTCTACTAAAACAGAAAGGCCCACGGTTGGGGCCATATTGTTGTGTCCCCACACAGGCATGTCTGGCACGTGACAGGATTCAGTCTATATATATATATACACGTTTAGTGAATGGTTCCTGCCGACCCTGCATGTTTACCTGTAATGACCCCCTTTTCCTTGGGGAGTGTGGCAGAAAGGAAGACTGTAGATTGACCTGGCGTGGATCTCAGCTCTGCTGCTCACCAGCTGTATGATCCTGTACACTCCCTTCACTTTTTCAAAACTTCATTGTTTTTCTCTGTGTGGGGTTTGTGTTCGTATGTCTTTGCTGTAGGCTTATGTCAGAACTGAATGAGGGCTGGAGATGTAACTCACTTATCAGTGGGCCTGGCGTGTACAGAGCCCTGGGCCCACTCCCTAGCACTTCGTAAGCCAGGCATGGTGGCACCTACCATATCCCATCACTCGGGGCAGAGGCAGGAGGATCCGAAGTTCAAGGTTATTGACCACCTTAACAAGTTCAAAGCCAGCCTTGCTACATGGAACCCCCGTCTCAAAAAACAAGAGGGAGCAGTTGAGCTTTTTAGAGTACAGAATTTCTCATGGAGAACCATTTTTCTAGGCAGTAGGAAGTCCAGACTCAGCATTTTGTGGCTGCAAGAACAGCTCAGGGCTGTCCTTTAGGATTTGGGAAGTTGTCCCACCATCCTTGGTTCTGCACGTTCCACGGAGGGAGAAAAGAGAACTTTCCAGAACATTCCCAGGACTTCTAGTCCCATGACTACAATGTGGTCACCGGGGCACCACCAACTTTAAGGGGCAGGGAGAGAGTACAGGGAAACTCATCTGAAATTCAGGCTGTGGGGTCAGAGACATGGCTCAGCAGGCCAAGGCGGTTGCTGCCCACTCTGACAATCGCAGTTCCAGCCCTGTGTGGGAGCCACGGGGTGAAAGGAGAGAGCTGACCCCTGCTCTGTGGTACATGTGCCCTCCCTCCCTTAAAAAAATAATTGTAGTCATTTTTCAGATGTTAAAGATCAGGTTCTGCTTAGCAAGAATGATAGTAGAATGCATGTTGGACCGGAACCGAGCAGCGCAGCTCCAGGGCCTGGCCCCTGGACGACACTCAGTTGCTGCTACTCTTGTTTACTTTGCGGGGGAGGGAGGGGGAGGGAGCTCTGAGTGAGCCAGGCAAGTGTTCTCCCCAGAACTACACCCCTTGCTGTTTCTTTGTTTTGTTTTTGAGACAGGGTTTCTTTGTAGGGCCCTGGCTGTCCTGGAACTCGCTCTGTAGCCCAGGCTGGCCTCAAGCTCAGAGATCCGCCTGCCTCTGCCTCCTGAGTGCTGGGATTAAAGGTGTGCACCACCACCGCCCCAAACCATAATTTTTAAAAAGTAAATTAAAAGCTAGGAGGTGGTAGCACAGGCCTTTAATCCCAGTGGGAGGCAGAGGCAGGCGGATCTCTGAGCTTGAGGCCAGCCTGGGCTACAGAGCGAGTTCCAGGACAGCCAGGGCTACACAGAGAAACCCTGTCTCGAACTCCAACCCGCCAAAATATATATGGTTTTGGGTATCCCAGGCTGGCCTCAAGCTTGCTAGGTAGTCAAGGATGGCTCTGGTCCTCCACCTCCTGTGTGTTGAGATTACAGACATAAACTATCATATCTAGTTTATGCCACTCTACCAACTGAACTATATCCCTAGCCCAGTTTACTTATTTCTTGAGTCAGAATCTTGCTTTGGAAATCAGTCTGGCTGCCAATTAAACAATTTTTCTGTCTCAACATCCCAAGTTCTAGGATTAGATGAATGTGGTATGACATCTAGACTCTGATTATTTCTGTTGTGGTTATTTCTTTTCTTTTTCTTTTTTTCCTCTCTCTCTCTCTCTCTCTCTCTCTCTCTCTCTCTCTCTCTCTCTCTTTCTCTCTCTCTCTCTCTCTCTCTCTCTTTCTCTCTCTCTCTCTGTGGGAGGGGGTATGAGTGTGCATGGACACCTATGCGCTCATGCATTTGGAGGCCAGAAGTCTTTGGTGTCTTCCTCAATCATTCTTCACCTTATTTCATTTTTATTTAATGGTTAGATTTTTATTTGTGTGTATGGTTGTTTTGCTTACAGTGTATCTGTATACCACATACTATATCTGTGTTTGATGCCTGTGGAGACCAGAAGAGGATCTCAGATTCCCCTGGAACTGGAATCACAGATGTTAATCTTGTGGGTGCTGGGTGTCAAACCTGGGTCACCTGGAAGAGTAGCAATGCTCCTAAGCTCTGAGCCATCTTATTTTGTAATACAGAGTCCCTTACTGAACTGGGAGCTCACGGATGTGGCTAGTCTGGCTGCCAGTGAGCTCTGGAGACCTCCCTTCCCCACCTTCCCGGTGTGGTATACTGGACAGAAGCCACCACGCCTGGCTCCGGGTTTGGTGAAATTGTGTTTGCTATGTGTGTGCAGTGCACGTGAAGGTGCGCATGTGCACTGGCAAGTGTGTGCAGGTCAGAAGACAGCTTTGTGCAGTTGGAGCTCGCCCACCTTCATGTGGGTTCTGGGGGTGGACGTCGGGTTGCTAGGCTTCCATGGGAAGCTGTTCCCTGCTGAGCCAGCCTGGTGTTGGTACATGAGCATCAGTGATTCCTGTGGTGTGGAGCCTCACAAACCCCGGGAGACAGAGGCAGTTCTTTCTTTCTCTTCTTTTTCTTTCTTTCTCTTATGGTTTTGGTTTTTCGGGACAGGGTTTATCTGTGTAACAACTCTGGCTGTCCAGGAACTCACTCTGTAGACCAGGCTGGCCTCCAACTCAGAGATCCACCTGCCTCTGCCTCCTGAGTACTGGGATTAAAGGCGTGCACCTGTTCCATTTCTCACAAATAAGGTACAAAGGCAGAAGCCATTCAGTGATTCATTTCAGAAACATAAGGCATGCCATTGGGCCAGGCAGCACTCAGCATCGCGGTCTTCCTCCAAGCATTGCCCGGTGGAGCCACGGTCGGGCCTGGCAGGTTGAGCTTGTGTGGAGTGCAGCTGGGTTGGAGAAAACAGAAGGGCAGAACCAAGCATGGCTGTGTGAGGGCACCGGAGCCTACCTCAGATCCTCTGGCACAGCCCCGGGGACTGTTGTAACAGTGGTCATTTCTTCTGTCTCTCTTGCTTATGTTTGGTTAAGACATTACACATGATTCCTGGCTGGGTGTAGAACCGCGGCGTGCATACCAACAGTTCGTACATGGATCTGTGGGGAGGACAGCAGCAGCAGCAGCAGCACCACCACCCACCAGTAACCAGCACCAGCACCAGCACCACCACCACCACCACCACCACCCCCACCACCACCACCACCACCACCACCAACACACCACCACCCACCACACCACCACCAACCCACCACCACCACCACCACCACCACGCAGCAGCAGCAGCAGCAGCAGCAAGTCCAGTCCTGTCCCCAGGCCCGTTAGCCAAATGGCAAGTGGAGACTGGAGTCAAAACCAACTGCCTTCATCTGCTCAATATCAAACCGAATGAAACTGTAACCTGTACGTGTTTCGATGAAGCAGCAAAACCAAGGGCATCTAGGACAGCAGGTCTATCACACCCTGTTTCAAAAAACCAGAAACAAACAAAAACCAACGTAACAAGCAAAAAGGCCATCCATCAACTTGAATAGTGTGTAAGATTTTAATAACTATTTTCGCATTGCTGCAAGTGAAACTCAGTCAGGGCTTAGTGCATGCTAGGCCAGGGGTCCAACACTTCTGTTTTGTTTTTGTTAAGAGAGTATCTTGTAGCCCAGGCTAGCTAAAAAAATTGCTTTATAGGGAGGATGACCTTGAATTCCTGAGCTGCCTGCCTTCACCTCTCAAGTGCAGGAATTGTAAGTATACATCGCCATACCTGGACCCCATGACCCCCACCAGCCCCCTCCAGTGTTGAGATCAATCATACATAGTAGGCAATGAGCCTGTAGTTTGCTTTTATTTTATTTTGGGGGATGGGTTTCAGTATGTTGTCTGGGCTGGTCTTGAACAGCTAGACTCAAGTGATCCCCTGTCTCTACCTCCCCAGGGTTCGGACTACAGGCTTGTGCCACTACCATGCCTGATGAGCCCATATTTTCCATGAAATTATCAGTCTGGGACAGGGCTGCCATCAGGCATTCACAGTGAACAGATATAACCACTGAGGCACTATGTGAGTGGCCCACGGATGGCAGACCCCCAGAGCTGCTGAAGAACACCTCTGAACTGCCTGACACAGGGCTGGGAGCATGTTGGTAATCAGGACACCCCACAGAGCCAGGGTTGCTGTAGCAACCGGATGCTGCCTTGAGGGAGGAATTTTAAAATACATCGGCTAAAATAATTTTGTGTGTTTTTTTTTTAAACACCATTCTGTCATTTCCCAGTGTTCCTGCTCTGCTGAGGTGGGTCATGTTAGGATGCCTGTTTCTCTGCCTGAGGCTCTTGGCAGTTTCTGGGCCTTGGAGGTGGGAAGATGTCACAGAGTGTGAACTGCTAGGAAGTTGACTGAGGTTTGACAGCATTGGCTTCCAGGTTCCTTCAGCTCTTACTTCCAAAGCCTGTGCCATTTTCTCTTTGGAGGATAGGAGTCTGGCTTGACCCTCTCCCATCTCCCCCCACTCTGACTCCCAACCCTTCCTACATAGCCACAGAGTTCCTTGGGCCCTCTTGTTGGAGGGGAGGGCACATCCCTTCTCCTTTGCTCCTGCTTCTTCATTTACTAAACCAGCAAATGCTGCTGGGCTCCTACCAACAGGTTGTACAGCTAGTCAGTAGATAGACAGGAGCCTCATTAGCCAGCTAGCAAATCAAGCTCGATATTAAATTGCGTATTGAGCCTATATTTGTTGTAGAAGCGTCTGATTTAGAGGAACTTTGTGCCAAGCCCGTGTTTGTGTGCTTACATCCAGTTGTGACAGGCCTACGTGTGATGGCTGGTTTTGGTTGTCAACTTGACTACATCTGGAATTAACTCCAACCCAACCAGCTGGGTACACCTGTGAGGGATTTTTTCTTAAATCATTTGAGGTGGGAAGACCCACCTTTAATCTGGGCCACACCTTCTCGTGGCAGCCTGTAAGGGACATGGAAGAAGGGAGCGTTTGCTCTTGGCCTGCTTGCTCTCACTCGCAAGTCCATTCCTTCACTGGCATTAGAGCCTGCTTCTTTGGGAGTTGGGCATACATTGAAGACCTGCTGAGACACCCAGCCTTGTGGACTAAGCAGCTACTGGATTCTTGGGCCTTCCATTGGTAGACAGCCATTGTTGGACTAGCTGGACCGCAGCCTGTAAGCCACTCTAGTAAATCCCATGAGTGTGTGTTCATTCTACCAGTTCTGGTCCTGTAGAAGACCCTGACTAACACACTATGCATGTCAAGTTAGTGGAGGCCCTATGTGTGAGCCCCAAATCAACCTGATTGATGACAAGAAGAAACTAGGGTGATGAATAGGCCCCTGCAAAGTTAGCAGAGAATACAAACCCAGTAAAATGGTTGGTTACAGTTTTGCAGTGGTTACAGATTATGATGAAGAATCTCAGGCCAACGATGTCATTGAAGAATACTTCAGACGCAAGAAATGAACAAATCAAGAATGGGTTCATTTTAAGAGAAGAAAGGAAGGGCAGAGCCTGGAGGCTCCAGGAGAGTCCCTGGTATTGAGTTCACATCGTTTTTTTTTTTTTTTAAGATTTATTTATTTACTATGTATACAATGCTGTGTCTGCATGGCCAGAGGAGGGCGCCAGATCTCATTACAGATGGTTGTGAGCCACCATGTGGTTGCTGGGAATTGAACTCAGAACCTCGGGAAGAACAGCCAGTGCTCTTAACCTCTGAGCCATCTCTCCAGCCCTTGAATTCACATCGTAAAGCCCCAAACCTAATGTCTGATGTTTGTGGGCCATGGCCTCAGCTATGGACACACTTGCTTAGGAAGAGTGCAGCTTGCATGCACCTGCTGACTTCCTCTTACAACTTTTCCATTCAGTCCCCAGCCTGTTGTTTGGTGCCATCTGAATTTGAGGCACGCCCCTCACTCTCGGTCACTGCCCGACATGTCAGTCCTCTCTGGAGATGCCACCACAGCCATATCTAGAGATCCTAAGTAGCTCTAATTCCAGTAAAGTTGACAGCTAAGACCAACCATCATCACACTTGGCTTCTGTGATGGTTCCTGTTGTCAGCTTGACAAGATGCAGAACCAGCCATCAGGTGCTCATGAGCTAACCCTCTGGGCACGTCTGGAAGGGGTTTTCTTGATCAGATTATTTACAATTGGAGGACCCACCCTAAATGTGGGCAGTACCTGTCAGTGGCAGCACAAATGGAAGGAAGTCTAAGGGGAGCTCTTGCTTTTGACTGCCCGCCTTTGTGGCTCCACGGAGAGTTTCATTGATGCGACTGTTGCTGCTGCCGCCATCCTTCACCAGTAACGGAACCAATCCTCTCCCATTCAGTGTGAACTGAAGACCAAGTCAGCTCCAGACTGACTGCTGAGGAGGCATCCAGCTTCATGGATGGAGCAGATAGGTTCTCAGCCTCTCCAGTTTGAAGACATTCATTTTTGGACTACCCAGACTGTACCATGCAAGCCAATCCAACTAATCTCCTTTTAATATGTATTTATTCTATTGATTCTGGTCCTCCAGAGAACTGTAGCTAATCAGCTTGTACATGGTAGAGGCAGGATTTGAACCTAGGTGATCTGCCTTTAGGATATACTCACTGTGATAAGATACCCCAACAAAAGCAATTTACAGGAAAAGGATTTATTTTGCCTCACAGTTTGAAGTTACAGTCCATCATGGTAGGGAAGTCACAGTATCAGGAGCTTGAGGCATCTGGTCACACTGCAACCTCAGTCAGGACAGAGGACAAAGAATGCTTGAGCTCAACCCACACTCTTTTTTATACAGCCCAGGGTACCAGCCCAGGGACTGATGCCACCCAAAGTGGGTGGGTGTCTTAGCTGCTTTTCTCTTGCTGTGACAAAACACCATGACCAAGGTAACTTATAAAAGAAAGTGTTCAGCAGGGTGGTGGTGGCGCACGCCTTTAATCCCAGCACTTGGGAGGCAGAGGCAAGCAGATCTCTGAGTTTGAGGGCGGCCTGGTCTATGCCCAGAGCTACATAGATAAATCCTGTCTCAAACAAACAAACAAAAAGTGTTTAATTGGGCCTATGGTTTCAGAGAGTTAGAGTCCAAATGGTATAGCAAAAGCATGGCAGAGGGTCATTGAAGAGCTCACACCTTAACCCACAAGCAGGAAGCAGGAAGGGCACACTGGAAATGGTTCAAGTCCTTTGAAACCTCAAAGACGCATCCTCCAATAAGCCACACCTCCCAATTCTTCCCAAACAGTTCCAGTGATGGAAAAGTTGTTCTCATGCTTTTCTTTAATTTCATAAGTGAATTTTCCTTAATTATTAAAACCTTTTCTTTCAGTTTTTCGAGACAGGGTTTGTGTAACAGCCTTAGCTGTCCTGAAACTCACTTTGTAGATCAGGCTGGCCTTGAACTCACAGAGATCCGCCTGCCTCTGCCTCCCAAATGCTAATGGCATGTGCCACTATACCCAGCACAACTTTTTTTTTTTTTTGGGTTTTTTCGAGACAGGGTTTCTCTGTGTAGCTTTGCGCCTTTCCTGGAGCTCACTTGGTAGCCCAGGCTGGCCTCGAACTCACAGAGATCCACCTGGCTCTGCCTCCCGAGTGCTGGGATTAAACCAGCACAACTTTTAAAACATTTAAAATAGCTGCTTTACTGTGTTAACTGGTATTTGGGCTTCCTCAGAACCAGTTTCCATCGACTGCTTTCTTCCAGTGTAGAGAAAGTACTTCCCTGGTGATTTTGTTTTTTCATGCCTCATATTCTCTGTTGAGAACGAGACAGTTCGGGTCTGGGGTTGTGGCTCAGTTGGCAGAGCGATTGCCTTGGATGTGTGAAGCGTCAACAACTCCCAGCACCACATAAACCAGGCAGGGTAGCACGTGATTTTAATCCCAACAGTAAGAAGGCAGAGGCAGGAGGATCAGAAGCTGAAGATCATCTTTGGCCATATATCAAGTCTGAGGCAAAGCTAAGTAACATGAGACTACATGTCTCCAGAAAAAAGCGCATGTGGTGGTGGTGGTGGTAGACCTGGACATTTTAACTATAATATGGAAATACTGAAATGTAATATGAAATGTGAATGTTTTCCTACCCAAGATTTGTTGTTATTGCTGATTTTGTTTTTGCCTATGATAGTTAATTTGCACTATCAACTTGACTGAATTTGGAACCACCTAGGAGACATGCTTGTGAGTGTGTCTATGAGGGTGTTTCCAAAGGTTAACTTGGGGAAAAGAGCCCTGCTCTGAATGTGGGCAGCACCATCGCGTGGACTGAAGCCCAGGACTGAACAAAAGCAGGAAGTCAGATGAGACCCAGCATTCAACGCCTTCTGCTCTCTGGCTGCAGACATGACAGGCTGTATCACTTTCCTGATACCATGCCTTCTCCACCGTGGTGAACTGTATCCCTTCGAACAGTGAACCAAAATTAACCCATCTTAAATTGATTCATTAGGTATTTAATCACAGCACTCAGGAGGCAGAGGCAGGATTTAGTCTACCATCCACACCTCTCAGTGCTTGGGAGCTTGCCTGCTTTCTCCTAAGAGGCAATCTGTGGAACCTCAGCATCTGGCTCGGGCTGACGCACGGGGACACTGTCCCTGTGGGTGGCAGCATCACCATGAGGCCTCCACTGGGCAGCTCAGGACACACCCCGGACTCTGGAACAGCTCCGCGTTTGGGGAGAAGCAGCGTCTGTTCTCTGAGAGCGCTGGGTAGTTCTGAGGCTTCAAGTCCTGTGAGCTGAGTCTTCACGGGCTGGGTTCCCGCTTCGGTCTCACTCTCCTGCCAGGTTTGCTCTTGCTGAGCGCAGTGGATGCTGATTGTGACTGAGAACCAGTGAACTCCACTTGTCTTTCCTCATCTCATGTTCACACGAGGGACCTCTGGGGGCTCCACACATGCTCTGACAGCTCCCTTTGAACCTGGCCTTTATTCTTGCTCTCAAGGTGAGAGGCAGGGATTCCAAGCAGAGAATGAATCAGCTGGGAACCCGGCCCATGGTCAGTGCAAGTGAAGGCTGGCTCGCCCCACTGACCCTTCCTCCACTGCTGAGCTGGACAAGGCCACTTTGTCCTGCTGGTTTGCCTCGTTCCTCAGGGAGGCCAGGAGCCATTGGCTTTGTAGTTCAGAAGCAGGGGATGTTAGGTTGCCAAAAGAACTTTATCCAGTGCCTAGTATGTGAGGAATGCTTAGGGAAATGGCTTTGACTGGCCCCTTCCTCCCATGCCTGTGAGCTGCTGACATCTGGGTTTGTGAGGAGAGTGGGAGCCAGGCTGACAGGCAGGTGTCAAGTTCATCCACCCTGCACTTCTTCGACTAGTAACATGACTTGGATAGCCTGAATTTGCACTCTCCATTCCCAGGTGTTGTGTGGAAGGCGTCCATCAGTGCTTGTAAGGGGCTCTGTGGCTGTTTCTTTCCTTTTCTAGATCCTTCTGAGATGTTTATAGTTAACTCCCCACTCCCACCCCCAAACCCAGTGTGTGTGTAGAGGAGGCTGGGGATTATGCAATCTAAAGAGAAGAGAGACGCCTCCAGTACCCTGGCCACTAACTTACTCCATAGTTATGCTGACTTATCCTGATTATTGGTGTTCTTGTTACTCAGGGTCTAGGGTCTGCAGGAAATCTAGATAAAGAACCTCTTACAGAAATTAACTCTAGGGCTGGAGAGATGGCTCAGCAGTTAAGAGCACTGACTGCTCTTCCAGAGGACCCGGGTTCAATTCTCAGCACCCACATGGCAGCTCACAACTGTCTGTAACTCCAAGATCTGACTCCCTCATATAGACATACAAGCAGGCAAAGTACCAATGCAAATAAAATAAAAATAAATGAATTATTTTTAAAAAAGAAATTAACTCTATGTAGAGGCTGGAGAGGTAGTTCATTAGTTAAGAGTACTGGCTACTTTCCGGAGGACCCAGGTTTGATTCCCAGCATCCAAGTGATGACTCACAACCACCTGTAACTCCCATCCCATGGGATCCAACATTCTCTTCTGACCTCTGCAGGACCCAGGCACACAGGTGGTACACAGAGATCCACGCAGACAAAACACCCCCACACATAAAATAATAATAAAAGAAGAAAGTTCATCCCATTGGATGAGAATACACTTCAAAAGATAGCTAAAATAAAATAATCTGTGAAGGACAGGGTTCACCCTGGTGGGTGGGTCTGTGGCAGGGGCCCACGTGACAGGGAGACTGGTTCTTCAGCACCCGCAGGAGTGTCCCAATGCCTTTCCGTTGTGTGCAGTGACTTTTACATCCAATGGCTTAAGAAGGACACTCGGGCCAGCTCCCACGTTCGCTTTCCCTGGGGAAGATGAGGAGACCGGCTATAATCACTCCCATTAGGAGCTGGCAGTTTCCCAGGCCCCTCTTCTACCTGGCCGACTCAACCCGGACATCTGCTGGGCCTGGCAGGATGTGCGCAAGTGGAGGTTGAATTATTCCCACCCTGCCCCGAGTGAGTGGCCCTGGCACGAGCTGGGACAGCTGACGCTCTCACGCCAAGAGGTTTATGGAGGCCAGATTTAAGAACCAGGGCCTTCGTTTGTTTGTTTGTTTTTGTATATTGAGAGAGTATTTCTCTGTGTAACGGCCCTAGCTGTCCTGGAACTTGCTTAGTCGACCAGGCTAACCTCTAACTCAGAGCTTCGCCTGCCTCTGCCTCCTGAGTGCTGGGGTTAAAGGCATGCGCCAACCGCCGCCCAGCTGAACAAGTGCTCTTAACAGCAGTTTGCTCCCTGGTACTAGCTCAAGGGTCAAGCTTTAAGGGAGAAGACCTGACTGCAGACTCGAGAAGGAACCTGGCACAGATGACAGCCACCACGTATGAGTAAATGCCCCCTGGGAGACAGAGGTGTAGACTGAGTAGTTGAACACCAGCTTCTTTAACCGAGTCTACACTCCAATCCAGCACCAGGCTAAGCTGCTCACACACATGATCTCTCAACACAAAATTTCCTTAAAATAAGTGCTGGTCCCTGTGTATAGATCAGTGTGAAGCTCAGAGGTGAGCTAACTGGCCTCAGCTCCCACAGGCTGTGATAGAGCTGGGGCTGTGGGTGCCCACATTACACTTGCTCTGCCTTCTGGACATTTGGGCATAGGACCTTTCAAGGTAGGTCGTCTGTGCCAGAGTGAGGGACAGGAAGATTGTACAAGTCATAAATTCTGAATTCTATGTGTGCCATGGATTTGTCCAGACCCTCCTCCAAGAAGCTAGAAAAAGCAGGTTTGGCTGACACAGGTTCTTCTTCTCTGAAAATTTTCTTTGCATGGGATGTGGTTGTACATGCCATGAATCCCAGTAGTACTCAGGAGGCAGAGGCGGGAGGATCTTTGTGAGTTCAAGGCCAGCCTGGTCTACAGAGAGTTCCAGGACAGAGAAACACTGTCTTGAAAAAAAAATTTTTCTTTTCGATTTATTTATTTTACTTTCTGTGTATGAGTGTTTTGTTTGCATGTCCGACTGTGTACCACTTGCATGCCTGGTACCAACAGAGGTCAGAAGAGGGCGCCAGATTGCCTAGAACTGGAGTCACAGATGGTGTGAGGTGCCGTGTGTGCTGGGAACTGAATCTGGGTCCTTTGCAAACCGCAGGTGCTCCACTAAGCCATCTCTATAGCTCCAGATTGTTCTGCTCGAGGCAGATTTAAGGGCAAGGCTGTGGCCAACAATATGGTGGTTCCACCCAGGCAGGCAACTGTGGCAGTAGCTTTGAGGCAGTGAAGTCAGGGCAGGGGACATGCAGGCTGCAGGATGGGGAGGGAAGCGTAGGCAAGCTCCTAGCTTGCTCCTGGGCTGGGAGTGGAACCTTCTTGAGCCCCAAATGATATAGTAGTTTTCTTCTCCTCTACCCCTAAAAGCAACACTGCCTCCTGCCTAGCAGGGCTCCTACCTGGGGGTCCAGCCCCTGGGCAGACTCAGCCCATGGAACTGTCCAGGCTGGCCTTGAACTCAGAATGCTCCTGTTTAAGCTTCCTAAGTGGCTTTTGGAGGAGCTGGTCTGATGCGCCAGGCCTAGCTGGAGTCCATTTGTATGTAGACTTCTTTACCTCTAAAGATCCTTTTTCCTCCTTTGCTAAACATAGTTTCTTGTTATTTCACCTCCGGCTTTAACTTTTTTGTTTGTTTTTGTGGCAGGGTCTGGTGTAGCCCAAGATGGCCTCAAACTTGCTATGTCGTTGAAGATGACCTTGAACTCCTCCTGATCCTTCTGCTCTACCTCCTCAGACCTGGAAACACAGATGTGGGCCACCATGTCTAGTTTTATGGGGTTTGGGGTAGGAACCCAGCACTTCATGCATGCTAGGTAAAAATCTTTGAGAATACTAAAGACAAGCCTAGCTAAGTAAGCAGAAGCTGCGCTCCGAACCACCTCCACCCCTGACAGTCTCCAGTACTTCATGCCTTGGCCCTGGCCTTCCCCAGCTCCAGAGCTAGGCAGGTACAGCCTCCTTTCCTAGGCTCTCTTCTCAGCAATTACATTCAGGGATCTTTTCCGTTGACTGGAAATGAAGATCTCACCGGGGAGAGAGGACACAGTGTTGGATGTCTAAATACATAGTATTTGTTTGGGATTGCTCTTTCTGAATAATAGAGTTTGGGTATTCATCTATTTATTCATTTAACTTATTTTGGTGCTGGGAGTGGAACCCAGGACTTAACGCATGCAAGGCAAGATCGAGACACATCATCCGGGTCCCCTTCTGGTTCTTTTTTATTTTTCACTTTTTAATCACTTCCATCGAGTTCTCAGGGCGTTAAGGGGAGGAGATGCAGGGTCGCTGGTGGCGCACAGAGCAGAAAGTTGGCCGGCCCGCGCATCCTCCTATAGGCACTGTGCAGACTAGGGGCAGAAATGAACAAGGTGCTCGGAGGCACGAAAGTGTGGTCTACACTGAGACCAAGGCCACCTGGCAGTTCAGGTAACGGAGCTAGCGACTTAAGGAAACTTAGGTCCTGCCAGTCCCGCCGCGCTCTCAGCTCTACTCCCGCGTCTCGGTTCTCCCTCCTTTCCTTCCTGCTGATCCAGCCAGCCAGGCTTTCTCCTCCTCTGTTCTCGCCTCCTCTCCCCCTTGAATCCAGTCCTGGTTTCCCCGCTGCCAGCTCCTTCTTCTGCCTGCTGGGCTCGCTCCCCGCCTCCGCCCCCGCCTCTCCAGTCCCGGCGGTCCGCTCGGCTCCCCTGCTCCCCTCTCGCAGCCCCCCCAACCCCCCAGCCACCCGCGGCTCCACTCGCCCAGTCCGGCCGCTCCAGTCCGGCTCTCGCTGCCGCCCGGCCCGGGTGCGAGTTCCAGCAGCTGGAGAGGAGGCGGCAAGCGGCTGGCCCCGGTTCCCCACTGCCGCCTCGTCAGCCCGAGGTTGGCGGGGAGAGAGAGCGGCCCAGCAGCCCCGGGAGCCCCTCGGAGGACAATGCACCCGGCGCTGGGCCACCCTCGCGCGCTCTCGTCCGCGCCCGCCTCCTTCCCGCCGCCCCCCGCCGCCGCCGCCCGGCTGCAGCCCCTCTTCCTCCGGGGGGGCTCCTCCCGCGGCCGGAGAGGCTCGGGCGACAGCAGCACCAGCACCAGCACCAGCCGCGGGGGGGGCGGCGGCAGACGCGGCGGGGGCGGCGGCTCCCCGAGCAGCAGCACAGGCGCGGAGCGAGAGGACGACGACGAGAGCATTAGCATCAGCAAGCCACTGGTGCCCGCCGCCGCCGCCGCGCTCCCGGGGCCCCGGTTCAGGGGGCGCCCCCGCCTCCGCCGCCGCGCCCGCCACCGCCTCCTCCACTTCCACGCCCACCTCCTCCTGCAGCATGACCGCCGCGGACTTCGGCGCGGGCGCCGCCACCGGGGCCGTCGGGGGCCCCGGGAGCCGCTCGGCGGCGGGCTCCGGCGGCACCGGGACCGGCGGCGGCGCCTCCTGCTGCTCTTGCTGCTGTTGCTGCTGCGGCCGCCCTGCCCGGCCCGGCCGCAGGGGTCGGCGGCACGGCTGCTCGCCAAGTCCCGGATGCCACTGGGGCTACCAGGCGCTGTCTGTGGTGCTGCTGCTGGCTCAGGGCGGTCTGCTGGACCTATACCTCATCGCCGTCACCGACCTGTACTGGTGCTCTTGGATTGCCACTGACCTGGTGGTGGTGGTGGGCTGGGCCATCTTCTTCGCCAAGAACAGCCGGGGCCGTCGGGGCGGTCCAGCGAGCAGCACGCACAACCACCATCAGCTCCACCACCACTCGGCGCCGCCTCTGCACCTACCGGCTGCGGCGTCCGCGGGGGCCGGGGCCAAGGCTCGCGGGGGCCGAGGAGGCTCGGGCGGCTCGGGGGCCGGGCCGGGGCCGGCCGGGGCGGCAGGCGAGTTCGCCTTTGCGTACCTGGCCTGGCTCATCTACTCCATCGCCTTCACTCCCAAGGTTGTGCTCATCCTGGGCACGTCTATCCTGGACCTCATCGAGCTGCGAGCGCCCTTTGGCACCACGGGCTTCCGCCTCACCATGGCGCTGTCGGTGCCGCTGCTCTACAGCCTGGTGCGTGCCATCAGCGAGGCGGGCGCGCCCCCGGGCTCGGCGGGTCCCCTGCTCCTGCAGCCACAGCAGCATCGCGCCGCGGGCTGCTTCCTGGGCACGTGTCTGGACCTGCTGGATAGCTTCACGCTGGTGGAGCTGATGCTGGACGGCCGCGTGCCGCTTCCCGCGCACCTGCGCTACCTGCTCATCGCCGTCTACTTCCTCACGCTCGCCTCTCCAGTGCTCTGGCTGTACGAGCTGAACACCACCGCAGCAGCTCCGTCCTGGGGCCAGGCCTCCGGGCCCGGAAGCTGCAGCCGCCTTTTGCGCTTGCTGGGAGGCTGCCTGGTGGACGTGCCCTTGCTGGCGCTGCGCAGCCTCCTGGTCGTGAGCTACCAACAGCCGCTCTCCATCTTCATGCTCAAGAACCTCTTTTTCCTTGGCTGCCGTGGCCTGGAGGCCTTGGAGGGCTGCTGGGACCGAGGGAATTGGGTTTCCCCAAGTCGGGCCAGAAGTAGTTATGGTGCTCCTCCCTCGGCCCCACCACCACCGCCACCACCGCCACCTCAGGGAGGCTCCCAGCGGGGCCACTTGGAAAATGAAGGGGGCCCTCATGGCTATGTCAACACCCTAGCTGTGGCTTCTCAGAACTGAAAAAGGTGAAGGGCAAGGCTCTTTGGCCTGAGAGTTTCTGGGCCCCTTGGCTGTGTTGAGAAGAGGTAACTGTTGATAAGGCTAGAGGCCGGTGAATTCTTCTGCACCCCATGGGTAGAGACTACTTGGAGGGAGACCAGCAATATGTTGTGTGGGGAGAGGGTCCGTGCTCACCATGGTCCTTCTCCATAGTCTTGCCTGTCCTGACATACAAGGGACTGGATAAATGTGCCATCTGCTTTTCCTGCCTTCATCCTGCGGGGGAGTGAAGGAAAGGGGGATTCGGGCAGGGGTGGTGGGCTTTGATAGCTGGAGTACGCGCGCGCGCGTGTGCGTATGCGTGTGCGTGTGCGTGTGCGTGTGTGTGTGTGTGTGTGTGTGTGTGTGTGGTCCTTTCTGGGTGTCTGTCCCATGCTCCTTGCAGTGGAAGGAGATCTAGGGAGACCTTGCTGCCACCACACATGCCGCCACCATCCTTTCCTGCCTGAATTTATGACCGGGATCCCCAGGAGTTGCTCAGTTGCTGTACTCCAAGAGAGACGCTCACCCAGGGCCGTCCTCCCTCCTGCTCCTCTGTTGTCAGCCTGGGGAGGAGAAGGTCTCTGCTGTAAGGACCAAACACCCTTTCTTGGGTGAGTGTGTATTTCTACCTCTGTGCTTTCAGCTTTCATTGCATCACACACTGATGCTGCTCGCAAAAACAAAAAACAAACAACAAACAACACTCAGAAGTTGCATTCAGCATGGCCGCTGGATCCCTTTGGGGTTCGGTACCCGATATTACAGGGTCTGTGGAGTATCAGCCATTGGCTTGCTCTCTTTCGGTTCCTCCTTATGCTCCAGAACGCTTACCCTTCCTGTGTTGGTACTGGCTGGGTTGGAACTGGGTTCAGAGCCACTGCTTTAGTGGGTTCGAATGTGTGTGAGGTCAGGCCTCTTAGGGACTCTCGGGGTGCCACCTGCTCCTCTAGAAAGCTCGGCATAGAGCAGAGAGCGTGGCGACCTTTCTTCTCTCGTCTGCTTCAGGTCTCCTCAGGGAGAGGGCATGCTGTGGGAGCCTCCTGGCCAGCCTTCCCCACAGGGCCCTCCTGGCGAGGCTCTCCTTAGGATTGTCCCTCAAGGGAGGTCAGGGTTAGCTACTTTACTCTTGACTAGGGATGTCACTCTTGGAGTCTCTAAGGCAGGATAAGTATGCTGAGGGGAGTCAAAGGTCAGAAGGCATAGGGAGCCAGGCCAGGATATACTCACCCCTACCATGGGATTGTGGGGGGGAAACCTTAAGAATTTTGGTTCCCTTTTCTTCTGTTTTGGGAGTTTTATGTGGTGTAATGAACCTAGACAAGGGGCCAGGAGACATGACCTGCCTGTTACTTTCTGGATTTGAATGTCATGTCATTTTTACTTTCTAGGCCCCAGTCACCTTTCTAGGGTGGTATTCTTTGAGCTTGGAGCCTGAAAGCTCCGGGCTAATGCGGCCATAAGAGACATAAGAGGAGCTATCCAGGCTGTACTTGAGGACAGCCCTGCTTCTGCCCTGCGTCTGGCCTTGGGAGAGCTGAAGGTTTACCTACTAGGTTGGGGGACAGACATTGCAGGGCCCGTTGATGCTGACCTCCTCTAAGGCCCACAGCACAGGGGCAGGCCCAAAGTGCCAAGTCACCGACTACTAATTCAGCAGCCAGGCCCTTTGGCTCTCCTAGGACCTCTGAGAATCAAGGGCCCAAACAGGGCCCCTCTTTCTCAACTGCCTGGGGCTGTGGCGGAGGGTATCTATGGGATGGAAACATGAGCAGCTGAGCTTGGCTGGAGCACTTGTGGGCTGCCCAGCTCTCAGAGTGGGCCACGTGGAGGATGTTTACAGTCCATGCATCCTTTGCTCCTGGTCCGTGCCCTCAGCCAGTGCTGGCTGGCTGCTTTTCACAATACACCTGCCTTTACTGCTTGCCCTGGATGACTCCTCTTCTGACTGGACTCCCAGCCTGAGCTGAAGCCCTGGACAGGGATGGAGCTGCCCCACTGTTCTGTATTGCTTCTCCAGGTTCGCTGTGTGTCTCGCTACCTAATTGGAATGACTGTGAGAAGAAATTATGTCTGAGCCATGGCCGGCTCCGGCTGGCCCCAATCTGCCCCCTTTCTACTGTTTGGATAGCCACCCTTCTACTGTGTGACTGCTGTCTGCTGCTGAGAGACTGCCACTGGATTTAGGATGGAAGGCTGCCATCTCCCAAGTACATCCAGAGACGTGACCACATGGCCACTCGTGACAGAGGCCAGGACTGCTGAGGGCCTGGTTGAGGGCCCAGCACATCTCCAGCGTCCTCTTCAACATGTCTTCTGTGAGTGCTTTGTGCTCAGGGGGCTGGTCCCTTCCTTCTGATGTATTTATTTTGGGTCTTTTCACTAATTCCCCTGTCCCATTTGCACATGACCCTTAAGGCCTCCCCCTCCCCTACCTCTTGCTTTCTAAGGTATCTGTAGATAGAGATCAGACTTGAGATGTCCCCAAGGTGTCATGACCAGAATAGTACACTGTCCTGAGGCTTGTGCCAGAAGAACGGGTCATGGAAAAGAAGCCTGGGCTCAGAATGTAGCCCTGCCTGCCCCTAGCATCTGAACATGGAAGGGGAGGGCCTGTTACCCGAGTTCCAAATGGTACCTGTTTTTAAAAACGAGTTAATTACTGTGCAGTGCTGAGGATTAGACCCAGGGCCTCAAGCATGCTTGACGAACGCTAATCAGCCTCTGAACTGCATCTCCAACACGAAGTCTTGTTCAATCTAAAGACTGTTCGCTCTAAAGACTTGCACCCCACCTTTGAAGTTTTTCTTTGAGAAGGGGGTCTCACTATGTTCCCAGGGTTGTACTAGAGTCTCGTGGCTCAGGTAGCCCTCTCACTTGGGCCTCCCAGGGAAACAGGTATGCACAGCTATGTCTAGGCAAGACTATTCTGTTAAACATGCTGGGAACTGGGCCCTGGTGTGTGGGGCACAGAGCTGGGAATTCGAGCCCAGAAGGAACTGAGAAGCGGCACCTCGCTAGCATTTATCACATTTTTTCCCCTCTTTTTAAAAATAAAACCAGACTCTGTTCTGAAAATAAAAACTTGAGACTTGTGACAAGCTTCCTGTGTGGTTTAAGATCATTCCTGTCCTGATTTCCTCACTGAATTCTTAAATGTCACTGTGACATTTACCATCATTTTATAGGTTGGCGTTGCTGTTATGGGCACACCTTAGTATTTGGTGTGGGACTTGGAGAGGCGGTGCACTCTGGCCAGGGCCTGGGGTGTCTAACCTGACCTTCTGTTGTTCACAGAGGAATTTCCAGTTGTGCTGACTTCCTTCCCTCTGGAAGCAGCTTACCAGGGCAGACAGAAGGCAGGAGAGAGGAATCTGCTCGTTTGAGACAAGCTGCCCACCCTCACCCCCCCACCTCCCCTACCCCCGAGACAGGGTTTCACTGTTTAGCTCTGGCTGTCCTGGAACTTGCTTTGTGACCAGGCTGGCCTCGAACTCACAGAGATCCGCCTGCCTCTGCCTTCGGAGTGCTGGGATTAAAGGCGTGCGCCACCACCGCCCGGGCAAGACAGGCTCTTACTCTGCTGCTCAGATCGGTTTCAAACACCTAGGTTCTAGGAATCCTCCTGCCTCGGTCTCCAAAGTGGCTGGGACTACAAGAATGTGCCCAGAAAGAAAGCAGCTTTAAATCCTCTTTCCTATAACGCCACGCTTTCCTCAACTAGAAGCATAGATTTTGGTGTAAGTAAAGTCACTGTTTAAAAACAAAACAGCGGGAAGGAGACTATTGAGTCTCAGGTAGGCCATGGGGTTTTCACCCACAGAAAGTTGTAGGACTGGAGGGATGGCTCAATGGTCAGAACAGCGCACTGCTCCTTAAGAGTTTGGTTCCCAGCACTCACATAGGGCAGTTCAAAGCTGTCTATAACTCCAGCCCTAGGCTATTGCGCACCCTTTTCTGGCCTCCATGGGCACTGCTCTCATGTGCACAAACATATACAAATACACATATCCATAATTAAAAATAAAAATAGAATCTTAAAAAAACTTAAGTCCCACTAATTTCTCTCAGTGAGCAGGGAGCCAGCATTAGAAGCAAATTAGAGCCCAGGACAGCAAGGAGCCCGGGCTCCATCTCTTCTTAATTGTGGCCGTGAGCAAGCCCATTCCCTCCCGGAACTATTTCATCATTTCTAAAGCAGCGGTTGGAGCGGGATGTGGCAGGGCAGGCCTGCATCCTAGCACTGAAATAAGGCAGGGGGCGGAGTGAGTGTTCAAGGCCAGTCAGGAGTGTCTCAGGACAGGCTGGAAAGGAGGCTCAAAGTTAAAAGCATTGGCTGTTCTTCCAGAGGACCTGGGTTCGATTCCCAGCAACAGGGGGCCTCATAACCACCTGTCAGAGGACAGCTCTAATCCCAGGGGATCTGATGCCCTCTTCTGGCCTCCTCAAGCACCAGGCACACGTGTGTTATACAGACATACACATCAAATAAACAAGCAAACAAACAAACAAATAAATAAATACAGAGAGAGAGAGAGAGAGAGAGAGAGAGAGAGAGAGAGAGAGAGAGAGAGAAGAGTTATGGTAGCCACCTTGAAGGAACACGAGAAGAATGAAATGAGAGCTGGATGGTTGTGACACACACCTTTGATCCCGGCACCCAGGAGGCAGAAGCAGGCAGATCTCTGTGAGTTCAAGGCCAGCCCAGTCTACAAAGCAAGTTCCAGGACAGCCAGGGTTACACAGAGAAACCCTGTCATGAAAAAAACAAAACCTCACACACACAAAGTCGACAACAACACAAGAATGAAATGAGGTGGACTAGCAAGATGGCTCTGAGGGTAAAGACATTTGCCACTAAGCCAGGCAACTTGAGTTCACTTCCCTGGAGCCACACGATGGAGAGAGGACTGTCTCACCAGGTGCCCTCTGACCTCCACAGGCATACCACGGCATGTGCACATCCTCTGCCCGCCTGCCCACCCGCCCGCCCGCCCGCCCCTCACACAAAATAAACACACCAATAAATAAAAGTAATAACATTTTTTTTTTTGGTTTTTCGAGACAGGGTTTCTCTGTGTAGCTTTGCGCCTTTTCCTGGAACTCACTTGGTAGCCCAGGCTGGCCTCAAACTCACAGAGATCCGCCTGGCTCTGCCTCCCGAGTGCTGGGATTAAAGGCGTGTGCCACCACCGCCCGACCGTAATAACATTTTTAAAAAGAATAAAGAGGTGACATATGCCAAAATGGTTCTTTCTTGAGCCTGTGATAAATCTCACAGGCCAAAGTGTATACAGAAACTATTTCCACGACAACATAAGGGCACCTTCTCATATAGTGGTATTGTGTTCCCCAAAATATTGTGCACCCTAATAAACTTATCTGGGGTCAGAGATAGAACAGCCACTAGATACAAAGGCTAGAAAATGGTGGCACTCAAGCCTTTAATCCTAGCACTCCAGAGGCAGAAATCCCTCTGGATTTCTGTGAGTTCAAGGCCACATTGGAAACAGCCAGGCATGGTGACTCATGCCTTTAATCCCAGGGAGTGATGGTAGAAAGCAGAAAGGTACATAAGGTGTGAGGACCAGAAACTAGAAGCATTTGGCTGATTAAGCTTCAGGCTTTCGAGCAGCAGTTCAGCTGAGAGCCATTGGGATGAGGACACAGAAACTTCCAATCTGAGGAAACAAGACCAAGCTGAGAAGTTGGCCAGGTGACGTTAGCTGTGGCTCGTTCTGTCTCTCTGATCTTCCAGTTCACCCCAATACCTGCCTGGGTTTGATTTTATTAATAAGAACTTCTAAGATTCCCTCTACATTCTCATTTCCTCCTAAGTCTGGCCAGGCCTGTTACACACTTTCCGACACATCTTTCAGGTGAGCCAGTGGTGCCTGTTGGCTTTGGTGAGCTGGAGCTCCGCAGAGACACCTGGGAAAGCTGGAGGAGGGCTCTGGAGGACTGGTTCAGTGTGGGGAGAGGGAGGCCACCACAGGTTAAAAAGATGCTTCAGTACTGGTGCCAAGGAAGAGGACAAAATCACACCCGGGGCACCAGGCCTTGGTGCACACCAGCTCACTTCCTGGACATGGCTGGGGTCACCTGACCCTAAGAGGCAAGAGCACATCCTCACAATGACCATCAGGCCTTGGTGCACACCAGCCCATTTCCTTGACAGGGTCGCCTGTGAGGCGGCTTCAGCTCCTGTTCCTGAAGCACTGAAGAGAAGTAGCTGTGAAGACGACCTGCAGGCAGCAAGGAAGCTCCTTTAAACCTGGGTCTGTCACCTCTCAGACCTCCACTCCACAGGAGCCTTCAGATGTCAGCTGCTCAGTGGGGTCAACTCCTCCTGTGGTAAAGCTCAACTGCAGCTGAAAGCGGAACTGATCTCTCTGAGCAGGCCTCGTGGAAGACGAGAATAAGGTCAACCAATGGGGTACTGTGCCAAGGTGTGGTCACACGCACCTCAGGCCGAGGTCCGGGCGCCTTCCTCTCCAGTCTGAGATGAAGAATCTGGATGCCAGCTCCTACTAAGATGTCCATAACCCAAGGGTGATTCTCTAGGAATCACCATCCAGGTGTGAAGTGGACAGGGCAGGCGGGACAAGACCTCTACTCATCCCTCATCCGTAAGCAAAGAAACCGAGGGTGTCAAGCTCCACTAACAGACGAAGGCTGGCTCCTCGGGGTGACCACCCACCTTCATTACCCAAATGGACAGGGCTGGAGTGGGGGGGGGCAGGAGAGACCACGCGTGGAGAGCGGGGTCAAGAGCAGGAACAAGGAGGTGGTCCTGGGAGCCACTTGGGAATGAGGTGATGGGGAAAGCCAGGGGCATGCAACCCTGCCAGCTCCTCCCACAGCTTGAGGAAGGGTTGTTACAGCACACAATTAGTGTGCTGCCCTATGGCTGCTTTCCCACAATGCAGTAGCACTCCGTCGTCTGCGTAGCCACTCCTCACGCTAATCTCAGAAAGCAAACACCAGGGGAGAGGACAGTGAACGGCAAGAAAGGAGGTTAAGCAATGTCCCAGGATTCACCAGCTGCTCAACCCCACAATCAGGTCAGAGGCACAGGCCGGCTTGTTGGGAGAGGTGGCAGTGTGGTGGAGAACCACAGAGGGGCCCGGGGGTGGTTAACATGTTTTCAGCACTTCCTGGGTGGGGAGACCTCAGCGCCTCTCCTGTGAACTTCGCCCATCCCTTACAGACCACTATGAGGGCGGAGCTACTGCTGTGCCCATTTTAGAGATGGCAACCTGAAGCCTAGGAAAGAGGTCCTATCTAGAGCTGCTCAGCTGCTGAGCAGCGGGGCAGGGACGCTCTTTGTAAGGGACTTTCTGTCCAACACATCTGACTCGGGGAGGCTCAAGCCCAGAGCTACAGAGCCAGCCCTGTCCCGACTGCACCAGAGAGCGCTTGGGCTGTTGCTCTCCTGCACTGCTGGAGCCCTGGTGTCCGGCAGCCCTGGGTGAGCAGATTTTCTCAGGAGGGCCAATGTAGGGCAAGCCCTGGTCTTCCGAGTACTTAGAACAGGAGTCTAAACACTCTGGAATCACAACTGTCCACTGCACACTAAGGATACCATCCTCTTCTTTATTTCCTATTTTTGTTTGTTTGTTTGTTTGTTTGTTTTTCAAGACAGGGTTTCTCTGTGTAACAGCTCTAGCTGTCCTGGAACTTCCTTTGCAGACCAGGCTGGCCTCGTCTACATAGGGATCCGCCTGCCTCTGCCTCCCGAGTGCTGGGACTAAAGGTGTGCCACCACTGCCTGGCCCTTATTCCCTATTGTCTTTTCACGTTTTCTTGTCTTTCTTCCGGTGCCAGGAATGATACCCAGGGCCTCAAGCTGAGCGGGCGTCTATCACTGAGTGCAGCCCCAGCCCTTACCTGGTTCATTTTCTTTTTTTAATTTTGTTTCTTTTTTTTAAATTTATGTGAACTGGTGTTTTGCCTGCATGAGGGTGTCCAGGTCCCCTGGAACTGGAGTTACGGACAGCTGTGAGCTGCCATGTGGGTGCTGGGAATTGAACCTGGGTCCTCTGGAAGAGCAGCCAGTGTTCTTAACCGCTGTGCCATCATTCCAGCCCGTTTCATTTTCTAAGGTAAGCAAAAGCTAAGCAAAACCATCTCAGCCTCCCACTCTCAGCCGCCAGCCGGAATGCAGCTGGAAGCGTGACTAAGGGATTGCATTGAGCCTTCCCAAGTACAGCGAGAAAGTAGCTCTGGACTGAAACGTTGTATCAGGTGATGCCCGAGTCACCATCTCATTGTCCCTATTCCTTCCTTGTTTCTTCCCCAGACCTCTTTTCTTGATTAGGCTCAAGATAGAAGAAGTCAGAGCCACCTCTGCAGTCAGGAGCTTGCCTGGGGATGCATTGAAGTACCAATTTTGGGTACACGCCCCATGTGAAGTCTGGTCACATGCTTATTGATGCTTCTACTCACCAAGCCTCCCCTGTGACTTTCTAGGAGATGGCCAAAGAGCTAAGAAAGCAGAACATGGGGACGGTGGCTTCTGTCAGTGGGAGGCTTGTCTTGCAAATAAAGTCTTTTGACTTTTTTTCTGAGACGGGGTTTCTCTGTGTATCTTTGGAGCCTGTCCTGGAACTCACTTTGTAGCCCAGGCTGGCCTCGAACTCACAGAGATTCGACTGGCTCTGCCTCCCGAGTGCTGGGATTAAAGGCGTGTGCCATCATGCCCGGTTTCTTGAAAGACTTTTGTGCATGAGTATTTTGCCTGCCCCATGTGTGTGCACTGTGGACATGTCGGGTGCCTGAAGAGGCCAAAAGGGGGCAGAAGACCTGGGACTGGAGTTATGGGTGGTTGTGAGCTGCCATGTGGGTGCTCGGTACTGAACCTGGGTCCTCTGCAAGAGCAGTACATGCTCTTGAGCCATCTCCAACCCCAAGTTTTTGTGGGTTTGCTGAGGAAGCATGTGTGCTAGGGAAGTGCTCTACCACTGAACCCCACCTAGCCCCCCAAACAGGGTTCCATTTACTCCTATTTATTGATGTGTGCTGAGATCAGATTCTCTCCTTCCAGCTGGGTCCCGGGGATTGAACTCAGGCTATCAAGCTTGGTGGCAAGCACCTTTACCCGTGGGGCCATCTTCTTTCATTTCATCTTTTTTCTCTTTTGAGGCAGGGCCTCACTATAACCAATGCTGGCTGTGGGATGGTCTGGATGTCAAGTGCTCTGACTGGTCAATAAATAAAACACTGATTGGCCAGTGGCCAGGCAGGAAGTATAGGCAGGAATAACAGAGAGGAGAACTGAGAGAACACGAAGGTGGGAGGAGTCACTGCCAGCCGCCACCATGACAAGCAGCATGTGAAGATGCCAGTAAGCCATGAGCCACGTGGCAGGGTACAGATTTATAGAAATGGACTAATGTAAGATATAAGAACAGTTAGCAAGAAGCCTGCCACGGCCATACAGTCTGTAAGCAATGTAAGTCTCTGTGTGTTTACTTGGTTGGGTCTGAGCGGCTACGGGACTGGTGGGTTAGAGAGATTTGTCCTGACTGTGGGCCAGGCAGGACCAGAAAAACTATCTACAAATGCTGGCGTGGAAGTCCTGTCTCAGCCTTTCAAGCATGCCACCATGCCAGGCTAAAGCAGTTCCATTGGGCATGGTTCCAAATAATACGAGCATAAAATGCTTTAAATGTTCTTGACGATCTCGGCGTTTGTGGGATGGGGCGTGAAGAGCATGAAATGGCCAAGAAGCCCGGAGAACTCTGACTCCACTGTATGGAAAATTTGGAACAGACACATCTGAAGTGAGTGAAAGCTGGTCTGGTGCTGCCCTGGTGCTGCTGAGGAGGCAGGGGTGGGGGGATGGGGGGTAAGGGCGAGTACCAAGCTTCTTTCTGAGGAAACGGAAGTGTTCTAAAGGTGATGACATTGATGGTCGCCGAACTCTGAATGTACCAAGTCACTCAATATAGGGTCAACTGTGAACCACATGTGTGAACATCTCAATAAATAATGGGGCAGAAGAACCCATTTATTGGTACAGTCTAATGGGCAGAGCTGGGTGAGGGTTGTGAGCACTGGGTGACCTGGAGGGGTCACTGTGGGGAGCAGGTCTGTGCTGCTGTGGGGTTGATTCGCTGCTGAGAGAACCCCTTGATGCTCAGTCCATATTTGAAGCTGGGGGATGTCATAGGCTTGACTGGCCAAGGATGCTCACTGCCGGAATTTCTGAGAAGAAACAGAGCTGGAAAAGGTTGATGAATAGGGGGGGCCTTTCTCCCTCCTGGGCTGGATATGGGCCACATGCTGTCTGAGACTTGGAAACTCCAGGGCCTGCTAACGTGAGGCAAGATTTATCTGTAGGAACTCTAAAAGCAGGAACTTCTTGGCCTATGGTAAGAGGTGATTCAATAACTACACATTTTTACCAACAAAACAACTTTATTAAGTCTTCATTATTGTACACACACAGGCACACACACGAACACTGTTTTTGCTTTTCCATAGCATTTCATGGTCCTTTTCTCCTCGAAGCCTGAAGAATCGGCAGTGAACAGCATGGGACCCAGGGCATGCACACCTGTGTATTCTCTAGGACCCAAGCCTGCTCTCTGCTTCAAGAGGGCACCCCAGGAGCTACGCTTAACAACTCTCCTCACACCTTAGGTATACAGTGAGATACTTTCCTCTGATCCCGGCTCTGTTCTCCCCTGCCATGCCTCCCCTTACCTTACTCTACCCTGAGGTAGAACTGAGGGGTCTTGGGCCCCAAGATGCTGGCATCAGGTGGCTTCAGTCCATGAAGCACCACATGCCACAGCCCCCCCCCCCCGAGACTGGCTGCCAGCACCTAAGCTCAGGATCTCACACGCCTCTTCCTGCTTAAGTGTGGCACCCTCATTTCTATCCTGATTTTCTCCTAACTGATCTGAGGAGACTTCTGGGTGTATCTGGCATGCAGTTTTCTCTCCCCACCCCCAGGGCAACAGATCCACTTAGGATCGAGTCCCCCCGCTGCTCCCACCCTAGCCCCACAGAGCTCTCTCCACCCTGAGCTCTGGCTCCTTCCTAATACTCAATCCACAGGCTGCTCCCCCCAGGAGAGCAGTTCCTCTGCCCAGACCGCACCCCTCGGGCTCTTGGGTTCTTTCTGTAGCCCAGGGCAGCAGCCCTCTATTCAGCCTCCCGCCTCAGATTATCGTCCTGGTTATTTTCATCCTTACTGGTTTTTAAGCTTCTTGGTGGCCAAGGCTGTGCATGGAACTTGTTTCTAATCCCAAAGGTACAGAACCGATGCTCCAGGAATGAGTGACCCACTTGGCTACGAGCTCCTGGAAACCGGCTGTGGATGATGACGACCAGATAAAGTAAAGCGGGGCTGTCCAGGGATCGGAATCCAAATGTCGACATTTGTTTTTCTAAGTCTTGCTATGTTGTCCACACTGGCCCCATCTAGTCTCAGGCCCCACGTGCTGACACCACTATGTCAGACTTAGAGACCCACATTTCAAAGGCAGGCGCTCCCCCCCCCGACACACACACACATATACACACCAGTCCAACACACATCCTCTTAAGCACAGGATCGGGAGGCCCTAGGAGGGAGCCTGCTCTTCTGTGGCCGGTCTCCTTGGCTCCAAGCTGTCCCAGCCAGGGTTCTTCTCAAGTTCCCACAATAAAAGTTGCCTCTGGAGGCCCCTCAGATTCTGCAGGACCTCAGAAGACAGAGGCTCAGCTGACTCACCCAGTTCGCGTTCCTCCTCCTCCTCCTCCGCCAGCCAGTCGGGGGGTTGAGGGGAGCTCCTGGAGATGTAGCCCTGGTCCGACTGCACTGACTGCCGCTGCTCCTCCTCAGAGGGGGTGCCGGGGTCCTTGAGGACCACCACGGGCCTCGCCCAGCTCTCCTGGGCCTGTCCGCTCAGACTCTGCTCCAGCGCTGACAGCATCAGGCTTTCTAACTGCTCTCTTGCCTCACTGTGGAAGTGGTCAGGTGACATCATCGGAGTGCTACAGAGAGGCCAGTCATCGGAGTCCACGGGGAGGCAGAGGAGGCTGTTCCTCTGGGCGCCCAGCAGTGGGCAGGCCTCACTGTCCTCGGCCAGGGTCAGCTGGGCAGCGGCTCCACTGCCGTCTGGAAGAGGGACAGGTTCCACCAGCCCGGCTGCAGGCACCTGTTCTGCGGGCAGCACCACGGTCTGGAGGGTCTGAGCCCCCGGCTCGCTCTGGGGCCGCAGCAGCGGATCGAGCTTTGCCATTCCACTCTCCTCCTCGCGGGCACAGACACTGACCACCAGGCAGCCCTCCGGAGGCTCCCGCACCAGGGGCCGCTGTCTGACAATTGCTCCCCCTGGTGGCAGCAGTGGGTCCTCGAACACTTCCTCGTCCTGGGATGGGAGCTCCTGATCACCTGCTAGGCAGAGGTTCTCCAGCTGAAACCAATCCGGACACTTGGTCTGCCACTCCTGGAATCTAAGCACAGCCTCCCTGAGCTGAGAGCCACTGGGGCTCTGCAGGTAATTCTCCCCCGTGAGCTCTCTGACATGGTGCATCCGGCCAGGCTCAAACATCTCCAGGTCCTGGATCCGGAAGTAAACCTCCTCAAATCTGTCCATGAGTGGGTACCTGGAGGTGATGTTGAAGAGGTCGGGGACATCGCTCTCGCTACTGATGCCACTGAAGTAGCAGACAATGTAGGTTCCAAAGCAGGCTGGCCTCTTGAAGTCCGGCAGGATCATGTTCATGGCTGCCGTAAAAAGGTCCCCAGCAGGCTTCCAGTGGTCACACCGTAGCTGGACAGCAGGCTCGGTCCAACCCAGGATGGCCTTCCACTTGGCCTGGGTGCCTCGGGAGCACAGGATGATGATTTTGGAGTTGCTCTCCACCATTTCCTGCTTCTGTCGGCCTACCCAGGTCATGACCCCCACCTCTGAGATTGTCTTCTCTTCCAGGAGGTCCAGGACTACTTCAGTGCCACAGGCAGTGATCAGGAACTGGGCGAACTTTAAGACCACCTCCACATAGAGGGGGTGGTCGGCGGAGTAGACAATCCAGACTTTCCTGGGCTTCAGGGGCGGGGGAGTCAGGTCGGGCCCAGGGGAGATGCCTGTGAGAGAAGAGAACATGTGCTGATCTCATGGGCTGGGCCCGGGCAGCGCCCTCCAGAGCAGTGGTTCTCAACCCTCTGGGGCCCTTTCACGGGGGTTGCACATCAGATATTTCTATCACGATTTTTAACAATAGCAAAAATACAGCTATGAAGTGGCAACCAAAGTGATGTTATGGTTGGGGGTCACCGTAACGTGAGGAACTGCACTAAAGGGTCACAGCATTAGGGGGGCTGAGAAGCGCTGCTCTGGAGCCAGCCTACGCGCTACCTGTACCAAAGGCAGAGTTTGGCTTCCTATCTTCAGTGAACGGCCTTCTGGGCAGGCCAGATGCTGCTACCCTGCCTTGTGATGTGCGAGAGTGAAGAGTGAGGGGCCCTGCATGAAAAAGAACCAGTCCCCTCCTCCTGCACCCCTGCTGCTTCCCCATACAGTTCTATCTGCTCGTTGGCTGATACTTTCATCAGTCTAAATGAAAAAAAGAGTAAAAAGCTGGGTGTGGTGGCGCACCCTTTTAATCCCAGCACTCAGGAGGCAGAGGCAGGAGGATCTCTATGAGTTCTAGGCCAGCCTGGTTACATAGTAAGCTGTAGGCTGCATAGTGAGACCCCCAGACCTCCTAAATCAAGATAAATAAAAGACTAAAAGGTACAAGGATCTGCCTAGGGAAGAGAAACACCCGCTCAGGGAAGAGTGTTCCCCACAAAATGTTCACCTTTCCTTCTTTGTCTAAGCAATTAGAAAAAGAAATCCTGGGCCCTGTGTTTGGGGTACCCCCAAAGCCCTCTCTGCATGAGGTGGATACCTGTCCTAAGTAAGGGCGGAGTCTTCTGAAAGTCTGACCAGACACGCCCACTCCACCCCAAGAACCCAGAGCCAGGCTTTAGAGAGAAAGGCAGGGCACACGCAGAGCCAGTGCTACTAACCGTCGCATTTGGAGTCGTCACCATGTTTCTCGTGATCAGACCCTGCAGGGAAAAGAGGACAGCTACTGAGTGAGTGCCTTATTCCTCCGAAAGAGAAACAGGGACCCGCTCACAGCTATCAGAGGGAAGTGAGGCTGAGTGACAGAGGGACAAGAGAGCAGCCCCTCGCCCGCCCGGTGACCACACTCGGGGCCTCTGCAGAGACTGAGTCGCGTAGCTGTGTAGTGTGAGCCCTGAGTTAGCTGCTCCAGGAAGCTGTGTGAACAGGAACTACTAATGCTGCCGACACTCCATTCTGTCTCTGAGGAATGGGTCTGTGGAGGTACAGCCTAGAGATGGTGTGGGAAGTGCTGGGCCCTTCAGCCAGCCGTGGTCTGAACCACAGACCTGAGCTGGGGTGTGCTCCCTGGCCCCTCTAGGGTTCCGCTTCCCAGGCCTCTGTGAGCAGACTCCTCTGGAGGGAAGGGCAGTCCCCACAGGAAGCAGGCATCTTACAACACTGCCTGCCAGAAGCAGCCCCACGGCCCTTACAACATTTCCCCCGTGTTCTGGAGGTGAGGAAGGGGAACTATAGTCTTAGGCAACTGTGCCCTTGGACACGTGACCAGGGTTCGTTCCTTCTGGTCCAGAGAGGGAACCCAGGGCCCCATGCACGTTACGCAAGCGTTCCACCTCTAATTCACATCTTGGCTCCCGAAGAAGAGATTTAAAATCTTAATTTCAATCCTCATTCTTTTGGCCTTGGCCCAGAACTGTCAAAAGACAGTCTAATGACTAGTGAGTGAGGTTTCTCCTGTTCGATTCCCTGCAGTGGGGACACTGGGACACAGCAGGAAACGTTCACAGCAGCTGGGACATGGTTCAGCAGTCACGTGAGGTGTCCCGTGACTCTCCCCAGAACCTTGTGGACCCCACCGTTCAGGATGAACCACAATCTGCATGAATATCAGCAAGTGCAGAAGCAGCTTCCCGGATGACTGAGACACACTGTCCCAGTCCAGGAACAGCTCAGCCTTCCAATCTGTCATCCCCGTGCTCCCTCCCGATTAAAACCTGGCCGGGAGGAGGGCCCTCGGGGAACTCTCGGCTCCGGGAGGCAGCCCGTTGTACAGAAAAGGAAAAGGAGTCTAAGCTTAAGTAACTCCTGTGACTACAAAGCTGGCGGCGAGCAAGGTCTACCCTCGTGAGTTCATGGTCAAGAGCCCGAGTCTTCTCAGCCTGCTCTGAGTGAGCGTGGCTGACGCAGGGACACTCCATGTTAGCTCTTCCCAACCTGTTGATTTTAGAAACACTAAGTCTAACAACAAAAATACCACTGTGGCGAACAGCACTGAGCAAACACCATGAGCCAAGTTCTGAGGAAAGAATTCACGTTTGTTGTTTCCTTTAATCCTTACCACAGGTCACATAACAGCCATGTCTATGCTTCATTTGGCACTGAAGGGCAGAGTGAAGGGTACCCCTTAAACCCAGCACGACAGAGGTCTAGATTGAGAGACTAGGGCAAGAAGCGAAGACACATGGGAAAAGAGAAGAACAGGGTCAGCCCCAGCCCACTCCTTACCAGAAAGCCTCCAGGTCATGCAGACGATCACCAGGATGACAGAGCCCACTAGCAGAATGGCGATGATTGTGATGAAGCCATACACCCACAGGGGAATAGAGTCTGTGACAAACAGAACAGTGTGAGTCTGGGGAGGGGCCCCACACACCCAGCCCAGGCTCTATCTTATACCAAGCTACACTAACAATTTCACCCTTTGGCTGGCTTTGGGGGCAGCCTGTCTTCCTGGATTGGCTCAGGGATCAGCTGGGACCTCATGTGGTCCCTTGGGAATGACCTTGACTGTAAGAAGGACTTACCTGCAAGGGAAACTGTAATAGAACAAAAGAACAAAAGGAAATAGGGACAGGGTTACTTTTAATGATTAGCAGTCACCCAAGCCATCACAGATGCCCACCGATGGCCTTAACCCACCACAGATGCCCACCGATGGCCTTAACCCATCACAGGTGCCCACCGATGGCCTTAACCCATCACAGGTGCCCACCGATGGCCTTAACCCATCACAGGTGCCCACCGATGGCCTTAACCCACCACAGATGCCCACCGATGGCCTTAAGCCATCACAGGTGCCCACCGATGGCCTTAACCCACCACAACCCACCAGATGCCCACCGATGGCCTTAACCCACTACAGACGCCCACCGATGTCTTAACCTATCACAGACGCCCACCGATGGCCTTAACCCACCACAGACGCCCACCGATGTCTTAACCTATCACAGACGCCCACCGATGTCTTAACCTATCACAGACGCCCACCGATGTCTTAACCTATCACAGACGCCCACCGATGGTCTTAACCTATCACAGATGCCCACCGATGTCTTAACCTATCACAGACACCCACCGATGGTCTTAACCTATCACAGACGCCCACCGATGTCTTAACCCACCACAGACACCCACCGATGGCCTTAACCCATCACAGGTGCCCACCAATGGTCTTAACCTATCACAGGTGCCCACCGATGGCCTTAATCCGTCAGAGAAACCACAAATGGCCTTAACCCTGTAGTCAGGCATGGCTACACTTGGCGTAGCCTTCTCCATGGAGCCCCTTCAGCCGAAGCTATAAGTAATACCTGATACCATTCTTCCCATGGGGGCCAGGCCTCCTCCCACCACAGTGCCACATCTGCCCCCATTTGATGCGCACAGGTGGCTGCCAACCCCTACAAGCTCAAGTAGGAACCTGGGGCTAAGTCTTTGGTGTATGAACATGGGCAAATTAATATCTGTGCCTCAGTTTTCTCATATATGAACTTGGCATGTTCAAGCACTTCCATGGTACATAGTTCTTACTTTGTGAGAATAACGATCTTGTTTTTCAGCCAAGGAAACTGGGCTGATAAGAAGGGTTAAGTCCCTTCAGGTGCAGAGCTGGTGAAAGTCAGCAAGGTGTCCAACCCAGGAGTGTCATTTTGCATTCTACCTTGGCTACCAGAAGCTCAAAGCTAAATCTCCCTCTCCCGACCATCAGGATTCCTCTCCATGGAGACAACCTTCATCCATGCTTGCCCCATATATACCAATGACAACTGTTTCTCTCCTACCTGAGGCCTTTGGGATTTCTGGGCAGTGTACAGTCACAGCGTGTCTCAAGCAGTCATTCAGGCAGCTGCTGAAGAAGGGCTGGACCTGGGGGAGCGGAGGGGGAAGCATATGCCTATCCAAACCCTCATACCAAAAGAGGTGACCTGTGAGTCACAGACTCTGGTTGGCCAGGCTCGGCTTTCCACATGGCTGTTGAGCTGCGGGTGGTAGTGTGTACCTACGTCCCAGCTGCTCGGGAAGCCGAGGTAGTCTCCTCAAGGCCAGCCTGGGAAACACGGTAAGGCCCCATCTCAACGGGCCTACGCTCCTTCATTTTCAATGTGGCTGTCAGGCCAGGTCTCCCACTCCTCAGGCTGGGAGGACCGGGAGGAGAAAGGCACCAGAGGCTCCTAGCCAGTGTGGCTGGCGCTGGCCTCCTTGCCTCCTCCTCCCTCTGAATGGAGGCCACCTGCGCATGCTCTCTTATCCTCCACCCACTCACCTGCAGGCGGTGGCGGCAGCACCAGTCAGAGTTGCGTAGAGTGAATGTGACGTTGACTCGCCGGTGGAACTCTTCTTGTCTGGGCTGGAGAGAGAGGCGGAAGCTGGGTAAGACCTTGGGGCTATACACCCACAAAAGCAGCTGCTGGGAAAGTGACCCTTTGTGGACCAGTGCCCCACTTACAGGTATCAGAGGGAGAAACGCTTTTCTGATTTCTGGTCCAGAAAAACTGTTATTTCTGCAGGGTGACTAGCCTGTGGTGAACTTCTAAGTACATTTAGTAATGGAAATTTCCCTTTGCTCCAGCTGCTGGGGACTGGGGCACCATTCTATGTATATGCGGCAAGTGTACAGAGTACAGAGCACACTTTCTGTTCTTACCTGGCCTTATCTTAACTATTTTCCTTCTGTCTTAATCTCATTTCTTTTTAAATGTCCAAATAATTTGTGAGAGAAAGCAGAATAAGTACAGGGACCAGGCAAGAGGCCTGGGGGGCATGGAGAACATGGACTGGATGGGGTATGGAAAAATGGGATGGGTGGGGTGATGGGCTGGGCAATATCATCACTACTTTACCAACTGAGGACTCAGTCATGAGGGGATCCTCAAAATAGTTAGCTAACGGGAAAACATAGAAAGTAACAAAACTTGCCACTCTAATTATTCTGCCATTTTAACCCGCCCACTACACCCCCTAATTAGTTCCCTTAACTACAAGTTTAGGACACAATTAGTCCAAGGTCTTCAAAAGCCTAAGCAAACTTTTAAGTTTAATTTCTGATATCTGAGGACTGCAAGCCTTTATCTTACATCTACTGAATGCAAATCAATTGATGTTATAAAGCCAAACCCCACCAGATTGATGGGATGAAATGACATTTTAGTTAACAACTAAAATACCTCACCACTGGCTTCAACCTACTTCTCCTGCCTGGGAGAAGACAGAGGAGCCCCGGCAAAGACATTTTTTTCTACTTTTTTCAATCGATATCCAATATGAACTTCACCACAAAGCTTGGTAAAAAGAGAACTTGAACTTCTGCATTTAGATCGACAGTCTAAAGCTTACTCAGCCATTTTACCTATGGTCACAGACGATTCTCAGCAAACTGCCAGGACAGCAGAACCTGCCTCCTGAGAGGGCCCAGCAACAGCCAGCGTACCTGAGTACGGTGCTGGGCTCCAGCAACAGGGTGAGCACGGCCCAGCAGGGAGGAAGCGTGAGGGTTTGAGAGGTATTTTAATCTAGTCTGGAGGGGTAAGAAATACAGGTACCGCAGGTATTTGCTGGATGTCATCAAAGCAGCTTTGGTTCTCTGAATGTGGAAAACTCTCCAGCAGGATCTGGTAGGGGGTGGATTCATTCCATACGTTGAAGCTCACTCGCAGCTCCTGGGTGTCCAAGGTCTCCACAGTGATGTTGGGATCCCAGAGGCTGCCTGCCATGGGCGCAGGGGAGGTTGGGAATGAGAAGGGGTAGGTGTGTCCATGGGCAGTGTATTGTGCATGTTAATGTGCCCAGGTCAAGGTCTCCTAGGCCAGCCAGTTACCTGAGTTCACACATGGTGTGGTCATCTTCATCCGGGGGTCCTCACAGTCTGACAAACCCAATAAAAAAGAAATCAGTAAGTTTCTGCCTTTAGAGAGTTTGTTCTTGGAGATTTGGGGGTTTTGTTTTGTTTTTCTGAGACAGGATCACTCTATGTAGCCTTAGTTGTCCTGAAACTTACAATAGACCAGGCTGGCCTCGAACTCACAAAGATCCGCCTGCCTCTGCCTTCCAAGTAGTAGTGAACCACTATGCCCATCCTGTTCTTGCAGATTTTTGACACAGAAGCCAAGATTGCTGTGCCTCTGAGGAGCCTGTTCAAAGACACTCCCTCACTCCCAGCTCCAGGCCCAGAGAGCTGCCCCTGGCCAGAGATCCCATCAAACTAGGGTAGCCTGACTCCCCTCTTAGGGGGCTTCCCGACTCAAGCATACTCCTCCTGAGCTCAGAGCCTGCTTCACGCGGCCAGAAGTCCCTGGCTTACTCCAGTTTTCTCCCGTACACACCTTTCTGCCTGTTACACTCGGGAAGCCCTGCTGTCCTCCACTGCGGCTTCGCTGATTCTCCACACACTATCACTAGGTTCTTACTCAGGACCCCGGGGTGGGTGCCGAGAGTCAGCATTTACCTATTCATTCATTCGTTCCTTTTTTCTTTTTCTGTTTTTGCCCACAGAACTGAGGATCAAACCCAGACAGGTACCTTGCCACTGAGCACCTGGGAATCAGTGTTTGTAACAAGTTCCCAGGGCAGGGGAGGAAGGAAGAAGTCTTTTGGCAAGTACTTATTGAGCCTCCTGTGTGTGATGCGGTCCTGGGCACTGCACAGACAGTAGAAATTACTGCTTTCTGCAGATTAATTCTATAGACGAGACCAGTAAAAGCGAATTGGACAACATTTAGCATAGGGTGAGGAGCTGTCGCCATCTTTAACAGGCCTTTCTTGGGCTTGGGTGTGGCTAAGTGTTCTCTCCACAGTCATCAATAAAACAAACAAGCAAACAAAAAAGACATAACTTCCTGACTACCTACTAGGTACAATGAGAAATGATGTCAGTGATGGCCAAGGTTCTGGGGAAGGCTGAGACAGAAAAGAACACAGAAGAGACGTGGCTCAAACGTGGCTGGTGGTGGCCACAGACAGCATGGATGGTGGGGCAAGAGAGTAGGCTATGTGGATGGATGCCAGACAAATGCAGGTGGGATGTGGGGGAGAAAAGAAAGTGAGAGAAGCTGAGTCCAGGCGGAGTGCACAGGCCACCACCCTTCCAGGATGCGACATTTTCTGGGATGGAAGTACTTCTCTGCTAGAGGGAGGGGCTCTGGTTGCCAACACATCCCTGGGATCTCTCTACACATGTCGTGCTAACAGAGGACAGACTGCCTTCAAGACATAAGGCTTCGGCCCCAGCTGGAGGCACTCTAGGCTCTGATCTGCAGCCACTGTGGAGCAGGCTGGATTCTGCTGTCTGAGCCCCCCAGAGCCCAGGACCAAGTGGGCGCTTGGAAGGGCAATCTTACCAGGCACAAAGATGATCTTGGACTTGTGGTTTGGGTCTCCATCAGGGATGGGCTTGGGCAGGTGGTGAACGGTCACCTCATACTCCTGGCCAGGATCTACCACAAAGTGGCTGAAGGAAAACCGCCACTGAGGACATGGGAAGAAGAGGGGATTGGATGGGTCACATGACACCCTCACCCACTTGTATCCAAAGTCCCAATCTCACACCTCCCCACAATCAGCCAAAAAACAAACAAACAAACAAAAGGATAATCACAGAATCCAAAATTAGAGGCATAATCATTGTCCTTTCTACCTGTTTAAAAAGATGAATCAGTAACACAGCCATGCCATTCGCATGCTGAAAGAATGATGGGGGTCGGACATACATGGACACGGACACACATGGACACACACGACACACACACACACACACACACACACATGATGAACCAGGCTTACAGAATGCCTGGGTTCTACCCTCAGCACTATGAATTAAAAAATGATAGCTAGGTCAAGTGGGGGGCATAATAATAAGCAAGGGTGGGTGTGCCAGGATCCATCCCTCACTATGGCTCACAGCAGGCAGCCATCTTGAACGCATTCTTTCAGTTAGGTGTACCTTTGGGGCACTTAGGAACACAGTTCAGTCGAGCTGCCTTCTTACCCGCCTAGAATGATGCTGAAGCTTGGACAGAAACTCATATTCAACACACAGCCGTTCGTTGGTGTTCAGCTGCAGGATGGACAGCTCTGCGCCCTCAAGAAACAGGATGCTGGCTGCGGGCCAGGGAGGAGAGGGGCTCAGAGATGCAGACCAACCACACCCCCGCCCCAGAGGGCAGCACTTCCCCATGGCCCTCTTACCTAACTCTCCACTTCCCCACTTGCAGAAAGTACCTTCTAGCGGGACAAGGACAAGGACTCTGCAACTATGTGGTCAGAGCCCTGGCAGCAGGATACAGTGTCAAAGACAGCTACCTCATCCTCCCAGACTCCCGGATGGCGTCTAGGGCCTACAGAGAGCACTTGCTGCCATCCCCGTCACAGATCTGGGGCTTGCCCTGTTTAGAAATTCTGCAGTCATTCACCCCTAAAGAGGTTTGGAGTATGTTTTAAAAAGTGCTGGCTCCTAAGCTAAGAGAAAAAGCAGGTGGCAAACTGCTACCTTTTCTTTTCTAGCAAATATTTGGAATTATTTGTATAATGAACCAACGGTCTTTTCCTTTTTATGTACTAAAAAGTTGATGCAAGGGAAGGTCTTTCATAAAGACAGTGTGAACAGAAGATACCTGTGGGCACTCATCTAACACTGGAAAAGCTCTCACTGTGTTAATGATGGAGCTTTCCAGAACAAACATGAGTCAGCCGTGGTCTCTTCTGAAGAGCAAACCCAAGCCCTGGCTGATGTGGCCACTCACCATCCGTCTGCAGGGTCCACTCAATGCGCAACACAGGGACCAGGTCTCCGTGTCCAGTAGACGAAAAGTTCAGCTGGACGTGGATGTGTTTCGGGGAAGACGGGGTCAGGTTTCGAGGGTGGATCCAGCTGTCATCCAGGCAGGTACCTGGCCAGAAAGTCAGCTATCAGAGACTTGCAGCCAAGACCCTGAGATCCTCTTCGAGGGTCCTGAGAGTTGCTACGAGTTCCAACATGGTTCACACTCTACAAATGTTCTCAACTGTTGTTGGTTGTTTTTATTCTTTTGTTCTTTTGGGGGGGGCTGCCAACCAGCTCCCAAATAAAACACACACTGAGGCTTATTCTTAATTACAAATGCCCGACCTTAGCTTGGCTTATTTCTAGTCAGCTTTTCTTAAATTAACCCACCTACCTTTTGCCTCTGGGCTTTCTCCTTTCTCTTACTGTTATATATCTTACTTTCACTCTTGCTCCGTGGCTGGGTGTGTGGCTGTGTGGCTGTGTGGTTGGCCCCTGGCATCCTCCTCTCCTTGTTCTTGCTCCTCTTTATTCTCTCTGCCTGCCAGCCCCACCTATCCTTTCTCCTGCCTTGCTATTGGCCAGTTCTTTATTAGACCAGCAGGTGTTTTAGACAGGAATAGTAACACAGCTTCACAGAGTTAAAGAGATGCAACATAAGCAAAAGTAACACATCTTTGCATCATTAAACAAATGTTTCAGCCGGGCGGTGGCGCACACCTTTAATCCCAGCACTTGGGAGGCAGAGGCAGGTGTATCTCTGTGAGTTCGAGGCCAGCCTGGGCTACCAAGTGAGTTCCAGGAAAGGTGCAAAGCTACACAGAGAAACCCTGTCTCCAAAAAACAAAACAAAACAAACAAATGTTTCATAGCATAAATAAATGTAACACATCTTGAAATAATATTCTACAATACTTAACCTTCCAGCTGTGACCTTGGCCAGCTCTCTGCCCAGTCTGCTCTTTTCTAATGCTGGTCTGGGATGCCCACAAAGCTCTGGGTCTAAAGAACATTTGGGCCAGAGCTCTAACACAGAGAAACTCTATGTCTTGAAAAACCAAAAAAAGACATTGGGGAGAAGAAGGGTTTTGAAAAGAAGCAGTCAATGGAAATGGGGGCACAGGAGGGATGTTTTGATTTGTCATGGCCCCCAGTTAGCACTGACACCTGAAGTGTATACCTCGTCATTAAAACAACACCTGGGGCTGAGGACTGTGGCTCAGTGGTGAGTGTTTGTCTGCTGTGTCTGAGGGCCTGGGTTTTACATCCAGCCTAGGAAAATACTTCTCAGAGACAAACAAACAAACAGGAAAACAAATTAAAAGAGAAAAAGAGCAAGTCAGCACCACGGATGCCCATGACAAACTGAACAGATCGGTACCAAGTCAGGCGGACAGGGTGCCCCCCCAGGCGACATCCAAACCCCAGGTGGCAGCTGGGCACGGCGCGGCTTTTGTATAACGAATGAATGAAGGTTTTCCACAAGAAGCACTGGTGCCTGGATCCAAGATGGCCCTCGCAGATGGTGACCCCCATCCAGAGCACGCAGGAGGCTCCTGCGGAAGTCAGCAGGAGGCCCTCACTTCATTAACAGAGCAGAAAAAAGTGGAACAAAAAAAGAGGACTTACTATTCTTGACCCTGCAGCTCAGCTCCTGCGGGAAGAAAGCAAGTGGTGATTACAGATGAGAAAGAGCAGGCTCCCAGGGGCCCCACCCGCCTGTCAGACCCATGAGCGCAGTTCCCACAACCCTCCTGCCTCCTCACACCTCGCTTTTGGGAGCTGCTCTGCCCTCAGGTAACTGAAAGTCCCCTAGGAGCATCTTACCCTGTCTAGTCAACGAGAGGGTGTGTGGTAGGCAGACAGGAAACAGAATCGGAGGCTTATTTATTTATTTATTTATTTATTTATTGGCTTCTGAGACAGAGTCTCATTATGTAGCTTTGGCCGGCCCAGGGTTTGCTATGTAGACCTAGATGCCCTGGAACTCACAGAGATCAGCTTGCCTCTGGTTCCTTGAGTGCTAGAATTGAAGGCCACCAAACAGGGCTGGAATTGGAGGATTTTTGAGTAACTGTTATGAGCTGGGAATTTCAACAACAACAACAAAAACAAAATAAAGCCAAATAAACAACAAAGAGGGGTGTCTGGCAAAGAAGGACCTTAAATTCCGAGGCTTCCAACATTTCTAAGAGGTAAAGGGTCAAATTTACATTTTTTGTTTGTTTATTTTTTCAAGACAGGGTTTCTTCATGTAGCCCTGGCTGTCCTAGAACTTGCTTTGTAGACCAGGCTGTCCTTGAACTCGAGAGATCTCGCACACTCAACAAATACGCCTTACTTAAAGCCTCAACTTCAACATTAAATCAGAATATCCTAACACCAAGTTCACAGTGTGGCTGGGAATTAAACTAACCATAGGAGTAAAGACCCAGGGCAGGGTATGGATGTGGGAGGTGGTAGGGTGACCCTTCACTTCGCGAACACTTTAAATACTGGGCAGGGGTTCTCAGTCTGGGCGTTAATTTAGTCAACACCACAGTGCTCTGACCTCGTCAGCATGCAGCTCACGGAGCCCTGAGAGCATCATGTGTAGCTCAGCTGGCAGGAGTGCTCAGAGAGCCACCTCCTTGACCGTGTGACCCAGGTGGGGACCTCTTTAGAGCTGGCATCTGGCACTTCACAGTCGGTGCTGGCAAGGCAGCAAGGGGAAGCCCTGGAATTCAGGCTCTGCCATTGCTGGGTCTCTGAACTACCCAGATTGGCCCAAGCTGTCCTGTGGCCAGAGTCAGCTATGAAGCTGAAGAAGAGCTGGATAATGGATGCAGAATGATGCACCGTGTGTAGGATGGGTACCAACACCCGCCGCCCTGGAGGGAGCAGAGCGCAGGACTCCGGGCAATGCGATGCCCCAGGGTTCATTTACAAAACGGGTCAAGGGACAATCCTGATGTCATGCCAGGATCCATTCTGAGTCTTCTATTTCATCTGCGTCCTGCCTGTTTAGGAGACCAGTTCACATGCCCTTGGGGTTCACACTTCTTGTACCTAACCCAGTCTTTTGTGATGAACTAACTGTCCTTCACTGTCCCTGGGCTCACACCACAGCCTGCCGAATGTCCCTTGCAGGTTTAGAACAAGACCCATCTGGCAGTCTCTGCTCACTCTGACAGACAAACACCACACTGTCTCCCGAGATTACCTCCTTTCTTCCCATGTGGAACTCCTGGGAAGCGGACATATGGGGACAGAAACAACCCTTGAGATCGGGAACTCTTACAGAAACGGTAAACATGTACACCCCATTTGGGGTAACTCCCTACTACCCACCAGTAGCTACTTAAGACCCAGGGCAAGATGGCACCTATTCTGACAAGAAGAGGAAGTGGGAGGGGTTAGGAAACACTTGTCTGACAAGCGTTCCACAGCAGACACACAGCTTGATAGTTCAAGTGCTGCCGCTTCCGTCTTGCCGGTGACAGATGGATGGATGAGCATCTATGATGGGAGTGGGGAGAAGCGACCAGAAAAGTTCTTATCCAAGTACACCTGTGGCCTCACCAGAGACAACAGCTGCCTTGCTGTAACAATACTAAGCCGCAAATCCAACTGTGATGTAAATGTGCTGGTGAGGAGCAGTCAGGGGGAGGTGAAGTCAGCTATTAGCAGCAGGTAAGTAAAAAGCACATTACAAACAGGAGGTGTCAAAGGACACAATGGGTCCATCCCAAGTGACTGCCTCGGAGCAGGTTCAGGTGGGCTGTAGGGAGCTATTGTTTTAAATATCCCAGGAAAATTTTAAAAGAAACCCCTATATTACTTGATAAAAATGATTTAAATATGGAAGTTTATGATACTAATCTAAGCAAAAGGTTTTAAAATGAGATAAGCACATGCAAATGTCATTTAGAGAAGGAAATAGGGCTCTTTTTCCCCTTATAATTAAAAAATTATTTTATGTGTATGGGTGTTTTGCCTGCATGCATATCTCTGTGCCACATGCATGCCTGCAGCCTGCAGAAGTCAGAAGAGGGAGTAGGATCCCTTGGAACTGGAGTTACAAGTTGTCATGAGCCACCACATGGGTGCTGGGAATTGAACCCAGGTCCTCTGCAAGAGCAGCCAGCGCTCTTAACCACTGAGCCACCTCTCCAGCCCATGTTTGGGTTTTTTCCTTATAATTCAGTTCCAATACAGAATTTACACTAATATACACACATGTAGGTATGTGTGGAAGCCAGAGGCTGATGTCAAGATCTCCTCCTCTGTTATTTCTCTACCTTCTTCTGTTGTTGAGAGGCAGCGTCTCACTCTACCTAACTGGGGTTTTAAGACAAGGCCTCTCACTGTTCCAAGCTGGCCAGTGGGCCCCAGGACCAGCTTGTTCCGGTTTTCGAGCACTGGGTTGTAGGTGCAGCTGCACACTTGGCTTTGTATGTGGCTGCTGGGCTCTGAACTCGGGCCTTCCTGCTGGCTAAGCAAGCACTTTATCCACCAAGTCAGGACCTCGGCCCTGCAATTCTTTGCATTTGTATTTGTGTGTGTGTGTGTGTGTGTGTGTGAATGCACGTCAGCACACATATGGAGAGGTCAGAGGTCAACTCTCAGGAGTCAGATCTTTCCTTTCACCCTGTGGATCCCAGGGATGGAACTCAGGTCATCAGGCTTGGAGGCGAGTGCCTTTACCCACTGAACGACCACAACAGCCCTTAACTTATTATTTATTTACTTATTTATTGGTTTGTTTTTTTTGGAGACAGCGTTTCTCTCTGTTCCCTGGCCCCTGTAAAGTTCTTAATAATATAAAATGCATTTGATATCATCCTTGGACACTACTAATAGAAACCTTGTTCTGTCCAGTAATTTTCTCCCCAGCCGCTTCCTTAATCCTTTCAAAACTCCCATTCCTAGGACTAAGGGTATCATTCAGTAGAAAGTGGTTAGGACATGTACAGCCTGGTTCAATCCCAACCACACACATGCAGCATGGACATCACCCCAGACACCAACACCAACCAACCACTCATTCAACCAAAATAAAAAGACAAAAAGTATCATTTATTGCTGGGCTGTGGTGGCACACACCTTTAATCCCAGCACTCGGGAGGCAGAGGCAGTTGGCTCTCTGAGTTCAAGGCCAGCCTAGTCTACAGACTGAGTTCCAGGACAGCCAGGGCTATACAGAGAAACCCTATCTCAAAAAAAACCAAACCAAATCAAAAATTAAACCAAAAAAAAAAAAAAAAAATCAAATCATTTATGAGCTACCTCTTCATGAAAGGCTTTGTTAGCCGTCTTTTAGAAATTCGAGAATATGGGCTGGAGAGATGACTCAGAGGTTAAGAGCACTGGCTGCTCTTCCAGAAAAGCTCCTGAGTTCAATTCCCAGCACCCACATGGTGGCTCACAACCATCTCTAATGAGATCTGGTGGCCTCTTACACCATGCAGACAGAACACTGTATAGATAATAAATAAATATTTTTTTTAAAAAAAGAAAGAAATCAGAGAATATTCAAAATGAGGAGGAGATGATGATAGCAGCTCATACTTACTGAAGTGCCCTTTTTAATCAGTATTTTTGAGTGTGCCACTACACTTTAAACTGTGGTGCTGGCAGCAGTTTACCTCATCCGTGGCTACATCAAGAGGCTACACAAAGCCACTGATGGTACCATCCAGGCCCGTGTGTGTGTGTGCTCTGTGATGTTCACACGAGCACAGGCACCTACCAAGACATTTTTTTTAGAACCTCTCTCTCCACTGTCAGGCGATTCACACCTGTGGCACAGGGCAATGAGCCAGGTGGCTCCAGGTTCCAGAGCTACAGTAAGCGTGCTGTGCTCTAGAACCATGCCCCAGCCCTGTTACCCGGACTCCCAGGAAAGGGATGTTTACAACATGCAGGACGATTAAAAGAAGAAGTGAAAGACTGTTGAGCTCTGGGCGGTGAGCAAACCTTACCAAGAGCCCAACGCAGGTTGGTGGAACACCCCGGTGCACACAGCCTGAGGTCTTCACCGACAGGTTAGGAAGGAGAACACGGGGAGGGGTGCAGCCCAAGGGACGCCGAGGCTTGCCCGGGGCCTGGTCTTCTGACTGGGCTCCAGGCTCGCTTGCTGATTGCTAACTGATGCCAGGGTCTTCTGCTAGCGATCAGCCTGACAAAGGCAGTGGGCAGCCAGGGCTGAGGGCCGGTCAGCAGGAGCAGGACCTGCTCCCTGCCCATCACATCACTGGCACGGTAGCTTTGCCTACAGGAGAGCGTCCACCATAGGAGCACCCACGGAACACAACTCTTTAACTTAGGGAAGGGTGGTAAGGCTGAGCGCGGCTTCCGGCAACCGCAAGACAAGAGGGCGATGCCAAACAGTCATCCCACCACAAGTCAAAACCACAGGCGCTCAGGAAAACGAACTGATAATGGTAACATACATCCTGTCTCTAGACGGTGTGAGCCTTCATGCTCTCCTCAAGAATGGCAGTTAACACCGGACCTGAACCGTAAGAAGCCCAGACAGGCCAATGAGAAAGTATGCAGGGGAACACAATTATTTATGGTGTCTCCGAGGTTTCTTGGGGAGATCAGTCACCCTGTTTTGACGTGCAGGCAGCCAGAACAAGTGCAGTGGCCTGAAGAGCAGGGGAACCGACCCTTTCTTTCTCTATGCTTTTTGTACTTTCATGCAACACGTTTACCAAGCCCCCGAGGCTGTGCGGGCAGCATGGAGCAAGGAACAGAGCAGGTATGCTGAAGCCTCCTTCCAGTCACAGGAGGGAGTCCCTGCGAGCCAAACCAGTTTTCAACAGTCATTTTCCTACGTTTAGAAAGTGGCAGGCTCCCTCTGAGATGTCTCCTCCAGTCCTCCCATGGTGGAAATAAACCACACTGTGTCCACTAAAACAGTGTGTGTGTGTGTGTGTGTGTGTGTGTGTGTGTGTGTGTGCGCGCGCGCGCGCATTTTTTAAAATTTTTTTCAGTTCTGGAGATGGAATCCAGAGACCACTGAGGCACACCCCTAGCTTTAGCCTCTTTTAAAAAGGACCAGCCAACAGGGAATCTGCTGCGGAGTTGAGTTGTCTTGTGAGCCGCCAGCAGAGGGGAAGAAAGAGAAGGGAGGCTGCAGAGAAAGGGGGTCACCAGCACCTCTCCAATTTTTTGGAGGCTGGAAAGGTGGATGATTCAGCAATGAAAAGCAGTTGTCCTGTAGAGAGCCCGAGTGAGATTCCCAGCATCCACATGGTGGCTCTCAACAGTCTGTAACTCCAGTTCCAGGACATACAATGCCCTGTTAACTCCAGTCACCAGGCCCACATATAATGCACATACATAAACGAAGGCAAAACATTCATAAAATTAATAAAAACTAAATTAAAAATAAAAACCAAAACTGGGCAGTGGTGGCACACGCCTTTAATCCCAGCACTCAGGAGGCAGAGGCAGGTGAATCTCTGTGAGTTCGAATTGAGGCCAGCCTGGTCAAAAAGTGAGTTCCAGGACAGGCTCCAAAAGCTACACAGAGAAACTCTGTCTCGAAAAACAAAAATAAAAAATAAGTAAAAATAAAAATATAAAAACCAAACCAAAAGACCAACAACAAAAAGCAAAACTTTTAGGATTGTGACAGAAGCTCAGATTGTAGACCTCACAACCCTGAGCTCAGTTCTCACCCCCTCTCCCTTTCCTGCTCCACAGATAACCACATCCTCCAGCCATACACTTTACCCTGCCTCACCTAGGGACTTTGGCAGAAGGAATGAATGCTTTAAACTGTTTCTGAGGCTCCCATTCTGGAACAGAACCACCCGAATGTCTTTTCAATGAGAAACAGCCCAGCTGGAAGTTATTTTTACAACCTCACCGGGGTCGTACAAAAGCACTTGCTCCAGGCTGCCTTGCAAGAAAGTTCCCACATCCAAGACAACTTCACCCTGGACACGGGAGTCCCAGAAATTATTTCTTTAGTCTCAGTTTACTTGGATCTGGAAGGCCCTTGGCAAATGACTAGCCACAGACAGCAATTCTCTGTGTTGTGACACTTCTGCCTTGTCTGAAGATGTCACTCTGCTTTGCCCAATATGGGGATCACTAGGACATTTCCCAACAGCCCTCAGACTTTTTAAAAACACAGGGTTTGTTTTTTCTTCCTGTGAAATAGTCACCCTCTCTCCACCCTCTTTTGGTAAATCTACAAAATTAGATAACTATCCTTTTGTTTCACATCCTCTGACTCAGCTACTCAACACAGTTTCTGGGGTCAGCAGTGGAAGTGGAGGGGAAGGGGCTGGGAAAACCAGCGGAGGAAAAGAAGGCTTGGAGGGAAGAAAAGTTTATTTGTGGGACAGGCAGTCTGTTTTGCACCGGTTACTTTTGTTGTTGTTGTTTTGGTTTGGGTTTTTCTCAAGGTTCAACCGACAGGGGTGTGTCAGTTTCCTACGAACGCAGCGGGGGGTCCTCCTCGGCAGTCACAAATTGGCAGGCTTCCAACTCGGCACATTGCACGTGTTAAAACTCAATTCTAGGATTCCCGGTTCTGGGACACACATGGTGGTGGGGAGATGATGGGATGGGCGGTATCTGTCAGCCCTCCGCTGGTGGCCAGGCCACATCCTGTTTGATTTCCCTGGGCACCGGACTTGCCAGCACTACTAAACCTGTGGGGTCCCCTCGAGGCCGGGTTGGGGCGGCTGAGCCTGGTAGAGCTGGAGGATGACTTCCCGGCATGAAAGCATGGAGTTGGGTGCCTGCCCAAACCGGTTCAGCTCTTGCTAAGGACCCTTCCCCAGGTCCCTGTCCATCCAGGGCTGCCAGTCTCTGGTGTCTCCGTCTCCCAATTCCGAGGCCCCGACGGAATTGTCACTCGCGCCTCGCGCGGCCGGTGACACGGCCGCCCGCGTAGTTTCCCTAGAACTCCCCTCTCATTCCGCACTCCCAGTCACTGCCAGCGCGCCTCCACGTCGCGCTCACACCCGGGCCTCCTCCGAGTCCCTCCTCAGGCTCGCCGGAACCTGGACCGCCCACCCCTTCGCATCCCCGACGGCCCTCAGCACCTTCGACAGCTCTTCGCACTCCCGACGGCCCTTCCCACCGCCGCCGTCTCCACCACCCCCGACGGCCCCAGCATCCCCGCTCCGCCCGGCTTCAGTCTCACCTCCTGCGCGCAGACCGGAGCTGGGAAGTCCAAGAGGCGCGGGGAGGCGCGGCCCGGAGCCAGCACGCTCAGCAGCAGAAGCAGCCGTCCCAGCGCGGGCCCGGGGACGGCCCGCGGAGTCCCCATGGCCCCGGCACTGTCGCGGAGCGCTCGCGGCTGGCTCTGCCGGACGGCGGGGTCCCGCGATGGGCTGGCCCAGCCCTGGACTGGCGCTCGTCTGCCTCTCACGGCCTCCTTCCCCGGGCTTCCGGCTCCTCCGGGGGCGGGGGCGGGTGAGCGGGTGGGCGGGGCTGGGGCGGGGCGGGCCTTCCTCTGGCCCCGCCCCCGCCGCTGCCCAGGTGCGCTCTCGGCCTCCTCCGCTCCGCAAGGACTGGAGCCTTCTACCAAACCCCGCCCGCTGCCAACTTGCTGTGGAGTCGGACTGCCGTCGCCGTCGTACCCTCCTCGTTTACTCTGACCCTGTCCAGATCGACTTCTGCATTCAGTCATTTTAGTCTAGTCCCCGACTCGGGACTCAAGGGAGTCTGTTTCCTCAGTCTCTTTCCACTCCGTGTTTGATGCGTTGTAACGCTGTTAATAGAGAAACGTGCCCGTCTCGTTGTCGTAATGTTCTCATTTGTTCTCATTTTTCTGTACATCTTTCTAGTCTTTGATGGCCGGACCATGAAGTTTAAGCCACATTTATCAAGTCCATGAAATTCTGTAGTTTCTCCCTTTAAGCTTTGTGTCATACATTCGCACACTCAACAAACACCGTGAGATCTGTTTGTGCCACTCACGGAGGATGCAGCGCTAAACGGCTGCACGCAGTTTTGTTTTGTTTTCACACTTGCGGTAATGACTTACATAGCCATTTCTTGAAGTTGCATAGTAAGTTAAACACAAATTGATGCAGGTTTTTCTATTCTTGTCTATCTAGAAATTTTAAGTCCAAGGACCTTACGGTAGTTTAGAGTATGACCTATGACCTTAAACAATAAAATTAGAAGTATTTGGAAAGTAAATGAGCCCCATTAACGGAATTACTCTAACTAAATACAGAGCTCTGAAATGTCAGGCAAGTAAAAGACAAAACAAACAAACAAAAAAAGACCTGGACAGTGAGTTAGTCATCTCACGGCTTGAGTAAAGCGAACACACCGTTCTGTTTGCTTTAAAACACAATGTTGGGGGCTCCACATTGCTGAATGGGAAGGATTAAAAGTGGATCAGAGGAGGAAGTGGAGACAGTCTGTGGAGACTCTTTCAGGGAGCCTGGCTGTGGGGCACAGCAGAGCGCAGTGTGGCTGGGTAGGGGCTTCAGCAGGAGAGCTTGCTTCCATGCTGATAGAGGTGCAGAGGAGTGGAAGCTGAGGACTAAAGGGGGTGGGGGCTGAGTAGTACAATGGACAAGGTCCCTGAGAATGCCTGGGATGTGCTCTAGAGCCCGCTGGAGAGACTGGCCTACCCAGCACTGTGACCAGGAGGTGATCGAAATGGTGAAAATTGGTTTGTGGGTTTGGAAGGAAACAGGGGTCTTGGGTGGTGATTTCTGTGCTTTCAGCTTTGAAGCAGGAGATAGAGCGCAAAAGCCAAAGGTTGGAGGCTTGGAAAGAAAGGAGAGGTGTTGAAGCTGCTTGGTGAACAGGCTGATGATGGCTTCTCCCAGATTCAGACATTTGGAACCCTGGAATCCAGGTGTGTATTGAAGAAAAGGATAGACCCAGACAGGAATAGCACCAGGGCCCGGGATTATCCTTAGAGCAGGTGCCTGAAACCAAAAATCATACCTTGTAACCCGCTTATCTTTATATTCCCTTTGGCCTGGCCAGCCAGTGGGTGATTGGCAAAGCCCAGAAAGACACAGCCCATGGGGTAGCTCCCCAATAGAGCAGTTGGCAGAGTAGCAGTTGGTAGGCAGGGAGAGGTTCCTAATACAGGAATGCGCTTCTGCAAGAGGCTAAGGGATTCAGCTGTCACCCCAGGAACAGCACACTCTACCCGCCAACTGGTTGGGTTAGCAGTAAGTCTTTTAAGCAGAATTAGATCTCAGCTTCTTATCTGTAAACAGTACTAACTGCACCCAGTTTACAGGGTCGGTCTAAGGACTGAGTCCATCACTGTCCAGTCTGTAGGAAAGTGCCTGGCACAAATGTGCTCAGTGGAAGAGTTTCTCCTTGTCCCCATCTACCCTTCGGTCCTTCTTGATCATCATCCACCCGCTTGACGGGACCGTCAGCTAGTCTGGTGCCAGCCTCTCCTGCTGCCTGGGCATGAACTGTGGCACCTGACACACAAGGAGCGATCACGTTCACACAGTGCATGTATACAGAGACTCTTCTGTAGTGGCTATGCCAATTAAACTTAAGTTATTATTTTATTTTATTGCTTTAAATATTATTCTTTGACAATTTGATACATGTATACGAGGTAACTTGACCACACCCACTCCACTCTTCACTTCCTTTCCCCTGCATACCCTGCCCCTCCCATGTTCATGTCCTCTGTTTTTAAAAATGACTCACTGAGTGCTGTCCACATGCCCATGGGTGTGGGGCCATTCACCGGAGCGTGGGCAACCTACCAGAGGCCACACACTCCCAGAGAAAATCGACTCTAACCTCACCCCCCCACTTCCGCAGCCATCAACGGTCAAAAGCTTCTCAGCTAGGGGTGGGGCCCTGTGAGCTCCTCCCCCACCAAGGCTAGAATGCTGGCTTCCTAGCTGTGTGCAGGTGACCACCGCTGCTGTGAGTTCATGAGTCAACAGTCACGCCGTGTGCAGAAGACAGCATTTCCAGCCTCTGGCTCGTTTATTCTTTCTACCCCCTTTCCACGGTAGCTCCAGAACCTTGGCAGGGGTGGGTGGGGATCTGGGGGTATGGGAGGATGTGGGGTGTGCACAAATGTCTAACTTAGGACCAACCACTTGATGGCCACATATTCTCAGCTCTTTTACCATCTTTGAATCTCTGAATTAACTGCTGCCCATTGCTAAAAGAAGCTTCCTCGGCCAAGGTTGAGAGCAGCTGTCATCCATGGGTATAAACAGATATTTAGAAGGCAGTTTCAGAACATGAGCATTTAAAAGAAGAAGAAGAAGAAAAAAAAAGTTAAAAGATTCCCTAGACGCTCTGACCTCCCTAACTAGGCTTTTGGTTGTGTTTATAGAACCAGGTCTCAAATTCACCCAGAATCTTATGATTACTCCCCTAAGAGTTGTGAAGTGTCATGTTACTATTGCCCCAGTAGACGCTACTCCTCCTCTGCCCCCCCCCCCCCGTGTGTGTGTGGGGGGGGATGGGACGGGACTGTGAAAGCTAGCCAACAGGAAGCTTTCAGCTCAGTTCCAGATGGACTTCTCTGTCCTGAAAACAGAGTGTCTTCAGCAGTTTAGATGCGTCTTACCATCTACTTATGGGGTGCAGCCAAGATCATTGCAATAGACAATGTGCTTTTGGGAGTCTCCAGGGCCTCCCTGACCTGACACTCATCGGGAAGTGTTCCATACAAACACGGAGGTTTTTGTTTAAAAAAAAAAAAAAAAACATGTCTTAAGTGTGGGAAATGTAAACAAAATGTATTCTTTTCTATCAAAGGGTTAAATAACACAAAGCTCCATTTAAAAGAAAATTCAAAGAAGCCACTTGGTAGGAATTCAGATTCCTTCAGGGCCAACACTTCTTGTAATCTAATATATTCCCACAGTTGTACTCTCTGCTACAAATTGCATTCTGATTATCAACCAGGTCACCTTAAACTAGCTGGTCATGTAAGAATATGAGGCCAAGGTCTGACCACTTAGAGTGAGGCACGGGACCCTCTAATGCTAGGAGTAAAAACCAGCAGGGCTCCTACTGGATTGCTTATGTGTTCAGTTTAATATGGCTGTGCACCCTTCTGTAGGCATAAAAGTTTTTGCCTTGCTGAAACACTTTGGAGTGTGTGGTCACTTCCCTGAAACATACCCCCAAACTCAAAACAGGGCTCTCTTTTTATTACCAAAGGTCTTGGGGAGCTGATTCCCACCCTGGGAGGTACACTCTGCTGTCTTGTCCCGTGGCCGTGGGTGTAGAGACACTGGAGCTCCGGGACTACCAGAAACCCCCAAACAGAAGTAAACCAGCAACACAGAGAGCCAAACAAACCCCACACAAGAACCAAGGAAGAACTACACTACAGAGCACTGCCTTGGTGGCTGGGGGTCTTCAGAGAGCGATGTGACTGAGGTGTCCTCGATCATGAGGCTGAGCTGAAAATGGGGAACAGAGGTCCAGTGTGGGGGTGGTAGAAGGAGGGGCACTGAGGAATCCAGGGGGTGTAAGAAAGAGGGGAGATGAGGGTCTGGGAAGACAACTCCCAAACCCAGAGAAGCAGAAGAAAATCGATGTCTCAGTACTGCTTTGGTGGCTGAAACATCCCTAAGGCTGTGTGTGGCTGAGATGTATATTCAAGCTCAGAGCAAATGCAGACTCCCAATCTGAGGGTCCAGTCTCTCAGGAGGGCCAGCGACAGAGGGAGTGATTTGGGTAGCTCGAGGGAAACCTCCATGGAGAACTAAGGGGCCGGATCTGGAGAGTACCCTCACATGGCATAAGCTGGTCAGTGTGGACTCTGGGAGCGACCTTGCCAGGAGTTTACACCGACCTTCGGTAGCCATGAAGGGCCTCATGATGCTCTGTGATGGTTTCTGAGGGTTTTCACAACAGGAAGGAGATGGATGAAGCCTCTGATGGAGACATCACAACTCAAGCTAGGCATGGAAAACCAGGCTTCCCTTTGTGGAAAGGAGAAGAATAAAATATCAGAGACCAGTAAGAATGAGATACTCAGGGCTAGAGAGCTGGTTCAGCGGTTAAGAGCACTGACTGCTCTTCTGGAAGACCTAGGTTCGATTCCCAGCACCCACATAGTGACCCACAACCATCTATAACTCCAGTTCCAAGGGACCCAACACCCTCTTCTGGCCTTCTAGGGCACTGGGCACACAAGTGGTGCACAGACACACACACAGAAAAAACACCCATACACAAAAGATAAACTTTAAAAGAAGTTGGTTCTCACATTATTAGTAAGGAAAAGACGATTGGCCACACAGAGGTAAAGCTAGGACTCCAGGGCACCCAGACGTAGCAGTGCAGACAGCAGCTCTTGAGGCTGGGACTGAAGGTAAGAGGGGGACGGTGGCTGCCCCAAAACAGGTGACCTGTGGGGACAAAGTCAGCACTAACCTGCAGGAACAGAGGGTCGGCAGAGGGTCCGATAAGAGGCAGCCCGTAAGAGCTGCTTGGTGAGTGCTGCCGAGCCCCTGCCAACCGAGAACCTGCCAGGAAGCAGCAAATTGGAACGAACCCCTTCTGTCCTTATTGTCCCCGGTGTTTCTTTAGGATTCCCTATTGACAATCCCACCACTAAGGCATCTGGCAAAGGAGAGGATGCACCAGTGCAGCTCTGGTGTGAATGCGTGGGGAGAAGGGCACCAGTGCAGCTCTGGTGTGAATGTGGGGAGAAGGGCACCAGTGCAGCTCTGGTGTGAATGCGTGGGGAAAGGGCACAGTGCAGCTGCTGGCTGGTGAATGGTGGGGAGAAGGGCACCAGTGCAGCTCTGGTGTGAATGCGTGGGGAGAAGGGCACCAGTGCAGCTCTGGCTCTGGTGCGAATGTGTGGGGAGAAGGGCACCAGTACAGCTCTGGTGTGATGGGGAATGAGTGGTGGTGGGGGGAGAAGGGCACCAGTGCAGCTCTGGTGTGAATGCGTGGGGAGAAGGGCACCAGTGCAGCTCTGGTGTGAATGCGTGGGGAGAAGGGCACCAGTGCAGCTCTGGTGTGAATGGGTGGGGAGAATGGTTGGAGTTGAGAGGCAATGAAGGACAGTTGGCACAGTGCCCTTTCGACCACTCAGCTCCACACATCTCCTCCTACATCTGAACATCCACACACGGAAACAACCTTCTGCTTCCACCCCACAAGCTCTAACTACCCTGCGCACGGAGGACGATGCTCTCATTCTCCCTGGTAAAGGAGCAAACTGCCCCCACAGACACCACATCTGTTACACTTGGCACTTGAAGTTAGCAGCAGCCCCACTGACAAGTCTCTTATCCAATAACCAAACTTTTTTTTTTTAATAGATTTATTTATTTATTATGTATACAGTATTCTGCTTGCACATATCCTACAGCAGAAGGACACCAGATCTCACTATAGATGGTTGCGAGCACCATTGGTTGCTAGGAATTGAACTCAGGACCTCAGGAAGGGCAGCCGGTGCTCTTAACCTCTGAGCCATCTCTCCTGCCAATAACCAAACTTTTAAGTTAACTTGTAACAACCTGTGTACAAAACACTAAGGGAAGGGCAGAGGAGGAAACAGTGACTAATTAAAAACGCCATGCTTTACAGTCCTTGAAATTAGCCTCAAGTTCATAGTTGGTATCTCTGCTCTCTGTAAAATTTCTCTGTTCTCCCCAGGGGGTGGTGGCGCACGCCTTTAATCCCAGGACTCAGGAGACAGACTCAAGAGACAGAGGCAGTAGATCTCTGTGAGTTGGAGGCCAGTCTGTGCTACAGAGCAAGTTCCAGGACAGCCAGGGCTACACAGAGAAACCCTGTCTCAAACAAACAAACAAACAAACAAAAACACAAAAGAAAGAAAATTTTTTCTGTCTTCAACTAACAACATACCTAGTTGTGGGACTCGTATGCTGGTGAGATGACCCAAACCATCATTAAGAGTCTTGATTTTTTTTTTCTGTCTTGTTACAGTTTTCAGTTGACCTTTACTGTTGGGGGGGAACATAGGCTGTTCTTCTCATCCTGGGTGGCAGCAGCCCACTTTCTCACTGGTAGTTGGGGTCCATTGTGCCAGCCAATAGTTTAACCCTTTCTTGTACTCACCAGTTCTGTGGCATAGGGGCCCCACTGACTGAGCAGTAGTTGATTCATTAAAGGTGGAACCATTATTATATTCTTTAATTCCCACTGAGAGCCTAGGTCCAGGGAAGTTCAAGACTTCTCAGTGGGAAACAAAGAAATTCTGCTGTTATATAAGGGGTAATAATGAGAGGAACTTGTCTTACTGTCTCCCTTTGGTTCCCAGTACAAGGTCTCTGACTATCACCCAATGCTACCCTTGAGACACATTCCATATTTTTAGGGTGTCATCTCACAGATGACACTGTGACTACATGTTCAGGAAGTCACCCACCGGCTTCTGGGTAACAGGGGGTTGTGGAGAGAGTCCATAGGCACAAACCTACTGCTCAGCCTCCGTTTTTTGATCAGTTGTGATCTGGGAGGCTGATGTGTGGGTGTGGCAGTGAATGAGACAGTCCTTGAGTCTACAGATGGAGGTGCTGGTACAAACCCTGGGCAGGAAAGGCAAGTTCCTGTGCAGGAAACATAGACTCCAGGGAGGACAACGCTCTCCTCTTTCAGTGGTGGGGGAGGTCAAGGGTCATCAACTTACCGTTAATGTCTGGATGGTGCCCCAGGGAAACATCTCCACGTGGACCTCACCATTGGCATATACTGTTAGCTAGCGAACACTCATCAGGAGCAGTTCCCTCTTTGGTGGGGAGGTCTTGATCTGTTCTTGAACACCTTCCATCTCGGTCTTCGAGGCCACTTTGCTCACAAATCCATTGAGAAGTCAGGGTGGTGGCTGGGGAAGGAAGCCGCCATGCACAAAGTGTATTATTTTGTCTGTGTCATTATCAAGTAGGGCGCGCGTGCGGGGGTGGTGGTGGTGGTGGTGGTGGTGGTGGTGGTGGTGGTGGTGGTGGTGGTGGTGGTGGTGGTGTCTCCTTATGACAGTTCTGAGGGGGGGTACTTCCACTTTTCTGTTCCTTTTAGGTCCTTGACCACACTGTCGGACTGTACAACTTGTGAGAGGTGGAACTACTTAGGCACCTGTCAGTCTAACAAAGTGGATAGCCAGCAATCAAACAGGAGATTTGGATTTCTTCTCCTCCTAGTCCTCAGAGTCATTCCTGACTTCTCATATTATTGTGTTTGTGTAGATTATGTGTACATGCCAGTTTTGTGTGCATGTGTGAGACTAGAGACTCATGTTGGGTGTCTTCCTCAATTGTTCTCCACTTTATTTATTTATTTATTTATTTATTTATTTATTTATTTATTTATTTATTTATTGGTTTTTCGAGACAGGGTTTCTCTGTGTAGCTTTGCACCTTTCCTGGAACTCACTCTGTAGACCAGGCTGGCCTCGAACTCACAGAGATCCGCCTGCCTCTGCCTCCCGAGTGCTGGGATTAAAGGCATGTGCCACCACCGCCTAGCTCACTTTATTTTTTAAATTCAGATTTATTTATGTGTATGAGTGCTTTGCCTACATGTATGTATGTGCACCACATGTGTGTCTTGTGGACTCAGAGGTCTGCAGAAGGTGTCTGATCTCCTGGAGCTGGACTTACAGCTGGTTGTGAACTACCTGTGGGTACTGGGAACTGAACTTGGGTCTTTTGGAAGAGCACCAAGTACTCTGAACCTCTCTCTCCAGCCCCTTTTTAAGATTGATTTCACTTGTCCTTCACCACCACCACCCCTGCATGTGTTTGCTGATTGGTTTTTGTCAACTGACTGGAGTCAACTGGAACAGACTCCAATGGGTTGGCCAGTGGGCATATCTGCGGGGCATTCTCTTGACTGATAATTGATATAGGAGGGCCCAGCCCATTGTGGGTAGTGCCAGTCCTGGACAGGCAGACCTGGGTTATATAAGAAAGCAAGTTGAGCAAGCCAGTCAGCAGAATTCCTCTGTGGTTTCTGCTTCAGTTACTGCCTCCAGCTTCCTGGCTTGGCTTCCTTGATAATGGACTGTAAGCCAAAGCCAAATGAACCTTTTCCTCTCTGAGTTGGGTTTGGTCCATCTGGTGTTTATTACAGTGATAGGGAATAAATAAGGATGTACGTGCATCTGTGTGAGTGTATGAGCACATGTGTGCACACTTCTGACTGTGCAGAAATCAGAGACCAGAAGAAGGTGTTGGACCCCTCAGAGCTGTAGTTAGAGGTTTTTGTGGAACACATCATAAGCACAGCAACTCTTTTTCTTTTTTAGATTTATTTATTATGTATACAACATTCTGCCTCCATGTATGCCTGCAGGCCAGGAAAGGGCACCAGATCTTATTATAGATGGCTGTGAGCCATCATGTGGTTGCTGGGAATTGAACTCAGGACCTCTGGCAGAACAGCTAGTGTTCTTAACCTCTGAGTCATCTCTCCAGCCCAACCATAGCAACTCTTAAAAGGAAAACATTTAATAGAGTCTGGCTTACAATTTCAGAGGTTCAGTCCATTATCATCATGGCAGGACAAGGCAGCATGCAGGAAGACATGGTGCTGGAGAGGTAGCTGAGACTTCTACATCTCGCTGGCAACAGGAATGGAACTGACACATGAGGTGTGGCTTGAGCATCTATGAGACCTCAAAACCTCCACCCCACAGTGACACACTTCCTCCAACAAAGCCACACCTCCTCATAGAGCCACTCTCTTTGGGGGCCACATTTTTTTTTCAAACCACCACAAAGGGCTTGTTTTGTGGGTTCTGGGGTTCAAACTCTGGTCCTGAAGATTGCAGAGAAAGCACTCTTAAGTACTGAGCTGTTTGTCTAGATGGCTCCAGATAGAATCTCCCACTGAGCCTGAGCTCGCTGATTTGGCCGGCCGGCCATTGAGCTTCAGGGATCTACCTGTCTGCATTCCCCTAGTGCTGTACCTACAGACTCATGACACTGTGCCCAGACTTGACATGGATTCTGGGCATCTGAACTCAAGTTCGCATTCTTGGGGTTTATTTGTTTGTTTGTTTGTAACAGGGTTTCTCTGTGTAACAGCTCTGGCTGTCCTGGAACTCTCGTTGCAGACCAACCTGGCCTCGAACTCCCAGAGATCTGCCTGCCTCTGCCTCCCGAGTGCTGGGATTAAAGGTGTGCACTACCACCACCACCACCACCACCACCACCACCACACCACCACCACCACCACCACCACCACCACCAGGCTATCAAGTTCTCATCCCTGTGCACACACTTTACTAACTGAGCTATTTCCTCAGAAGTCTGAGTGAGCCTCTTATGCTGCAGGTGTCTACTTTTGTGTGGTCCATGTATCCTGAAGAACCGTCTATAAATTAGCCCCCAGTTCTTTTTTCTCCAGGCCACTTATCTGACATAACTCTCGACGAGGCCTCGAGTCTGGATTGAAGGAGTTAATGTGGAAAGTGTCAGTGTCAAAGGGAACTGGCTCCTAGCTTTCTTGCATTGCATGTTTTTATGAGCTCAGACCGTAAATAACCTCTGCACTTGATGACGGATTGCTGAACTTCACACCTAACTTTATGGCTCATGCAAGATAACACAATGTTCATGGCGGAAAGCTCTCCACATCTTCATGGTTACCTGTTATTGCATAACTGGATATGTAATCTTTTAAAAATTTAACTAATCAGTTCATTTATATATGTTTTGTTTTTTCGAGACAGTGTTTCTCTGTGTAGGCTTGGCTGTTCTAGAACTAGCTCTGTAGAGACCAAGTTGGCCTCAAACTCATAAATATCTGTCTGGCTCTGCCTCCTGAGTACTAGGATTAAAGAAGTGTGCCACCACCGCCAGTCATACATTGGTGTTTTACTTGCATGTATGCCTGGTGCCCACAGAAGCCAGAAGAGGGTGTTACATCCCTCAGAACTGGAGTTACAGACAGATGTCAACCACCATGTGGGTGCTGGGAATTGAACCTGAGTCCTCTGGGAGAGCATTCAGTGCTTTTAACTGTTGAGACATCTCTCCAGCCCTGCATATACAATCTTTACTAACAGTATCAAGTCAGAAAAATTCAGAAAAGTGAGCAAGCTTACCAGTGTGGCATGGGAGAAAGTCTGTAGGCAGATGCATGAAGGAGGGGCGTTGGGGAAGATAAATACATTATTTCATTAAGGAATAATATTTCTCCCATCTCCTCTCCTTAGCCTGGCTTCAGGTAAATCAACTTTCCTGATTCTTCCTGGGGATGTGACTAACAGGGCTATCTGGATTAACTCTTAAGGGAAGAGGTAACAATATATTTTGGGCATATCCAAACATTATGTCTCTAACCAGAGCCAGAAGTAGAACCCAGAATCCATTATTTTGACTAGAAGGAGGCTTTCACTTAATGGGCCACAACAAATACTTGAAATTTCCACCTTTTATTTAATTTAAATCTTTTTTGTTTGTTTTGTTTTTTTGAGACAGGGCTTCTCTGTGTAGTTTTGGTGCCTTTCCTGGATCTCGCTTTGCAGAGATCCACTTGACTCTGCCTCCCGAGTGCTGGGATTAAAGGCGTGTGCCACTACCACCCGGCTTATAATTTAAATCCTAAGGGGGAAACTGTGATGCTTTCTTTGGAAGATGGAGCTCTGAGATGACCATGAGGGAGAGTGTACATCCTTAATGGCCTCCAAGTCTATCAATCTATCTGGTTATTTAACATTAGGTGAATTTTATGGAACCTCTTTTTTTGTTTGTTTTTATTGTTCAAGACAGGGTTTCTTTGTGTAGCTTTGGCTGTTCTAGAACTTGCTCTGTATACCTAGCTGGCCCCAAACTCATACAGATCTGCCTGTCTCTGCCTCCTGAGTGCTAGGATTAAAGGTATGTGCCACCACTGCCCAGTGAAAACTCTTACTAGCAAGGTTCTAACTAAAATATTTTACTTTACTTTATATTTTATGTGCAAGGGCATTTTACCTGCATGTATATCTATGTACCACATGGACACCTGGTGCCCATAGAAGCCAAAAAAGGGTGTCAGATCCCTTGGAACTAGAGTTACAGACAGTTGTGGGCCACCAATATGGGTTCTGGGAACTGAACCTGGGCCTTCTGGAAGAGTACCCAGTGTTCTCTATACCACTGAGCCATCTCTCTGGTTCCCCAGATTTAATAGTTATTTAAAGGACAAAGACAAAAGTCTAAAACAAAGTCTACCTTTGCTATCTGGTGTCATTTATTTAGGTTTCAGAATGTGTGGTTTAACTTAAAGTCCTTTTTAAAGTGAGTAGTGTGCAGACAGAGTAACTAGAAGGGAAATCTACCTTGAGTTTAACCCAAAAGACGTTTTAGTAGAAGAAGCCAAGGCAGCTACTCAGGTGGTTAGCTCTGAAAGCACACAAGGGGTGGCTATGGATGGCTGTTTGGGAACTGACTTGTGTGCTCTGTACAGTCTCTGTCCTTAGGAGACCCTGGAAACCCAAGGCGGTCTGTACCAGTGACTGCCCATCTTCCTCACAATTAAAATTGAAATATATCATGTAATTGATATTGTTTGGTCTTTATCTGGAGAATTTACTCTGTCTTGACCATAAATTTAAAAGGTTGAAAAGAATACAAGAGATAAATCAGTACTCCACAATATAACCTACAGTTTGAAAATTAGTAAGACTCATCTAAAAATGTTGGCATTCTAATGTAAAGACACCAGGGTAAAATCAAAACTTAATTCTTGTGTCTAAAGCAACAACAATTTTTTTTGAGACAGGGTTTCTCGGTGTAGCCTTGGCTGTACTGGATCTTGCTCTGTAGACCACGATGGCCTCAAACTCACAGAGATCCACCTGCCTCTGCCTCCTGGGTGCTGGGATTAAAGGTGTGACATGAAGCATGATCCTAATTAGTCTTATCAATAAAAACCAGTTGTCAGATATCGGGGTGAAAGCTGAAAGAGCAGAGCAGAGCAGCAGCCACTAGAGACTTCTTACCTCTACCAATTCTCTGACCAAAAAGGACGGAGATCCTCTCTACCTTGCTTTATCACTTCCTCTCTCCACCCAGTCTTGTCACTTCCTGTCTCCTGTCTGTACAGACCTCTGGACCTCTATGGTTAACTAGTGGCTAGCTCCACCCTCTGATCTCCAGGCAAGCTTATCTGTCAGAACACAAACAGAGTATCACACAACAATGTGCCACCACTGCCCATGTAGCAACAATAATTCTAAAGGTTTATGTTAGTTACTTTTCTATTGCAGTGACAAAGCACCCACCAAAGCAACTTATAAAAGGGAGCATTTAAAATTAGGCTTCTAGTTTCAGAGAGTTAGAATCCAAGACAGTGGAGCAAAGACATGGCGGCTGGGACAGCTGAGAGCACACATCTTGATCCACGAGGAGGAGGAGGAGGAGGAGGAGGAGGAGGAGAGAGAATTCTGGGAATGGCCTGTGTCTTAGGGTTCCTGTTGCTGTGAAGAGACACCATGACCACAGCAATTCTTATAAAGGAAAATCATTTAATTGGGGTGGCTCACAGTTCAGAGGTTCAGTCATCATGGTGAGACATGGCAGCATGGAGGCAGATATGGTACTGGTGAGGCAGCTGAGAGTTCTATGGGGGCCAATTCTAACTACCACATTCTACTCCCTGGCCCCATAAGCTTTTCATTTCATAATAACCATTAACGTCCACAAGTAACCATTTCATAATGTGCAATGCATTTAGTTCAACTTCAAAGTCCCCGTAGTTTATCACAGTCTCAAGAGTGTTTTAAAGTGGAAAGTTCAAAGTCTCTTCTAAGATTCATGAAACATCGTAACTGTAATCCCCTGTAAAATAAAAATAAAAAAAGACCATACACTTTTAACATATAATGGCACATATACATTACCATTCCAAAACACGGGGAAGGGAGCATAATGATGAAATATTGGACCAAAGCAAGATCAAAAACCAGCTGGGCAAACTCCAGATTCTGCATCTCCATGTCTGATGTCAAAGTGCTCTTCAGATCTCCAACTCCATTCAGCTTTGTTGACTGTAATACACATCTTTCTCTTGGGCTGGTTCCACTCTTTAGCAGCTCTCCTTGGCAGGTATCCATGTCTCTAGCATCTGTAACATCTTGGGGTCCCCAAGGTAATCCAGGCTTCTCCTTTACATCTTCACACAATGGTCTCTCTGGGCCTCCATTCAGGAACACCTCTGACATATGCCTGGCCTCAGGGGATTTCCTTATTCTGGAGGAATATTCTGTAACTCCTTTTTTCCATCTTTGACTCTAAAGATAGAACCACATGGCCTAAGTTGCCAAATTCTGCTGCTTGCTGGGGCTGGAACATGGCCCCCTCATTCAACTACACCGTCACCACTGTTTTACATGGTTTCTTTCACTGCTTAACCTTGGCTGTCCTGGAACTCACTCTGTAGACCAGGCTGGCCTTGAACTCACAGAAATCTGCCTGCCTCTGCCTCCTGAGTGCTGGGATTAAAGGCATGAGCCACCACCGCCTGGCCTCTACTACCTTCTTAACCCAAAGTACCAAAGTCTAAATTCCTCCAAATAAAAACATGGTCAGGCCTATCATAGCAATACCCTACTCTTGGTACCAACTTATGTCTTAGTTAGGGCTTCTATTGCTGCGAAAAGACACCATGACCACAGCAACTCTTATAAAGGAAAACATTTAATTGTGTGGCTTACAATTTAGAGGTTCAGTCCATTATTATCATGGTGGGACATGGCAGCGTGCAGGTAGACATTGTGCTGGAGAGGTAGCCTAGAGTTTGGTATCTTGGGCAAACAACAAGAAGTGGTCTGAGACATTGGGCATGGCTTGAGCATATATGAGACCTCAAGCCCTCCTCTACAATGATATACTTCCTCCAACAAGGCCATACCTATACTAACAAAGCCACACTTCCTAACAGTGCCACTCCCTATTATCTTATGAGGGCAAATTACATTCCAATTACATACCACAGCCTGTCTTTTGAAGCCTGAAACCTGGCCCCCATTGACATGCTTCTTCCAACAAGGCCACACCTCCCAATCTTTCCCAAATATTTATCAACTGGGGACCAAGTACTCACGCAGACGAGCCTATGACCATGGGGGCGGGGCACTCTCATTCAAACCACCACAGAGATATTGTTCTGATTTTAGTAACATTTAGTAGTTGATTTAAAACACAAGATTTTACATTTTGCTAAAAAAATGTTTGTTTCAGCTGGGTGGCAGTGGCACATGCCTTTAATTCCAGCACTCAGAAGGCAGAGGCAGGCAGATTTCTGTGAGTTCGAGGCCAGACTGGTCTACAGGACAGGAACCAAAACTACACAGAGAAACCCGTCTCGAAAAACAAAAACAATAATAAAAGTTTGTTTTCTGCGGTTTATGTTTTAGTATTTTGACTCCTTAGAACATTATCCTCAATTCCATATTCACTTAAGTATTATTGCGGGGGCAGGGGGGGGGGGGGGGGGGGGCGGGGGGGGGCGCAGCTTTATCAGCACTTGGAGGCAGAGGCAGGCGGATCTCTGTGAGTTCGAGACGCCTGGGTACAAGTGAGTTCAGGAAGGCGCAAGTTACACAGAGAAACCTGTTCGAAAACCAAAACCAAAACAAAAAAAAAAGTACCTATAAAGTATCTATTTATGGGGTGGAGAGATGGCTCAGTGGTTAAGAGCACTGACTGCTCGTCCAGAGGTCCCGAGTTCAATTCCCAGCACCCACATGGTGGCTCATAACCATCTGTAATGAGATCTGGTGCCCTCTTCTGACCTGCAAGGACACATGCAGGCAGAACACTGTATATTTAATAAATAGAAATAAATCTTGGCCGGGCGGTGGTGGCGCATACCTTTAATCCCAGCACTCGGGAGGCAGAGCCAGGCGGATCTCTGTGAGTTCAAGGCCAGCCTGGGATACCAAGTGAGTCCCAGGAAAGGCGCAAAGCTACACAGAGAAACCCTGTCTCGAAAAAAAAAAAAAAAAAAGAGAGAGAGAAAGAAATCTTAAAAAGAAAAAAGCTCTTAAAAAAAAGTATTATAGGCTGGGCGGTGGTGGTGCACGTCTTTAATCCCAGCACTTGGGAGGCAGAGGCAGGCAGATCTCTGTGAGTTCGAGGCCAGCCTGGTCTCCAAAGTGAGTTCCAGGAAAGGCACAAAGCTACACAGAGAAACCCTGTCTCCAAAAAAAAAAAAAAAAAAAAAAGTATATATTATATTAAAGTCTTAAAATTTTTTACATTTATTTTGTGTGTGGTCATACATATGTATGTGGGGGGTGGAGGGCAGGGCTTGTGTGCTCCCTCGAACATGTAGAGGTGAGATAACTTGTAGGAATCATCGGTTCTCTCCTTCCATCATGTGGGTCTTGAGAATCAACTGTCAGCAGGCTTGGCAGCAGATAGCTTTACCTGTTGAGTCAGCTCACAGCTGTTAGAGTCTTTTAAATGATCACTTTATAAGAAGTATTGTTTGTTAGGTCATAGATCTGCTGCTTTAAGACATGGTCATTCTCAGAGACCAGACATGGCAGGGAGCAATCAGGTAGTGTCCTGGGAATAAAGGACTGACAGGTGCTTGCAGGGAGACTAGGCCTATACCCTTCCTTACAATTGCAAGGTAAGTTTATGGTCCTACCTAACGCCTTCTCCATGCCCTTGGCGCATAAGCAAGGCCAGGCTAAGTCATGTGGTGTGGAACTCATTACTATCCTGAAGAGCTGGAAGAGTCAGCAACCCGTGTTTGCTGGATTTGAATGTTCTTTCCATCAGGTCTCTGCTAGGCTGCACATGGCAGCTCTCTCTATTGCAGTCTCTCTGCCCTGAAGGTCTGCTCTCACCCTTCAAACTCCATCTCTAATAAAGCTCTCATGGAGGTGATCTCATGCATCTTTCTGCCTTACATGCACGCGTTCTTTTTATTTCTAACATCTGCTATTGATCCAAGTACCCGAAAGGTACACAACACTGCCCGTGACTGCCTTCTCTTTCCTATCAGATGAACACCAAGTCCATCTGTTAGTCTCCATGTTTTTGTCATGCTACTGGGTTCTGATGGTCCCTTCTCTCCTCCATCAGCCTGTGAGCCTGGTTCACTCTGCATCAGGTGTTATGTATCCTCTGCCAGCTCCAAGCCTGGTTCTCTCCACACTGTCTGTTATGCTCTGCCTTGTCAGCCTCTGGCCCTCTCCTGCTTCTCTTCTATTGCTCTCCCAGTGACAAGATCTGCGGCAGTCCGGTGGTGGTCAGTTTTTCTCTCTGCTAGCTCACCACTGATAGATGAGCATTGTCAAATCCAAGTTGTTGATCCATCAGTATTTTCCACAGTTGGTTTTCACATGACTGCAGTCATTCATAAAAGTCAAGTCATTAGAAACTGCATCTTTCTTCCTTTTACCAGACTCCCCCACTCAACTCCTTGTCTCTGCCCTTCTGCCTAAGCAGCTCAGCGGCCACAATCTGAAGCTCTTTCACTCCTTCATACTCTTGCTCTTCTCAGCTCAGCACTCAGCTCCCTCTTCTTCGTTGGCTGGCTTTTGTGAAAGAAATATGGTGGTTCATTTCCAATACAAGAGTGCCTTAGATGGGCACAGACTTCAGATAAGCAAGAAGCACTGGGTCCCCTGCCCCAAAGTTGGCACCTGCTTGTCTGCCTTTCCGTTACCCTTCATTCAAACAAAAAGTTTATCTCCAGAGGAGAAAACGCAGGCTGCACACTATATGGGTAAGCATGGGGGAGGGTGGGTAAAACTTGTGTGATGTGTGGAAAGCCTGTATTTCCCTCTGTATTCAGCCAATGGTGAAGAGCAGGGAGGGGCCTGCTGATTACAGCCACAAGAATGACTTTCACTGGGCATGGTGACCCATGTCTCAGTATTCAGCAGAGGCAGGTGGATCTCTGTGAGTTCCACGCCACCCTAGTTTATTTATATAGTGAGTTCCAGACCAGCCAGGACTGTATAGTGAGACCTTGTCCAAAAACATAAAAAAACAAAACAACACAAAACACCCAACAATGATGACAAAAGCCTGTTTCATGACTAACCAGAGCATCTGCCCTCTCGGCACCTGCCTTGGCAGCTCATAAAAGATAACTGTCTTCAGTTTGGCCATTCTGAGTCTCTGGGACCGGTTTTTATGAATTTGCGGTCCCACTCCTCACAATCTGGGGGCTTCTCTGGCACATCCGTGTTTAGAGAAAAATCTTTTTGTCTCCAGAGAGTGGGAGGAGTCCTGTCTCACTTGAGAGTGGTCAGCTCTGCCAGATCTTTGCCTCTGGTGGGAAACCCACGAAGGGAGACTTGAAGAGTGCTGTGTCAGAAGGGACATCTGAATCAGCCACCTAAGTGCGCAGGCAAGGCAGGAGAAGTTGAACCTAGCACGGGCTTGGACATTTTTGGAAGGTGAAAGTTTGTGATTACTAAGGCAACTAACTGCTCAATGGTACTCACTACTAGGTAAAAGAAATCTTTGGAAACAAGGACCCTGTTCTCATGGGATGTACAAAAACATCATGTACTGCAAAGTCCCATAAAAAAAATAGACAAATACATCATCTCCTGTAAACTCCCATAGAAGAACAGTGCAGGTCACTGTGAGTGAATAAAAGGGCCTCTCGAGGGAGGCAATACTTGTGCTGACTTCTCAGAAATAAAGCCACAGCATTACAGAGGCAAGCCTGGAATATACAGTGAATGCCAGTATGGCCGAGGCACCATGACTATGGACTTGTGTAAAAGGTAAGCTTAGAGAGGGAAGCCAGGCAGACTCCACAGGACAAAACTGATCAGTGCTATGGAATAATCCTCTTGTACACTGTCAAGATTTGTCACTTAAATTGGTTTAATAAAATGCTGATTGGCCAATAGCTGGGCAAGAAGTACAGATGGGGTGATCCAACTAATAATGTTGGGAAGAGGAAGGGTGGAGTCAGGCATTGCCAGCCAGATGCAGAGGAAGTAAGATGAGAATTCTGTGCTGAGAAAGGTACCAAGCCATGTGGCTAAACATAGATAAGAATTATGGGTTAATTTAAGTGTAAGGGTTACTTAGTAATAAGCTTGAGCTACCAGTCCAGCATTTATAATTTATATTAAGCCTCTGAGTGGTTATTTGAGGGTGGCTGCAGGACAAAGGAAAACTTCCATTTACAGATCAGCTCTTCAATTACCAGACTAAAGGGAGAAGAGTCAAGGGCTTGAACCACTGCATGACAATGGCAACAGAGATGTCAGTGACAATTTAGTGACAAGACTTGGGAATCACTTCATCAAAAGTAGTAATTAGGAAAGCAGAGGATACAGAGAAGACTCCCCAATTTTAAGCAGGTAAAGGAAAATCAAAAAACAAAAAAACTAGTGACTAGGCCAACAAAAAGTTCTTGGGGGGGGTGGACAACTGTCATGGTTGGAGAAGAACCAAATGTCCACTGACTTAGCAATAGGGTTCACTGATGACCTTAGTACGAATAACTTTAGTGAAATGCAAAGGTAAATCTCAGATAGCTATAAATGAGGAATGACTGGATTTTGAAAGAGTTTAGCTACAATGGAAAGAGAAAGCAGGAAACAGTTAAGATGAACTCAAGAAAGAATATTAACATAGGAGAAACATGAACAGTGGGAGACACCCAAGATAAAAGAGGGGCCAATGGATTGAGGAGATGTCATAGTTGAGTAAGGTACTTCCTGTGCAAGCATGAGGACTTCAGTTTGATTCCCTAAGAGCAATAAAAGCTAGGTGCAGTGGATTCCGAAGGTCAGGGATAAGCTGTTTGTCTTAACAAGGCCAATTACACTATGGCAGGCTAAAATCAGAAAGAAGAGCTGCTTGTACCCAGCTGACCTGTTCTCATGGGATGTACAAACACACACCATGTGGAGAAAAGAAGAGTACCATGCACATTTTAGGAGAACATCCCTGCTCTTAATTAATACACAGAATTACAGTCTTGGGGTCCATGTGGAAACGCTTCTACAAAATTCAGAGCCAAGCAGAGGATGACTACCAGCAAGCTCTAAGATATGTCTTTGACCAACAGTTAAGACACATCTTTCTACAAGTAGAATGGGGATAGTCAACATGAGTTGAAAGAGTATGAAATCTTTCTATATTTCTTTATGACATCGCCATTTACAAATGACTTCCCTCCTAAAGTTTACAGAATAATTCCTGTATCATTAAGTAGGGATCTGTATCATTTAAGCTCTAACACCTTCTTTACACCCTATAATTCTTACGGGAGTCATGTTCATTAAATTTGTCTGTCATATTCTGCCAAGGAGAAAGATAACTCAAATCCCTTTGGATTCACCCGAACTAACCTACAAATGGTAGGAAACCATGCTTACATATCCAACATAAGGCCACACATAGAGCTAAAGTCCAAATTATCTTACTTCTAAATCCTTTTTTAAACTTCACCAATAAGTCCCTGAAAACTTAAAAAGGTTCCTTAGTAAAAGTTTAGCACAGAGGGCGTTGGGGGCACGCTTTAATCCAGACTCGGAGGCAGAGCAGGCGGATTCTGTGAGTTCAAGGCAGCTGGGTACAAGTGAGTTAGAAAGGCGCAAAGCACACAGGAGAAACCCTGTCTCGAAAAAAAAAAAAAAAAAAAAAAAAAGTTTAGCACACAGAACCATCCCCTCATTTCTAAGGCTCCTCAGTGCCTTTTTGTTCACTGAGAAGATACACAATCCAGTTTCAAAACTCACATCTAACTTTCCTTTATAGAAATTTTAAGTATTTCCTTCCTATTAAATCACAGCAGAAATATATCTTATGGAGCAAATAGATGAGAAATAATAGTTCCACAATTTCTCACTCAGGAGTTTATTTGCATAATACTTAGTTATGTTCTTTTGCATTTTTCTCTACTTTTATCATGTGGCTTTCCATTTAGTGATGAACATGTAGAAAATCTGGATCTTTTTTTCCCCTGTCAACTACTGTGTGAAATCCCCAAGATATACTTCATCTAAAACAAGGAATACCACACAAGTCTGACAGGACTTGTCAACTTAATTTCAAACATCTTTCAAAATCATTTTACAAATTAAGAGATAACCAGGTTTCCCCCCTCCTCTTTTCACCAGCTCTCCTCCCAACACATACATGGAACCACACACTTCTTTCCTGAAGCTACCAGAGAGCAATACTACCGCAGGCATTAGCATTTTCAGCAATGTTCTGTCAACCACACTTGCACATTCTGGTGGTCTTGGCAATGGAGGGAAAAGTGACATTTACGGGCTGAGGATTTCGCTCAGTGGTAAAAGCGCTTGCCTAGCAAGCATAAGGCCCTGGGTTTGGTACTCAGCTCCAGAAAGAAAAAAAAAAGTGTCATTTACTCTTTTTTGTTTGCTTTTTTGAGACAGAGTTTTTTTTCTGTGTAGCCCTGGCTGTCCTGGAGCCTACTCTGTAGACCAGGCTGGCCTCAAACTCCAAGATCTATCTGCCTCTGCCTCCCCAGTGATGTAATTAAAGGCATGCACCACCAACACCCAGTGTCATTTACTCTACTAAGGTAATCTGGGTTTAAATTACTTGTGCACATTAGAAGGCCAAAGGAAAAAAGGAAGTATTCCCTTGTTTTCCCCATTGTTGGTTCTCAGCAAAGGCAGCAAGTCTAAGAACCAAAAGTAATAAAGGTCTAGTGGTGTAGGCTTCTATCACTAACTACCACGGGAGCCAGGAGCAGACACAATGAAAGCACAAGGCTCCTCTGGGCTACAGAATAAGTTCAAGGCTAGCTCGAGCAACTTAATGTTAAAAGTAAAAAGTTGGTTGAGACCATAACTCAGTGGTGGATGTACAATCTCCACTATTTGAGAGAGGGAAAAGGAAGGCTGTCTTTTGGTTATGGTTTCTTAATGAAAACAGACAGACAAGTGGGGTGGTATAAGCCTGATATCCAGGCAGGAGGATCCAAGGTTAAAGGAGAACAGGTCATCTTAAAAAACAAAACAAAATAGACATGTAAAATCATCAAGAACTACTTCTTTACACCCCATTCGAAACAAACACATACCCCATTTCTCAGCAGTGATAACAGGTTAACACCACCAATCAAGTCATTCTTCCAGCTTAGCTCTTTATGTTATAGATAACAAGTAAAGTATTAGAAACAGCTTTGGCCCAGGCTAAATGTGGCTCCCAGTTATTGGCTAATTTTCCTCAATATTTTCAGTATTCATTCTCAGAATTTACCTTTACTTGGTTACCATTTGAAATCACACCAATACAAATGATGGGATGGGCTGAGAATTGGGATGAGGAATCTGAGCACAGACACATAATGGGAAAAAATTAGATGTAATAAAATTAGCCACATTTACCACTATTTTAGAAGACAAAAAAAAGGAAAGAAAGAGAGAAAGAAAGAAAGAAAAGAAAAAGACCATGCTCAAACATCATGAAATCAAGTTATTTCTGTAACTTACCATCAATAACTCTGGTAAATTTTAATGAGCATGTAAGTGGGAGGTTCAGGTCCTTAAAATATATTGTTTCGACAAACGCATTATTGAGGGAGAGGATGATGGTGTGTCTTCTCAGCGCACATCCTATGCCGCACAGTGGTGGGTGGATCCAGGCCAAGAGAACACTCCAATTTCAAAGACATCGATGTTCATTCTTCCCCTCTTATGCTATAAATACCACTTGGCAAATCCCTACTCAAACAAAGTAATGGTGTGGTTTGGCTTAAAGGAACAGGTTTGAAAGGTGCTGTACACCAAGACCTAACACAAAAGCAACATTCTACACACATGAAGCTAATTCACATGTGAAACTTTATTGGACCTGGTCTTAAGGTTATATGGGGCTTCAACAACTTAAAATTTCCACAATTTGCAATTTTCAAAATTCATCCCAAATTGTTTTCTCCTGCAAGTAGACTTTCTTTTTTCTTTCCTTTTTTTTTTTTTTTTTTTTGGTTTTTCGAGACAGGGTTTCTCTGTGTAGCTTTGCGCCTTTCCTGGAACTCACTTGGTAGCCCAGGCTGGCCTCGAACTCACAGAGATCCACCTGGCTCTACCTCCCGAGTGCTGGGATTAAAGGCGTGCGCTACCACCGCCCGGCACAAGTAGACTTTCTTTTAACTTTTTGAAAGGTAGGCTTTCTTAATTTCCTCCCTTTTCCTACTTTATTGGCTGACACACAGATGTACTACAGAATTAAATCACTGACAAATAGTTTTTTTTTTTTTTTTTTTGAGACAGGTTTTCCCTATCATGCCACTCTGGCTGTCCTGAAACATGCTATGTAAACCAGTCAGCCTCTGTCTCCCAGAGTGTCAGGATTAAAGGTGTGTGCCATCCATCACACCCAGCTGACAAGCAGTGTCTTTTACATGAACTGCATCCAGCAAACTAAGAAAACTGACGTTTCCTGGACTCCTGTTGAGAACAAAGCAGAGATGGAAGGAAAGCACTAGTGAACTCAGGCTAATCTTAAGGGTCTGGCCGTGTCTGGCTCATTTTTATCACGGACAATCACAGACTTAATGTTCATTTTCCAGTTCTCTGAAGTGTAACATGCAGTAATTCATATCTCACTGAGGCACAAGTCAAGAGTCAGAAAGGCCACGCTGGTTTACAGCAGCTTAGTGAGGGAGGGAGCCACGTCTCTCCATCCCCACATTCCACCTGGCTTCTGCAGGAACACAGAAGTGAAATAATTTTGTGAGAGGATGACGACACCTCTTCTCCTTAACTAGGGACTGTTAGGTAACTATTGCCACCTTGTACTTCTGAATACAGGGACTGCGTACAGTTCTAATGACAAGAACTGCCCTGTCAAGAATTATCAAAGACTCAACTACTACTACTACTACTATTTTTTGAGACAGGGTCTTACTATGTAGCCCTGGCTAAAGTGGAACTCGTTATATAGACGAGGCTGGCCATGAACTCCTGCCTCTGCCTCCCAAATGCTGGGATTAGTGTGTATATCACCATACTCCACAGGCTTCAACTTTTTTCATTCTGTTACCTTTGTCAAAATATCTATAATGAAGGCAGTGAGAAATAGTTTTAAAAAAATATTAAATGTTTAAGTCAAAACACTAATAATGAAGAACTGCAACTCTGAGGAGACAGAAAGAGAAACATAAATCAAGTTTTAATACAAAATGTAAACAAACAATACAGAAGAATGGAGTTAGTTGTAATTTTCGTGAAACAATGTTTTACATTAGAACATCTACTTTTCCTTAAATAGATGACTCTTATTTCACTAACTCACAAACTATAGGTTTTTTGTTTTTGTTTTTTTTTAAATTTGTGGTATGGGTAGAGTGCTAGTTTTTCTCTCATATCCTTAGAAGAATATTATATAATTTAATTAATTCTATTTTATGTGTTTGAATATTTTCCTGAATATATGTCTGTGCACACATGTGCAGTGCTCTTGGAGGTCAGAAGAGGATGTAGGATCCCCTGGAACTATAGTTACTGATGGTGTGGGCCACCATGTAGTGCTGAGAACTGAACCTGGGTCCTCTGGAAGAGCAGTCAGTGCTCTTAACTGTTGAAACATCTTCCCAGACCCTCTCTTATATTCTTTTGAGTTTGGCATAAATCATGGTTAAGACAAATCAAATTTCTCAAATAAGTACAGAAAGAGTCAAATGAATCAATTAAATTATATATTTAAAGTTTCAAAATGTCAGAAGATGACAGGCAGCTAGTCACAGGTACAGACTGCCTATTTCTGAGGTCTCCAATGGACAAACACTGTACAAAGTACACGAATTATTCCCCAAACAGTCACCTTTCAGCATCCTCATGGCTCTCTGTTCTGGTAACAGTTAATGGAAAAGTTAATTGGAAGGAAAATCCAATTTTTTAAATGCATTCTGGGATTCCATCACTTACATTTTAAATTTCCGAAGGGTGGAAGTACACTCAATTTTTAAACCACAGGTATTTCAAGTCTTTTACAAAGACAAAAAGGTTAAAAAAAAAAAATATTGTGCTTTTTTCGTTATAACTTCAACCAAATAAAATTCTTAAATGATAATCTTCATAGTTTGGTAAAACAAAATATATGAAATTAAGTAATTATTTAATTAATTTGTAACTGCTACTCACACCCACATGGAGATGGAAATTCAAGACACAAGCACAACACATTCAAACCACATAACTGGTCAAGATATTCAAATGTTAGCTAATAAGTGAAGAGACCAAAAAGTAGGTAGTATAAACCAGAAACTGGATGTTGTACCTACAGCCGTACCACCTGCATGTGTATATCTCATCTGACCTCGAAAGCTAAGCAGGGTCAAGCCTGGTTAGCACTTGGGAAGAAGGCATTTCATAAGAAAAACCTTTTCTCTTTTTAAGATGCCTTTTGAGGTAACCCTCATACCCACACAGTCTGTAACTGGACAGTACATCTCACTTCTAGTTACTAGAAGACATTTCCTTAAGAGACCGGGGCAATGGGGAGCAGAAACCACCAACTTTCTAGGTTTGCTCAATGCCCCCTTGAAGAGGACAACTGATGAGTTTAAGTCAAACTGCAGATTCTTAAACCAAAATAAAGAACATAGGACAGTGAAGATAAAATATTTTTAGAAAATTTTTTTGTCCTTTAAAATATATTAGTCCCCTTCTAGTAGAGTTTACAGAGTACACCTAACACCTTTATAAGAACACAGGACACAACAGGGGGAGAGGACACAGCACCATAGTTTCAAACATACAAAACATTCAGCACTGACTAGAGTACGACCAAGCTGCCCGACAGACAGGGACAAGTCCCAACATGGAGGAAATATATCATCTATTCCAAGAGAAGAAAAGTGGAAGATATGTTTAGGTGAGAATGGAGAAGGGAGTGCTAACTCCTTGTACTACAAGGAAGGAATGGGATTTATCAAAAAGCAGAAAGAAAATGCAAGCTCCCAAATGGATTTCTGATGCTCAAACTCTGTCATACGCTGCTGGTAACAGTAAATATATATATATATATATATCTATATTCATATATGCATATTAAAAAAGGAAAAATAATCTATAGAACAGTCAGTAGTCAGAGACATTTAGAAAAAAGTAAAAACAAGTCTTTCTTTCTTTTTAAAAACGGATTTACTAAAACAGCTTCCACCAGAGGACCTATAACCCCATATCCTCTGATGAAGCCATGGTGTTATTCATCAACATCTTCTGGGGCTATGTTGGAAACTACAGGCATCAGGGTTAGGGCTGCAAGGCAAAAGCTGTTATTTGCCAGTCTTGCTCATGGCCATGCCTGAAGCATGGTGGAGTCTGGAATACTTGTGAATGAGGGTTTCCCAGATAAGCATGCATCACTGAGGCTCAGTAAAATGTTCTCATTAGTCATCCCTATTCCCTCCAGAAACCTGGATCCATGTACCTCTCTTCTCTAAAACAGACCCAGACAGACTTCTCAAACCAATGGGCTAACTTGCCTTGAAATAAGAAAAAATCCTTCTTCCCAGAACCCAGTCTAGTCAGATTTCCTAACCTGCTGATATCCTCCTAAGGAAAGTAAGGGGCTCTTTTGGAGGATTTTCTTATTGGTATAAATAAGCACAAGCAGCTGAGGTCCACAGACTGCACTGCCACCCCGAGACTTCTAGAAGGGATAACTTTGGCCTGCTCCTACTAGCTGGATCAGTGGGACTTAAATGCCAGTAAATTATGGAAAAAATTGTACTCTGACTCCTGTTCAATTATCCTAATTAAGGAGATTCAAACAACCAGAGCCTTCTGATGGCACCACCTGTAGGTTGTAACCTTTACAACTAGTTTCAGTTGGTCACAAGCCACCCCTAATATGTCCCACTAAGCACATCAATGTGTTAATGACACACAGCCTTCCAAGAGTTCCATCAAGAACCTGCTCTTAATGTAGCAAGCCATACTCAAAGGAGTCAAGAGCTAAAATACTGGCTGCTGTACCAAGAAGACATCCTCTGCACGGATGATTTGAGAATGTAGCCCACACAATCCATGCACAGAGGAAGCCAGCACTAAGAGGACTTTCTCTGAAGTCCATTCATCTTTGGAAACAACATTCTGAGTGGTCGAAACCACTCTGCTTGATGAGTAAGGTCTCAATGTGGTCCACTTCCCCCCATGTTGCAAGCTAACCAAGCATCTGCTAACTGGTCTCTTTAAGATCTTCCATTGGAAGTTTGTAGCTCATTATGAAGGGAGGAGGTGGTGCTTGGCCTGGGCTATCTGGCCCCTGCTTCTTTGCACAGTTTATACAGATGTAATCTTCATTTTCAGCCATTTCTGGAGATACACCAACACAAACTTGATGAAACCACTCATCACAGCCACCATCACATTGCACCCAGTCTACCTGTAGAAGATAAAGATTAGGAAATGTTTAGTATCGTAACAGTAAGACCAGAATAAAAGCAAACCAAAGAGCTTTCTTGGCTTAAAGGAGAGCAAACAATTGGGATATCCAGAGATAGATATGACTTCTTATGGGGTTATTTTTCAAAGAAAGAAGCTGATAAGTTAATACCCCCAAATTATAGTTTACCATAGTGTGTCCACAAAATTAGGCCTCTTAGGTACTCTATTACCTCATGAATACCTGGGGTTCCGTGTGAGGCAGAAACATGATTGGGGAATACTTGACAAAAAAAGAAACTTCTAATAGAGCAGCCAAGTAGTTTTAGCTAATATTAACAGTTTCTAGGCTCTAAGACAATGCAATTAACAATCAAGAAAAGGAAGAGTACAACAATGTGAGGCAATCCTGTGGATTAGCTTTATTTCAAAGAGATAAGCCAAAGTACTAAGAGCATTAAATACCTTTTTAGAAAAGCAGTCACATAGGCCACTTTTAAAACTACTATTTTTTATTCTTCTCTTCTTCCGTTACAAATACAACTCCCTATAAAAAGTTAGCAAATATCAGAGGTCAAATCTTACAAGTTAACCAATTACAACAGTCAAAGACACAGGTCAATAGATTACTCTGGGGTTTAAAATTAGTCTGAAAAAATGACAAGTGTCAGTGGCAGATGCCAGGCCAACACTAATCCTTTAGGGCCTACAGTGACTACAGGAGACAGGAAAGGACTTTGGCTTGGTGACTTTACACCTTGGTGTTTTCAGTAAGGCAAGGTAGTGTAACTTCAGGCTTTTCTGTTTGGAAGGCGATTGTGGTTCTTACACTTAATGTCACAGTAGACAAGATTCTATCAAGATGCAAAGAGCTAGTCCTCCTCCTTCACAATACAAAGGCTGATCACTGTGGTGGTGATACAGGAAGCCACTTAAAACCATGAACTTTATCAGACAGCCAGTGGAGAACAAAAGAGGCCTTGGGCTAGGTAAGTAAGTTTTATTCAGGGAAAGTGAGTGGTTTTCAAAATGTTTCCGTAGCTTGTAAAATTTACAACAATCATGTCAGTAATTTTGGACTTGTAATAAAAGATGGAAAAATTATTTATAAAATATTGTCCTTTGGCTTTTGTTAACTTTTATCATTTCTATTTTAAGTACTCTTAAATATTTGTATTTTTCTAAAAATTTTTTTTTCTTCCCATAATCAAATTCTTTAGGTGTTCCCCTTAGGCATATAGTCTTACTGCATAGTCCAGGCTAGCCTGAAACTTCATCTTTGGTCTAGCACTCCACCAGGCTCAAAGGAGATCCTCTGTCTTAGCCTTCACAATGTTGGGGTCTCAGAGGCAAAGTTTTAAGTTTATTAAAGGAAACTATACACTTAGAACTTGAGTGTGGACTTTAAGACATTCTAGATGATTCAGACCACTGATGTCTCTTTGTGATATTGCTTCCTGTAAGTTCAGAGCAACTTAACTACTCCCACCTAAACTAAATTCTATTTATTTGTAACTGTATGTTTTGCCTCAAAAGAAAGCAAAAGTATAGTTAAGAAACAGATCACAATGACCCTGCTATAACCAGCGAAAAGTTAGGAGATAACAGGCTGTAGAATAAAGTAAACATAAAGGAGCTATAGGAAAGTAAACATTTATAAACTGCTAACCATTGCAGGTGAACTAAAGATGCATGTTTTAGGTGTTTGGAGCTTATAAAGGAATTAGAAAAATGACCTGTGCTTCATGGAATTGCATAGATTTCGGATAATATGATTCCCCGCCCCAACCCTCCACCAAAGACAGTGTTTCTCTGTGAAGCCCTGACCGTCCTGGAACTTACACTGTAGACCAGGCTGCCTTGAACTCAGAGATGTGCCTGCCTCTGCCTCCCAAGTGCAGGGAATAAAGGTGTGAGCCATCATGCCCAGCTACTATGATGTTTTATGATGCTACTCCAACCAACAGATTCCTTCACTCCTACCTCTAACCCTATTAATCCAATCAAGACATTTATGCTAGTCCATAGTAAAAAATGCTACCAATTTAGGGGAAAAAAAAAATCATTCTATGGTTTTTAAATTTTTCACTGTACCCACTGGCTTCCAGTTTCTAAAAACTAAATTTATTATTTCCTTTTAAGTAAGGAAGGCATGAGTCAGGCATGGTGGTACATGCCTTTAATCCCAGGACTTGGGAGATAGAGGTGAGCAGATCTCTGCGCGTTTGAGGACAGCCTAGTCTATAAAGTGAATTCTGAGACAGCTAAGGCTATTACACAAAGAAACCTTGTCTTGGAAAAATCAAAAAACCAAAAAGTTAATTAATATATATATATAAAGAAAAAGCAGTATTTTCTCTTGTGTGATTTTGACGAGAAGTATCTTCCTGTTCTATCTCTTCCACTATTTCAAAAAAGATACCATTTTTCTTGAGTTAGTCACTGATGTACAGATTCTACTGCAGCCTTCTAGTTATGGAACAATCTACCCTGATAATACAATAAGGAAAACTGTATCCTTCACTTAACAATTCAATTCATCTATGAACAATCAATCTGAATTCCACTGCCATATGAAAAGCCCCACAGGATCACAAGCAAAAAAAAAAAGTTCAGAATGTCAACTGAAACCACAGACAATTCTGAGAGAGGCGACAACCTATGCAGTAACCTAAAAGTTCCTAAGCGTGGAATCTGGCTAACTGCATTCTACATTCTAATAGTCACACCTACCTTCATTCACTGTTCAGGGAAAAGGGTTTCATCATTCAGTAAATTAAAAAAAATAGTAATTAACTAATTCCTCCAAAATGCAAGTCGCATTAATTTGAGAGGTGCAAGCAAGAGGACCTCTTGAAGCCTTACAGGTAGCATAGCAAGACCCTAGATTTTAAAAACAAACAAAAAAACCTACATCAACTATGAGCTGATAAATTAACCAGTAAAAATCTAGTAATACAGTACAAATAGGTTACTGTGTTCTATGTAAGAGAAACAGGGCCAGAAAGATCTCTTGTAGGAAGAGCACTTGCTGCCAAGCCTGACAATCAATATGAATTGATGTCTTGGGTGGATTCCACACGGTGAAGAGAGAACTGACTACTATCCTCTGACTACCATGTGAACACTGCCCCCCACAGACACAGACGTTAAGTAATATATTGAAGTTGAGTGTTTAACAGCTCAGTGCTAAGAATGCTTGCCTAGTATCTTTAAGGATTTAAAAACCTGGGTTTTATTCCAGTATAATCAAGAGAAAAAGAAATGGAATGTGAAAAGAGGGAAACAGTATATCATCGTATGTAAAATGATTATTCTTTTTTTATTTTTTTGTGAGACAGGGTCTCACTATGTAGCTCTGGCTGTCCTCGTATTCAGAGATCCGCCTGACTCTGCTGTCTGAGTTCTGGGATTAAACCATACACCACCATGCTCAACTATGATTGTTTATTCTAATGCTGAAAATAAAAAAAAGCTACTCAAATATTAACCTAAAAGAATTTCTTCTTTTAAACATGTTTCACTGTTAACACAAAGACAGATACAGGAGCAGACTTCAGGGAGAAAAGGCTTCTCTGGATTTTAAAACATTTCTGAAATACCTCTATATTGTTATAAAATTAATTTTAGCTCAAACTTCATAAATGATGGAAGAAACAGCCTTTCAGAACCCTTCACAGTACTCTGGTGTTATCTTTCTTTACTCTTTGTAAGTTGTTTTGAAATTGAAGCTAGGAACATTCAAGTAACCACTGAATTTTTCTATTTTTAGAAAAAATAACAGCCATTACTGATAGGAGAAATGATGAAGGGACATTCAGCTAAAAACCAATGAACTCTAAGGTTTTTCTTATTTGCATGATATTTTCCTGAAAAAGTGTTTTTCTTATCTGAAGCTATATATTATATGTTAGACACTTAACTACAAATTTAAAAAGTTGGAAATTCTTATTAGTAAAACTAGTGCCAGAAATAAACCGCAAAATAGCAATTACAGATGAAATATTTATAATCTGAAGTAATCTGTATAGAATTAACAGAGAAATATAACATTAAATTTATTTCACTTAAGCTAATGATGGGGAAAAATACATTATGCTCATCTTTAACTGTTATAGACATTTTCCCTGAATATGTAGCTAAATCTATGTTCTATGAAAATGTACCCACACAAATACCAACTATTGTAGGAACAAATTTCATGGTTCATTTAAAAGTAATGACTACCTCTTTACACTTATATAGCACTTCCTGTTATGAAATGTCTTCACAGACAATGTTCTCTCTTTTTCATAAGTTAATTTTATATTTAATTATATAGTGAATGGGGTGGTAGTACCTGTAGTGTTTGCATGCTGAAGGAAGAGGACAGGATAGTCAGTGAACTGACATATTGTTAGCACTGAAATTACTGAAAATTAGCTAAAGAAGAAGAGAGAAGAAAGATCTAACAGCAATGAGCGACTAATATTTTCATAGCCAAAGAAGAAAAGCTAATCTTCCATCAGCCTGTTTAGTAAATAAACAAAAAATTATTCAGGAGTTGGAAACCTGATTAGAGAACCTCAGTTGGAACAGTCAAAGAGCCAGGGTTGGCTTTTAAAAGGTTTTGGGGTTCTACCACTAGTAAGTTCTGTAAGTTTGGTCACATCAGATATGCAAATGTGAGGAGCCAGAACAAGAGACCTCTCAGGCCCTTTCAGGCTCTAAAATTGTGCTAAGTACTTAAATTCAGAAGGCTGAGTGGGGCACCCCCTTCAAGAAACAGTGGTTTTATTTATCTTTCCTTTTTTTTTTTTTTTTTTTTCCCTCTGTGTAGCTTTGTGCCTTTCCTGGATCTCGCTCTGTAGCCCAGGCTGGCCTCAAACTCACAAAGATCTGCCTGGCTCTGCCTCCTGAGTGCTGGGATTAAAGGCGTGCGCCAACGCTGTCTTATCTTTCTTTTTTTTTTTTTTTTTTTTTTTTTTTTTTTTTTTCGAGACAGGTTCTCTGTGTAGCTTTGCGCCTTTCCTGGAGCTCACTTGGTAGCCCAGGCTGGCCTCGAACTCACAGAGATCCGCCTGGCTCTGCCTCCCGAGTGCTGGGATTAAAGGCGTGCGCCACCAACGCCCGGCTCTTATCTTTCATTTTTAAGCTGAGGAATATTTCCCACTCTAAACAATGAAGGGTCTGAGAATACACTCAAAATTATAAACTGTGCGTGTGGTGTCAGGTCAACAGCAGCTATCTTCCTCTACTGCTCCACCTCACTTTTGACACAGGATCTCTCACTGAACCTGGAGCTCAGCAAGCAGCTCAAGTGTGGCCTTGAAAAGTTTGGGGGTTCCACCTGTCTCCACATCTGCCCTCCCTTTCTCCCCATTTTGCCTCAGTGCTATTGTCACAGACATGGCTGTGATGCCCAGCTTTTATATAGGTTCTTGTACTCAGAACCTTAGATGTAAGCACTTCACAGCTGAGCTTTCTCCCTAGCCCTTTAAAATAATAGGTTTTAAAATTTATTGTTGAGACAAGATCTCACTAGGTAGCCCAACTTGGTTTCTAACTTGAAACCTTCCTTTTCTCTGCCACCCAGATGCTGAATTACAAATGTGTACTGCCACAATGGCTCCTTATTAGTATTCTTGACAGGAAGAATAAAAGTTTCCAATCACTTAAAGAATTGAGATCCTCCCCCCCAATTAAGTCTGTCCATTTCTCCCAGAAATTATCATAACTATAATCTAAAAAATAGCCAACACAGAATTACTGTACTTAAAATTTAGAGTTAAGAAAGTTACTACATGTACATGAAATAAAAATAATAGTCCACATGAGAGTCAGAGGACAACTTGAGGAAGCTAGTTCTGTACTTCTGCCATGTAGTCCTTGGAATGAACTCAGATTGTCAAGCTTCGCAACAAGCACCTTTAACCACTAAGCCATCTACTAGCCTAGGCTGAAAAATTCTAAGAATACCATTAAGAGTATGAATTATTTGCTTAAAAAAATCATATTCTATTTAAGAGAGTATCCTTTATCTAGAGTGTGAGTAACCTAAGCATGGACTTTTTTCAGGTTATTGTGGCTAATAGACCAGCCATCTAGTTCTGAATTACACCAAGGGAGGTTGGAAGAGTGGTTTGAAGCCTGACCTGCACACTGTGTATGAAATACACTGCTTGCCAAGAGTGTCAAGGGACTTTTCTATCCTTCTGTGTATCTCTAATAAATGACTTAAAAGAAAGCATTTCTCCACTAGGCACACTTAAGTAGCTTCACTATTTAAAATGGTTTATAAAAACTGTAGAAAAAATGATGCTAGAAGTCCAAATCCTGGAATCACAAATAGTTATCATTTTACACACACATCTCCACAAGCATCATTAGCTCTGGCCCTTTCACACCCGTCGATGAGCCCTTGCACCTCACCTTGTCCTTACACGGCCTTTGGCAGTTCTGAGCTGCGCACACAGCATTCTCATCATCAGACTCCTCTGCTCCTGACCAGTCATACTTTGAGGGGATATCCAGCACTTTTTTCTCTCTTTTCCTCTCAGTACTCTCTTTCACAAGCTCAACTTTGGCTGCAGCAGCCTTTTCTTTCTTTTTCTTTCTCTCTTCTTCTTTCGCTAGCTTCTTGGCCAATTTGTTCAGCTCTTTTGATTTGTCCACATTTAATTTTAATTTCTTCTTTTTAGGTTTATCTATTTTCTTTAGCTCCTTGGTCTTCTGTTTTCCTTCTCCAAAAAACTGTTCTACCTTCTCCAGCTTCCGCTTTCGTTTCTTCTCTGAAGAATCCTTTCCTTTCATTTTCAGTGGTTTCTCTTCCATGCTATCATCCTTCAAAAATATAAAATTAACCAGAATTTTAATGCAAAACTTCAAAGAAATAGTGCCATTCTATTCTGTAAGGCACTTAGAACAAATTAGACACAAAAAGTAGAATAGGAGGTGAAGGAAAGGAAACAGACTTATTGTTTAATGGTACAGATTTCCTGTTTGGGATGATTACAGAGTTGTGGGAAGCTGGGCATTGGCGGTACACATATGTAATTTCAACACTTGGAAGGCAGTGGCAAGGGGATGCTGAAGGTTGAAGGACAGCCTGGTCTATGTAATGAGTGTGTCTCAACTTCCCAGGTCCCAAAATGAGTTCTAGGGATGGACTGTGGTGGTATTTACATATAATATGAATGTACATAATACAAGTGGTCTACTCAAAAAAAAAAAAAAAAGGTAAGATGATAGCTTTTGTGATGTACCCACTGCACCAAAGATTTTTTTTTCAGATTTATTTATTTATTATGTATACAGTGTTCTGCCTACATTTATGCTTGCAGGTCAGAAGAGGGCATCAGATCTCATTATGGATGGCTGTGAGCCGCCATGTGGTTGCTGGGAATTGAATTCAGGACCTCTGAAAGAGCAGATGTGCTCTTAGCCACTGAGCCATCTCTCAGCAGGTAGATCATTCATAAAGCCCTGAATTTGATCCCCAGCATACCATAACACCAGATGTGTGTGTAGGGTGTGTGTGTGCCTATAACCCCAGCACGTGGGAGGTAGAGGCAGGAAGATCAGAAGGTTAAGGTCATCCTTTGCTTCTCAGAAAGTTTGGACTGCCAAAGTCCCTGTCTCAAAGAAAAAAAGAAAATAAATAAGAAACTGAATAAGCCAAGTACGGTGTGCACACTTTTAACTGCCCAGCACTCTAGAGGCAGAAGTAGGTGGATCTCTTTGAGATCAAAGACAGTCGAGGCTACATAGTGAGACCCCTTTGAGAGACAACATTCAATGAAGAAAAAAGAATAGAAAATAATACCAACCCTATATTCAGGAATGGATTGCTCATGCCTATAATCCTAGCATGATCAAAGGAGATGTAACACCAGTATGAAATACAAACTGCTAATGTAAATGCAGTACATGACTGTGAACTCTCCTTTCCAACTCATGTAGTTCTGCTTAACCCCCCCTTACCTTTTTTCCTGTGCACAGGCACACACCTGTGGCATGTGTATACATATGTATGTAAGTTCCAATGTGTGTGGAAGCCTGAAGTTGGTATCTGTGTCTTCCTCAATCACTCTCCACCTTATACAAACCAAGGTATGCTTTCTTGCTGAACATGGAGCTCACCGTTTTGGCTAGTGTGACTAGCTAGTTTGCTCCAAAGATTCCCTGCCTGTCTCTCATACACTGGGATTATTTAATGGCCAAGATCACCTAGGTTGTTGTTGTTGTTGTTTTTTTTTTTTAATATAGGTACTAGAGCTCCAAACTTTGGTCCTCATATTGGCACAGCAATCACGTTACCTACTGAGCCATCTCCTCAGCCCCACCTTCTAAAAATTACCACATATACCCAGTTCTAAGACAACTGTTCTAAAACTGTTTGATTTTTTTAAAGAGACATTTAAAATTATATGTATGTATGTATGTGTTTCTGTGTGGATATATGCTTATAAGCTGAGGGGTTTTTGAAATAGAGAAGAGGGCCTTCAGATCCCCTGGAGCTGGAGTTACAGGTGGTTGTGAGCCATCCAACATGGGTGCTTGGATATTCTCTTAAACACTGAGTCATCTCTCTAGCCCCTAAACTGCTTGATTTTTGTTTGCTTGTCTGTCTCAGGCTGGCTTCAAAGTAGCCAAGGATGACTTTTATTGCCTGATCTTCCTGCCTCCACTTCCTCTGTTTTATGTCTGCCATGATACTTGGCTAAACTGTTTTTTAATTCTTGCTTTTTTTCAAGCAGAAATAAAAGAACTATTATATAAAATTTCAATAAAGAAAACAAAGGAGCCCAGAAGGCGGCGCATGCCTTTAATCCCAGCACTCAGGAGGCAGAGCCAGGCAGATCTCTGTGAGTTCAAGGCCAGCCTGGTCTACAGAGCGAGATCCAGGACAGGTACCAAAACTATACAGAGAAACCCTGTGGGGGTGGGGTGGGGGTTGGGGGGGGGGAGACATAGAGACATAGAGACAGACAGACAGACAGACAGACAGACACACACACACACACACACACACACACGAACAAATATTTTTGCTTTAATCAGAGAACAGAACTGCCAAATTACTACACACTCAGCCATCCCTTTGACAGTATATGTGATACTACTAAGGAACATGGACATGTTAAATATCTTTAAAAAAATCACTATTGAAGTCAGTATGAAGCCCATACCTCCATGATATGTAAGAATCTGTCCTCTGAGGGTGGATGTGTGGCCTGCAGAATCCGCCATATGTGTTGTGTCTCATCCAGAGACACTTCTAGGAGGTCTCCAACCATCATGAGTTCTTCCAACTGGGCTTTCGCTCCAGGAGACAGCTCCAACACTGGAGGCTCCAGACTTCGGGGGACCAAAGGGCTCTTCCGAGGCTGCTTCCTTGGTGTGCTTGAACCTTTCCCCAAAGCATCAGGAAACAAAGAAGTTGAAATGGTACACAGATGTTTTCACAGTAAATGTTTAGGAAAGGAATTTACCTCTCCCTCTATAGTAAATTTAGATAACTGAATTCATTATATCACTATCAAAAAAGGGTTTTCTGCATGTTTTTGCTGGGGGGGGGGGAGAACAACCCCCTCCCAAAGAAATTATTATGTTGCCTAGAGTGGTTTCAAAAGGTCCCCTCATTTCAAGCTCCCAAGTAGCTAGACTTTAAAATAAAAATGAAATAAAAAAAAAAATGAATATAGGATGTTGGGGACATGGCTCAGTGCGCAAAGTATTTGCTACACAAGCATAAGAACCCGAGTTTGGATCCCCAGCACCCCCCCCCCTCCAGGAAGCTGGGTATGGCAGTTGGCAACTCTAACTGTAACCGAGGGCTGTGATATGGAGCAGCCAAAAATCCCCGGGGCAGCCTGTCTAGTCCATCAGTGGCCTTCAGGTTCAAATGAGAGATCCTGTCACAAAAACCAGGACTGAAACTGATAATGGAAAACACCCGACATCAACCCTATGCCTTCGAGCACATATACACCCCCACCCCTCACGAAGCTAAAATTCTAAGGGCCACCCTCAATAGCTGATTTACAGTGTAAAACTGGTTCTTACAGGGCAGTGGTGGTGCACACCTTTAACCCCAGCACTAGGAACTAAAGGCAGAGGCAGGCAGATCTCTGGGAATAAGAGGTCATTATCCAGAGCAGTGAAATAAAGTATTACTTATTTTCTCTGGGTAGAAGAAAAATGAACATCATTGAGAAAACATTCACCAAAAGAAAGAACTTTCTAACAATTAAGAATAGCAAAACAATGTTTGATTTAAAAACATTGTTGCTCTTGCAATATACAGGTTCAATTACCAGCACCCACATGGTTAGCATACAACTACCCATAACTCTAGCTCCAAGGGATCTAATGTCTTCTTTTGACTTCTTTAGGCACTAGGCATAGACACAGTGCACATACATACAAGCAGGCAAAACACTCACACACATTTTAAAAAGAAAAAAAAAATTAAGACAAAATAAAACAACAACAAACCCCATAATACTGAAGCCTAACCAGGTACAGTGGCACACATTTGTAATCCCAGCACTCAGGAAGCTGATACAAGAGGACTGCTGTAGGTCTGAAGCCAACAGAGGATTAAACTAGCTAAAGTTAGAGTAAGACTCTATCTCTAAACACCCCCCCAAAAAAACTCCACAAAAGAAAAAAATACCCAAGGCCAGCATGAATTTTTTTTTTTTTTTTTTTTTTTTTTTTTTAAGATTCAGCTGGTACTGCTCAAGCAGAGGGTAAGTGAAGGTCTGCCAGAGATTATACAAATGTGACTACGAGACCTATACCATTTTCCTAGTTAGGACTCTGTAATTCTATCACCTTTTCAGGCTATCATCTGATGACAGAAAATGAAAACCCGATTTGGACTTTCTCCAACCACAATAATGTTTTCAAGTTCTTTTGGTAAGTGACAATCAGGTATGTATTCAAGAGGGATTAACAACCTGAATTAATAATGTCTTTTCTATCTGTTTCAACTTACTTTCTACACATATATAATTTTTTTAAAAAATTTTATATATATATATATATATATTTAAAGATTTATTTATTTATTATGTATACAGAAGAGGGCGCCAGATCTCATTATAGATGGTTGTGAGCCACCATGTGGTTACTGGGAATTGAACTCAGGTCCTCTGGAAGAGCAGTCGATGCTCTTAACCTCTGAGCCATCTCTCTAGCCCCCATATTTATATTTTATGTATGAGTGCTCTGCATATATGCCTGAGGCAAGAAGAGGGCATCAGATCCTATTACAGATGGTTGTCAGCCACCATGTGGGTGCTAGGAATTGAACTCAGGTCCTCTGGAAGAGCAGCCAATGTTCTTAACCACTGAGCCATTTCTCTAGTCCCGTTTTTTGTTTTTTTTTCTCAGTGCTGAGGACCAAACCTAGGCCCTGCACTTGTTAGGCAAACACTCTATCAGATTTGTTTATTTTGTATTTACCGTGTGAGTACAGCCACGGCATGTGGGGTTAGACGACAGTGTCTTTGTTGAGAGTCCTTGTTGAAGGGCTTGTTTTCCTGCTGTGCTGTTTACTGCAGACTAGCTGGCCAGGAATTCCTAGCCAATCTCCTGCACCAGCACTGGATTACAGAGGAAAGCCACTGCAGCTAGCATGTTTATGAGGGTTCTAGAAATCAGACCTAGGTTGTCAGATTTGCATGGCTGGTGCTGAACCATTTCCCAGGCTCACTTCTGTTTTTATAAAGACATGGTCTCATGTAGTCCAGGCTGGCCTTAAACTTGCTATCTAGTTAGGAAAGAACTTGACCTCCGGGGCTCTCCTGTCTAAGAGCTTGGATGACAAGCATGTGCCAACACGCTCCAATCCTACACCTTTCCAAGAGTAATTATTACCTTGAGAACAACTCTTAGAAGCAGAAGAATATGCATGTTCTGCACAGAACGAAGGTGCTGTCCACATGTGAGTAACCACTTCCTCAGATTTGATGGGAATTTCTTCATCACAAAAGAGATTGGGTTCCAGACTACTGGAGGACTTCACACTGGCTGTATCCTAAAGAACAAGGAGAAGTTATCAGAATTATAACCCCTTAATCTGCAAAAAGCAATAAATGAATGCTTTCAGGTTAAAAACTTCTGACATGGGGCTAGAGGGATGGTTCAGCAGTTAAGAGCACTGGCTGCTCTTCCAGAAGTCCTGGGTTCAATTCCCAGCACCTACATGGCAGCTCACAACTGTCTGTAACTCCAGTTCCAGGGGATCTGACACCTTCACACCAATGTACATAAAGTAAATTTGAATAAATTATTTAGAAAATTTTCACGTTAAGACACAAAAACAAGCCCGGTAGTGGTGGTGCACGCCTTTAATCCCAGCACTCGGGAGGCAGAGGCAGGTGGATCTCTGTGAGTTTGAGGCCAGCCTGGTCTACAAAGCAAGTTCCAGGAAAGGCGCAAAGCTACACAGAGAAACCCTGTCTCACCCCCCCCCCCCCGCCGCCCAAAAAAAGACAAGACACTAAAAACATGACATCAAAATTAACTATGATTAAAAAAAAAATAAAAAAAAATTAACTATATTACATAATACAGAAAGTAACAACTGAGCATGCACAAGCGCGCACACACGCACCTTAAGTGACGAGCCAAAAAGAGAAAATTACACTAAAAATATCTACAAAGATACCATTAAATAATCTACCTCCCAAATCTATTTATTACCATAAAAACATCCTTACTGGAGCTGGAGAGATGGCTCAGCAGTTAAGAGCACAGCTGCTATTCCAGAGGACCCTGGTTCAATTCCCAACTCCCACGTGGCAGCTCACAGCTGTCTATGACTCCAGTTCCAGGGGACCCAACACCAACAACAAAAAAATCCTTACTAACAAGAATCCTATTTTTTTAAAAAAATTTTAATTATGTGTGCATGTATGTGACTGTACATTTGATTATAGGTACCCATTGAGGTCAGAATTATTGGCTCCTCTTGGAGCTCGAATTACAGGCAGTTGTGAGCTATCCAATGTTGGTGTTAGGAAACAAACCCAGGTCCTCTGCAAAAGTAGTATGTGCTCTTAACCACTGGAACCATCTCCTCGGCCCTAAGTTAGTAATTGATGATCTTTTAACAGAAATATAAAATGGACTTAAGAGGAAGAAGGAAAGTTCAAATGTGACATTTTAAGACACAAGCAATTTCATCCCTTCTAAAGGTTTTCAAACCCACGTACTCTTACCAACTGCCCTTAAGTAATACAATAAAGAAGTTGAATGGCAATATACAATTTCTACAATTCTGACAGTTCTAGTTCATCTTAGTTTTCATTATCACTTAACTTTAATTAATTTTATTTCCTGTGGTAGTAGTAGTTGTCTTTAGTTGTTAGTAAGTGTATTTCTATGTTTGATTTGTCTAATCACAGAGTGTCTTCTTTCTAAGTAGTACTGGGCATTGAGCTATCAAGAAAGTACTGCTCACTAAGAAAACCCCAAATAAAATCAAGAGGTAGGTGGATCTATCTCTATTGAGTTCAAGGCTAGCCTAGTCTAGATAATGAGTTCCAGGCCAGCTAGGACTACATAGTAAAAACCTTGTCTCAACAAAAGAAAAAGAAAAAGGAAAAAAGGAAAGGGAAAGAAATGGAATACAATAAGGTAGGGCCACAAATAGCTCATCAGGTAAGGGTACTTGCTGCAAAGCATGATAACTTAAGTTCGATCCCCAAGACCCATGTGGTGGAAGGAAAGAACCGACTGACTTCCACAAGCTGTCCTATGACCTCCACACATGTGTCATGGTGTGAATGAGTATCTGCAAACAAATGTGATTTTAAGAAATTTAAAATAAAGTTGATGCTTCCTTGAGAAACCATACCCAAGATCAATTTCTGGTATCCCCATACATGCACACCCATCCACATACACATATACATAACTATATACTCACACATACTCACACACCTACATTTATACACATAAGACTCAACCACAGAATTTTTAGATTTGAGAGATGGTTAAGTGGCTAAAAGCACTTGCAACTCCTGCAGAAGACTGGGGTTTGATTCTCAGGCAAAGTACTCATACACATAAAAAAATGAAACAAAATAAACTTTTAGATATGGTAAATACTTTAAGCAAGCATCGGGACACAAAATCAACAGAAAAATTAGTAGCTTCAGGTGGGAGATGGGTCACAGTCATTAAAATGCTTGCTGCTCAAACATAAGAATGCTGAGTCTGATCCCTAGAATCTATGCAGAAAAATAAAGCCAGATACGGCAGCACATCTGTACTCTAGGAACGGGGAGGTGGAGACAGAAAGTCCTGAGGCTTCCTGGCCCAAGGCTGTGGAGATGGCTTTGTGAGTAAAAGTGCTGCACAAGTGCGATGACCAGAATCTGCACCCCCGAGACTGAGGAAACACCTGACTGGGCAAGGCAACCATCAGTGTTTAAGATGGAGACAGAAGATCTCGAGGGCAAGATAACCAGCTGAATCTGAGAGCTCCGGATTCAACAAGAGATCCTGCACCAACAAATGAAGTGGAAGGTGGCTGAGAAAGACACACCCAGCATCAATTTCAGACCTCAACATAAAAATGTTTATGCAAAACCCATTGGCCAGGTGGTGGCGGCGCACACCTTTAGTTCCAGCACTTGGGAGGCAGAGGCAGGCAGATCTCTGTGAATTTGAGGCCAGCCTGGGCTACAAAGCTAGTTCTAGGACAGCCAGGACTATCCAAAGACTTCCTGTCTAGAAAAAAAAAAAAAAAAAACTCAAAAAACCAAAACAAAAGATAGTCAATGGGTACAGACAGAATCCTAATTCTCTGAAGAATGTCATTATATCAGAGTACCAAGTTCCCAGGTTATAGACACAGATTCTAACAGAGCAACCAAGTCACACATGAAACTACTGCCTACTTCTAGGTCTCTCTGCAGATTCAGATGTTATTACTAGGCAAACCCCAAAGGGTTTACATCTAACACACAGTGCTAATGAAAGGCCAACCAGATCTAACACAGGTGCTGAAGTCAGTTGTAGTGTCTCTAACACAACAATCTGTACCCCTGCAAATGCTAACCAGGGGCAAAGTATGACACTGTATCTATCTCTCTGTAAGGAAGGCAATTATTAAGAGAACAGAAGAATAGAACAGGTAGGTCCCCACCAGGGAATTACTAAAGCTTGGTGCAGAAATTCCCAAGTAGAAAAACTTTGCCTCCATCAAAAAACAAGCACTTGAGTGCTTCAAACTAATACCACAGAGTAGCCTTATAGTCCAAGGCTAGGTCCAGAACCCAATACTCTTGAATCAGAACCATTAACTAAGTGAATAGCAGAGACTGCTAACTAGAAATGACCTGCACAGCTCAAACTAACCTTCCATGACCAACACTGGCCAATCTTGACTGCTTTTATTCTAATATGGTGGGAATTACATGCTAGAAACAGAACACAAAGCACTCACTCTAACTGAACAAGAGCATCTTCAAAGTGGGAGATCATTCCTGTACCCTGTTGTCTTATGCTACAGAAAGTCTCTTTTGTTACAACCTAACCGTTTGCCCCTTGCAATGTACTATTTTCTTTTTATTGTTATGTGTATGTGCTTGTGTAAATGTATATGCAACACGTGTGAAGGAGCCTACAGAGACCAGCCGAGGGTACTGGATTCCTGGAATTAAGAGCTACAGACATTATGAGCTTCCACGTGGGTGCTAGAAACTGAATCCACGTCTTCTGTAACAGCAGTTAAGCACTTTTAGCCCCACCCACCCACTCACCCCCCAGCTATCATTTCTCCAACTGCATAGTTTTTTATTACATGAGAGGTGAATTCATTCAGTGCATCAGTCCCTTCCTCACCAACAGCGTCTAGCACATTGTGCAGAAAAAGAAGAGACCAGAGCAAAAGACTCTTAGTACATTTAGGATGGAATAGTTAGTTTTTGACTGACTAAACAGGGTTTCACCAAGCAGCCTATCTGGCCCGGAACTCACTATGTGGACTAGGTCTACCTCTGCCTCCCAACTGCTGGGAATAAAGGTGTGCTAAATGCCTGGCAAGCCTGGGATTTTTTAAATTTTTATTCTTTTAAATCTGAGACAGGATTTCTGTGTAGCTAGTGTAGGCTGTCTTGGAACACTAGACCAGGGATCTGCCTTTCTCTGCCTCCAAGAGCTGGGATTAAAGGTATGGGCCACCATACCTATGGCTTGGGATTCTTAAAATATACTGTACAGATCTTCTTTGGCAGTAATGAGGCAAGAACCCAGTGTCTCACACAACAGTCTACCAAAAAATTCCACCTTTAGCCTCCAGACTTTAACAACTCAAAGAAAATCTAAAAATGTTTTATCGTCAGGCGGTGGTGGCACATGCCTTTAATCCCAGCACTCGGGAGGCTGAAGCAGGCAGATCTCTGTGAGTTCGAGGCCAGCCTGGGCTGCAGAGTGAGTTCTAGGACAAACTCCAAAGTTACACAAGAGAAACCCTGTCTCGAGAAAAAAAAAAAAAAAAAAAAAACAAACAAAAAAAAAAAATCTTCACCACAAATGTAAGTTTTTTTGTTTGTTTGTTTGTTTTTTTCGAGACAGGGTTTCTCTGTGTAGCTTTGCGCCTTTCTTGGAACTCACTTGGTAGCCCAGGCTGGCCTCGAACTCACAGAGATCCGCCTGCCTCTGCCTCCCGAGTGCTGGGATAAGATTTTTTTTTTTTTTTAAAGTTTCAGTTTTGCTTTCTTTTTCCTTTAAGTTTTAAAAAACTGCTAACATCACATACTGAAGACTAATTTCTCTTCCACCCTCAGTCCTTAAATATCAGTGGTCAGCAGTTTTAAAAATAGAACTCACCAGATATGTATCCCTTGCCTGCCCCTATAATTACCTTCATGTCATAGCCATATGTCTCCCGAATATCTTCATCAGAATCTGTTTCTTCATCGTCGTAGTCCATTGTTTGGCGGGGGGAAGATGACACACTGTTTGCCACCCGGTTAAAAGCAGACTGCTGGAAACTAGGTAAGTGTCCCTAAACAACAAAGAAGAACAGACAAACAGACTAAACAAACATAGGTAATTAATACATGCTTTAACATCAACAAAATGTAACTAACTTACTTAAAAAGAAGCTAGCAGAAAATACATGATGCTACAGTCTACCTGAATATTTTCAGATAGTATTTCACTGAAATGACTTGAATTTTTACCAAAAGGAAGAAAAGCAAAGCTGTGTATGCTGAAGGAAGGTGATGCTACGGATCATATAACTGCTGGCAATTATAGCTGCTTTTCTATTTAAGTCAACAAGTTAAAATACATTTAATTTACTAGTCACAAATTGACAATTACTACCATGTGAAACACAAGAAGGCAAATTAGAAGCTGACCTGTAAGTCTGGATTGGCAGCTGCTTTCTGGAGTTCTGCACTGATAATCTTTTCAGTTTTTTCTCGAGCTGCTTGTTCCACCATACGTTGGCTTAACACAGAGAGTTTGGCCAGGGCAGAGGACAGTTCATCTGTGGCTAAGGCTTGCCGTGCTCTATCTTGCCAACTCATGGCACGTTCTGTCAAACACTGAAGTGCTTCTCCTTCAGGTAACCGTACAGGCAACTTCTGAAGGGACACCAGGAGTGACAGAATAGTCTCGAGCCTGGGCCTTCGAGATCTCATGCAAAGAGGGCAAAGGAATTTTACATCTTTAGCCTGCCAGTTGGATCCCTTTTTCTGGGAACTCGATTTTGGAAGGGGAACACAACTATTATGGAACCAGTCTTTGCAGAGCTCACACTGAAGCATAAACCCACTGGCTGTCTTGCGGCAAACACAAAATTTGACTTCTTCTATACGGTCCACAATGGTCATCTTGGCTAGGTTGGCTGCTCTGAGGGAATGCATGGCCTCAATCTCCTTTTGCTCTCGTTCTTTGAAAACTGCCACCTACACACAACAAGCATTTAATTAAAAGGAGTCATTCTAAAATACCCACAAAACGTCAAAGAATACCAGTGGCAATTTCCTGAAATGTGGGTTACCCTTCTTCTTCTTTTTTATTTATTTATTTTTTTGATTTTTTTTTTTTTTTTTTTTTTTTTTTTTTTTTTTTTTTTTTTTTTTTTTCGAGACATTTTTGTGTAGTTTGCGCTTTTGGATCTTGGTAGCGCTGCTCGACTACAGAGATCGCTGGCTTGCTCCGATGCTGGATTAAGGGTGCGCAAGGGTATTTTTGATTTTTCAAGACAGGGTTTCTCTGCGTAGCTTTGGAGCCTTTCCTGGAACTCAACTCTGTAGCCCAGGCCGGCCTCGAACTCACAGAGATCCGCCTGCCTCTGCTCTGCCTCCAAGTGCTGGGATTAAAGGCGTGCGCCACCACCTCCCGGCAGGTTACCCTTCTAGTTTTCACGTGAACATTTCTCATCTGTAAAATGAACAAACTGCTATGATATTTGATAATTTATATCAGAGTACTTTCTGTAGGGTACAGTATAAAGAGAGTATTTCTTGAGATCAAGCACTCATACCAAGTTCCTGGCTCTTGGACTTACATTACAGACTATTGATCTGCAGCACAACTTTTCTGGATCTCAGTTTTCTGAAAAGCGCACACATGCCACCAACCACAGTTTATAGTTTTAAGGATTAAATACAATAATACACCAAGGTACCTTAATCTGATACCCAGAACAACATTAACAGTAAGTAATGGTTTCCTGTTCCTCAAGGGCAAGTTTGATACAGATAAACATACTTACTTTCCTCTGGGGACCTCTCTATTTCAAGGTCAAGACTAAGAAAATGATTTTTTTCAAAAAGAAATGAGCAGAGATTTCATGGAAAATACCCATGCCTTTCATTCAGCTTTCCTAGAAATTAAAACTACCCTAAAAAAAAAAAAAGGTCTAATTTAAGAAAGGCTCTTAAAAGTGGCTTTTATCCATGTAGTTGATAATAATGTAAGGTGCCATTTCAAGATCATCACAACTTTTATGGCCCGGTGGTAGTGGGGCAGTGCATTCCTTTAATCCCAACACTCAGGAGGCAGAGGCAGGTGGAGCTTCTGTGAGTTCAAGGCCAGTCTGGTCTACAAAAGAGAATTCCAGGACAGCCAGGAATGCTACAGAGAGACACTGCCTTGAAAAACAAACAAACAAACAAACAAACGAAAAAGAAAAAAAAAGGTGACTTTACTTATTCTTGCTACAAATAAATAAATATTAGAGGTGAAAAAAGAGAGGAGGTCCTACAAAGAAATTCACTTTCTTATAGAAAAAGCTTATTAACAGGCAAAAAATATAACTTTTGGTAACTACTGAGCAGGCAAGGGTATAGCTCAATAGAACATTCTAGCATTTAAGAGACCCACATTTAATCCCAAGAACCACAAAAAAAAAAAAAATATGAACAAAACTACGCAGTAAAGTATGGACTAATATGATGGAATATTTTATAAGTATTAATGTAGAGAAAAGGGGCTAGCTAAAGAAAACCACCCTGACCCTGGAGCCCAGAACTAGAGAAAGATGGCTCAGACCAGGGCTGAAAGAAACAAAGTTTGGCTCAGATCAGGGCCATCTTTGCCCCTGGCCAACTGACCTGTGAAACCAACCAATCACAGAGAAGGACAGTAGCACCCTGGTCCTGGAGCACAGCACCAGGGAAAGAAACACAGCCTGGGTTTGGGACCTGAGTCAGAGAAATGAACACTTTATCCCCAAACCCAGAACCAAGGAAACATGCCCTGACTCTGAAACCAGTACCAAAGAAACATTCTTGAGCCAGGCGGGCGGTGATGGCAGGGCACGCCTTTAATCCCAGCACTCGGGAGGCAGAGCCAGGCGGATCTCTGTGAGTTCGAGACCAGCCTGGGCAACCAAGTGAGTTCCAGGAAAGGCGCAAAGCTACGCAGAGAAACCCTGTCTCGAAAAACAAAAACAAAAACAAAACAAAACAAAAAAGAAATAAAGAAAAAGAAAAGAAACACTCTTGGTCCCTGGAATCAGAGTCAGTGAAAAAAATATATCCTGGCCTTAGAATTAATGTCACAAAGTCAAGAAAAGGCCAGCAAAGAAACATAGTTTGATTCTGAAATCAGAGCCATCTCTGCCCCTAGCCCAACTAAACTGACCAATCCTGGGCAGAAAAAAACCAACCAATCACTGGTTGACTCTGCCCCCAAGACATCCTAGATAAACCGCCCTGCTTGGTCAGTTGTTGGCTGTTCTCTCCACCCTGGTAGAGGCAGCCACTCTACTGAACTCCTCAAATAAATCTCTTTCTCAAAAGAGTTTTGGGTGTGAAGACCTTCATTCACTGGTGCAGAGCAGAACCTTGCTGAGACATTCCATAGCGGACACAGCATGGAGGAGCTGAAAAAGTAACACTTTCTCTGGAGCCAGAGGAGATTGCTACATTTTTGCAGGGGTTTCCCCTTTTGCAGAGTGAAGCAAAAGAATCAACATCTTAGGCTGGAGAAGCAGAGCTCTGCTATGAAGCCACCTTAAGTGGGGGCTGAGCAAAGCTCAGCTGTAGCAGCTCTCCAGGAGAGGAGCAGTATTGCTATACCCTGCAGGGAGACCATCCCCCCATCACACCAGGTATAGCCTGACTTCCAAACAGTCAGGATACCCTTCCCTGCTGAACTGTCCTAGCAGTTCCAGGCCTGATTCTCCCAAGCAGTCAGCATTAACTTCCCCTCCAGGACTGAGCTGACCTAAGCCGCTCAAGGTATCTGGGATACCTTGCCCTCCAGGGCTGCTGTCTCATTGCAGCTCCAGCCGTGGCCTGACCTCCCAAGGTGACGGTCAGGATACCTCTCCCTCAAAGTTGCAAAACTCACATTTTGGTGACTGGACCAAACCCATAGAGTTGCAACAAACTTACAATTAAATGAACAACAATAAGTAATAAATGTGGAGCTTGGGGATATAACTCAGTGAGACAGCATTTGACCAGCATATATGAGGTCCAAGGATTAATTCCCAATAGCAGCACGCCCCGCCCCCCACCCCTGACCCAAAAAGAGAAGAAAAAAATAAACGAACCCTTTTGGGAAGAGAACAAAGAGTAAACTTTTTATACTATGATACACATACATTAATAAACAACACAGGTAAATAGATAGCTAAAAACCCGCTAACATCTTTCACAAAGCTTTGCATTCACAAAGCAAATTCAAGGTCCTTACCACCATGGCTGTATCTCTGGTCTCCTCCAGTCCTTCTTCTAAGTCACTCAAAGGCTCAAGGTCTAGGTCCTTCTCCTTTTCTTTTTCTATTATTTCTTTAACTTTTTTTCTTCTGTTTTTACCACTCCCATATACACCAATGTCAGTTCGGGGACTTAGCACCTGCAAAATTTAAAAAACATAACTCCAGTTTAAAAACAAACAAAAAAAAATCAAAACTCCTGACAGTGAGAGTAACCATTAATGGACCACTCATCATGTTCAAGGTACCTTTTTATTATCTTTAATATTTTATAGGCAGGATCTTACTCTGTGTAGCACAGGCTGGCCTACAATTTGTGGTGATTTTCTTGCCTCAGCCACCAAACCAGGGATCCATGTATGTTATTTAAATTTTCATAACAACTGTACATTACTGGCATTATTTCCCAGGTTTTATTGATAAGAGAGACAAGGGACAATTTGAGGAAAAAGGTTGAAATTCTGCTGTGGGATAATGCTCTTGTACACTGTAAAGATCTATCACTGAATTGGTTTAATAAAACGCTGACTGGCCAGTAGCCAGGCAAGAAGTATAGGTGGGGCGACCAGACTAGGAGAATTCTGGGAAGAGGATGGCTGAGTCAGGAGTTGCCAGCCAGATGCAGAGGAAGCAAGATGAGAATACCAAACTGAGAGAAGGTATCAACCTACGTGGCTACACATCTAGGTAAGATTTATGGGTTAATTTAAGTATAAGATCTAGACAGTAATAAGCCTGAGCTACCAGTGGAGCATTTATACGCAATATTAAGCCTCTGAGTCAATTATTTGGGAAGCGGCTGCTGGGTATTTGAGAACAGGCAGGCGGGAAAGAAACTGCCTACAAAATTCCAAAGTCTATCCTCTTTAACTACTGTGTTCAACTGCTCAAGATAAAAAGAATTAAATTTGTGCCTCTGAAGGATAAGATCTTTGAGTAGAGTCTAATAACAGAGGTTAAGGTATAAGATGGTTGCTTTTTCTGGATTCAGCACAAATTGATGAAGATGAGCTTGCCTAAGACTCCAGGTTTCAATTCAACATCTAACACTACCTAATAGAAATTAATATAATGATGACTACATTAAATGAAAAGAAACTTTCCCCAACACCACTACAGGGAGCCATTTATCAGCTGCTGTGAGAGTGCAGAAGAACACACACAGGAGCTACTCTTCACCTGTAACAACGTATGGCTGGAATTCTTCTTAAGGAAGGTCCGCCCAGTCCGTTCTCTCCAGGCTCGTGCTGCTGCAACCTGTGATTCCACTTGAGGCAATGCATCAAGACGCACAGGGATAGGGCGTCCTTTAGCAGATAAGCTCTCAAGCTGCTCCAAGTAAGCATAGTTGCTGCCACTCTGGAATGAAAAAAAGGAGATTCACACACAATTTTAACTCTTTCATGGTGTTTGGGAATATACTGTTAGAGGAAATTGGTTTAATTTAAAAAAAAAATATATATATATATATATAAAAACAAGGAATGGAACCTAGGCCTTGTATTAACTAGGCAGGCACTATACTACTAAGGGACATTTTCAGTCTTAGTGTTAACTTTTGTGCTAACCCAACTAGTTTTCTTTTCTACAGAAAGTTTATAAAAATTAATTTAAAAAATTTTTTTTAGAGACAATGTGTCAATTATGTTGCCCTGAATGGCCTAGAACTCACTTCATATTCAACAGAGATTCACTTGTCTCTGCCTTCCAAGGAATTAATTTTGTTTTGTTTTGTTTTGTTTTTTTTTGAGACAGGGTTTCTCTGTGTAACAATCCTGGTTGTCCTGGACTCCCTTTGTAGACCAGGCTGGCCTCAAACTCACTGAGATCCACCTACCTCTCCCTTCCAAGTGCTGGGATTAAAGGTGTGGGCCCAGCGATGGAATTAATTAATTTTTTTTCAAGAGGAATTGATTTTTTTAACAAAGATTTTCTTTTAATAATTAATAAGGGGATCAATAAGATAAAAATACTTCAAAGGACAAGTGAAGAACAGAAATGTATAAATGCAATTAGAAATAAAGAATGAATTTGCTACTAGATGCAAATAAGTCTTTTTTTAAAAGATTTATTTTTATTTTATGTGTATGAGTGTCTTTCCTGAATGTTTATGTACCATGTACAGTGTCCACGGAGGTCAAAGGTGTTGGATCTCCTGGAACTGGAGTTACAGATCATTGTGAGCTGCCATGTGGGTGCTGGGAACTGAAGCCAGGGCCTCTGCAAAAGCAGTAAGTCCTCTTAACCCCTGAGCCATTGCTTAAGCCCTTGTAAACAATGTCACAGAGGACAATGGAAGAATCTTTTGTGCAGAATTGAAATCCATTTTACCAATTCAAGTCCAAATTTAACTTCTACTAAAAGCAGTATCTTAGATTGGCTAGCCAGCTACTGCTTATGTTATACAATGAAAGCTATGAACAACTACTTTCCTCTTAAATTCATGGTGTTTCAGTATTTCCATGTAATGAAAACAATACTGTTTTTAGAACCATTATACTATATTCTAGTAAAAGATAATTTGTCATGTAGCAACTGACATAATTGCCTGAAAATTTACTTTGAAAGATATACTGACACATCTGGGAAAATAAAGACAAGAAATCTATTAATTTATGCTGGGAGTGGTAGTGCATGCCTATAATCCCAGCACTCAGAAGATAGAAAGTAGATTCAGAGTTCAAAGCCCACTTCAGCTACACAGCAAATTTGAAGCCAGCTTGCACTATATGAAATACTGTTTTAAAAAATAACCAAATAAATCTTATGAATTCTTTAAAACAGTAATACAGAGACTGGGACTGGAGAGATGGCTTAGTGGTTATGAGTTTTCTGCTCATGTAGAAGACCCAGGTTCAGTTCCCAACATCCACATGTCAGCTCATATTAGTCTATAACTCTAATTCCTGGAAATTCAATACCTTTTCTAGCTTTTGTGAGCTTCTATGTATATATGGCACACATACAAACACTCAGGCACAAATACATACATATAAACAATGATTTTAAATAGTAGTACACTCTGTTGTTATGAAATACTATAATGGCACAAATCACTAGGTACCAGGTAAAAAGAGTTAGCTAAACATACAGATAAAAATGCTCAGGTATCGAAAGGGTCAACAAATAATACATTCATTCTTACTCCATCTCATGCCACAGTATTGTCCCTTGACTACAGATTATCTTTGGGGTAAACCTAGAAATCACACTGGGCGGGGGTGGCGCAGCCTTTATTCCCAGTACTTGGGAGTCAGAGGCAGGTGGATCTCTGTGAGTTCAAGACCAGCCTGGTCTATAAAGCAAATTCCAGGACCGGCTCCAAAGCTATATAGAGAAATCCTGTCTCAACGCCCCCCCCCAAAAAAAAAACCTAGAAATCACGTAATCTGAAGAAGGGTTGTCCTACTAAAAGAATGTGTTCACTTACAGCCTACAAGTTAGCGCTCTACCAAAGGGAAGGACTAACAGACAGACAGTCCTTAAAAATTATTAAGGCGGTAAGTCAGGAATGGCGGTAAGTCAGGAATGGTAGTACATGACTTTAACTCCACTACTGTGGTGGCAGAGGCAGGCAGATCTTTATGAGTTTGAGGCTAGCCTGGGTTACATAGTAAGTTCCAGGCTAGTTTCCAGGTCTCTTCTGAGTTTCAGGCCAGTCAGGGCTACACAATGAGACCCTGCTTCAAAGAACAAAAATGAATGAATGAATGAATGAATAAAATAAAAAATGTGAAATAATTTATATGCCATAAAATATAAATGCCCCTTTCTCTGAAAAGCTGAATACCTAACTCTATCACCTTTCCTAACCAAAACTAGGAACCTTTAAATATTTACTATTTATTCTGAAATATAAAATCAGAGGAAAGAATAGGTGAACTTTAAGTACTATTACTTTTTTCCCCCCTTCTCTTCAAGACAGGGTTTCTCTCTGTATAGCCCTGGCTGTCCTGGAACTCACTCTGTAGACCAGGCTGGCCTTGAACTCACAGAGATCTGCCTCCCAAGTGCTGGGATTAAAGGTGTACTACACTACTGCCCGGCTAGGTAGATTACTTTACTATGATTATTCTAAAGAAATAAAGGTTTACAATTTATTTATGAGAATGTATTACCTGATAGGTTGGCTAATCTGAAAGTTTCTTTACCTGAATAGCTTCCACTTTAGCTGTCCATTCACGAGCCTTTTGTAAGGCTTCTTTTAAGGACAACACATTGGGTAGGAAGGCTGGAATGTTCTTGGCTTCATTCACAATATTTTCTAAATTTGCCATACTGTGCCGAGGTCTAAATGAATAAAATAGTAAGATACTAAGTAAAAGTCCAATTACTATAAGAATTAAAATAGCATTCTATAATATGTAAATAACTCACATTCATGAGCTTATTTAATTCTTACTACACTCCCATAAGCAAACAAAGCAGCCACCATCTTTATTTCTATTTTACAGACAAGAAAACTAAGGAGTTATTCCTCTTAAATAATATAGTTCATGACACACCTGATGTACTGATTTAGGATGAGTCTTGGCTCTAGGCTCCTTTTACTGCTTAGTCCTAGACTATGTCCACTCTACCTCTCTAAAATACCTGCAATGATCAGAGATGGGCTACCAATATAGGGAGCAATAGAACAGAAACCCATTCATGTTAACCATACACTTTCCTTCAACTATATTCATTAATATCTAATTATTCACTGATGAACAAAACAAAGACCTCGTAATCATTATCCAAGAATTATATTGGAACTGGAAACTAGGAACAAATTACTTTAGACTCATAGACATAGGAAGTAGTAAATAGTTCTGCCTAGAGAATTGAAAGTACTTCTGACCAAGACCCTAAACAAGTACATTATCTAATGAAAGAGTGAGAAAAAAGTATGGACAAATTTTGTTTTTAAGTTGGCAGTTTCAGCCAGAGATAGGAGACAGTGTGATGGCTGCAGAGAAAAGCTGGAGTGTGAGTTATGTATAAAATAGAAGAGGCTGGGCAGTAAACACATAAAGAATTCTGAGTCCCACAGGTCCAATCTGTAAGCAATGTGAAGCTTACAAAGACTCCAATTGTTGAATTGTCAGGAAACATCCCAGTACTACAGACTACTAATGAGCCGGAGTGGCTGTTTTTTGGCCTCATAAATCTTTTCAAACTTGGAAGGAGAATTTTGTTTTGAGTTTTGAGACAGGTAGCTTAGGCTGGCCTTGAATTCTTTCTCCTTTGGCTTCTACTTCTCAAGTCCTGGGGTGAGCCACCACATCCAGACACAGAAAGAGGACTACATTAACTTGACAGATGAAAGGAAGTCTCTCAGAAATGATATTTAACTGTTTGCATCCTTTCTAAAAATAAGTTAGTGAACAATGGTAGGGCCAAAGATAGAGTAGGTGGTAGAAGTCAATCACAGTTGCTACAGGAAGAGAAAACAAAGTAAATACACAACGGTATGAAGAGAAAGCACAGTATGTTTGAGGAACATGGGGTTGGGGTGGAGGGATGTGAATCACTGTCTTTGGAATATACAAGAATAATGACAAAAGATGAGACTAGACACAAATTAAGCAAAGAGTTAGATGACAAATGGCCTTAGAAATCAGCTTAAGGAATTTGGGCTTCATATTGTGGGCAATGGAAACTAGTCTAGGGTCCTAAGCAGGGGAATAAAATAGTGACACTTATACTTAGGATAACAGCAGTGTCAGTGTAGAATGGATAAGAAAGGGTAAGGTTAGACCACAGACAGATGAGCTGTGACAGCAGCTTTAGAGAACGACAGGAAACAATAATCCCACAAGCAGCCTGAGCAAAACTACTCTTTAAAACAGTGAGTTTTAGGAGCTGAAGACATGGCTCAGGGGTTAAGAGCACTGGCTGCTCTTCCAGATGACCTAGGTTCAAGTCCCAGCAACCACATAGTGGCTCACAACCACCTGTAATGAGATCTGGTGCCCTCTTCTGGCCTGCAGGGGCACATGCAGGCAGAACACTGTATACATAATAAATAAATCTTTAAAAAAAAAAAAAAAAAAAAAAAAACCACACCAAAACAGTGAGTTTTAAAGGACTAAGAAAGATAACTGTGAACCTTTTAAAGTTCTACATCTTTTGAATGAAGACAGAACAAACTTGTGGGCTGGGGATATAGCTCAGCACTAGAAGGCTTGTCTAGTATACACAAGACACTACATTCAATCTCCAGCACTGCAAATATCAATTGATTTCATCAAACAATCCCTAGAAAACAAAAATGAGTAAGAGTCAAAGCCACTGAGGAAAAACCAACATGCTGAGTTTGAGGGTAAGATAGTAAGAGAGGTCAAGGCTAAATAAGTAACAAAGTACGTGCTGCAATATGTGAAAGTTGGTATAACTTATAGAAGAAAGAAACCAAGGAAGCAGGGATGGAAATGAGTTAATTTAGACATAGGGAGAGATCTGTGGGAAATCCAATGAGATCAGCTAAAAAGCACAAGGCATTTACTAAAGAAATTTATGTTAGAGACTAAAATTTTAAGAGTTAGGATGGTGTGGTGATGTATGTCTTTAATGCCAGCACTTGGGAGGAAAAGGCAGGTAGATCTACTTAGTTCAAGGCCAGCTTGGTCTACATATCAAGTTCCAGAACAGCCAGAGCTACACAGTGAGACCCCATCTTAAAATAAATAAATAGATAGATAGATAAATGTTTAAGGAAAAAAAAGAGTAAAAGTTATACTATATAAATATATACAAAGATAATAAACAAAGCCAAGTAATTTCCAAGGAAAACATACAGAGTAAAAAGAAAAGGCCATAACAACTCTGAGGAAGCTACTATTTAGGAGGCAAAGAGAAGAAAATGAAAAGACTTAGTAGTCAATGCTAAGAGATCAAATGTACTAAGATATGGTTGAGAAAGTTCATTCCAACAGAGTCAGAAAATATTACACTTCCCACTATTTCAACCAATGACACCACCACCTTTTATTTTCTTCAAGGCATTAAATGTCTGAAATTCAGCTATCCACTCTTCTCTCCTCACTAAAACGTTAGCTCTATAGGAGTTGGGACCGTCTGGGTCTTGTTCACTACTAGCCTCATAGAACGTAGAAATAGTGTGTGACAGGTAGCAAGTACCCCACAAAGACTGCACTGGGTAGAATGAAGAGGACCAATCAGTTTCCTATTCCAAAGTCATTTCCCTTCCCCATTTAAAATGTTCCCACCTCCATGAACTGTCACAAATCAGAAGACATGTAGTTATTTGAATATTTAGGATATTAGAAATTACAAGTAAATTTTAGTGTGTACTCTGTACAGCATTTACTTTTCTTTTTTAAGATTTTTTTTTTTAGTGTTTTATGTGTATAACATTTTGCCTACATGTACTTTTTTTTTTTTTTTTTTTTAGACAAGGATCTCTGTTGAACTCACAGAGATCCGCCTGGCTCTGCCTCCTGAGTGCTGGGATTAAAGGTGTGCTGCACCTGCACCACCACCACCACCACCACCACCACCACCACCACCACCACCACCCAGCCTGCATACATCATTTACAAAGCAAAATATCCAGACTATATAGAGGCTCCTTTTAAATAAACAAAACTGTATGAAGTCACCTAAGTGTTTCCGATCAAATGCTTCCAAGGGAGTTTTGCCTATGCACATGTCTGTGTTTTGATCCTCTGGAACCGGAGTTACACACACTGCTCAGCCACCATGTGGGAGCTAAGAATCAAATCAGGAATCCTCTGGCAAAGCAGCCAGTGCTCTTAACTGCTGAGCCAGCATTCTACTTCCTCAATGAGCATTTTGTGATTCTCATTTTCCTAACTGTATCAACAACGTGGACTTGAAACAATACTATTTCCTATCATTTGCAGTTACCTAACAAAATCCACTACACAACAGTCTGGATATACCTGAAACTCTACATGTAGCCCCACTTGATTTTCAGTCTACTTTTTAATTTATTTTTTAAATTATTTTATGTGTATGGGTGTTGTCTCCTGCATATGTGTCTATGCACCACGTGTGTGCCTGGAGTGAAGGAGGCCAGAGAGGATATAGGATCCTGTAGAACTGAAATTACAGGCAGTTGTGTGCTGCCATGTGCTGGGACTTGAACCTGGGTCCTCTGGAGAAGCAACCAGTGCTCTTAAGTACTGAGACATCTCTCTACCCCCTGACTTAAGTTATTAAAGAGGTAAGTGTCAACCAAAATATTCTCACCTTGCCTGTAGGCAGACCTTAGCCTTCTCTTCCCATCGTTCAGAGACTGTGAGGAGCTCCTGCAGCTCAGCCATCGCTTTTTCTACAGCATGGTGAGGTGCCAACCCTACCCCAGAGTCAATCAGTTTCTTCATGACATCCAAAGTGACTTGCTGTGGATCTGACAGGGTTAGTCTTACTTCATCCAGCCACCGAGCCTGCTGTAGCTCTTGCTTCAGTCGAGGCAATTCAGGTAGTTCTACATAGAGACTAGAGCCCATGTCTATCAACGTTTGGAGTTTAGAAGAATCTGGGGTTTCATCCATCATGGCCTCCTGGGCACGTTCATGAAATTCTTCTACATCATCCAGCAGATTCTGAAAAGGTACAAATAAACAAATAAATAAATGAACGAATGAATAAACAGCTAGTTTATTTTTTTTGAAGCTACAGCTAGTTAGTTACAGAGTACCTGCCTAGTGTGTGCAAGGCCTTGGGTTTGATCCCCAATCCTTAACACTACTACCAAAAGCATAAAGGAGCAAGCGCTAAAAATAGCTCAGGCAAACTTTCATTTCTAGGCCCTCTTATAATCTCATTCTATTAGCACCAAATATTTAGAAAAGTATGTTACCTGGTAACTAATTTCTTTCTATACTCCCTTTTAAGATTTATTATATGTGTATGACTGTTCTGCGTACATGTATGTATGTGCACCACATGTGTGTGTGGGTTCCTGGTGCCCTCAAAGGGCAGAATAGGACATCAGATCTCTTGGAAATGGAGGTAAGGATGGTTGTAAGCCACCATGTGGGTGCTGGGATCCAAACCTGAGTCCTCTGGAAGAGGAACCAGTGCTCTTTACTGTTAAGCCACCTCTCTAGCTCCCATCTATACAATTAAAATATGGCGCAATCAATAAAACGTGTCTTTTTATGACAAAGGAAATATAACTGCTTCATTCAAAGGATATTAAATGCCAACTACCTAAGGCACAGGCACTGTTGTACACATAGTATAGAGCAAGGTGATTTCTTTGAAGTCTTAGTGTAGCACGAATCCTACTTGGTCTTAATAATAAAAACCCGGAGCCATGTATTGGGGTAAATGCTCAAAGATAGAGAGACAAAGGAGCAAGCCACATCCGCCTCTCACCTCGCCAACTCCTCAGCCGAAAAGGGTAAACTCCTGTCTCCTCCTGCCTTATATTCTTCTCTCTGTCCAGCCATATCACTCCCTGTCTCCACCTCCCTAGTGCTGGGATTAAAGGTGTGTGCCACCACTACCTGGCTTCTATGGTTAACTAGTGGCTAGTTCCATACTCTGATCTCCAGGCAAGCTTTATTTGTTAGAGCACAAACAAAATATCACCACATTTTGCAATCAAAGAACCAGCTTATATCCCTTGTTTCTCCCTTTCTTCCTTGGGGATGGGGAGGAGGGGAATGTGTCATGATATGTGCACATGGAGGTCAGCAGACAACTTGTGGAAGGTGGTCCCCACCCTAGAGTACATGGGTCTCAGGGACGGAACTGCAGTCTGCAGACCTGATGGAGCACTTTCATCTACCGAGCCATCCTGCAGACTCCATACATTTCAGTGTGTAGGTGGAGAGTAATAAATAAAAAAGTATCTCAACTAGTTAGATATTCTAAATGTAAAATAGGGCAACCCAACAGAGAACGAGCAAAGGTGAGAAAAGGCATATTAGTTAGCAGTAGTAACCGTATATAAACCGTATATATAAAATCAAAACTAAAACAAAGGCCTAGGGAGATGGCTCAGGAGATAAAAGTGCTTTCTACATAAATGTTGAAGACTCACATAAGGCACGCAGGAATGGTAGTGGGCTTGTAATACAGCACTTGGGAGCTACAGAAAGGGAATCCCCATGGCAAGCTGGCTAGCTGGACTAGCTGAATAGGAGAGCTCCAGGTTCAGAAAGAAAGCCTGCCTCAGCAAATAAAGTGGAATGAGACACCACCTCATGCACCTGTACAAATGTGTGCCCACATATGAACGTGGATATGTAAGTTCATGCACACTATAAAAGGAAGGAAGGGAGGGAAGGAAGGAGGGAGAGGAGGGTGGGAGGGAAGGAGAGAAAAGAGGGAAAGGAAAGATTAAGAACTAGGAGGAGAATGTGGTGGAAAAGGTTCAAGCCTGGCAAATATTAATGCCCCCTCACACCCTTTTTTTGAAACAGGTCTCCATGAATCCCAGGGTGACCTTGAACTTCTGACTCTCTGTGATGGTTACTCATGATTGTCAACTTGACTATATCCGGAATGAACTACATACAATCCAGCATGACCTAAGTGATACTGAAACGAGATAAATAAGAAAGTATCAGGAAAGGGTACACCTAAAGAAAGGGGTATACTTCCTGATATATTCCAACACTTACTAGTTAGTAGTCAAGCTAAGGCGGTTTAAAAAAAATTAAAGAGAAAAAAAGAAAAGAGAATCAAATTGTGGTGTCATATGTACCTTTAGAAGAAAATGACATACACCTTTGAGATTTTTATATGATCATTAAATAGTAATAGTCCTGGAAATGTCAGAGCCCTGATTGAAAAGCTCATGTATTATTAGTAACTTATCACTATACTCTGAGATTCTTTTTATTAACATAGCACTTAAAATACACTTGTGTTAGATGGGGGCTCTGACCAAAAATTAGTATAGAATAATTCTTGTTCAAGATAATCTCATAGTTCAAGATGAAAACTAAGAATAAAGCCAAGGGGCTGGAGAGATGATGGTTCAGTGGTTATGAGCACTAGCAGGGGCTGCTCTTTCAGAGGACCCAAGATTGACTCCTAGCACCCACATGGTGGATAACCACCACCTGTAACTGCAGCTCCAGGGGATCGGATGCCCTCTCCTGGTCTCCACAGGTAATGCACACACAGTGCACAGGCATACATGCAGGCAAAACTTAAAAAAAAAAAAAAGCTAAGAGACTGCCTACTAAAGAACCTTAGATAGCATATATACGAGAAAAAGGAAATCACAGGACCAAACACTAGTCTATACATACAATTCTACCAAGTCGGAACAGAAGCTCAGAAACAAAAACCATTATTTAAAAAAAAAAAAAAAAAAAAAAAAGAATTAAATGTTTCACCTTTACTTGTCGAGTTTGGCTGATGACACACGGAAGACTAAAAAGTTGCTGGACAAAGGCCTTCAATTCTTCTACTGTCAGTTTGGTCCGAGTCTTCCCACTATCTGAGCTCTGCCTGATATGAAATAATATTGAGACACAGAAAAATATGGTCATTTTGTTATCAAATGGGGCTCCTGCTCTCTTTAAAATTCAACCCTTAGCAATCTTAGAATTCTAGTGCTGAATAATTCTCCTGCAGATAATTACCAAAAAGTACAACTTGCCAAGTGACAGTCCTTCTAGTCTATAACTGCTATATGTTTGAAACATTAAATAAATTAGGACGGTGGAACATTGAGCTCACTGAGAAAATGAAGTCCTTGTGTCTTAAGAGGCTTACACTGGGAACACGGGGTTTTTAGCTGTCTTAGATTAATGAACCTCCTGGATCTATCTTAAATTCTTTTTTGTTTTAAAGATACTTTTATTTTATGTGTGTGGACGATTTGCTTGCATGTATGTCTGTGTACCACATGAGTGCAGTGCTCAAGAAGACAGAAGAAGGCACCAGGTCTCTGAGAACTGGAACCATGAGGGTGCTAGGAATTGAACTTGGGTCCTTTGGAAGGACAGTCTTAACCACTGAGCCATCTCTTCAGTCCCCCAAAATCTTTTACATATACATTTTTTTCAAAAAGGGTCCTCAAACTTTTATCAGACTCTCCAAAGAAGTCAATGTCCTAAAAACAAGTTAACGTCCACTGGAAAATGTCCCTAGTAAAGGTTCTCTCATTAGATTAAAAAAAAAAAACAAAAACAAAAAAACCAAATGTTAAAACTTAAAATCCAACGAAAAGTACTATAGAAAAAGCCACATAGAGGAATATATTAAACAACTACAAAATAATACCACAGAAAATGTTTATTAAAGAAAGGAAGGATGGAAGGAGAAAGAAGTGAACAAGTCACCTAGATATGGCAGGAAGAAAACTCCAAGCTGGATGAAGAGCAAATGGGAACCCTAAACAAGAATATACCAACTGTATGAAGAACAGCAGGTCAAAGAGTGTTGCAGAATGAATGGAACAAGAGTTTGTTGAAGGTAAAAAATGTAAAATTAGAAATATAACTTCTCTTTAAAAAGTAAATCAGTTCTAATAAAAGGTAGGAAATAAAGCTAATCACGTGAACTCAAATATTTTATTCAGATCTCATGTTGTTACAAGACCTTAATTTGCTGGATGTTGTGTTGTGGTGCACGCCTTTAATCCCAGCACTCATGAGACACAGGCAGGTAGATCTCTGTGAGCTTGAGCCTATGTGTCTATGTTCTTAATTACTTCAGATAAAGTTAAATATACAGCTAAGTCTTTGTCCCAAACACGATAACTACATAAACTTCAGTGTGATTTTCAGCATTGAAACTAGAAGGTCAACTTGCTGTTTTCTTGGTGTAGTTTACAATTCACTAAAATTTAAAGAGCTTTTTACAATTTATGAACATGGAGAAAGAGAGTGGATAGTGAGGAAGGATGGGAAGTTACTAGGGATTGAAGAGACATGGCCATGGGGTGGAAATAACACAAGGCCTCAAGGGCCAATTAAAACTGGAAGAACAGGAGTCCAGGGGAGAACTAGACTCTGCTTAGTTTTACCTGTGTTTTTGCTTTTTGCTCAGAAGCAGCTGAGCCACAGAACCACAAGTCTCAGCTTCTTTCACTGCATCCCTGAGCTTTCGAAAGAGATCATTCTCTGGGTATTTCCTATCCTCAGCATCTTCCAGCATTACTCTCAATTCAATCAAATCTGTAAAGATAAATACGATGATAGACACAAAAAGCCATTCTACAATAGTCACAAAGCTTACTCAAGAGTCACTAACATACTAGTAGAAACAATGAAACTTTGACAGTCTCCAATGTAAAAGCTTCTGACCAGATGATTATTCTAAATAGATGACTTCACTGACAGAAAGTATGTTTGATCTCTCTCCTTCATCCCTATTCCCTCCCTCCTTCCCTCTCTACCCACCCTTTTCTTTGTCTCAAAAACAACTGAAAATCAAAGGCTTTCAGTGTCACTGAACTAAATTTGACTCTCTAAAATACATACCTATTACAATTTATCTGTCCCATTTTATGTCAGCCTTTTCATTTAAAAAGGGATTCTCACTGGGTATGGTGACATGGTCATGTAACCTTAGCCATGACACCAAAGAAACAAAGGTTATGAAACTGAGGGCAGACAGGGCAACAAAGCACATTTCCAGATCAGAAGAGACTGTCTTAAAACTAGGCATACTTACAGCCATAGCAAATGACCATGCTATCTTATCACAGAAGGTAAGTTTACCAGGTCTGCTTAGTACACGGATGAGAGAAAACTAAGTGTATATTCAACCATGACATTATAAGCTAGGACTTTCATTAGTTAATGGAGAACAAAAACATTCAACTAAAGGTTTCTTTTAAGTGACAAATTTTCATAACAAACCTTTCTTATGGTTGAAACTAGCTGATAATGCTTCTGTGACACGATTGACCCACGTGTCATAGGATTGTGCTCTCACTTTTACACCATAAAGTAGAGAAGGGAGGTCTTCTAGTGGGTAGCGGTACCTACAAAAACAAAAAACAAGTAAAAGCTTCCAAATAAAACAATCTGAAATAAGAGAAAAATCAAAGAACTCAGTTTCAATGCAGAGAGAGGCAAGAAACACACGGCATTAACTGGCCACAAAACTAATTACAGTTAGGCTGGTTAAGGGATAATTTCAAAAGCCTAGTCCCTCATTTGGGAAGTAAATAATCAAGGAAGAATTATTTATTTAGGAACAGGAAAGAAAGCAAAGAATAACATTAAGAGGTGGTTTTCTTGCCAGGTAGTGGCACACATCTTTAATGTCAGCACTTAGGAGGCAGAGGTAGGTGGATCTCTGTGAGTTCAAGGCCAGCCTGGCCTACAGAGCAAGTTCCAGGATAGCCGGGGCTACACAGAGAAACCCTGTCTCAAACAAAACAAAACAACCAACCAAAGGATAATGTGCAATAACTTTTAAATACCTAAGACATTTGTTCTGCATGGGGCAGGAGCACAAATCTGTTGGATGGTACAGACATACAAGTCGCTCCGGATTACAGGAGCAAGTGAGAGCTGAGAGAAAACATGTGGTTCTGCATGCTGAACACTGTCGCTCATCATCAGGAACAAGTTCAAAAACTTCTTCTTCTGACATCACGACACCCTGGAATATAATTTATATCATCAGATCAGGTCTCAACTGCAACATAAAGCAGTATCTTAAAAGGAATTAAAAATTAGGCATGGTGGCACATTCCTTTAATCCCAGCACTCAGAAGACAGAAGCAATCAGATCTCTGTGGGTTTCAGAGTAGCCAGGACTACATAGTGAGACCCTATCTTTAAAAAAAAAAAAAAAAAAGATTTAAAATTGTATCAATAGAAACAGCACAAAAGATTAAGAAAAGGTCAAAAGTTAAACAAACCCTGAAAACAACTAGCATGTGTGGAGATGAGGGAGAAGACAGAGTAGTCCCATCTGATAGTCTACAATCACACAACTTGCATGAAAACAACACCAGCAATAACAACAATCCAGGATTTATTTTCCTTGTTTAAAGTAATCGATATTGAGTGGGGGGCAGTTAGATGGCTCAGTGGGTAGACTTGCTTGCATGAAGGCCTGATTTCCTTGAATTCAATGTCTGGATTTCACAAGGTAGCAGAAGAGAACCAATTTCTGAGAGTTGTCCTGACTTCCACATGCATGGAACACAGATGCTTATATTCACATACATTTATGTATCAAATAAGAAAAAAATTCAACAATACCAGAGCCAGAAGGCTCACATCTCTAATCTGAGCACTCAAAAGGCCAAGGCAAGAGTATTGCCAGGATTGCCACAGCTTCAAGGCCACTCCTGGCTTCATAGTCAGTTCTAGGCCAGTCTGAGCTACAGTAGGAATCTGTCTCAAAAAGTAAGAAAATGGGGGCTGGAGAGATGGCTCAGTGATCAAGAGCACTTAGTGTTCTTGCAGAGGTCCTAGGATCAGTTCCTATCACCCACATGGTGGCTCACAAGTGTGTTTAACTTTAGTTCCATGACTCCTGATAACCTCTTTTGGCCTCTGTGGGTACCTGACATGAATTTGGTGTATAGGCATTCACACTCTCACACACACATACACACACATCAAATCTCAAATCAGAATGCCTAAGATTAAGAAAACAACTGGGGCTGGAGAGATGGCCCAGCGGTTAAGAACACTGAGTGTTCTTCCAGAGGACCTAGACTCAGTTGCCGGCATCCATGTCACTCACAACTATTTTGTAACTCTGGTTCCAAGGCATCCAACACCTTCTTCTACCCTCCAAGGGCACTGCATGCATTTGCTGCACATATACACATGCAGGCAAAACACTCCTACATATCAGGAACAAATAAACAAACCAACTGACAACAAATACAAAGATGTGGGAAAGGAGAACCCTCAACTCACTGCTGGTGGGACTGTGAACAGTTCAGCCAATCTGGAAATCAGTTGGAGAATTCTCAAAAAGCTGAAAATCAATCTTCCTTATGAACCAGTTATACCCCTACTTGGCACATGCCCAGAGGACTTAACATTCTTTTTCATAGATATTTATTCAGCCATGTTCATTGCTGCTCTATCCACAATAGCTAGGGAATGGCAACAACCTAAATGTCCTTCAACTGATGAATGGATAATGAAAATGTTTTTCATATAGATAATGGAATACTATTCAGCTGTAAGAAAAATGAAATCATGAAAACTGCAGGTAAATGGAAAGAACTAGAAAACATTATACTGAGTGAGAAAACCCAGACCCAGAAAGACAAACACTGCAAGTTCTTCTTCATTGTGGCTCCTAGCTCTGAATCTTCAGATGTAAGTATATAACCTGGAGAAATCAGAGAAACCAGGAAAGAAAAAAAAGAGGATCACAGTGGGTGGTAATGGTGTGGGCATAATTCTAGAGAGAATAGCAGTACACAGGTGCTATGAAGGAGGAAATAGAAAACACAGGGGAAAAGGGGACAATACTGAGGGACAAGGAACAAAGAGGGATAAACAACACTAAGGATATCTGTAAAAGCTATAGAGAATCATACTATTTATCTAAAATTACATAAAATATACATAAGTATATGTAGACACACACCCAATAGCGCCCGCACGCGCACACACACACACACACACACACACACACACACACACACGGAGAGAGAGTGAATTTAAATAAAGTTATATGACACTTGATAATGTTCCCCTTAAGTGCCACAGAGTATCTAACAAAAAAAGCCCATTACTAGACATGAAAAAGAAATCTCATTTAAAGTTGCTGGTCAAGTGAGTTTAAGCGACTCACAAAAGAATGTAGGCTAACATCATCATTGCCTCTCAAAAGGTGAAGTTTTAAGTCCCTATAACTGAAGATGCCATACACTTTGGAAACAGGATTCAGAGAAATCAAGTTCAATCTAACCCAAAAGCCTCCTCTCCCTGAGGCCTAGCTTTCAGAATTCCTTCAAAGGAGAAATGCAGTCAATAGTCCTCCCCAGCTGCGACACTTACAAAGCACAACAACATAATGACCAGCACAGCAAGACGGCACCCCAGGCTCAATGGTGGCACTTCTACTGCGGCAGGAAATACCAGTTGCCGAACTGGACTTAAGGTCCACTCAACAGGAGGAATTCACACCCACTACTGTAAACCTAGCCAGTGATCTAGAGAAGAATCCACTACTTTACTAAACTAGGATAATTTCTAGCTCACCCTAAATACTTAGCTTTATAATCACTGCTTAAGTGTAGCTTCCATCCCTCATTAAAGAAGTTTCTTTCTGCAGCAGGCCGAGATCATGACAAAAACCCCTACCTAGCCAAAATGGAGAAAACAACTGACTGCGGGTTGCCCAGACCCAAATGACTCATCTACAATATAAACCCTTCACCCAAAGCTCAGGAAACATTGTGGAAGGGGGGCAAGGAAAAATAGATGATCAGAGTGTCTGCTAGGAGATGTACCTTCTATATATTACAGGGAAGTTGCACTCATGGAATTTTAACAAAATGGTACCCTAAAAACAAGACCTGAATAATGATACCACCAGCTGACATGCCAATGTGGATGGAGAAATGTCACAAGCCCTGTCCCTCCATCCCCCATGAAGAGCTACAGGCAATTAATGACAGCTCAGAGAGAGAATCAGTCTTCCCTGCAATGAGTCCTCTAACTGGTTATCTAAATACTACGTAGTCAGCCCTAAAAACATATACGTACAAGCAAAAGAAAATGAACTCAAGACGGGCAGCGGTGGAGCACGCCTTTAATCCCAGTACTCAAGAGTCAGAGGCAGGTAGATTTCTGTGAGTTCGAGGCCAGCCTGGTCTATAAAATGAGTGCCAGGACAGGCTCCATAAAGCTACACAGAAAAACCCTGTCTCAAAAAACAAAACAAAACAAAACCAAACAAATGAACTCAGCAGGTTGTACTCCTATATTAACTCATATATATGTACCAATAATAATTAAAGAAAAAGAGGTCATGAATTTGAGGGGTGTGTGCGTGTGTGGGATGGTATGGGAGGAGTTCGAACAAGGAGCAGGGAATGATAGAAATACAGTTCATATATATAAAATTTATAAGAACAAAAAATAAAAAAACAGTTATTTAAAAAAGGAAAGAAATGTACTCAGCATATTTACCATTTGTACAACTGATTCCCTTAATCGTGTTTCTTCTTCAGTCATGAGAGTCAACTCTTTGCAAACCATGGCAGCCAGCCCTACATCTAAGCATTCTGGATCAGCTGCCATCTTGAAAATGAGTTCCTCATGTGAAAAGACACAATGGCGCCTTAGCCGTCGATAGTGATTTACACACTGACGTCCAATGGGCAACTAAAAACAACAGATTTCCAAGTTAAATTACTTATGATATATCTAGCACAGAACCTCTATTTACCTTCCTTCAGGTACTCACTTTTATTAGAAAGAAGATAAAGTAAATCCTATCTAAACATAAAACATAACATAAATAGTAATTCTCTATAAACCAGCCAAAATTTCACAGGTCTTCCCCCTGATGATGTCCATAAGCTGAGATGCTAAGTTTCTGCCCTGAGCTGTAGATTTTTATATAATACCATTGTATATACCAAGAAACTGAAGAAGGCTAGGCTGACTGACACATGTCTTTAATCCCAGCACTGGGGAGGCAGAGGCAGGCGAATCTCTGTGAGTTCAAGGCCAGCCTGGTTTACATAGTGAGACACTGTCTCGAGAAAAACAAAACAAAACTAAAAAGAAATGAAAAAGCAGGACAGGCTGGCATAAAGTTATAATTCCATCATTTGGGAAGTAGAAAGATAAGGAGTTCAAGGCCATCCTTTGCTCATTTGAGGCCAGCCTGGGGCACATAAGACTCCATTAAAAAATAAAAATAAAAAAGTGAAGTGCCTTGTTATAGGAGGCAGCAAACTCTTAACCGAGTCTAACACAGTGCTACCCTTAAGCAAAAAAGGAAATATATTGTAAAAAAAAAAAAAAATTTAAAGTTCAGGTCATAAAGTATTAAGTGGAAGTATTCAAACTTTAAGATTCCATAGAACAAAAAGAAAAGTATTATCAGAAAGGGCAAAAAATGAAAAAGAAAGATGGGTTATTACTTATGCAATTTACATAGTCTGATTTGTCATTTTTTAAAAAGTAATAAACAAAGCAAAGGATGATTTGGATTCCAGCCTCTGGAAATTCTTTTAGTAACAAGCAGCCTTACATAAAGAGACTCTAAAACTGTGAAATCACTAGAGAATATACTTTGTTTTCTCTAACAGTAAAATAAAATTAGCGACTATAAATGATCACTTTTCACAAATCAAAAGTAGTTGAAGTACAGCATGCCCTTAGCAAGCACAGGCCTGGGTTAGAACGGCATTACCAATAAAACAAACTCAAATACAAAGTCCCCTTAAGATGGAATCTGAAAATTTCTACAGCTAGTTTGTAAACCAATTATGACAAACTACACACACTCTCTCATTTCATATTTCCTACACTCAGTGAAAACATTATGGTGGTGAAAGCTATCTTATTTAAATTTGAAAACTGTAACACAATGGAGGAAAATAAGAAAATGGACCTTTAAGAGTCTTTTAGAATTCTCTTCCATTTTGAGAAAGGCAGAAAGGAATAAGGCTCACAGAGTGTATGAGAGAATTATCTGAATCAAAGTGTAGTTGTACTCATTAAACAATCCAAGAAAAAATGTATTTGAACTTGTAGATAGCAACCAGTTGTCTAGTAATGGCGTACAGCTCTTTTGTAGCTTACCCTGTACCCCTTCAGGGTTTCTGACACCGTAGCCCAGACTGACCTCAAACACATGGCAATCCTCTTGCCTCAACCTACCAAGTACTAGGATGACAGACATGAGCCACAAGGCCTGGCTCACATTTTATTCTTAAACATTTATTCTTTAAGCATTTCTCAAATAGCTACAATACAAAAGCAAGTAGAACCACCAAACTAGGGTTTCTGTACTCCTTAATTATTATAACATGTGAAAAAGCCAAAACTGATACTTACTGCAACTAATAAAAAAGTTAGCCCTATAGCCCTAGAGACAAAGCTGTTGTTAAGTTTTCATTCGTATCATAACCTTCATCTTAAAAGTACTAACAACTCTCAACTCTAACATTTAACTTGTTCAAGGTTAGTAAGTCAATCTATTAGTGTCTTGACACACAAGGTGAAAAAGACTTAGGCCCTTGGGGCTGATGAAATGATTCAACAGGACAAGGCACTTTGCTGCCAAGCTTGATGACCTGAATTCAATCCCTGGGACCCACATGGCAGAAGTATAACCAACTCCTGCAAGATGTCTTCTGACCTCCACATGCATGCTGTGGCACATATACCAAACGTAAAACAAAACAAAACAAAACGAAAAAACCACTAAAATTAAAAGTTCCTCAAGATCAAATATCAGTATTAGCTAGATATGGTGGTGCACACCTTTAATGCCAGCACTCAGGAAGATCCAAATTTGAAACCAACCTAGTCTATATAGGGGGTTCCAGGCCAGACTACATAGTTAGGACTACATAGTAAGACCTTGCCTCAAATAAACAAATAATAGATAGATAAATAAATGAAGTCCATATTAGTGAGTATGAATATGTTAAAGACATTGAAATCATTTCAACTCTTACCTGAATCATCCTGCATCCTATCTTATACCTATCCAGCATTGTGTAAATCATATTATTAGTTATTTTTCAAAGAGCTCAGGCCCAAAGCAAACCCTTAACTGAATCTTAATTACGCTGTATTATATGATTCCATAGCCAAATAAGGAAGGAGTTTTATATACTGAACCAAAAGAAAACAACTCACAGAGCCCAGAAGTTCAAGGGCAGGGTAGGCAACTCAGCAAAGCTACACATCAAAACACAAAATACTACCCACTGTATTACTATATTTTCTCTGTATGATTATGAAATGTAGTAACAGATTAAGTTATCCACAGAAAAATGTAAGATCAGTGTTACTATAGGGGTCCCCCACCAAAAATGTTAAAAGGCCAAAGAACCCAGCATCACTGGGGAAGAAAAATAAAGCCAGTGTGTATTAAGTATTCGATCTTTGGCAGTCTTTTCTCAATCATGATGCAGCCATAACTAATTGCGTTTTGATATAGCAATTGTTGCATTATCACTCATACATTTTAAGATTCAAAAGTGCTCAGAGAAAATGAAGACAGAGGTAACATGTATTTCCCCTCAGGAAAAGAATAAACAAATAACTGCCCATTTAAATGTAAACATACCAGGGAAAATAATGAATAAACAATGTAATGAAATTTCTAAATTCCAATAGCTATTCCAATAAACCCTGAAATACTAATGGACCCAACCAAAACCCAGCTAAGTAAAATACTGCATTTTATAGGGGTGTTAGTAGACGTACAACAGCCACGTGCTATAGAACAGACCCAGTCAGCAGTACAGAAGTTCACAGCTTCAGCAAAGTTGTATCCCTGGTTAAATCCAGAGTGATAGGCACGAGGAAACGTCACAACGAACTCTCCAGCACACTGATTAGTCCTGTACACCTAAATGCAAATTAGGAACAGGGATTAAAAGAAAAAAAAAAAAAAAAAAAGACAGGTCCACTCAGATAATTTCAAAACTATTTTCTAAAACTGGAAATAACAGCACTTTACCTTCTACATATCAGAAATAATAATAAGATTTAAGAAATAGCTAGAACTGCTGGGCAGTGGTGGCGCACATCTTTAATTCCATCACTCGGGAAGCTGAGGCAGGTGGATCTTTGTGAGCTCAAGGCTAGCCTGGTCTACAGAGCTAGTTCCAGGACAGCCAAGGCTACACTAAGAAACCTTGTCTGAAAAAACAAAACGAAACAAAAAGCTAGAACTGTTTTCTTAAAATTCTGATTAACCTTACAATATATAACAAGAATTAGCAGTCAAAAGCAATTCTCAAACAAAAAATAGTACACTCTTTCTAAGTTAAAATTTCTACACTTAATGGTCAATGTCTATAATCCTAGCACTTGGGAGGTAGAAACAGGAAGAACACAGAATCCATATCATTCATTGCTACAAGCTTGGGTCAAATAAGATCCTGTTTAAAAATATTTTTTTCTTTAAAAACTAAGAAAATCATTTTTTTTTGTTATAAACAGAAATCAATAATTAAATTTCCTATAATCGTGTAACTTTTGTTTTATGATAATACTATGCGTATTGTTTAATTAATTTGAATATCAGTTTCTTTTTCATTTTATTTATTTATTTAGATTTTTTCAAGACAAAGTTTCGCTGTATTACAGCCCTGGCTATACTGGGAATCTATCTGCAGACTAGGCTGGCCTGGAACTCAGAGATCCACCTGCCTATGCCTCCAATTGCTAGGATTAAAGGAGTGTGCCACCAAGCCCAATTTAATACTAGCTTAAGTAGAACTTTCAAAAATATCTTCTGGCAGTGTAACCAAGTGATACATGTCAGTTTTTTTATTCAGACAGAATTAGTATGTAAATATGAAAGCTATTTCAAGACAGTGGCAATAACTGTTTTAAGTAGGTTTAACTTTAATAAGCTAAGTCCTAGTCTAAGTACACCTTTTGAAGACAACAGTAACATTGCTGTGGGATGGTCTGTATGTCAAATTGCTCTGATTGGTCAATAAATAAAACACTGATTGGCCAGTGGCCAGGCAGGAAGTAGGTGGGACAAGGAGAGAGGAGAATTCTGGGAAGCGGAAGGCTGAGGCGGAGAGACACCGCGAGCCGCCACCATGACCAGCAGCATGTGAAGACGCCGGTAAGCCACCAGCCACGTGGCAAGGTATAGATGTATGGAAATGGATTAATTTAAGCTATAAGAACAGTTAGCAAGAAGCCTGCCACAGCCATACAGTTTGTAAGCAATATAAGCCTCTGTGTTTACTTGGTTGGGTCTGAGCGGCTGTGGGACTGGCGGGTGACAGAGATTTGTCCTAACTGTGGGCAAGGCAGGAAAACTCTAGCTACATAACATAAATTATTTTATCTACCTTTGCATTACAAGTATATGAAGTAAATGCGGTAGCATAGTTATAAACTCAGAACCTGGGAGTCAGAAACAGGAGGACCACAAGTTCAGTGCCAAACCTGCACAATATAAATAAGTTCTGAGGGAATGTAGCTCAGTGGAAGAACAATTGTATAATGTGTACAAGGCCCTGAGTTCCAGCCTCAGCAGCTCAAAAAATAAAGAAAGAAAAGTTATAACAAACCGCAAATTGTATGTAGCAAGCTTATATAGCAAATTCCAGGCCAGCTGCTACTGACCAAGACTAGGTCTCAAAACAAAGCAAAACTCAGTCACAAACAAACAAACAAAAAAAGGAAAAACAAATCTGAGTTAAAAGGAGATGCCACAGTACATTTCTGTCATTATCTCCCCCCCCCAACACATACACAGTTTCTTTTTTGTTTTTTGAGACAAGGTTTCTCTATGCAGCTTTTGAAGTATATCCTGGAACTTGCTCTGTAGACCAGGTTGGCCTCAAACTCAGAGATCTGCCTGCCTCTGCCTCCGGAGTGCTGGGATTAAAGGTATGCAGCCACCACTGTCCAATTATCATCTTCTATATAAATACGTAAGTTAAACAAAACAAAATGAAATATAAAACCTGAAATCTCTTGGGCATGGACTCCCTGACTGGCATGCAGTACCATGCCCAGCTTTTAAAAAAAAAAAAAAAAGAATCCTTTCCTAATTATCTTTAACTGTCAACTTGTCACAACACTGTCACCTGAGGAGTGTGTCAACTGAAGAATGTCCTAGAATAGACTGGCCTATGGAAGAGGACTGTCTTAATTAATGTAGGCTGGCCAGTGCACTACCCAGCTCCCACCATGTGATGGTACCGTTCCCTGGGAAGATGGTCCTGGCCTATATAATAAAGATAGCTAAGCATCATCAGCCTGTCTTAGCCAACAAGAGGTATCTTCCATGATTTCTGCAGTATTTTTTCGCTTTGATTTCCTTGGCCAGGGGTAATGTTGTGTTGTAACAGCAGTGCAGGGTTTTCTTCAACTTCCTGCCTTGATTTCCCTCAATAATGAACTTTGTATGATCTGGAATTTTAAGCTGATATAAACCTTAAGTTGTTTTGATCAGTTTTTTTTTATTACAGCAACAGAATGAAACTAGAACAGCTATCATTTTAAAGAACTTGATTAGTCTAGTTAAGTAGGGAGAACACAGAACATGAGATCTGGGAGTCATGCGATAGTTCAATAGGGATAGGCCCTTGCTACCACTACTGATGACCTGAATTCTCCAGGACTCACATGGTATAATTAGAGAACGGACTCCTATAAGCTGTTCTCCAAACTACTACACATGCACCATGGCACAACAAGGCATGAAAGATGGCTCAGCTGTTAAAGGATAGGCTCACAAACAAAAGCACAAAAAGCACAAAAGAAAATGCAATTAAAAACAAAAACAAAAAGTTTTAAAAGGGGCTGGAGAGATGGCTCAGCAGTTAAGAGCAGTTACTGCTCTTTCAGTTTCCACCACCTGTTGGCAGCTGACAACAAGCTGTAATGCCTATTTCAGTGTCCTCTTCTGGCCTCTAAAGGCACCAGGAATGTACATAGGGCACATACATACATGAAACAAAACACTCATACACATAAAATAAAATAAACCTTAAAAAAATTCCCAAGGGTTGGAGAGATGGCTCATCCATTAAAGGCACTTACTGCCCTTGCAGAGGACCCAGGTCAGTTTCCACCACCTACATGGTGATTCACAACCATCCTCATCTGCAGTTCCAAGTGATCCATCCAAAGCCCTCTTCTAACTTCCTCAGGCACTAACTGTGTATACGGTGCACATACATACTTGCAGGCAAAACATTCATATACATTAAGTAAATCTTTAAAAAAAAATTTGAAATCACAAACATTTGGAAAATATACACAATATATATTTAAATATATATGTGTGTGACACAGAGAAACGTGTGTGTGTGTGTTTGTGTAAACTGTATGTCTTAATGAAAACAAAAATGTATTTTAAATTGAATGAAAATGACCATACAAGATATTTCTAAAAACTTCTCAAAGTCACAAAGAGTTGGGCATGGTGATGTACACTTTTAATGCCAGCACTTGGGAGGCAGAAGCAGGTAGATCTCTATATGTCAGAGTCCAGCCTAGTCTATACAGCAAGTCCAGGCCACACAGTGAGAGCTACCAAGTAACATTCTATCTAAAAACAAACAAACAAACAAACAAACAAACAAACAAAACCCAACAACAACAGAAGCTTAAAAAGAATAAAGATTAATAGTTTTTATTAAAAAACAGCCTATTCAAATAGGTAGCTGTAAGACATAATATATGATTCATACTTTAAAGCATCCCTTCTTAATCAGATTAAAGTTCTATTCAAGGTATAAATTCTAATTCATCTATACTACAGGGCCTTTTTTACACAGTTACAAACCCCCTGCCCAAATCAAAACAAAAACACCCTTGTGATTATATCTAATCAAAAGCTAGAAAATCTTTGAAAATGCTGAAAGAAGACACAAAAAGACTCACAGGCACACCATGCTCCATGAGCACATTTGGGTTCATGATGGTTACTAACTGATGTAGGAGATCAGGCTGTGATTCAAATAACTCAGGGGCCAGCTCCCTCATCACCTCCTCCAGTTGTTCTGCAGCATGAGATGGTACACCATACCATGTCTTTGGCTCGCCCCTAGCAAAAGAAATAACTGTTTAGCTAGGTAGAACATGGTACCAATGAAGCCAGGGTCTTTCATTCAAATCCACTAAATTATAATTAACCTTGTCATATTCCTGGCCATAGGTTATATGGCCAGAATCCTGGCAACCATCCCATAAATATATGCTACTATTAATAACAGGAAATAAGGCAAAACTATATGGACAAATAAGATACACACTCACTGCTACTGGGAAAATATTCCAAAGCACATGAATAGGGGACTAGTAAAAGTACCTTTTGAACAAAAAATACATTACATGGAAATCACTGTTCAAAAGGATATGAACACACTCACTGCCTTGATTCCCAGAACATGAGTCTTTCCAATTACTATCATAATGGTTAAAGCAAAGCATCAATGATCTCCAGAATGCATATAAATAACTAAGTTCAATTTTCCCATTCATGTAAGTAAGTTAATACTACAAACTACTTAAAACTTGAAATATAGTTGCCTACAAAAATACCCAAACCCTGGCATTGTTAATCTATTATATTTTAGTGGATTAGAGTTCATTTTGAATACTAAATAGTTATAAACTATTAGGAAATAGTGCTGGCTAGGTTTTACATAAACCTAAAACAAGCTAGAGTAATTTTGGAAGAGGGACTCTAAATTGGGAAAATGACCCCACCAGACTGACCAGTGGGCAAGCCTGTGGTACATTTTCTTGACTGATGACTAAGGTAGGAAGGTGCAGCTCACCGTGGGTGGTACTACCCCTAAGCTGGTGGTCCTCGGTGCTGTAAAAAAGCAGGCTGAGTAAGCCATCAAGAGTAAGCCAGTAAGGAGTACTCCTCTACAGCCTCTGAATAAATTCCTGCCCCGGTTCCCCTGAATGACTGACTACAAGCTGTAATATGAAATAAATCCTTTCCTCCCCAAGTTGCTTTTGGTCATGGTATTTTATTACAGCAATAGAAACTCTATTTAATTAATCAAGATATTTACAAAATAGCTATACTTCCTAATTCTCTTAAGTCAGAAGACTTCAGATGTCAGATCCCTGCTCCCTACAGGATTTACTGCAATAAGAATGTTTGGGGCAGGAGACTAGAGAGACTGGTTGGCAGTTGAGAGTACTTGCAGCTCCTGCAAGAATACCCAGGTTCAGTTCCCAGCATCTACATAGGGCAGCGCACAAGGGTCTGTAACTCTAGTTCCAGGGGACCTAAGGCCCTCTTCTGACCTCCACAGGCACCTGTACTCTTGTGGTGTATGCGTGTGCACACACACTCACTCACACATGCACAGATTCATATACATACACATAAACAGAATAAAAGAAATCTTTTAAAAAGCAGTATTTAAAAAAATGTATTTTGTAGCCATGTGGTGGCGGTGCACATCTTTAATCCTAGCACTCAGTAGGCAGAGGCAGGCGGATCTCTGAGTTGAGGCCAACCTGGTCTACAAAGTGAGTTCCAGGACAGTAAGGACTAAATAGAGAAACCCTGTCTTGAAAAAACAAAAACAAACAAACAAAAAAAATTTTTTGCTTGGGCTGGTAAATCAAATAGCTCCTAATCATATATGACCATAAAGCACTTGAAATGTGCCTACTCCAACCGAGGTAGTAATTTTCAATTTCATTTACTCTTAGTTAGTATTAAAAATGAAGACAGACAGACAGACAGACACACACACACACACACACACACACACACACACACACACACACACAAAAGACAAAAAAAGACAGCCAGCTAAAATAGTATTAATACTAGAAAAGGGATTGGTTAAGTGAATAAAAATCTTTGAGATTAAAAAAAAAAAAGGAATTTATTTACTGCTTACATTTTAGGTATTTTTAGAGGAAATGTTACTAAAATGAAAAACATTTCAAGTTCTAAGCACCAAATCAAATCTTTCAACTATAAGTTTAAATATCCCATTTTGCCTGACAAGATATATCAAAACTGGAGGAATGGAGATGACTTAGTGGCTGAAATCACTGCTTTTTCAGAGGATCCAGGTTCAGTTCCAAGCACCCACATGGTAGCTTGGAACTGAAAGCTCCAGCTCCAGGTGATCTGAGCACTCTTCTGACCTCCACAGGCTTATACACACGTAGTACAAATACACATACACTCAAGACACACACATATATACACATAAAATAAAATATAAATTAAAAACACATATCAAAATTTGGCTGGAGATAGAGTTCAGAACTTCAATACTAACACGAACAAGGCCTTTTAATCCCTAACAAGCAAAATAAAAATCATCATTAATTATTTTCTCATATACTACACAAGCATCATTTAATTTGGTTGAGAGCACTAGATGCTCTTGCAGAGTGTCTGACCCCACGTGGCGCTGCAGCAGAACTGAACTCTGGTTCCAGAAGACCCAGTGCTCTCTCCTGGCCCATGTCACTGCACACGCGTGGGTCCAGACACACATGCAGGAGAAACACCACATACATAAAATAAAAATAACAAATAACATCTCAGAAAACAAATCAAAACCCAACTCTAGCCTCGGGTAATTAAACACACTTTCAGAGAAGATGGTCTGGGACAACTCCCCGCCCCTCCTCAATACACTATCTTGCTTTTATGTAAAAATACTTTCGAAGCTAGTTCTCTGTAATATATGAGCTATTATTATTACATCTTAAAAATAAAATACCAGGCCTAGTGTGGTGACACATATCTACAATCCTAGTACTCTGGAAGTAGTAGAATCAGGAAATCCAGAAGCTCAAGTTCAGCTACACCTAAATTTGAGACTAGCTTGTCTCAAAAAAAAAAAATAAAAATTAAATGACAACAACAACAACAAAAAACAGAAAAACCAGGGATCAGGGTATAGCTCAATGGTAAATCAAGTAGTTGGCACATATGACTCCCTGGATTTAATCTGTAATACCAACCTCCCCAGCAAAAAAAAAAAGGTCACTAAGTACATATGATATAACAAGATTGGACATACCAATGCAAGTAGTTAATAGAATAGCTCCAGTGATCTTCAATATGCCAGCAAAAAGAAGAAAAACACATCCCCACATACAGCCATGGCACTTTCATACCAGAAATGTCCACATTAATATGTGCAAGAACAGACTGTTCCAGAACAGGCATGTTATTCAAATTCCAACCAGAAAGTGCATACTCCTATAAAAGAAAAAAAAAAAGTTAAACAACAACAAAAAAAAAAAATCAGAGTTTACAAGTGTTAAGCAAAAATCTTAAGAGAATCTTTCTAAAAGGTCAAATATTTCATAATACATACTATCATCCAGTGCATACAATCTACTCTTTGTAACTCACAGTAAATCTACAACTCATCTACTAATCTAACTAATGCACCTATAACTAATTTAAATAAATATTTGGTATCTAAATATCTACACAAACTTTTCAAGGTTCTAAAGACATTTCCTGTTATTTCTAGTTTACTCTGAAACACATGAGCAAAGTTACAGTAAAAAAGTGCGCCCCATGTAAGCAGATTGCTTTTGTATTTCTACTGTACCCCAGAGCAGCATAACTTTCCAGAATGATTATCACAGTATACACAGTGCTAGACACTGACAGGATATACAATCCTGAATTTATAGCACTACATGAAGTTGGTATAATGCAGAATGTCATTATACTATCTTCCTTAACCAGAAATACATCAGGATAAACTGGATAAAATTTAAGATTAACAAAGAAACTCATGGAGCTGGAACAAAGGCTCAGTGGTTAAGACCACTGACTGCTCTTCCAGAGGACCAGATTCAATTCCCAGCACCCACATGGCAGTTCACAATTGTCTGCAACTCCAGGTCCAGGGGATCCAACACCCTCACATAGACATGAATGAAGACAAAACACTAGTGCACAGAAAAATAAAAAATAAACACACACATGAAACTTATTTCATAGATGAACTTGAAAAACATGAAAATTCCTAGTTTCTAGAGACAGAAATGAAGCAAACACAGAATATAAAAGGTATTGTCAGCCAAGCACTGGCGGCACACGCCTTTAATCCCAGTACCGTGGAGGCAGTCAAGCAAATCTTTGTGAGTTCAATGCCAGCCCAGTCTATACAGCAAGACCTAGGAGATCCAGGACTATATAGAGAGACCCCGCCAAATGAATGAATGAATGAATGAATGAATGAATAAACAGTTGGTAATTGAATGTGGATAATGCCAGCCCAGTCTATATAGCAAGACCTAGGAGATCCAGGGCTATATAGAGAGACCCCACCAAATAAACAAACAAGCAAACAAACAAACAAACAAACAAGTTGGTAATTGAATGTGGATATAGGTAGACAGCTATTTTCTTTTTTTTTTTATAAGTTTCTATGAGAACAAAAAATTTAAACTCTGAGTGTAGTGGCATATGCCTATAACTCCAGCATCTAGGAAGCTAAGGCAAGAGGATCACAAGTTCAAGGCCAAGAAAAATTGTATAGTGTAATAACCCTGCCTCAAAAAAAATAAAAATAAAATAAAAAATAAAAAATCCCAAACCCTTAAAGTAAGAGGGAAAATAAATTATCCATCACAAAGCTAACCAGAAAACTTGTCAACTCTAAGACAGGTATCAGAATGTTACATATAAAACAACATAAAGAATAGAAACCAAGCCCCCCCCCACACACACACACACACCAACCTAAGACATAGCGCCTGTGTGGCCTGGGCAGGCATCTCCATGACAGGTAAGGAGACCTGCTGACATCCCACGCAACCCAAGTCAGAAGCTCATTTTTTAGTCAAAGGGGGACCTGTAGGGCCCTGGTCCCGGTTTTGGATACAGCAACCAGTTGCCTTGCTTGCTGACCTTGACCTTGATATCCTCCCTATGCTAATTCCCTACCGGGTTCCACCCTCCTGAATGCTTAAGGGAAGTTCCTTGTCTGTGTATACTGCATAATGAGCATTAACAGCTTAGATGCAAGACTGTAAAACATCCAGCGAACTTCTGCCCTCTGGGGTTTTCCCATTATGCTGTAAGCCTGTATTTAAGACCTCTTCCCTCCTTCAATAAACGGCATTCGGCATTTAAAAAAAAAAAAAAAAAAAAAAAAGAATAGAAACCAGGCCAAGCAGTAGTGGCACACACCTTTAATCCCAGCACTGGGGAGGCAGAGCCAGGCGATCTCTGTGAGTTCCAGGCCAGGCGTCAAAGCTGCACAGAGAAACTCTGTCTCAAAAAAAAAAAAAAGAAAAAAAAAAAAAGAAAGAAAAAAAGAAACCAGTACTATAGCAGTGCATGCCAGTAACTCCAGCAAACAAAACAAAAAGTACAGGTAAGATGAATCATATCTACATGGTGTGTTTTAAGTCATCCAGGAGTACATAGGGAGACTCTGGCTCCAAGTAGAATTTTAAATGAAAATTAAGGAAACGACAAAAGTATACTTAAGAATCAAAGGGGATAGAATATAAAACTCCTACATACATTTAATTAAGAATAAATCTCAGTGAGAAATATCAAAGAAGATGGGCAGTGGCACCCATACACCAGAGGCTGAAGCTGGAGAGAATCCTGAGGTTGAGGAACTACAAAAGGGTGAGAAAGGCAAGAGGGAGTAAGACATTTCTCTAGCACTGGAATAAAAATTCTAGTATGCTAAAATAAAAAAAAAAATAAAGAAAGGAAAAGAAAAAAGAAAAAAAGAAATTGGAGGCCAGGTGGTGGTGGTGCATGCTTTTTTTTTTTAAAAAAATGATGTATTTATTTGCATTGATGTTTGCCTACATGTGTGTCTGTGTAAGGACTGTTTGCCTACAGTCCTTGGAACTGGAGTTATGAACAGTTGTGAGCTGCCATGTAGGTACTGGGAATCGAACCTAGGTCCTCTGGAAGAGGAGCCAGTGCTCTTAACTGCTGAACCACCTCTCCAGTCCCGGCACATGCCTCTAATCCCAGCACTTGGGAGGCAGGGAGTTCAAGGGATACTATTCTGAAGAGAAAAGGTCTATAAAAAAAATTATTAACACAAGGCAATTGGAAGAGAATATTTTATCTTCAAGAGTCAATGAAGAGTAATTAACATGGGTTTGAGGTATAGGAAAAAATCATGGAAAAGCAAGGACTAGAGTTGAGTCTTGAAGGATCTAAGTTTGAATAGGGTACTAGAGGCATTGTTTAGTGGTCTCACACATACTTACTTAGTATATACAAGACTCGGGGTTCCATTTCTAGCATAAAATTTTTTTTTTTTTTAAATTACCATTGTAGGAAAGAAACAGACTTTGTGGGCATCACACAAAGTAATGATGTAATCACATCACTTGAGCTAGAAGGAAGCAAGAGGATCTAGAGCAGTGGTTCTCAACCTTTCTAATGCTGTGACCCTTTAATACAGTTCCTCAGGTGTGATGACCCCCAACCATAACATTATTTTTGTTGCTATTTCATAACTAATTCTTCTACTATTATGAGTAGTAATGTACATATTGGTGTTTTCCAATGGTCTTAGGCAACCCCTGTAAAAGGGTTACCTGACCCACAAAGGGTTTGTGACCCACAGGTTGAGAACCACTGATCTGGAATTTAAAGTCATCAGTCAGTTTCAACTTCGTGGTAAATATTGGTTATCTTCCTCAACTGCTCATCATGTCATCATATTTGTAATTTATTTATTTATTTATTTATTTATTTATTTATTTATTTATTTATTTATTTTTTGGTTTTTCGAGACAGGGTTTCTCTCTGTAGCTTTGTGCCTTTCCTGGAACTCACTTGGTAGCCCAGGCTGGCCTCGAACTCACGGAGATCTGCCTGCCTCTGCCTCCCGAGTGCTGGGATTAAAGGTGTGCGCCACCACCGCCCGGCTTGTAATTTATTTATTTATGAATGAGGCAAGGTTAAGTAGCCCTAGCTGTCCTAGGTCTTGCTATACCAGGCTGGCTTCAAACTTACAAGATCCTCCAGCCTCTATGCTGGGATTAAGTCAACACCACCACACTCTGTGCCACCTTATTTTTAGAGATGAGGTTACTTGCTGATCCTGGAGTTCACAGATTGGCCTAGACTGTCTGGCCATCAAGTCGAGTGGTCCTGCTGTCTCCACTAGTGGTGGAATTATAGGCACATCAAGCTATTTTCCCAGTCCTAAATTACTTCCTTCTAATTGAAGACAATATGCTTAAATTATTGCCAACAATGAAGAAAAAGAAAGTGATCAGTTAAAACGAAAAAGAAATGGATCTCAATTCAGTTTTATGAATCTTTATGGGGCAAAGATCTAAAAAGTAAAAGCATACATGAAATCCTACCAAGCCAGCTCTTGAAGAAAACTTATTTCAGAAATTACCAATAAAACTAATTTTAAAAAATGTGTCACTTTCTTTTTTTTATAAAATGATATCTTACTATATTGCGGAGGCCAGACAAACTCCTAGTGCAAGCAATATTCTTTGCTCAGTCTTCTAAGGACGATTATAGGAGTGCAACACCAAGCACCCGATTATATGCAAACTTTCTAGATTGTATTTATGCATGTGTGCCTTCATGTATACATGTGTACCATATACATGCTGGTACCCTCAGAGGCCAGAAGAACATGGTGGAGCTCTGGAACAAGCATTCTTAACCACTGAGTCATCTCTCTAGCCCACTTTCTAGATTGGAGAACAGAAAGGCACAAACTTTAAACTAGGGCTGTGTGGGGAAAGGTATCTGTTGCTAAACCTGACAACCTGAGTTAGAGCCTTGAAATTCTGTCTACAGAAGGAGAGAAGTGACTCTCATAAGTTGTCCTTTGACTGCCCAACACCATCCTCCAGCATATGGCACACACAAACACAAAACAAAAATGTTTTTGTTTTGTTTTTCCTGGAACTCACTATGTAGACAAGGCTGGCCTCAGAAAGATTTGCCTACCTTTGCCTCCTGAGTGGAATAATTTTTTAAAAACAACTTTCAAATTAGATTAAAATTCTAACTAAATTGGCTTTAACATTTAGAGAGAAAATAATTCTTAAAAGATATGTTGAATTTGCTTTGTATATGACAGTCTCAGTATGTATCTCAAGCTAAACTACTAACAACTTTCCTACCTAGGTTTCCAAATTACTATATTTCTAGATATGTACACCCATGGCCAGTTCAAAGATCACTGTTTAAAAAAATCAGAGATTAATTATGTTGTCTAATCCTACATATATCACATTTTAAACTGGCACGGTCCCTCCACATTAGACAAAGAATGTTTTCTATGAAAATGCAAAATCAGCTTCAGAGTAAAAAGTTATAGAACAGTATCCAGACCTCTTCTTCTGGCAACATCTTTTTCTGACCATCCTTTACAGGAAATCCACTTCCAAAATCTTTTGAAGAGATATCAGCTCCATACTCTACAATAACATCTTCTTCAATGCTACTTACTAGCCGCCAGAATTCCTTTTCTACTAGTTCTGTAGGAACCATCTATAAAAAAACAAAGATGATAATTAACTCATTGTAACTATAATCCCTTAAAACATAAAATATACAGACCAACTGTACAAAAACATGATATAAACAAACGAATTACCACATATATCAGAGCAGAATTAATTCCTGTATTTCTCAACTGAGGAAAGGGAAAAGCAAAAGATAACTAAAATAAATAAAGATAACTAAAATTTAAACATCAAGATGCTTTTCATACTGGTTGTGGTGGCGCACACCTTTGATCTCAGCACCAGGAGGCAAAGGCAGGTGGATCTCCTTGATTTCGAGGCCAGTCTGGTCTACATAGTGATTTCCAGGATAGCCAGGGCTACACAGTGAGATCTCTATCTCAAAAACAACAACAAAAAAAAACCAAACAAAAGAGAGTGAAATTAAAAAAACAGATTAGCAGGTCCCTAATTTTAAGATTTGGTGTTCTCTAACCTTTTTTATATTGTTCCTGATTTCTACAAAACCTGACAGAAAAAAATCTTTTGTTCCCTCTAAATGACAGCTACTCACATGGACTGGCATATTGAAATAATCAGATTTAAAATTATCTGCCATCTCTCCAAAGCTTTGAAGTGTATATTCTCTTATAGCTTGCTCAAATCCAAAGGCTTCTCGAGGTTTGTTACATTCCTGGGGGGGGGGGGGGAGAAAGATATCTGAGGTAAACTCACTGAAACTGGAAAAAAAAAAAAAAAAGCATTAAAACCCTCATACCAAAGATTTGAATGGTAGCTAAGTGGTATAATGCTCTCAGGTTCTGGGTTCAATAACCAGCAATACAATAAATAAATGTCTCAAATATGGCTTTTCTTGATCATTTCTCTAGCTGAAATAAAACTAATCACTCTTACACAGCAAAACAAGTTATCAGTTATTTGTAACACATTAGTTACTTGAAACTAGAATCTCAACTGCATGTTTACTCTTCCAAGACAATCAGACAGCTTTAGGTACTAGAGCTAGTATTATGCTTTGCCTCCAAGAAGGAATTCCTAAGAGGAATACTAACTTGGAATCGAACATAAGGATGCTGACATTCTTAGCATTCATAAAGTAAATAAATACTCACAGAGGAAAGAAAGGCTTGTATAATAGGATAGTCACTGGACTGGTTGGCTATGGCTTCTTCACACTACCAGTCACCAGAAATTCAAATGCCTCTACATCTTCTGATAGTAAATAACTAGTAATTTTAAGGCCATAAAAGCCTCTGACCTCATCTAGATATCCCAAACATTCCTACTCTCCAGAGATCTATATGACATTTTGTTAAAATAAATACAGACAGGGCATTTCCTAACATCATTATCTTCCAGTAAGGCCAGACATGATGGTGCATGTCTGTAATTCCAGCACTCAGGCAGGAGAGTCATAAGTTCCAGGTCAGCCAGGGCTACCTACAAGATCTTGTGCCATCGCCACTGGGCCTGGAGATTTTTTAATAATAACAAACAAGAGACTGGGACAAGCTGTTGGGAACATGTTTACATTACATGCATGGCTTACGATCCTTAGTTTTAACTGGATCTATAACATTAAGTTTGTACCTCAGCAACACATTTAGGACACCTCCAGTCTCCTTTGGGCACATCAGGTAGTGGTGGAAGTAGACAAAATGTATGATAGCTGTCATCACATCCATCACACAAAAGCAATTTATCTTCATTGTTTCCCCGACCACAAAACATACAAACATAGAGATCAACCTATAAAGAGAAACAAAAATAAGTATATTTTCTATAGTATATTGCATTTTTCTCATGAGCTACTCCTTAAGTAAATAAATAAAACAATGTACACTAAAAATTAAACAAGCTTAATCCTAAAAAATCTATTTCAGCCAGGTGGTGGTGTACGCCTTTAATCCCAGCACTCGGGAGGCAGAGGCAGGCGGATGTTTGTGATTTCGAGACCAGCCTGGTCTACAGAGCAAGATCCCGGAAAGGCGTAAAGCTACACAGAGAAACCCTGTCTCGAAAAACAAACAAACAAACAAACAAACAAACAAAAAAAAATCTATTTCAAACAATTCTCCCCAGAGCTTCTATAGGTAAATTAGTAAAAATACGGTGTCAGAAGCTCCACAGTTGTGGCACATGCCTTTAATCCCAGCACTCAGGAGGCAGAGGCATGGATCTCTGTGAGTTTGAGGCCAGCCTGGTCTACAAAGCGACTTTCAGGACAGCCAGAGCTACACAGAGAAACTCTGTCTCAAAAAACAGAAAACAAACAAACAAGAAAAAAAGGTGTCATAATCAAGAAACACTACAATCTAGGGAATGGAAAATAAGTTTATACTTCAAAAACATCATTCATTCTACATACAAATACTATAATACAGAATGAATACTGAAAACTGCCTATTAAATACCCCACCTTAATAATTTTTAAGAATCCTTGGAGGGGGGCTAGAGAGATGGCCCAGCGGTTAAGAGCACTGGCTGCTCTTTCAAAGGACCCAGGTCAATTCTCAACACCCACATGGCAGCTCCCAACTGTCTGTATCTCCAGTTCCAGGGGATGTGACATCCTCACACAGACATACAGACAGGCGAAACACCAATGTACATGAAATAAAAATCCATCCATCCATCCATAAATCAATCAATCCACCCATCCATCCATCCTTGGAATCTCCCAGGGTTATCCAACCACCATTAACCACCCTAGTAGATATCAAAACCCATGGGTGCTTATATCCTTTTCATAAAATGGCTTAATATTTGTCTATCTTCTGTACATAGCCTCCCTCAGAGTAAGTCATCTCTGGATTATTTATATAATTTTATATAAATGCTTTTGAAATTGCCACACTATGTTGCTTAGTAAATAATGCCAAGGAAAAAAATCAGTTATGGTGGGCTTGCTGTGCATGCCTGTGATCCCAGCAACCAAACGTTAAGGCAGAATGAGTTCATGTTTAAGGCCACTTAGGCGTCACATTGAGTTCTAGGCCAGACTGGGCTACATTGCCAGAACTTGACTCATTTTTTAAAAAAGTCAAAGGAAAGAAAGCAAAGAAAAAAAGCTCTGTATCACTCAGCATAGAAACAATTTATTACTATAATTTTTTAATGTGTATGGGTTTTTTTGCTATGAACCACCTGCATGTCTAGTGCTCTCAAAGGCCAAAGGCATCAGATCCCCAGCAAGTAGAATTACAAACAGCTGTGAGCTGCCGGGTGGGTGCTGGCAGTCGAACTCAGGTCTTCTGGAAGAGAACCCAGTGTGCTTAACCCTGAGCATCTCTCCAGCTCCAGAAACAATTTTTAAAAAGTTCTCAATCTATATTTGGTTGAACCCATGAAGACAGAACCTGAAGATACAAAGGGCTAAACTAACTATATACAGATTCACATTCACTTCTTTAACTCAGTTACCCACAGGCATATGATTTCGCGGAGTGTAGACAAAGCAAAGTTAAATGCTAACCTGAGATTTTCCACCGTGTCTTCTAATCAAATGATCTAACTGAACACCATCTATCTATCCAGACACTTAAGATAAAAAGAGACCCTCTCCCTCCTGACAAACCCCAAAGACTTACAAAGTTAACAGAGAGAGCTCCTTTACGTTGTCGCATCTGCATGGTAAAGGCATCTGACCTGTTGGTAACTTTTCGTCTTCGGGTGACCTCATCTTGAAATAAAAAGTTATATAATAAAAGTAAAAAGTAAAGCTGATTACTTACTGTGGACCACACATTATTTAAAATTATTTAAATTAGATAAAGTCTCACAACATTATGAGGTCGACTGTTATTGTCTGCAGCTGAAGATAAAAAACACATCAGATAACTTATTCAAGATCATATAGCCAATATTCAGAGGATTTGGAATTCCAATCTACCCAAATCCAGGGAGTTAACTCTTGAATGACATGCAGTACTTACTACATACTGTCTGTATGTACGCTTTAGAGGAGCTCCCAAGTTAGTCCTAGCTTTTTCTTTAACAACACCACAGACAAAACAATAATTTTAAGAATGGCACAGGTCAGCAATGGTGTGCACACCTTTAATTCCAGCACTCAGGAGGTAGAACAGGCAGATTTGTATGAGTTTGAGGCCAGACTGGTCTATAGAGCAAGTTCCAGGACAGTCACAGCTACCCAGTAAAACCCTGACACAAAATACAAAAGAGTAGAGCTAGGGAACAGAGGCTCATATTTGTAATCTCAGGCTTGTGAGGAGGATTGCCAGGAAGGATAAAGAAAAGAAACCCACCAAACAAAACAAAGGGTTTTGTTTTGTTTTTTTTTAAAAACAGGGTCTCACAAAGCTAGTCAGCCTGGTCTACAGAGGGAGTCCCAGAATAGCCAAGGCTACACAGAGAAACCTTGTCTCAGAAAACAAAACAAAACAAACAGGGTCTTATAATGTCTGAAATTCCTAAATTCCTTTTTTTTTTATTTTTTTATTTTTTTTTTGGTTTATCAAGACAGGGTTTCTCTGTGTAGTTTTAATGCCTGTCCTGGATCTCTGCCTGCTGAGTGTGGGGATTAAGGGCTTGCACTACTGACTCCAGCCTGAAATACTAAATTCTTAAAAAGAGTAATTTCCGGGCAGTGGTGGCGCACGACTCTAATCCCAGCACTTGGGAGGCAGAACCAGGAGAATATCTGTGAGTTTGAGGCCAGCCTGGTCTACAGAGCAAGATCCAGGACAGGCACCAAAACTACACAGAGAAACCCTGTCTCCAAAAAACCAAAAACAACAACAACAACAACAAAAAAGTAATTTCAAAAAGCATGTCTGTTATTATTATACTGACTGCATGTTGTTGTTTTTCATTTTCTGTAGTACTAGAATTGATTTTGTATATGGTAGGCACATATTCTTCCACTGAGCTACATCTCTAGCCTTTTTTTAATGTTACTTTGTATCTCCAAATTGCCCAGATTGGCTGAAAACTCACTGATCTACCTGTTGAACTGAGAGATCCGCCTGGCTCTGCCTCCTGAATGCCACTGCTGCCCGGCCTCACTAAATTCTTATAGTCAAATATGCCCAGTATATTGTTCATTAATACAAGTTTTTAAATTAACATGTTATATAAGAATAGTACAACTTGATTTTTTGCATCAAGAACTCTACTCACTCATGCCGGGCGGTGGTGGCGCACACCTTCAATCCCAGCACTCGGGAGGCAGAGGCAGACGGATCTCTGTGAGTTCGAGGCCAGCCTGGGCTACCAAGTGAGTTCCAGGAAAGGTGCAAAGCTACACAGAGAAACCCTGTCTCGAAAAACCAAAAAAAAAAATTCTACTCACAAAAGTTTTGAATATGGTGTTAAATTAGGCTTTAAAGAAAATTTATTTCAATGGTATCATACCATATAGAGAAAAATTATTTAAAAATTTTAAATGATGGTCAGAGTTTAAAATTCTAACCTCCTCTCAGTATGTTTTCAAACTAAAAGTCTGAGAATCCCTTTAATTTAAAAGTAACAACTTTTAGAACACTATGTGACAACCAGTAATCATTACTGAAACTTAACTAGTCTTTAGACACTAAATGAAATTTCCATGTTGTGTGTTAAACATGGAGGACAATTCTTCTAAAAGTCAAAAAATGCAATGTAATGTTTGTTTCTTACACATTAAATTTACTTATTTGTACCATTAAAAAAATCCAGTCTGCCTACAAACTATGTAGCAAATTCACAAATGTTAAGAATTCCCGGGGGCTGGAGAGATGGCTCAGTGGTTAAGAGCACTGGCTGTTCTTCCAGAGGTCCTGAGTTCAATTCCCAGCAACCACATGGTGGCTCACAACCATCTGTAATGAGATCTGGCGCCCTCTTCTGGCCTGCAGGCAGAACACTGTATACATAATAAATAAATCTTTAAAAAAAAAAAAAAAAAAAAAAAGAATTCCCAGCACAGAGTGAAATTCAAGCAACAATGTCACGGCACTTAGTTTTATACAAGTAATAGATTTTACCTTCTTTATCTTTTGCTCCTACTGCCAGGCCGACAACTTTGGGTCCAGCCCCAAAAATCTGAAGCTTCTTCAGTTCTGTGTTCCTATTTACTTCTCCAGAGTCTGACTAAAAAAAGGAAGGGGGGTGAATATTAGCATAATTACTCTGAATCACACAATTAGTTTTCTTTAAGAGATAGGGTATCAGCCAGGTGGTGATGGTGCACGTCTTTTTTTTTTTTTCTTTTTCTTTCTTTTTTTGTTCCGAGACAGGGTTTCTCTGCGTCTTTCCTGGAACTCACTCTATAGCCCAGGCTGGCCTCGAACTCACAGAGATCTGCCTGGCTCTGCTTTCCGAGTGCTGGGATTAAAGGTGTACGTCTCCACTGCTCAGCAATGGTGCATGCCTTTAATCCCAGCACTTGAGAGGCAGAGGCAGGCTGATACAGAGCTAGTTCCAGGACAGCTAGGGCTACACAGAGAAACCCTGTCTCAGAGAAGAGAGAAAGAGAGAGAGACAGAGAGGCTGAGACTGACTTTCAATTTTGCCCGGCCTGGTTACAAACCCCCAGACTTCAACAATCTTCTTAATCTGCCTTCAAGGATCTATGACTATGCATTTAAAAAAATTTTTTTTAATCTAATACAGTGATCCTCCAAAATGAAGCGGGACAAACTGGTTGATTTGGAGTTTCTTCTGAGAGAGTGTCTCATTCTGTACTCTAAGCTGGTCTCAAACTCACAGCTATACTCTTTCAAATGCTAGGAATACATACATGAGCCAAGATGTTCAGCTTCTGATTTCTTTCTAAATCTACTCACTGCCTCTGTTACAACAGTTTAAAAGTCTCCAAAGCACAATGCAACACCCAGATTTCTTTCCATTAAAATTCATCTACGTCTCATAAAAGATGTATGCCCAATCAGTCCTGGTAGACAGTACTGTACTGGTTTTTAAAAACTGTTATTAATTTTGTTAGGGTGAACATACAGAGGTCAGAAGACAATTTGCAGGACTTTTTTCTCCATTCACCATATGGGTACAGGTAGGGTCCAAGGAACCAAACTCAGGTCATCAGCCCTGGTGGCATCTTTACCCACTGGGTCTTTTCTTTAATCCAACACTACTGATTATTATGCAACAGAAAGTCCCACTTCTAATTTGCTAGCTGACATCTTTGATTAGCAGGTGACTATGCCCATCACAGGGAAAATCATGGCCCCCTAGAACAGTCATGTTAATACCTCTTGGCTGGTGATGATGTAACTAGAGGTGAAAATGTGGAACAAGTTTTAATCGATGACATATTAAGTTTCCAGGAAGCCTCTGGGAAAGATCCCCCCCCCGCCCCATTTCTAATAAAACTTCTGGGTTATTGAGATGCTTCAGTGGATAAGGGTTACCTGCTGCCTGCCAAGACTCACAACCTGATCTCAGTTTCCTGGATCCACAAAGTGGAAGGAGAGAATCCACATACATATAAATAAATGTTTAAAAACATTTTTTTTTTCCAAAAAAAAGAACATTCCTACCAGACATGGTGTAACACAGTAATTCTAGAACTTGGGAGGCTAAGGCAAAGCAATCTTAAGTTTAAGGTAGCCTGGGCTACACAGCAAGTTCAAGGCCAACAGGAGACAGACAGACAGAAGAAAGACAGACAGACAGACAGACAGACAGACACACACACACACACACACACCACAAAAGGAGGGAGGGAGGAGGGAGGGAGGGAGGGAGGGAGGGAGGAGGGAGGGAGGGAGGGAGGAAGGAAGGAAGGAAGGAAGGAAGGAAGGAAGGAAGGAAGGAAAGATGGAAGGAAGGAAGGAAGGAAAGAAGGACTGGAGAGATGGTTCAGCAGTTAAGGGAGGGTACTGGCTGCACTTCTAGAGGATGGATCTAAGTTGAATTCCAAGCAAATTCTGGCTCATTAGATTAAAGAACTTGTCACTGAGCCTGACAACCTGAGTTTAATCTCCAAAACCCCATGGTGGAAGAAGCAGACCAACACCCACAGCTCCCAGAAGCCGTAAGTTATTAAACAAAAATCTTAGTGCTGGATGAAGGATACTGACCTGAGTAACATGCTGGTCAGAGAGGCCCCCAAGGCTCCCAAGACAATACAACCTATTGCCTGTACTCAAGCCTACACACAAACACATCTACATACATATACACAAACATACAAAAGCATGGAGAAACAGAAAAGCTATGCAGAGAAAAAATTTAAATGTTTTTTCTTTAAATACGTAGTTGTACGTTGCATAGGGGAAGCTGAATCTACATCTATAAAGTAACACAAACAGCTCTGGTAAAAACAGACCCTGGCAGTCTAAGCCACAAGATAAGCCACTGCTCTCCCAAGCCCTAACTCCAGTGTGACCATGTGGTATCCCAGTGACTCTGCCTGCATTGCAGGCAAGTACTGGGAGAAAAAAAATCCAGTTTATTATTTCTCACTATTTTTGAATGCTATATAGCTACACCACTATTTCAAGATTTACTTACTTTTATTTTAAATGTATGCATGAGCATGTATGTATGTGCACACTGTACATAACCAAGGAAGTCAAGAAAGGGTGTTGGAGTCCCTGGAACTAGAGTTACCCATGGGTGCTGGGAGATGAACCCTGGTCCTCTGCAAGAGTATCAGGTACTCTTAACCTGAACCATCTCTCCAGTCCTAACCAGGCACCATCAGTGCAGAGGGCACTAGATCCCATGGAGCTAGTTAGCACTGGGACCTGAAAATAAGGAACGATTCCAAGTCAGGGAGACCGGCAGCAATCTTCCACAATATCTAGGTAAAAGATGGCAGTTGTGGAGAGGGAGAGGGAAAGGGATCACACTAGAACAGCAGACTCAGGCTGAGTGTATGGAATGGCTGCTGGCTGTATTTCTCTGATGGGAAGCTGTACATACATGTCAGCAAACTGTCATGTATTGTTTGAGCTTACTTCTTAGACACTAGCTCTGCAAACAGGATTAAGGCATCCATTGCAAATCCAAATCCAATCACATTTGTCTCAGTGTTCTCTAATGTTCTGTCTGGGATGGGCTATCATCCTAACTCTGTGACAGTGACTGAAGAGAAAAGCAAACACCCCAAGAGTAAATCATGTCCTTGAAAACTGCCAGAAGAAATCTTATAAGAGATATATTTATCTCATGACATAAAAGTACCTGCAGTAGGAGAAAGTAACCAGAATTTCAACATAAGCAGCTCATCCACGGAGAAGGAGAAAGCTCAATCAGGAACTCCACCTGACTTGCTTCAACTTCCCCAGCAGTAAGGTTCTCCTGGATGTTCTGAGCACCCAATTTGAGGATGCCATCTCTAGTTACTATTTGTTCTTTTCCTTGGAAGCCTGACCTGAGGGGATACTGTGCTTTGAGATCCTAGATGGGTAAAAGCAGCTGACTGCCTTAATGGGGCTTGCTCAGTCAGCTTTTTCAACACGTTAGTAAGTCCCCAATTTAAGTCTATTTTCTACTGTTATTTGTACTTTTACTCAGAAGCCTCACCTGAGCACCCACTCTGCTCTCCCTGGGATTCTATTGGGAACTCCAGATGGCGGCCTCAATGGGGCTTCCCTAGTCAGTTCCTGATGGATTTTTTTTTTTTTAGTTACACTCATTTATGGAAGCTGGGATTCAAACTCCAGTCCTCATGACTGAGCAGCAACCACTCTTAACTGCTGGATGTTTTGAACATCCAAATTCATGATGTTTTGCTATCAAAACACTTGCTATTTATTCTTTTATTTTTGTTTGCTATATACTTAGTAAACTGAACTCACTCAAAACCCGAAGCATGGACACTGTAGATCATTCTCAGGACCATACAGAACAGAAGCAAACCCCATCTCTGGGAGATAAAATCTGAAATCAGGAACCTATAGCTAGTGAACTGCTTAGCACCCAGAGTTGGCTATCAGCAGGACTGAAAACACTGACCTAGCACCAGCTGATCACTAGACTGCAGCAGTATCTGCTTTCCTCCAGTGGCTCACTGCAGGCCAGGCTGGAGAGCACTGACATTAGCAAACACAAGAAGGGTTCTTCATGGCTGGAGAGATGGCTCAGAGGTTAAGAGCACTGACTGTTCTTCCAGAGGTCCTGAGTTCAATTCCCAGCACCCACATGGTGGCTCACTACCATCTGTAATGAGATCTGGCACCCTCCTGTGTATACATAATAAATAAATAAATCTTTAATAAAAAAAAAAAGAAGGGTTCTTCAGCCTTCTCAGGCCAATGAAGATCTCTGTGCTACTCGCTTCTCCCTTTTCCCAATGAATTAACAGCACCCCTAGCTTGTGATATGGATATTCACAGTCAACCTTGAGTCTCTGGAGAGAATGAGAAAGGTTCACAAAGGAGAGATGTTGCCCCTCGCTCCACCCCCTTGGTTTTTGGAAAGCATCTCACTAAACTGGCTTATAAATCATGACAAACTTCCTGTCTTAGTCTCCCAAGTGGTATAGCCACCATGTTTGTCAATACTGGGTTTGTCAATAAAAGGACCTCCTGCAGCATGCTAAGAAAGCACTCTGCTACTGAACTAAATTCCCAGCTCTGAGAAGGATGCAGCCCTAAGGGACAACTGACTCTTCACCATCCCTAGGTTCACATCAAGCTCAAGCAGTAGGTAAAACAAGACTCTGACTTCAACAACATCCCACCTCACCTGGCAGAAGCTACTCAGAAGGCTGAGGCAGAAGAATTTCAAGTTCAAGGCCTACTTGTGCTTTAGACATTTTCAATGCCAGGATAAGCAATGCAAAAAGACCTAGTTTCAAAATAGTGAAAGAGAATCTGGGGGAGAGATAGAGGCTACAGAGAAGGTTCAAAAGTTAAGAACACGGACTGCTCTTCCAGAGCACTTAGGTTAGATTCCCAATATCTTCATGGCAGCTCACAAACATCTGTAACTCCAGTTCCATGGGATCCAACACCCTCACACCCCACCTCCAAGGGAACCAGGCAAGCATGTGATGCATAGATATACACGTAGGCAAAAACACCTCATAATAAAATTAAAAAGAAAAGAAAATAGGTTCTGAGACCTAGGGAGGCTGTTTCAGTGTGTAAAGAGATTTCTGTACAAGAACGAGGATCTGAGTTTGGATCCTTAGCACCCATGTAAAAAACTAGGTGTGGCATATTCCTGTAATTCCAAGGCTGGAAGGCAAAGAAATGAGGATACCAGGGCCTGCTGACTAGCTAGTCTAGTCAATTTGAGGGCTGCAGTTTCAGTGAGAGACCCTGTTTCAAAAGATAAAGTAGCATTTAAAGGTACTGACATACATCTTTAATCCCAGCACACAGAGGCAGAGGCAGGTTATAAGTTAGAAAGTTCTAGGAAAGTCAAGGCTACATAAAGAGACCCTGTCTCGAAAGAAAGAGAGAAAGAGAAAGAGAGAGAGAGAGATTGATGATTAAGTTAGAGTGACTACAGAAGATCCAACACTGATCTCTGGCCTCCACATACTTGCATATCCACGGATATACATGAGCACATTCACACATATACATGAACACAGAGAAATATACTGCTTTTAAAAGAATAATGGGTTAAAAAAAAAATAGGACAATCAGACCATAACCCATAGAACCATAGAGGCTATATATATAGCATGGAGGTCCCTAGGATGACTGTGGCTTATAATAAATTTCAGTTTTACTCAATTATTGAAAAAAAATAGCCAAACGAATGGAAACACATGAACTATGAACCAAAGGCTGAGGGGCCCCCAGCTGGATCAGGCTCTCTGAATAGGTGAGACAGTTGATTGGCTTGATCAGTTTGGGAGGCAACTAGGCAGTGGGACCAAGTCCTGTGCTCATTGCATGAGTTGGCTGTTTGAAACCTGGAGCTTATGCAGGGACACTTGGCTTAGTCTGGGAGGAAGGGACTGGACCTGCCTGGACTGAGTCTACCAGGTTGATCGCAGTCCTCGGGGGAGGACTTGTCCTGGAGGAGGTGGGAATGGGTGGTAGGCTGGGGGTAAGGGGAGAGGGGGGGAGGGGGGAGAACAGGGGAACTCATGGCTGATATGTAGAACTTTATGGTATTGTAAAATAAAATATATATTAAAAAAAAAAAAATAGGGCTGTGTATGGTGGCACACTCCTTTAGTCCCAGCACTAGGGAGACAGAGGCAGGTGGATCTCTATCAGTTTGGGAGGTCAGCCTGATCTACATAGTGAGTTTCAGGCCAGCCAGAGCTACGCAGTGAGACCCTATCTCAAAAAATAGAACTAGTGCATGCCTTTAATTCTGGCACTCGGGAGGCAGAGGCAGGTGGATCTCTGTGAGTTTGAGGCAGAGTTCCAGGGTAGCTAAGGCTGTTACACAGAGAAATTCTGTCTTGAGAAACAAACAAACAAACAAAACCTAACTAAACAAATAAAAATAAATAAATAAGTAAAATGTTCTTTTCTATTGCTAACTATGAAAATTAAGATGTGTGAAAATTCATCAACATGGGGGGCTGGAGAGATGGCTCAGAGGTTAAGAACACTGGCTGCTCTTCCAGAGGTCCTGAGTTCAATTCCTAGCACCCACATGGTGGCTCACAACCATCTATAATGAGACCTGGTGCCCTCTTCTGGTGTGCAGGCATACACACAGAACACTGTATACATGCTGTGGGATGGTCTGTATGTCAAATTGCTCTGATTGGTCAATAAATAAAACACTGATTGGCCAGTGGCCAGGCAGGAAGTATAGGCGGGACTAACAAAGAGGAGAATGAAGAGAACAGGAAGGCGGAAGGAGACACTGCCAGCCACTGCCATGACCAGCAGTATGTGAAGATGCCAGTAAGCCACCAGCCAAGTGGCAAGGTATAAATTTATGGAAATGGATTAATTTAAGCTATAAGAACAGTTAGCAAGAAGCCTGCCATGGCCATACAGTTTGTAAACAATATAAGTCTCTGTGTTTACTTGGTTGGATCTGAGCGGCTGTGGAACTGGCCGGTGACAGATTTGTCCTGACTGTGGGCAAGGCAGGAAAAACTCTAGCTACATATACATAATAAATAAAATCTTTAAAAAAAAATTCATCAACATGCCTATGAAATTGGCAGTAGAGTGACCCTTTGTCATCCCTGTCAAAAACTAAATTTTTAGTTTTCTAAAATTAAGTTTTCTAAGTCAAATCACACTGAATTTCACAACTTCTCCATTCACTTGAAAAGGGGGAAAATATGCCTTTTCAAGTATTAAACAACTGTTTATGAATAATGACCTTCTATAACCAGAAAATTACTACATGGTCAAAATGCCCTTAAAACTTAACTTTAGCCAGGCGGAAGTGGTGTGTGCCTTTAATCCCAGCACTCGGGAGGCAGAGCCAGGTGGATCTCTGTGAGTTTGAGGTCAGCCTGGTCTACAGAGCGAGATCCAGGACAGGCACCAAAACTACACAGAAATTCTGTCTCAAAAACAAAACAAAAAAACAAAACTTAACTTTAGGCCAGGAACAGTGGGACATATCATTAATCCTAGCACTCGTGAGGTAAAGACAGGTAGATCTCTGTGAGTTCGAGGACAGCCTGATTTACAAAGTAAGTTCCAAGACAGCCAGGGCTCTTACACAGCGAAGCCCGGTGACAAAAATCCAAACAGAAAAAAATGGTCCACGGAAGTCAGGCAGTGGTGGCGAATGACTTTAACCCCAGCACTTGAGAGGCAGAGGCAGAGGAATCTCTGAGTTCGAGGCCAGCCAGGTCTACAGAGTGAATTCTAGGACAATAGCCAAGGCTACACAGAGAACCAACAGCAGGGCTGGAGAGATGGCTCAAAGGTTAAGAGCACTGGCTTCTCCTTCCAGAGGTCTTGATTTCAATTCTCAGTTAACATGGTGGCTTACAACCATCTGTAATGACATCTAGTACCCTCTCCTGGCATGTATGCATACATGCAGGCAGAACACTGTATACATAATAAATAAATAAATTTTAAAAAAAAGTTTACGGGGGGTGGTGGTGGCGCACACCTTTAATCCCAGCACTCGGGAGGGAGAGGCAGGTGGATCTTTGTGAGTTCGAGGCCAGCCTGGTCTACAGAGCTAGTCCAGCAAAGGTGCAAAGCTACACAGAGAAACCCTGTCTCGAAAAACCAAAAAAAAAAAAAAAAAAAAAAAAAAAAAAAGTTAAAAAAAAAAACAACAACAACCCAAAACATCCCAACAACAACGAAGGGCCATGGGGGCTCCGAAGATGGCTCACCAAGTAAAGGCACTTCTCATCAGGCAAGCATGACAACCTGAGTTGTGTCTTGGGACACACATGATAGGAGAGAATTGACTTTCAAAAATTGTCCTCTGACCTGCACATTACATACTATGGTATGTACATACACGCACGCACACATGCACACACACATGCAACACACAAAACTTGTAAACAGCCCATGGACACTGAAAAGTACCTGAGACTTGACACGTCTTGTTCTCTTTGGTGGAATATTCATTCTTGTTCCCCGCTCTGGGGAAGGCTGGATATCAGTACTGAGAACCTCAGCCTCAACTTTTTCTTTAATATCTAAATCTGGCATTTGTACACCCTTAAAGAGAAAGACACAAAAAGAGAGAAAATTTACTAATAAAACAAGTTTGAGAATGAGTGGAAAATTAGCAAATTTCCAGTAAGTCCCTAACACTACATGAAATTAGATGGCAATCCTGACCTCAAATTCAACTATAGGCTCAAAGCAATTCCTGACAAAGCCAACTTCTATTTTGCTTTTCAGAGTGTCTTATGCATTCCATAAGGCACTGGAACTGGCCTGGAACTCTCTACGTAGCAGAGAATGATTCTGAAGTTCTGATCTTCTAGGATTACAGGCATGCACCAATACACCAAGCTACCAATGGGCTTTGTTTGTATTTTTCAACATGCCCAGCAGGACTTCTTTTTATGGAAATTGAAAGCAAACACTAAAATTATGTAAAAATGCAAACTGTTTGAAAATAATGAAAAGGAACAGAATTAGAGAACTTACACTACTAGGTATGAAAATTTACTATAAAACAACAATACTAAAGAGAGGGCACTGGGGGCTAGAGATGGCTCTGCAGTTAAGACCATGCACTGCTCTTGCAAACAACCACAGCTCTCAACTGCCTATGACTCCAGCTCCTGAAGGATCCAACTTTTCTGACCTCTGTGGGCACTTTCACTCATTTGCATATACCCACATACAGACATACACAAACAGGACTGGAGAGATGGCTCAGCCATTAAAGGCTAGGTTCACAACCATTACCGAACATGAAAAGACCTTTAAAAACAAAAGAGTATAGTATTGGTAATGGGGTAGACACAGACAAAAGTTCCTCCTATCTATGGGGAATTTGTTTCAAGCTCTCAGTAAATGTCTGAAACCCTCTATGCTTTTTCTGTACATTTATACTTAGGATGCACTTGAACTTGCAATTTTTTTTTTTTTTTAATTTTATGTGTGCTGAATATTTTGCCCTGCATGTCGGTGCCCCTGAAGGCCAGAGAGGGCACCAGATCCCCAGAAACTGGAGTTTCAGACAGTTGTAAGCTGCCATGCAGGTGGCTAAGAACTGAAGCTGGGTCCTTTGCAAGAGCATTCTGTGACTGAACATCTCTCTGACCCCAAAACTCCAACTTGTAAATTAAGCACAGTAAGATAATGACTATTGTTGGGCAGTGCAGGCACAGAGGAAAGTATATCTCTGAGGTCTATAGGAGTTCCAAGACAGCCAGGACTACACAAAGAAACCCTGTCTCAAACATGCACACGCACACACACACACACACACAGGACTACACAAAGAAACCCTGTCTCAAACATGCGCACACACACACACACACACGCATGCACACGCACATGCACACAAAATCTATAAAAGAAAAAGAAAGCAATGAATTAAATCTTCAAACAGACATCACTATAAAACTGTCAAACAGCTACATTATGACAAAATATTTACAAATAATATATTTGAAAAAAAAGATGCATCCAGAATAAATATCAAATCCTTATAAGAGTAGGTCAACAGCTCAATTTTAATGAAAAAAGATATGAGGAGACACTTCATGAAGATTACAATAATGTGGGGGAGCTAGAGATAACTCATTGGTTGAGAGTACTGTCAGCCACTTGCAGAGGACCTGAGTTCCATTCCCAGCACCTATAGGGCAGTTCACAAACCTCTGGAACTCCAGTTCCAGGGGATCTAACATTCTCTTTGGGCCTCCACATGCATCAGGCATGCATGGTGCACATACATTTATATAAGCAAACACTACTACACATAAAATATTTTTTTAAATGTTTTAAAGATTATAATAATAGCTAATATTATTATTATATCATACCACCTCAAAAAGTTTAACAAATTAAAATAAGTTAGACCTGAGCTAGAAGCCTTCTTTGGTTGGCTGGATTTCACAGAGCTAGAAGGTGCTATACATGCTGCTGCAGAGGCTTATCATCAACAACCATAGGACATGCTTGACTACCAACTTGCCAGACATGATGGGCCTACTGGTACAATAGTGGCATGACAGCTATGGTGGTAACCAACCACTTCATGCTTCACACGTTTTTGAGGACTGTTCCACAGAAGGGAAGTCACCTTTGATATTATACAGATAATCAGAAAATCCTATGGCTGGAAAGGTGTTAGAATTCCCTACTGAGGAATTTACTGCTGTTATTTTGCCAAATGATCAGGACATGCCTGTCAAATTGCATTGTAAATGTTTATAATCATATATTAGTGCTGCTATCTGCTTTGATCAGAAAAGCTTCCCTTTGCATTGTGTGGTGGTTCCAGCAAAGACTCATAACTGGTCAAAGTGCTGAGAATAGACACTATTTAAGGCTTAGGCTCAAAATGAACCTCCAAAATGTCCACTTTAAAGTCTAGGCAACATTAGAAAAGAGGGGTTGGGTCTAAGCATAGCAGCTCACACTTTTAATCCCAGCACTCAGGAAGACAAGGCACGTGGATCTCTATGAGCTGGAGGGCAATCTAGTCTACATAGTGAGACACTGTCTCGAAAAAACAAAACAGAACAAACAACAACAACAAAAAAAACCAGACTGAAACCTTTGTCCTGAAACCATGAAGATTTATCTTAAATAATATTTCCCATTATCCTTTACTCTGTAAACCACTAGAAATAGCTAACTTTTAAACTTTTTCTTCTCAAAATTTGGTGCTTAGAGAAAGCTATCCTCACTTTGCTATGCATAAACATATCACTTACAATGAGTATCACTTGAAGTTTATACTTGTCAAATAAATTTATCCACTCTAAGAACAATGATGCATCTTACCATAAGGCTGACACCAGACTGGAAAAGCTCATATGGGTAGAGAATTCTTTCATAGTGTGACTTCAAAAGAGACCCAGTTCCTTTTCCTGGCAGATATCCCAAGCGGCTACCCACTTTAGACCATTTCTTCTCTTTGGTGACTATTTCAAAACCTCCTTTGCTGGCAACAATCTGAAAAGGAAACAGGAATTCTTTACGAAAAGATGTTAGTTCCAAGCATCCTAACTTCTATAATTTCAAAAAATGAAGCTTTCCCCCCAGAGCTGCTGGTAGGGTGTTTGCCTAGTATGCATAAGCCCTGAGTTGATCCCCAGTACCAGAAAACCTGGGTGTGGTAGTGCACATCTGTAATTCCAGCCTCTAGGAGGTGGAGGCAGTAGGACTTTTGACATTCAAGGTCATTGTTGGCTACATACTAAGTTGGAGGCCAGACTAGGATACATGAGATCCTGACTTTAAAAATTAAAAAGTAGGCCAGCAAGATAGTTCAGCAGGTAGAATCTGGCGGACAAGCATGTTGATCTGAGTTCCAGCCTTGGAACCCACATGGTAGAAGGAGAAGCAATTCCTACAAGTTGTCCTCTGACCTCCACAAACACTTCATGTCCAACATCATACAGGTGCATACACACTAAATTAATGCTTTAAAGTCAAGTTTCACCAAGTAAGTACAATTCTAGCATCCTAATTCTATATCTTGTCTGCTAAATATAAAAATTATTCTGGACTTAAAAATGTATATTTCCTTTTAGTAAACTGATACTCTGTTAACATACAAAAGAATACAATGATTTTTACAAACCTTCAAATTAGTGTTATTGGATCTACTTTCAAAGAAATGCACTCAAAAGTATTTAATAATTTTTTTTAAGATTTAATTATTTATTATGTATACAGTGTTCCATCTGCATGTATGCATGCAGGCCAGAAGAGGTTACCAGATCTCATTAGAGATGGTTGTGAGCCACCATGTGGTTGGTGGGAATTGAACTCAGGACCTCTGGAAGAGGAGCCAGTGCTCTTAACCTCTGAGCCATCTCTCCAAATCCCGTATTTAATAAAAGTTACACAATGTACATTATGCTGAATGAAAAAAATATACACTAAACAAAAAAACTAATCCTACCCCAAAAAAATCTCAACCGACAACAAAAAAAAATTATTTCTGAATCAAGCTATGAGGCTGGAAACATTTCTGTGGTTAAAAGAGCTTGCTGCTCTTGCAGCGGAACAGAGTTTGGTTCTCAACACCCACACTGGAAAGCTCACAAATGCCTGTAAACTCCAGCTGCTCTGGGGATCCACATGTGCATATACACACAGACACAAACACACACATACATATGTGTATATATGTATATAAATATATATACAGACACACATGAGGAAGGGGATAGTATGCTCAAACTTTGAGCATATCAGTTATGCATACCCCAACACTCAGGTAAGAGAATCAACACTCAAGGTTAACCTCAGCTACATAGTGAATACAAAGCTAGTTTTGAGTCACATAAGACTTTGTTTGGGTATAAATATATTTATGTAATAAAAACCCAAAAATCCTAAAACAGAGGGCTGGAGAGATGGCTCAGTGTCAGTGGAAATAGGAAGATCAGAAGTTCAAGGTCATCCTGGGCTACTCATTAAGCTGGAGACACATGAGACTCTGTCTCTCAGAGAGAGGGGGAAAAAGTTAATATAAGGGACATAAAGTGTTCTAGATTTAAGGTCTTTTTATGCGGGGTATGGTGACATAGGCCTTTAATCCCAGCAGTGCTTGGAAGGCAGGAGGCAGGTGGATCTCTGAGTTTGAGGACAGCCAGGGCTACACAGAGAAACCCTGTCTTGAAAAACAAAACTAAACAATCTTTTTTATTTATTGGATATTTCTGATAAAGGGGTGCATATGTACCACAGCACTAACATAAAGGTCAGAGGACAGCTTTGTGGAATTTATTCTTACTTTTTACCTTCCTTCCTTCCTTTACGTGGGTTCCAGGGATAAAAGTCAGGTCATAAAGTGGCACCTTACCCAATGAGCCATCTCATTAGGCTTATATATTTTTTAAGATTTATTTATTTTATGTATAAGAGTCCTCTATCTGAATGTACACCTTTATGCCAGAAGAGGGCATCACAACCACAGATGGTTGTGAGCCACCCAGTGGTTGCTGAAAATCAAACTCAGGACCTCTGAAGAACAGGCAGTGCTCTTAACAGCTGTCACTGGACTATATTTTTAAATATAGCCTGTAGGTCTTTTAGACCTATAAGTCAGAGTAAAAAATTACTATATTACATAGAACTGAAAAGGGAAAAGCACCATAAACCTATTATTTGGAAACATAAGAGTTCAAAATCAAAAACATTCCAAAGAACTGCAAGTAACTAGTATGAAGAATATGAATGGATGTTGAGAAAGGGAATGATTTTAATTTAAGTCTCATTTATTTTTGTAAAAGCCATCAAGAAGTACCTGCTGGCCTATGCCTGAGAGACTTTGATTACATAGAGCCCAGAATGGAATGAGAATCAACTCCTGAGAGTTGGCCTCTGACCTCCTCATGTACATCATGGCACACAAAAACACTATTTTGTAAAGTAATGACGTTTTTAAAAACTGTATTCTTTTTTAGAAGTATTACTGTGATGAACATTAATAAAACATTGAGAGATGAAGAGGTAGATGAGTGGTAGCAGGTCTGTCTAGCATGTGTGGTATTTGATTCTAACCCAGTAACACAAAAACAAACAAAATGAATAAATTTGTTGTTCAAGGGGCTAAGGGGCTAGAGATGGATCAGCAGTTAAGACCACTTACAGGAAAAAAAAACAAAACAAAAAACAAAAACAAAAAGCACCAGGGAACCACAGTATTTAAAAAACAACAAACCTTAAAAGGCATACACCTAACAACTTTGAAATTTAATGCTGGAAGTCATTATTTTCTCCAGTTTTTTGCTTGAGCCTCTTACCAGAAAATATATTAATTAAATAATCAACCCAATGATTGATTGAAAAGAAACACGACATTGGAGTTAAAAGAGCCCAGTAGAGGCTATAAAAATGTTCTGAATCTTGATCTGGGTAGTAGTTATACAGATGTGTAATACATGAAGATTTACTGAAATGAACATTTCACATCTGTGCGCTGTGCCCTACGTTCCATTTAAACGCAAAAGAAAAAAGCTACTGTGGGGAGCAGCAGCAGTCTCACAAGAGCATTTAAGGAACAACGGCACTATAGCGTATGAACAAAACAGAGGGTCTACGTCTGCTTCCACTGTAAGCATTCTCAACAGTTAAGGGAAGACATCCACTAGCACCTAAAGAATGCACTAAGTGCTGGAGATGGCTCAGCAGCCAGGCGTACTAGCTTCTTCCAGAGGCCCTAGGTGTTGACTCACAACTCTCTGTAATGGCCAGTTCCAAAGGATTGGAAAGCTTCTTCTGATTTCCACAGGCACTGCATGCACATGGTACACAGACTTATATGCAAGTTAAACACCCAGATAATAAGATAAAAATAAATATTAAAAACAAAAGACAAAACCCCAATAAACCCTTACAAATTTAACCTTCAATAACATATTTCTAGTAAGTCCTCTTCAGTATTTAAACAAGATACATGAAGCCAGGCATGGTGGTATGGCAGCACATGTCTCTAATGCCAGCACTGAGGAGCAAAAGTGAAAGGATTACCATGAACACTAGGCCACCACAGGCTACATGGTGAGTTCCAGGCCTGTACTACAAAGGCCCAGGCTTTAAAAAAATAAAAAGACCAAATCCCAAATATTTTATAAGATTTATTCCTAACAAAACGAATTAGATTTCTCAAGATACAATTAAACAATATGAATGACAAATGTGACACTGGCATTCTGATTAGGTTACCTCTAAAGAATAAATGCAATCTAACCTCAGATTAAACCCAGTATTGACTTTTTAATGGGGGGGGAGATCACTGGAAGTTAAATTAATTTTTTTGGTGGGAGTGTTTGGGGTGGTTTTTTTTTTTTTTGGTTGTTGTTTTTCTACAAGATTTTTATTATTTTTTAATCATGTGTATTGTGTGTATCTGTGTGTGAGTATATGCATGCAAGTGCAGGTGCCCAGAGAGTCTAGAAGAAGGTATCAGATCCCTTGGAGCTGAAGCTGTGAATGCTGGGAACCAAACATGTCCTCTGCAAGAGCAGGAAACTCTAAATCATCTCTGCAGTCTGTTTGTTATAGAGACAGTCTTACTACTTAATAGCCCAGACTGGCAAAGAACCCAATGTAACTCAGGCTGGCCTTGAATTTGTAGCAACGATCTTACCTAAGCCTCTTGAGTCCTGGGATTATAAATGTATAATACCACACCTGGCTAAAAGAATGTGTGTGTGAATGAGAGAGACAGAGAGACAGAGAGAGAGAGGGAGGAAGAAAGGGAGAGGGAGGAGGAGGGAGAGGGAGTGTGTGTGAGTGTGTATGTGTGTTCCTTTTTTTTTTTTTAAAGACAGGATCTCACTATGCAGCACTGTTTGGCCCAGAACTCACTACTTAGACCAAGTTGGCCTCACTCTGAGAAATGTTATGAGATATTTGTACACTGTGTGAAGATGTATTTGCTGGGACTGCTGTAATAAAAAGATGAACAGCCAATAGCTAGGCAGGTGGTACAGGTAGGATTTCTGGAGAGAGAAAGGAAGAGATGAATCGAGGTGCACAGAAGATGCCATGGAGATGCAGGAAGTCAGACATAACAGAATAAAAGAAAGGTAAAAAGCCACATGGTAAAATGTATATTAATAAAAGCAGGTTAATTTAAGTTCTAAGAGCTAGTGGCACAAGCCTAAGCTAAGGCCGAGCTTTCATAACTATTATTATAATAAAGTCTCCCTGTCATTTTTGTGAGCTGGCGGCCCAAAGAAAAATCTATCTACAGAGGGAGAGCTGCCTCTACCTCCAAAGGATTAAAGGTATGGACCACCATGCCTAGCCAAAAGAGAATTCTTCTTTTTCTTTTTAATGATTTCATTTACATATTTTATGTGCATTTGTTTTTGTCTACATGCATGTCTGTTGTATGAGAGTATCAGATCCCCTGGAACTGGAGTTACAGTTATGAGCTATCATGTGGGCACTGAGAATTGAACCTAGGTCCTCTAGAAAAGCAACCAGTGCTCTTAACCACTGAGCCATCTCTCCAGGCCCAAGAGAATTCTTAAAAGAAACTTTTAGGGGCTAGAGAGACAGCTCAGTGGTTACAATCAATTGCCATGCATGAGGACATGAGTTTGCTACTAGTACCCACATAATAATCTAGGTAGGGTTTTAAGTATACCTGTAACTCCAATGCTGTGGAGAACAGAGACAGGAGGATTGCTAGGACTTGCTGGCTTCCAGCCTAGTCAAAAAACTAAGTTCCAGGTTCAAGAACTTGGTTTTCAGGACCTTGCCTCAAAGGAGTAAGGTAGTGGTTCTCAGCCTTCCTAATGCTGCAACTCTTTAATATAGTTCCTCATGCTGTCTTGACCCCCAACCACAAAATTATTCCATTGCCACTTCATTATTTTTACATTTTACTTCATTTTTCTACACTTATGAACGGTAATGTAAATATCTGATATGCAAGTTTTCTGGCACATGACTAATGTGGGGGTTGCAATCCATAGGATAAAAACTGTTAGAGTAAGGCAGAGAGTGATAGAGAGGAACACTCAATGCCCTTCTCTGCTTCCAAATGTATGCACTGTAACACACACAGAGAGAGAGAGAGAAATTTTATAGGTCAGGCATGCTTTTGTATGCCTATGTAAATTTGATGCCACTGAGGGCAGGGCTGGGGACACAGTTCAGTGGGCTGTGATGTGACCTCCACATATGTACTATCCTGCATGTGTGTGTACAAACACACAAAGTCTGAGGCCAGCTTGGTCTAAATAGAAAATTTGAGGCCAGACATATAGGAAGATCCTATCCCCAAAAAGAGAATGAATGAATTGATCTTTTAAATAAATAAATAGTCAGGTGGTGGTGGCCCATGCCTTTAATCTCAGCACTTGGGAGGCAGAGGCAGGCGGATCTCTGTGAGTTCAAGGCCAGCCTATACTTCAAAGTGATGCAAACTGAGTTCTAGAACAGCTAGAGCTACTACACAGAGAAACTGTCTCCAAAAAAAACAAAACCAACCAAACAAAAAACAAACAAACAACAACAAAAAAAAAACCCCACCAAAACAAATAAACACAAAAAAGAAAGATTATTTAAAGTTCTTATTTTAATGAATCACAAACCTCTGCTCAATTTCTTCATGGGAGGACCAGGCCCAAACTAAGCATCTACTCACTAACACTGATCATATTTCAGCTCCTGTTAAACTTCTAACCAGAGTATTAGCCTCACCTTGCTTAAAGCATACAAATCCAGGATTTTTCTCTCCACCACGGGGATCTTCAACGTAGATCCTTGAAGTTCCCAAAACTTTGCCAATTGATCCAAGAAGTCCAATCTCACTCTCGTCATTGCCTAAAGTTATTAAAATACAGAAATCAAAAACACAGGACTGGGATTAGTGGCAGACCATTTGTCCAGCATGCTCAAGGTCCTAGGTTCAATTCCCAATACTGGGAGAAGGGAGAGAGAAAAGCAAGGCCAGCAAGGAGGCTTAGCAGGTGAAAATGCTTGCCACCAAAACCCGATGACCCGAGTTCATCATTTAGATCCCAAAATAGAAGGAGAGTAGATCTGAGTATTCAACTTGGGTTGTTTGGCTGCCTGAAAAGATTTGGTAAACTAAATGTTAGCAGGCTTAGACACAGAAAACAGCCAACACAAGTGGAGTTTCTACTATGTAAGTACAATGACAACTGTGAATAATGATAAAATAGTGAATAATGATCAAGTTGTAACATTTCAACACCTCACTGACCAGCAAAAGGCCTGAAACCTTTTGCTATCTTTGCCTCCAATCCAGAGAAAAGTATCAGTGCCTCAGTTATTTGTACTTGTTTCGCCTTCTTCCCCATCATCCTGTGGTGGCTGTCTCTCTTACTTTAAGCTATCTATTATTATTATTATTATTATTATTATTTTACTCTATGTCTTAAAGATTTATTTTTATGTGCATTGGTGTTTTGCCTGCATATATGTCTATGTGAGGGTATCAGAACCTTTAGAACTGGAGTTACAGACAGTTGTGCGCTGCCATGTGGGTGGTGGGAATTAAACCTGGGTCCTCTGTTAAGAGCAGCCAGTACTCTTAACCACTGAACCATCTCTCCAGCCCAAGCTACCCTTCTTAATAAAATTCTTTGCTAGATGTTAAAAGAAAGCCTCTCCTTCCATTTAAGGCCCTGTTTATGCTGTTTTGGTTCATTTTTGTTGTTGTTATTGTTATTTTTAAAGTGTATGTGTAAAGCCTATAGATACTAACTAGAAGAGGGCATCTGATTCCCCTGGAACTAGAGTTCTAGAGGGTGGTAAACCACCATGTGGATGTTGGGAATCCAACCCAGGGCCTCTGAAAGAACAAGTGCTCTTAACCGCTAAGCCATCTCTCCAGCTCTGTTATGCTGTTTTAAATGTAATTCTGTTTATTTCTAATGTTCTCCTACCTAAAGGCACAATACTAGTCTATAGGTCTTTCTCCTAATAAACTTCATTCCTAAAGAGTAATTATTTGTCAGCTCCTTTCCTGAACCAACCATATTTACATCTAACAATATGATAATGTAATAGAAATCTGTTATTTTATATGCTATCTAACATAAATTTAATTAGGAAAAAAAATTCCCAAGTTTGGAGATGGGAATCATGGCAAAAGCCTTTTGTAACCCCAGTATATTCAGGAGGCTGAAACAGGAGGATTGCCATGAATTCAAAGCTAGCCTGGGTGGGCTACATAATAAGTTCTAGACCAGACCACATTGGCTACAAAACAGACTGGCTCAAGAAGGTGAGAGTGGAGGGAAAGGGGCTGGGGGAGTAGCTCAGTTGGAGGGGGTGCTCGCCTCACTTCTCCAAGGCCAGAGTTCTATCCGTAGATCACATGAACTGGGTACAGTGATGCACACCTGTGACTCCAACAGACAAGAGAGGCAGGAAGACAAGGAGATTCAGGGAGGCCTGGGCTATATATCAAGTTACATGACATCTGGGTCCATATGAGACCTTGTTTCAAAAGAGAAAGACAAACAGACTTCCACTTCTCTGAAGGTAAGCCCTGGATTTTCTATTATGAAAATGTTTTGCAAGTGGCACACACCTTTAATCCCAGCACTTGAGAGGCAGAGGCAGAGGGATCTTTGTGAGTTCCAGGACAGCCAGGGCCATACAAAGAAACCCTATCTCAAAAAACTAAAGGAAAAGAAAAGAAAAGAAAAGAAAAGAAGGAGGAGGAGGAGGAGGAAATAGTTTTCTATTATCCCAGTTAAGTGAAGAAGAAAAAAAATGTAGTAACTACTTGAAACAGTCTTAAAGACACTTTTCTCAAATATCAAATGACTGTTACTCTATTAAATCCTAGTTAACATAAACTCTGAGCCCTAGCACACGAGCTTTTCAAAGTTCTATTTAAAATCCTAAGGCAAGCAATCAGGAGGCTGGAGCTGTAAAGCCATGGTAGAGCATTCGCTTAGTCTGTGCGAAGCCCTAACTCCCAAACACCACCTCCACTAAGAAAAAAAACAAAACGGAAAGCAGGAATATTGGTCTAATACTCACCTCAAGTTCATTCAGGCGCTGGACTCTGGGAGTGAAACGGAAGGTTTTTACTTCACATGCAAACGGAGGTTGCCAATCCTAAATGAAAATAATTATTCTGGTAATTTAGCATGGAGTTGCCACAATTAATAGTGACACTACATTAGCACATGTGAGTCTTCACTATAAAGACAGAAAGAGCAATATTCTTATAGAAAATTTTCATTTTAATAATACTTGGAAAATCAATTCTCAAATCTCACAATTACACTTGCCAAGGTTATCCAGAAAGAACACAAGATAAGCACACAGATTTACCAAGTAAAACTTAAAAAAAAAAAAAAAAAAGAACCCAGTGACTGGGTATGGCACATGCCGGTAATCCTAGTACTCAGGAGGCAGGATCAAGAGTTACAAGTCAGCCTAGACTACATAGCTTGACCATCTCAACAGCAACAACAAAAATCGCCTTCATACTTGCTAGAAAAGAAAAAACAGACTGTAAAATGTTCTACTCTTAACAGGGCATAGGATCTCATTTGAACAATATCCAATTGACCCTGGTGCTGATTGTCCAGCAACAAACAACTGGACAAGGTTTTTCTCCCTTGTTGCTGGGGATTGAACCCAGGGCCTGGTAGCACTCTCCCCACTCCAACAACATTTGGAAAGCACTGGTCTAATGAATAAATGAAAAAAACTTTTGACCTTGAGCATATAACTTAACCTCTTAGGGAATTAATTCCGCACACCACAAGGTATTATCTGCTTTCCTAACCTTAAAAAGCGAAGCTAATTAACCAACTTATAGGCAAACTTGACTATTTATATTACAATTCTGGAATCTTTGTCCCTTACTTTCTTATATCGAGATTTCAACGTTTTCCTCCATGCTCATTTACTGACCAGTTCTTCCTAAACCTCTACATTTTAAAAAATAATTAATGAATGCTCTTTTATCTTCCTAAGGATGCCTTCTCTAGTTGCAGCAGTAATTAGCTGGGGGGGGGGGTCCTAGTCTAGTGACATCATCATGGGGTCAAGTACAGCTCGGATGACATTTTAAGAAACCTGAGTAGTGGCCTGCAAAGGCCTGATACACGGAGCATTAGCGGGCGTGGACACAGAAAGAGCCGACAGCAGCGGAGTTTTTAGTACGCAAACACAATGATTGTGCACGAGCGTACGACGTGACACGTCAAACACCTTTCCTAGAAAGGGCCTGAAGCCTTTTGTTACCCTTCCTTCCCAGCCCAAGAACCGTATCCGTGCCCAAGTAAGTTCTGAAAGGAAACGGCCCCACAGCCACGACTTTCTCTCGGGTGAGGGTGGACCTGAGAGCTAGTGAGACGGCTCCGTCGGAAGGTCCAAGCCCGACGACCTGAGTTCGATCCCTGAGGCCCACACAACTGCGGGAGACCATCGACTCCCCCAAAATGTCCTCTGACCTCGCCGCGCGCACGCACACCGCACACACCCACACACACAAATGTAAACGTGGACGGGAAACGACCCAAGACACCGAGGCGAGGCATCCTCCGACGTGGCCTCGGGTCCCCAAGGCCTGAGGGAGGGGCAACAGGAAGGCCCAGGAGACCCGAACCGGGGAAAGCGGCCGCAAGAGAAACGACCCTCCCGTCCCCTCCCGGCCCGGCCCGCCCCCGCCGCCGCCCCCGCCGCCGCTACCTTGGGAGGACGGATCTTGCAGATGCCCGTTTTCTCGGCCAAAGGCCGGATGCGGCCGATAAAACTGAGAGGGTCGGAGAACTCCTCCCAGCTGGGCTCAAAGACCGGGCACTCCGGCGGCGGCACGAACTCGGCCGCGTAGCCCCCCGGGCCCACGCCCGCCATGGCCCTAGCCGGGGTGGAGGGGTGGGGGGGTCCCCGAAGTGCACAAGCGGGGCGAGGCTGGGTGACGGCCACCGAGCCCGCTCACGTCCCCTCAGAGGGACCGCAGAGCATCTTCTCGGGAGCGAACCGTTCCTCACAGAAAGCCCAGGAGCGCTGCCTCCGCTCGTTTGTTATTGTTTCCTTCAGGGCTTTTCCTCTCAGGGCCAGGACGCTTCCGGAAGTTAACGTACTGCCAAATCAGTCCGCCGCCGCCGCCGCAGCCGCAGGAAACAGAGTCCCGCCCCCCCACACCCCGCCGAGGCGTCTAGTCGGGGCCTGTCCCCTTCCTCCCTTTCATGGCAGCCCGGCGTGGCTTCTCCTCGGCTTGCCCGCCCAAGTTCCGCGCCCTCCGTCCACGCCGGGTGCGAGGCCTCGGAAGGCTCCACGAGCTCGCCTCGAGGGAAGGCGAGCGAGAGAAGCCAGCCCGCAAGGTGGAAGGCGCTCTTCCGGCGCGCGGAGGAATGTGTAATGCCTCGGAGAGCAGAGGTTCTGTTTCCGGGGAGGAGGTTCCTCTTCCTCTTTGTGTCGGGCCCCGGCGGAGTCGCTCGACCCCGTCCGTGCCCCGAGAGCTGAGTTTCTAACCCAGTTGGCTCGCGTCTGGACGGGTCGCGGACTCTGGACGGGATCCCCGCGTCCCCAGTCTCCCCGACGCTAGTCCGTGCCGGCTAATCTAACCTGGCCTCTTTCCCGCGGGGCTCTCGCTTCGCCATGGCCGCTTGCTTGCTTGCTTGCAGCCCTCCTCCGTCGTCAGACCCGCAGGCCGGCCGGAACCAGCAGCTGCGAATTGCTGTTCTCACCACACAGGGAACCCAGAGCCCCCGGCCTTGCCTGTCTAGCTGTTGGCAATCATCCTCAAACCTCCTATCTGAGAAATAAGCAGGACCTGAAAACACCTGCTCTCACTCTTTTTTTTTTTTTTTTCCAGTTTGCTATGAAACTGGTCACCTTCATGTCAGAGACCTCGACGTGTAAGGCCGGGCATGATTGCACACGCCGAGAGTTCCAATCAGCAAAGGCTGTATAGTGAAACCCTGACTCAAAAAAATAAAAGCCATGTTGCTGGTATATGCACTTCTAATTCCTTTGTACGTTTAAGCTTTCAATAAGATAGAAGGCAAGAACAGGCTCCCGAAAGGTGTCTTGTGGCCTCCACATGCCTGGGGTGTGTGTGTTTTCTGTGTGTACATAAATAACGCCCACAACAATGATAAGTGATTCAGGATCAGTCCGAACTGCATGCCTGGGGTGTGTGTGTGTACATAAATAACACCCACAACAATGATAAATGATTCAGGATCAGTCCGAACTGCATATGAATTTGAGGCCTGGTTGGCGACCTTGCCTAACTAAGAAAACACCCTGTGTGGTGGCACAGGACTATGAACTCAACACTGAGGAAGGAGATGCAGATAGAGCACCACAATTTCAAAGCCCACCTGCTATACATACTGAGTTCCAGGTCAGTCAGGACGTGGCAAGGGCCAGAAGAATGGCCCAGCTGGTAAGGGCAGTTGGCCACCAAGCCTGAAAACCTGAGTTTCATTTCTGGAACCCACATGGTTGCCTTCTGCTAATCAGAAGACTGGCCCACCTTCTCAGGAAGGTGGGAAAACGGACTCTAGTTTACTTACTTACTTTTCTGGTAGTAGAAATTGAACCCCAGGCTGGCGCTGGTGCTGCTCAGGAGGCAGAGGCAGGTGGATCTCTGAGTTCGAGGCCAGCCTGGTCTACAGAGCGAGATCCAGGACAGGCTCCAAAACTACACAGAGAAACTGTGTCTTGAAAAACAAAAAACAAAAAAAAAAAAGAAAGAAAGAAAGAAAGAAAGAAAGGAAGAAAGAAGAAAGGAAGGAAGAAATTGAACCCAAGTCCTTGAACATATTAGGCAAATATGCTCCTGAGATTAACTCCAATCTATTCTCCATTTCTTGCTTTTTTAAGAAAACAGTGATGTACAAACTGATATGGACACAGGAAGGAATGACATTGTATACAAGTACTAATTTATAACAAGACTTAGATTGTTTAGTACTTAGTCTGAAAAACCAAACTATGCACATAAAAAGAAAATAGTGGAATTTCAAAAATTAAAAGTCATCAAAATAATTGTTTTCATTAAGCATGCAACCAGAATACTTTGCTAGTGAGCTGGGCCCTAGGTTGGATCCCCAACAGCACATAAACCAGTGGCAGGAGAGCATCCCTGCAATCACAGCACTTAGGAGATAGAGACAGAAGGATCATAATGTCAAGATCATCCTCAGCTATCTAGGTCAAGGCCACCCTGGGATAAAAGAATGACAACAAAAAAAGCAGCTTTTGAGGAAAAATCCGTCATTTCAAGTGCCACATATTTATCTGTAATTTCCTTTATCAATGTTAGAGTAGCATGGAATTAATATCGAAGTCTGGTAGTTAGTTGGCAAGGCTGTGAAATATGATCTCTGACTTATTTTATTTTTTAATTAATTAATTAATTAATTAACTTATTATGTATGCAGAAGTGGGTGCCAGATCTCATTACAGATGGTTGTGAGCCACCATGTGGTTGCTGGGACTTGAACACAGGACCTCTGGAAGTCAGTGCTCTTAACCTCTGAGCCATCTCTCCAGCCCTTATTTTATTTTTGAGACAGGGTTCTACCTTAGTCATCCAGACTATTATTGTACTGAACTCAAAGGATCTAAGCCTCCCCAGTATCTGGGACTACAAAGATAAACTACTCCTGAATTAATTTTTTAAATAGCTTAATTAAAAAAAATTTTTTTGAGGCAGAGTTTCTGAATCCACTCTGTAGACCAGGTTGTCCTTGAACTCAGAGATCCACCTACCTCTGCCTCCTGTGCTGGGATTAAAGGCATGTGCCACCACAGCGTGGCTAATTTTTATTTATTTTTCTGAACTTATTTTTTTAATACAATAAAACCTCACAAAATCAGAGTAGCAGGTGGGGTAAATCTCATCGAATAACAAAGGTTTAAAAATACTGAATTTCTGCTGGGCAATGGTGCATGCTTTTAATCCCAGAACTTGGGAAGCAGAGGCAGGCAAGTCTCTGTGAGTTCGAGGCCAGCCTGGTCTACAGAGCAAGTTCCAGGACAGCCAGGGATACACAGAGAAACCCTGTCTTAAAAAACAGAAAACTGAATTTCTGAAGAAATGCCTTTAATTTCAACAGTACTGGGGTAGTTTGATTTCATAATACCAGGGATTATCTCAGGGCTCTTACATGCAAGTACTCTGCCGCTGAGCAGTTAAAAAAAAAAAAAAAAAAAAAAAAAAAAAAAAAGAAAAAAAAAGAAAAGAAAAGAAAACATTATTATGTTAGTGTGGGGGGTGGGGGTGGGTGTAGCACACCGTGCCAGGATGCACATGTGGAAATGAGTGGACAACTTGCTGGAGTCAGTCCAGGAACTGAACTCAAGTCATCAGGCTGGACAGCAATACCTTCATTGGTTAAGCCATCTCAGCAGCCCCTCACCCCTTTTTTAAAACCTTATTTTTGATACAAGGTCTGGCTAAGTTGCCTGTGCTGTCTTTGAACTCAGTTCCTCCTGCCTTACTCTCCATACCTGTTTGGTCCTCAAACATTTTTCCAAGAGCCCATTATAGCCAGGCCGTGTTAGCCTTTAATCCCAGCACTTGGGAAGCAGAGGCGGGCAGATCTCTGAGAGAGTTCCAGGACTACATAGAGAAACCCTGTCTCAAAAAACAAAAACAAACCAAAACAACAACAACAAAAGCCCATTATAGAGAGATGGATCAGCAGCCCATAGCACTTACTACTGAGTTCAGATCCCATTATCCACACTGGCTCACAACTCCCTGTAACCACAGCTCCAGGAGAGCTAATGCTCTCTTTAACCTTCTGAGGGCACTTGCACACATACAGCAGATACACAAATAGATACGTAAATAAATAATACTTTTTAAGACCTCACTATAGGATGACCATACCTGATAATCAGGCATTCAAGGTCCTCCTCTGCTAAAAAGTAAGTTCAAGACAAGCCTGAGCTACATGAGATCTTGTCTTAAAAGTGAAAATAACAACAAAAAGACTCCTTTATATATTTTAAAAGTATTGAAAGACCCAAAAGTTCTCACTTATATAGATTGTGTGGATGGATGTTGATATTCTCCATATAGTAGCAATTAAATCTAAGAAACATGGCATGGCAGAATAACCAATAATTCCAGTAGAGTAGCATGTAAGACATGAGGATCCTGGGTTCAAGACCAGCCTGGGCCACAATGAGAGTTTAAGGCTCCTCCTCCTCCTTTTTTAAAATTTGGAAATGTGTAGGAATGAGTGACTCATACTTGTAAAAATTAGTATTTATACGAAATTACACTAAAATTTTACTTTTAGATTTATTTTACGTTTATGGGTGTTTTGCCTGCATGTGTGTATGTCAATCAAATGTGTGCCTAATGCCCAAGGAGGCCAGAAGAGGGTATTGGATTCCCCTGGAACTGGAGTTGGGGATGGTTGTGAGCCACTATGTGGGTGCTAGGAATCAAATCAGGGTCCTCTGCAAGAGCAACAAGTATTTTTCATTCTTGGTTTTTTTTTTTTTTTGGTTTTTTTTTTTTGAGACAGGGTTTCTCTGCGTAGCTTTGTGCCTTTCCTGGAGCTCACTTGGTAGCCCAGGCTGGCTCGAACTCACAGAGATCCGCCTGGCTCTGCTCCGAGTGCTGGGATTAAAGGCGTGCGCCACCACCGCCCGGCTAAGTATTTTTCATTCTTAAGCCATCTTTCCATTGAGGTGTGTGTGTGTGTGTGTGTGTGTGTGTGTGTGTGTGTGTGTGCTGGGCAGATTCTGCAGGAGGATCTCTGTGAGTTCTAGACTAGTCTGGTCTTTGTAGCAAGTTCAAAGCTGGCCTGACTACATAGTGAGACTCTTTCTCAAAAAAAAAAAAAAAAAAAAAGCCAGAAACAAAAGCATACACAGAGAGAGAGAGGTGAGAGGGAGAGGGAGAGGGAGAGGGAGAGGGAGAGGGAGAGGGAGAGGGAGAGGGAGAGGGGAGTCTGCCTCCTACATTCTGGGATTCAAGGCATAGGCCTAGCACATGGGAGGTAGAGGTAGGCAGATCTCTGTGAGTTTGAGGCCAGATTGGTCTACAGAGCAAGCTCTAGGACAGAGCTACACAGAGAAACCTTGTCTTAAAAAACAAATTAAAAGACATAGCCCATCACCCCTGACCCAAAACACATTTTAATGGCTATTTGCTTGTTTGCTCATTGGTTGGATATAACCTGGGACTGAACTTAGGGCTTCAGGAATGATGGATACCAAATAGCAAACAAGTATTCTGCCTCTGAACTATACTCCTCACACCCGCCTGACTCCAAGAATTTCACAGGGATTATGCAAAATAGAGTAACAAAGATGGAAAAACTATAAACTTTCCCTTTATCCTTTCCTATGACATGGATAAGAAAATGAATGTCATTTGAAATATCACGTTGAAAATCTGAGGTTCCACTTATCAGTGAGCCATTGAACTTGACATAGACATGAAAGCTTCACATTTTAAGCTTTCCAAAGTTTAAGGCGATGTTAACATGCATTGCAGAATTAATCCTTTTATGTATCCTCTTTTGTTTTGAGTCCCTCCCCTCCAGTGCTGGGATTAAAGGCATAAGACACCACTCTCAGCTCTTCATATATCCTCCTGATGTTTAAGTGAGACTGGCTAGACATAACATTTGAATATGTAATCCTGTGACTGGAGACATCTAAGCCACCAAGTCATGGGAGTTTCTTCCTCCCTCCTGTTTTGGCTTTTTGAGTCAAGGACTTATATAACCAAGGGCTCTAAATTGCTATTTGGCGGAGGATGACCTTGAATTCCTGGTTCTTTTTAGTCCCCTTCCCACATGTTAGGATCACAAGCTTGGATCACCATTCCATAGGGTTTTTAAAACTTTTCTTAAGCTCACTTGAAACATAATTGAAGGTTACAATATGTACAAGACACTCAGGTATTCCTGTGAGCCACTCCGTGATTATGTATGTCACTTATGCAACAGATTTCATTAAAGAAAAACAGTTCAGTGAGTTTAGACCAAGTTGTCAAAACCGGTGAGTTCTAACAGGCAAGAGCTACTTACCAGCCCCCACACACATCCTGCCTACGCGTAACGCTATGTGCAGAAGAAAAACTACACTTCCCAGGAACCTCTGCCTGGTGAGGCGCAAGGCAAGATGGGAAGGGCAAGATGGGAAGGGCAAGATGGGAACAACCGTCCTATTGGTGGGTAAGCCAAAAGGCCCCCTAAGCTCGTGAGCGATTGGTAGGATTTTGTGGACGCTCGCCGATTTGAGTTGTTTTTCGGTTGCGTTGTCGGATTCCCAGGTTTAGCGCTTGGTGAGTGTGGATTTCGGGGTAAAGATGAAGGGATTTTAGGACAGACGTTGGGAAGAAAGAAAATCTGGTGGGGGGAAAAAAGCTTTCATTATCCGTGCAGAAGGGAGCAACAAAAGACTAAACCTAGGTCTTTAGGTGACTTGGAGACCAATCATGCAAAGTTTGTCTGCAAAAGGAGAGGTCTCCGGGACGCGGAGAGCTGTAATAAATGAGGTAGCTAAAATCTGGTCAGGAACTGGGTGAACTTGCTAGAAAACCGGATCCAGACGTCAGGGAGTTGGATGGAGTTCCGCCTTCGCCTCCCTCCGCTCTGTAAACTTCGATTTCCTCGTTTGTAAAATAAGGTTTAATAAAAGTAGTTCAGAAAGTAGTTATGCGAGTAAATACCACATTTTTTGGAACGGGGTTGTGGCCAATATGTGGAGTGTTTGCTTAGCATGTCCGTGGCCCTGAGTTCCACCTCTCCACCTCCAAAAAAGAAACCCACTAACTTTTTTTTTGGTTTTTGTTTTTCGAGACGGGGTTTCTGTGTAGGCCCTGACTGTTCTGGATCTCGCTCTGTGGACCAAGCTGGCCTGGAACTCACAGAGTGTTGGGATTAAGGGCGTGCGCCACCACCCCACTAACTTTTATATAAACAGAGGCATCCCTGCCTTGGAAGGTAGTGTCAAGATGGCTTCTGTCTGCCGGGAAGACCGGTTATCATTGTAGAACTGTAAATACAATCACTTTCCAGTGAAAACATTTGTTTTTGGTTTTTATTTGTTTGTTTTTGCTTTTTGAGACGGGAATCTTACTCTGCAGCCCATGGGCTTGGGATTCACTATGTATTAACTGGTCTCATGGCAGTAATCCTGTCGCGGCCTTCCAAGTGCTGGAAGTACAACGGCTGGATCACTCTGATAGATCATTTTGTGGGATTTTTGTTGTTTATTTGAGACAAGGCCTCGTTCTGTATCCCAGGCTTGCCTGGAACTTAACTCTGTACCCTAGGCTGCCCTCAATTTTGGGTGATCTCCCCTCAGCTAGGTTTTACTGACACAAGCCACCACCATTGACTGTTAGATCATTTTGAATGGGAAAAACTCAGGGAAGAGATAAAGAAAATAGTATTTAAGGTAAATTTTACATACAGAATAGTCTTGATTAAGTGACTTTAACTAGTTGTGGAAGGAGCTGAATTATAGCTGAAACCTTGTCTTGAAAAAAAAAAAGAAGAAGAAGAAGCAGAGCTGGAGGGATAGTTCAGTGGTTAAGAGTGTTTGTTACTTTTTTTGTTTGTTTGTTTTGAGACAGGCTTTCTCTCTGTAACAGCCCTGGCTGTCCTGGAACTCTCTCTGTAGACCAGGCTGACCTTAAACTCACCGAGATCCCCTGGCTCTGCCTTCCAAGTGTTGGGATTAAAGGCGTGTGCCACCACCACCTGGCTGTTACTTTTGTAGAGGACTTGTGTTTGGTTCCCAGAACCCATATGAAGTGGTCAAGCTCTAGGGGACCCAGCACTCTCTTCTGGCCACTTTAGGCACCCACATTCATGTGAATACACACACACAAGTAAAAATAAATAAATCTTTAACGATACCGAGTATATAGTGGCACCCACCTGTTACCTCAGCACCCGGGAAGTTCAGGCAGGAGCATAGGTAATAGTGCAGGCCAGTCTGGATGACACAATGAGTTCCACACCAGCCTGGGCTACGTAGCTAGATCCTTCCCCAAACCAACAAAATGAAAACAAACAAACACCCCACGAGGGTTAGAGACAGCCCAGTCGGCAAAGTGCCTGCCTCAAGTGTGAAGTCCAGGGGTTGGGTCTTCAGCACCCCAGCCTTGCACAGCTGCTCACGACGACAGTAACCCCAGTGCTGGTGGAGTGTGAGGAAGTGAGAGGGAAGGAGGCGGAGGGAAGGATTGGGGAATGTGCTTTTCTGAGAAAAGGATCACTTGTTGCTCTTGCAGAAGACCACAGTTTGATTCCCAGAACCTATATGGTGGCTTACAACTGTCCATAACTCCATTTCCAGGGTATGTGACACCCTTTTCTGACCTCTTCGGGCACCGAGCACCCACGTGTTGCACATACATACATACATACATACATACATACATACATACATACACACACATGCAGAAATATACTCACACATAAAAATGAGATAAATCTTAAAAAGTTTTGGGGGCTGGAGAGATGGCACAGTGGTTAAGAGCACTGACTACTCTTCCAGAGGACCTGGGTTCATTTCTCAGCACCCACATGTCTGTAATTCCAATTCCAGGGGATCCAACACCCATGGCAAAACACCAATGCACATAAGAGAAAAATAAATTTAAAAAACAAAAATATTTGAAAAAAGTTTTGGGTTTTGTTTTGTTTTCCTTTAATTACAAATTGAAGAAACAGTTAAGATACCCAATGTTGGTCTAAATGCTACATTCCCTTCAGGAGTCAAATGTGGTAGTGTTGAGAGGGAACCAAGATGTATAGCCTATATGTATAGACTATATAAATATAATACAAATATATAATATAAATATATATTTTTTAAACTCTTCCTGGCCCTCATTATCAATTTTGTGTATTTGATAGGTGCAAATAAGACAGGATGAACTTTACTCCGACACACACACCTGTCTGCAGAAAGTAAGATATTTGCTTATTTTTAAGTTAATTAATCAGTACTTCTATAGGTTTCATCCAGTCAGTATAGGGATGTATATGCTCCAGGGACAGCATACTTTCGAAATCTCAGTTCTCTATTTTTATTCAGAATCTAGAGTTTAAAATAGTTTGCCAGTGGTGGTGGCACACACCTTTAATCCCAGGAGGCAGAGGACAGTGAATCTCTTTGAGTTTGAGGCCAGCCTGGTCAGCATATTGAGTTCCAGGATAGCAAGAGCTACCAAAACAAGACAAAATATGGCCTCTCTGTAGGAATGCTAGTACTCATTCAGTGTGAATGGAGGAGCCACAGTGATGGTAGATCTTGGGTCATAGGGAGCAACCAATATATAAACATGAGATAGAGTTGCTATATAGTGCTCATTCCTCACAACCACAGCTCCCCTCCATCTGTAGAATGTAAGAGTTGTTCTATTTTTTTAAATAATTTTTTTATTTAAAAATTTTTTTCTCTCCTTTTACATACCAACCCCTGTTCCCCCTCCTTCCTCTTCTGCTACCCCCCAACTACCCTCAGCCTACCCCCATCCCCTCCTCATAGAGGGTAAGGCCTCCCTTAGTAGTCAACACAGGCTGGCATACTAAGTTGGGGCCAGACCTAGCTCCTCTCCCCTGCATCAAGGCTGAGTAAGGCATCCCACCATAGGGAATGGGCTCTAAGAAGCCAGTTCGTGTACCCAGGATAAGTCCTGGTTCCATTGCCAGGGGACCCACAACACATCAAGCCATGCAACTTTCACCCACATTCAGAGGGCCTAGTTTGGTCCCATGCAGGCTCCCCAGCTGTTAGTCCAGAGCCCATGGGCTCCCACTAGCTTGGGTCAGCTATTCCTGTGGTTTTTCCCATCATGATTCTGAACCCCCTTGCTCTTATAATCCCTCCTCCCTCTTCTGCTGAACTCCAGGATCTTGGCCGAGTGCTTGGCTGGAGTTGTTTTAATTTTTAATGATTAATTTATTTTTATTTTATGTTCATTAGTGTTTTGCTTGCATATATGTGTGAGGGTGTCAGATCCTTTGAAACTGAAGTTACAAACAGTTGTGAGCTGCCATGTGGGTACTGGGAATTGAACCTGGGTCCTGTGGAAGAGTAGCCAGTGCTCCCAACTGCTGAACTGTCTCTCCAGCCCAAGTTGCTCAGATTTTATTAGCCTCTTTCCCAGTCTTTGAAAATAAAATAGTATTTCTGATATGAGCTTTTGTGTAGGATGCTAGGGATGTGTGCGCTGGGGTGTTGGCATTGTGTATGCCAAGCTTGTGCTGCTGCTGAGCTATAGGTCCAGCCCCTAAAGGCTTTCAATATTTGAGGAAGTATCAGGTTTATTTCTTCATGCTAGTTGTAAAGTGTGTGTGTGTGTGTGTGTGTGTGTGTGTGTGTGTGTGTTTTGAGGATTTAAACTAGCAATTAGTCACATACTCTACTGCTGAGCTACACCCCAACTGATAGTTTATTGCACTTGCTTACTTACAAATGAGCCTGTGTATTGTCCACATTCATTAGCTCTAACTCTGGCTGTCTCGTGCAAAGTTTCTGCACTCTAATGTCTATTTTGTTTTGTTACACTTTTTTATGTGTATAGATATTTTGCCTACATTTGTGTCTGTGCACCTTTTGCACAAGGTGTTAGATCCCTTGGAACTGGAGTTACAGATGATCGTGAGCTGCCTTGTGGGTACTGGGAATTGAACCTGGGTCCTCTGGAAAAGCAGCCAGTGCTCTTAACTGCTGAGCCATCTCTCCAGCCCCATATATTGTATATTTTAAATGCCAAACTAGATTGGTTTTCATAGGAGGACTTCTACACAGTTACTTTTTTATTTTAATTAACTATTGTTTGTTTGCTTGGTTCTTTTTGTTTGTTTGTTTGTTTTTGTTTTTGTTTTTTCGAGACAGGGTTTCTCTGCGTAGCTTTGCGCCTTTCCTGGAGCTCACTTGGTAGCCCAGGCTGGCCTCGAACTCACAGAGATCCGCCTGGCTCTGCCTCCCGAGTGCTGGGATTAAAGGCGTGGGCCACCACTGCCTGGCTGCTTGGTTCTTTTTATGGAGAGGTGCTTGGTTTTTGGTTTTCTTTTTAGAGAGAGTCACATTAGGTAGCCCTGGCTTGCCTAGAACTTGCTCCATTGACTAGGTTAGCCTGGAACTCAGAGATATACCTGCCTCTGTGTGTGGAATAAAGGTGTGCACCACCACACCCAGATCACTATTTGTTTTCTAGCTTTACTGTGCTAGCTTAAGTCTTGATTATTAAGAACGAAGAAGCTAAACTTTCTTCTCCAGTCATTCTCTTTTCTCTGCCCTGGCCCCCATTTTGGACACAGGGTCTCCTGTACTCTAGGCTGGCCTGGAACTCAATGTAGCCGAGGAGGAGCTTGAATTTCTGACCCTCCTTCCTCCACCTCCTGAGTACTGGGATACATTTACTGTTTATGTCATCGTCCCATATGATATGCAGTTCAATTTCAGAAGCTAGAGATTAGGATCTGATGTTGTTCCTGTTGCTATGTATCTCTCTTATAATAGATTTTCTAATGGGCACTATGCAGTATCCATTCATATTGTATTTATTTATTTTGATTTTTTTTTTTGTTTGTTTTTTGTTTTTTGTTTTTTGAGACAGGGTTTCTTTGTATAGCTTTGCGCCTTTCCTGGATCTCGCGCTGTAGACCAGGCTGGCCTCGAACTCACAGAGATCCACCTGCCTCTGCCTCCTGAGTGCTGGGATTAAAGGCGTGCACTACCACTGCCTGGCTTGAATCAAACTTTCTTTTTCTTTTCTTTTTTTTTTTTTTAATGTATATATTGTTCTGCCTGCATGTGTCCTTGCAGACCAGAAGAGGGCACCAGATCTCATTACAGATGGTTGTAAGACACCATGTGGTTGCTGGGAATTGAACTCAGGACCTCTGGAAGGGCAATCAGTGTTCTTAACCTCTGAGCCATCTCTCCAGCCCTGAATCAAACTTTCAGTGCATATGAGTGCTTTAATTATAAGCACGTTAAGAGCATAAACTCACTGTATGTGGTGGTTCATCCCTGTAATCCCAGCACTTGGGAGGCAGAGATAAGTAGATCTTGGTGAGTTCAAATCCACCCTAGTCTACATAACCAGTTCTAGGCCAGCCAGAGCTACATAGTAAGACTCTGTATCAAAAAAACAAAACAAACAAACAAACAAACAAAAAAACCCTTTTATTTCCAGGAAAGGTGCCAAAGCCACACAGAGAAACTCTGTCTTGAAAAACAAATGAACAACAACAACAACAAGAAAACCCTTTTATTTTAAAAAATTATGTCTTACAAGTGTTGTATTACAAGAGGATTGAACATATGCTTTCTGATTTCACATAGAATAACCTTTGCTTCCAAACGCGGTGCTGCCTCGGGCTTCAGTGATCCCAACAGGTGGAAGAGTATGGCGGACTCGGTGGAGTCAACTCCCTTGCCTTCAACCCAGGATCGGCTGGCCATCCTTTGCCCTTCTCAGGAGCTCCTGGAGTATTATCAGAAGAAGATGGCTACCTGTGAGGCAGAAAATGAGGACCTGTTGAAGAAGTTAGACCTCTACAGAGAAGCTTGCGAAGGACAGGTAAAGAAAAGAAGGAGAGGATCCCTGTACTGGGAACAGAGTCCCGGAGCTGGCTGAGCAAGCCTCACTGAATTGCTGCGTTCTCAGGGTAGTGAGAGCCCCTGTCTCAGGTGATAAGTTGGAGATGCGATGGAGGAAGACACCCAGAGTCAACTTCTGGGTTACACATGTACCTGCATGCACACTTGCACACACACACACACACACACACACACACACACACACTCAACAGGTGAGACATAGGCATTCTTGGTGCTGTTGTGTGTGAACGGAAGGCTTACGGGCTTTGTTGTTAATGTGTGGACTTTCTAATCACACTAATCCTGTAGCTTTGTCTCTCCCTCTCTCCCTCCTGCCCTTCCTCCTTCCTTTCCTTTAGTGCTAAATATTGAACCTAGGGCTTCATGGCTGCTTACCAGATGCTCTACCCCCGGGCTACGCCTCCGTCTCATCCTTTTGCTTTTTAGCTCAACTGTGTGCACAACCCAGTGCCGCCACTTGAATTCCGTATTGGTGAAGCCGTCAGTTAGGAATATTCCTCCGTGAACTGACTCCTCCGTATCCACTGAGAAGTTTCCTTTGAACCTAATATGTTTCTAACTACTCTGTTGGTTTTTTTTGCAGCATAAACTTGAATGGAATTTGCAGCAGAGGGAGGAAGAGATTGCTGAATTGCAGAAAGCCCTGAGTGACATGCAAGTCTGCCTCTTCCAGGAACGGGAACATGTTTTACGACTCTACTCAGAAAATGACCGGCTGAGAATCAGGTACTAAACAGAAGGAGGGAAATGTTAGAATTACCACTCTGAGTTACTCTTAAAATGATGAAATTTATCGATAGTCATTCTCTTTGGTTGTGTCCTCAGGAAACAAACTTTGAGTAGAGATTTACCTGAAAGGCAGTTACTGGAGAGGTTCTTAGAAAAAAACACCAACGAGCAAATTAGAACTATGATAGGGTGGTTAAAGAGGCCAGCCCCACAGCAAGCTCTAGGACTAGGGTGGTCTTTCAAAGGCAACGGACTCAGACTTTTGTGTCTTGATATTGACCAGTTGTTGGCTACAGACTGCACTCATGAAGAAGTCATAAACTTGTGAGAGAAAGCCTTTATCCAATCGTTATTCCTTTAAAAGGAAACAACTTATTTTCTTTATTATTGTGTATGTATGTATACCTGATGTTTGTGTGGGGGTGTGTAATTGCAGCAGAGCACAATGCGGAGGTCAGAGGACAACTTTGGACACTTGGTTTTCTCCTGCATAGCAAGTGCCTTTATCCCACTGAGCCAACTCACCAGCCCCCAGTGATTCCCCACCCCCACCCCCAGACAGAGTTTCTCTGTGTAACAGTCCTGGCTGTCCTGGAACTCACTGTGTAGACCAGGCTGGTCTGGAACTCACAGAGATCCGCCTGCCTCTGCCTTGCAAGTGCTGGGATTAAAGGTGTGCGCCACCACCGCCCAGCTTAATTTTTAAAAATTTTTATTTTATGCCTATGGATGTTTTGCCTGCCTGTACGTCTTGCTTTTGTAGTGCCAGCAGAGGCCAAAAGAAGGCTTCAGATCCCCTAGAACTCAAGTTACATGTAGGTGCTAAGAACCAAACCTGGATCATCTTGGAAGAGCAGCCAGTGCTCCTAACCAGTGAGCCATCTCTCTAGCCCTTTAATTCCATTCTTTTCTGACAGCATCTAGGCCAGCCTCAAACTTGCTTATATAGCTTTGAATCCACTGCATCATTTGGTAATTCTGTTTTTAACTTTTTGCGGAACTGCTCTGCTGGTTTACACAGTGGGTATACCATTTTACACGGACCCAGGTTCTTACTTTCTTGTCAACATTTGTCATCCCTGTTATGTTGTTGTTGTTTGTTTGTTTCCCAAAGACTGAGTTTTATTTGTGTGTATGTTTGTGTGTGTGTCTGTGTGTCTGTGTGTCTGCTTGCAGGTGTCTCGCGGGCCAGAAGAGGGAGTCAGACACATCCAGTCACAGGTGGCTGTGAGCTGCTTGATGTTGTAGGAAATGGGACTCGTGTCCTCTGCAAGAGAGCAAGCGCTCTGCTGTTGAGCTTCTCTCCAGCCCCTGTTATCTTTTTACTTTGTTTTTGGTTTTTGTGGTATCTTTGTTGTCGGTTGATTGGTTGCTTGTTTTTTGTTTGTTTTAGTAGTGGTCTTAATGGATGGGAGACAGTTTTTGTTCTGGTCTTGATTTTCATTGTCTTTGGTTTTTTGAGACAGGGTTTCTCTGTGTAGCCCTGGCTGTCCTGGAACTCGCTCTATAGACCAGGCTGACTTTGAGTTCAGAGATCCCCCTGCCTCTGCCTCCTGAGTGCTGGAATTAGAGATGTATACCACCACTCCAGGCTTGAGCAACTTTTCATCTGTTTATTAGCCATCTATATGTCTTTGGAGAAATGTAAGTTCAAGTTCCTTGCTATTTGTTCTTTTGTTGTTTTTTTAGTGATTTCGTTTGTTTGTTGAAACAAGGTCAACTGGGATGGTAGCTCATACCTTTAGCTCCCCCTCCCCACACATACACTAGGGAGGGGATCTCTGAGGCCAGCCTGGTCTACATAGTTCTAGGATAGCCAAGGCTACACAGAGAAGCCCTGCCCCCTAAAAAAAAGACAAGAAAAAAAGAGAGATAGAGAAAAAGAAAGAAAGGAAGAAAAGAAACAAGGCCCCACTCTATAACCCAGGTTAGCCTGGAAGTGACTGTGTCATCTGCTGTCCAATCACTTGTGACCCTCGTGTCTCAGCCTCCTAAATGCTAGGATCCAGGCTTGAGCCACCACATCTGGCCTTCAGTCTTGTTGGTTTGGGTTTTGCTTTTTTTTTTTTTTTTTTTTTTGGTGCTTTTAAATTTTTATTTATTTATTTTGAGACAGGGTCTCATTGTGTAACTTTGGCTGTTCTTTTTTTTTGGTTTTTCAAGACAGGGTTTCTCTATGTAGCTTTGTGCCTTTCCTCGAACTCACAGAGATCCGCCTGACTCTGCCTCCCGAGTGCTGGGATTAAAGGCATGCGCCACCTCCGCCTGGCTCGCTGCTTGTTTCTTCTGGGATATGGACACTAAGGCATTTGCCTCATTAGTCCATAAACCTTAGACCAAATGAATCTGCTCTAGCAAAGACACATCTGGCACTGAAACCTACTTTGTAGCTCTCCAGAGTCCATTGTTCTTTTGTAGGTCATACTGATGAATGAAGTGAAGATTTCGTGTGCACTTCCTCTAGCGTCTTTAGCCTTTAATTGTCATCTTGACCAAGTAGGGAAGGCTAGTTTGAGAAGTTTCCCATGGCTTACCTCAGATGATAAAAAACAAAAAACAAAACAAAAACTACTAATTTGGAGGTTGTGCCAACTACCAAGTGTGTACCTTCTATTCTCCATTGGAAACTGGGGAAATGAGTCTGAAAATCTAGTAGACCTACCGTGAAGTAGATCTGGGCCAAAATTTGATTACTAGCATGGTCCCCATATGTCTTGTGTCATGACAGTGCTTCGCATTCCCAGGTACCAGTGTCTTCTGAGACGGTATCCAGAAGCCCTTGAAATGCCTGAGTCTTGAAGATCCCCCTGTGACTACTAGAAGAAATGTCCAAAGACCCTGTAGTGAAGCACTTGTGGAGACACAGGGTCTTGTCTCCTGGGGGATCAGGCTCTTCCTCAGCTTATAGTCTAGAAAATTGGATAGAGGTTGTAAATGGGTTATGTAGTCCTGCATGGCCTAAAACTTGCTATGTAGACCCAGCTGACCTCCAACTCACAGAGAGCTCTGCCTCCCAAATCCTGGGACTAAAGGCGTGGGCCACCATTGCCAGGTGTGATTGTTTGTTTGTTTGTTTGTTTGTTTGCTTATCATTGTGAAGTGTATGTGAGAGAAAGCACGCAACAGGCGCGTGTGTGAACGGTGTATGTGTATGTGTATGTGTGGAAGTCAGAAGACAACTTTTGGGAGTCAACTCTTTCCCTCTACCATAGGTTTCAGGGGATGAACTCAGGCGACAAGTTCGTGCAGTGAGCATGTTAACTCACTGAGTCATCGTGCTGGCCAGAGACTGGATTCTTGTTCATGTTTTTGTTTTTGTTTTGGAGGAGGGCGGTGGTACAGTCCCCAGCCTCGTTTCCTTCCTGATTAGTCTAAGTTTTAAGCTATCCCCACTACTCCTCACCTGTCTTGCTCTGAGGAACAGCATGATCATCACTGTCATTAGCTTTGAAAAGTCCCTTTGTAGTTTGCTTCCTTGGACTCTGCCTGACACTGGCTGTGTTGGGTTGGATGCCTTGGAAACAAAGTGCGCAGTGAAGATCTTCCAGAATGTTTGGGGGAGCACGCTAAGGAAGGCTGCCTCTGAGGAAATAAGGGGAGTCTGGTTGGGCAGATGGAGAACTTCTACTGTGATTTGGTTACAGCAGGTCCCAGCCAGTACCATAGGGACTCTGAAGCTGAATGACTTTTCAGAGCCATGTGAATTGAGGCAAAGAGAACGGACTCTTATTCCCCTGAGCCCCACCGAGAAGGCACTAAATGCAGACTGTCCCTGAGGAATGGGAGGCATAAGCAAGGAGGCAAGTTCCTTTCTGTTTGAGCAGTTCTGAAGGGAGAGTGAACTGTGAGCCATGAGCAGGCTCTGTTCCTTATTGCTGAAGAGGAAGACGCACTGGAGTTCCCTTCTAGAAACAGCCAAGAAAGTATTCCCAGGCTCCTTCTGGATTCCTGAATTGAAATACCTAATGTTTTTTTATTTATTTATTTATTTATTTATTTATTTATTTATTTATTTATTTTGAGACAGGGTTTCTCTGTGTAGCTTTGGTGCCTGTCCTGGAACTCATTCTGTAGACCAGGCTAGCCTTGAACTCACAGAGATCCGCCTGCCTCTGCCTCCCAAGTGCTGGGATTAAAGTTTTTTGCCACCACTGCCTGGCAAAAATACCTAATGTTTTAATAGCTGGAGCTGAGGTATAGATTGATCTTTTTCTTTTTTAACTTGTAGTTATAGTCATTTTTAAAACCTCAGAAGCTGGGGATATAGCTGAGTTGTAGAGTGCTTTCATAGTGTCTTAGTTGAGGTCTCTATTGCTGTAGAGAGACACAATGACCATGGCAACTCTTATAAAGAAAAACATTTAGTTGGGGTGGCTCACTTACATTTTATATTTTTATTTGCTCAGCTTGCTCCTTTTCATTATAAATCTTCATCAGAGTTAACACTAATAGCCATATGACAGAGTCAGTCCTAGGCTGTTTTGAGATTTCCTCTGCCAATAGAATTAATCCAAAACTCTTCACTTTAGCCTCAGGCAGACCCTTAGTCAAGGGCAAAAAGCAGCCACTTTCTTGACCAAAATATCACAAGACTGACTTCTAGGCACCATACTGAAATTCTCCTGCTCTGAAACCTCTTGAGCCAGCCCTGGACAGTTCAAGTCATTGTCAGAACCATTGTCTTCCATGCTTCTCTTATGGCCCATTAAGCAGTGCTTTCCTAACCCAAAGTGCCAAAGTCCAAATTCCTCCAAACAAAAACATGGTCAGGGTGCTGGAGAGGGGGCACAGCGATTAAGAGTACTGACTGCTCTTCCAGAGGACCTGGGTTCGAGTCACAGCACCTACATGGCAGTTCACAGCTGTCTGTAATCCCAGTTCCAGGGGACCTGACACTCATGGCAAAACACTAATGTACATGGAATAAAAATAATAAAATTCAAACAAACAAACAAAAATGGTCAGGCCTACCACAGCAAAATACCCCAGTCCCTGGTACCAACTTGTCTTAGGGTTTCTATTGCTGTAAAGAGACACTATAACCACAGCAACTCTTATAAGGGAAAATATTTAATTAGGGCTGGCTTACAGTTTCAGAGGTTCGTTCCATTATTGTCATGATGGGGAGCATGGTGCCTGGGAATATGACAGCGTGCAGGCAGACATGGTGCTGGAGAATTCTACATCTTGCAGACAAGAGGAAGTGAACTGAGTGTCACATTGAGGGAAGCTTGAGCAAAAGAGACCCCAGAGTGACACATTTCCTCCAATAAGGCCACACCTAATAGTGCCACTCCCTTTGGGGACCATTTTTTTTTTTAAAAACCACCACACACAGCATGCACAAAGCTCTGGTTCAGTTCCTAGCACTGCATAAACTGGGTGTGGCATAGGCACACAGCAGGGTGAAGGCAGACAGCAAGGTGAAGGATCAGAATTATGTTTGGCTATATGACAAGCTCAAGTCCAACCTGGGATATGTGAGACTATCTCAAAAAAAAAAAAAAAAAAAAAAAAAATCAGAAAGGAAATCTTTTGAATCCTGTCTTTTGTTGTTATCATTGTTGGTTTTGTTTTTTTTTTTTTGTTTTTAGACTACTATGTAGCCCTGGCTGGTTTGGAACTTACTATGTAGACCAGGCTGGCATTGAACTCATAGATCTTCCTGCCTCCTGAGTGCTAACATTAAAGGTGTGTGCACAATTGTCCAGAAGGGAAATCTTGTGTGTGTGTGTGTGTGTGTGTGTGTGTGTGTGTGTGTGTGTGTGTTTGTTTGAGACAGGATTTTTTTTTTTTTTTTTTGTAGCTTTGGAGCCTATCCTGGACTCTGTAGACCAGGCTCCCCTGGTACTCATAGAGATCCACCTGCCTCTGCTTCCAAGTGCCACCACCGCCTGGCTCTTCTTTTTTTTCTTTTTTGATTTTTTTAAGACAAGGTTTTTCTGTGTAGCCCTAGCTGTCCTCACTTTTGTAGACCATGCTGGCCTTGAACTCACAGAGATCCACCTGCTTCTGCTCCTGAGTGCTGGGATTAAAGGAGTGTGTCACCACCACCCAGCCAGAAGGGAAATCTTTTAAATAGAAATGGTTACTTACCTGGAGTATATAATGTCTACTTTTTATGAGAATTGCAGGGAACTGGAAGACAAGAAAAAGATTCAGAATCTGTTAGCTCTTGTGGGAACAGACACCGGTGAAGTGACCTATTTTTATAAGGAGCCTCCCCACAAAGTAAGTAATCTTTGCTGCTATGGTATGATGAGTGTGACTTTTACAAGACACGGGTGAAGGTCTGTAGTCAGAGCGTCTCTACTTGTTAGAGATGCTGCGTGGATAGTAGTTAGCAACCAGTATCTACTGGAAGTTTACAGCTTCTCTCTGCAAAAAACCTTTTGAAGATTTTTTTTTTTCACTATTCAGAAACCATGCTTGGGGACAGGGTGGTGGTGGCTGTAGAGATGGCTTAGAGGTTAAGCGCACTGGCTGCTCTTCCTGAGTTCAATTCCCAGTAACCACATGGTGGCTCACAACCATATATGATGAGATCTGGTGCCCTCTTCTGGTGTGCAGGCATACATGCAGGCAGAACACTGTGTACATAATAAATAAATAAATCTTTAAAAAATGAAACAAGCTGGTCGGTGTTGGCACATCTCTTTAATCCCAGCACTGGCCTACAGAATAAATTCCATGACAGCTAGGGCTACACAGAGAAACCCTGTTTTGGAAAAAAACAAAAAGAAACCTATGAGGGGCTGAAGAGATGGCTCAGTGGTTAAGAACACATTTTGTTTTCTGGTGGACCTGGGTTTGGTTCCTAGCACCCACATGGCAGCTCACAACCATCTGTAACTCCAATTCCAGGACATCACACACCTTCTTAGACATGTACGCGAAGGTAGAACGTCCATACACCATAAAATAAGTAAATTAAAAATTTAAAAGAGCCGGGCAGTGGTGGCGCACGCCTTTAATCCCAGCACTCGGGAAGCAGAGGCAGGTGGGTGGGTCTCTGTGAGTTCGAGGCCAGCTTGGGCTACCAAGTGAGCTCCAGGAAAGGTGCAAAGCTACACAGAGAAACCCTGTCTCGAAAAACCAAAAAAAAAAAAAAAAAAAAAAAAAAAATTTAAAAGAAATTTCTGAGTGCTCTTTCTAGGTATAATACATTTTCAGTGCAAAATGAGTCCTAAATAGTCCCACAAGTCATTTCAGGAGGGCTGTTACCTTACTGGGAGACCTGGATTTTAAATTATGCTTCCTGTGTAGTTCTTTGTCAGTGCTACTAAATTTAGTACATTTTCTTCTCCTTTTTTTTTTTTTGATAACAAGCTTTCTCTATGTAGCCCTGGCTGTCCTGGAACTTGCTCTGTAGACCAGGATCTTTATATTTTCTTTTTTTTTTTTTTTTTTTTTTTTTTTTTTTTTTTTTTTGGTTTTTCAAGACAGGGTTTCTCTGTGTAGCTTTGCGCCTTTTCCTGGAACTCACTTGGTAGCCCAGGCTGGCCTTGAACTCACAGAGATCCACCTGCCTCTGCCTCCCGAGTGCTGGGATTAAAGGCATGCACCACCACCGCCCGGCTATATTTTCTTCTTTAAACAAGAATTTTTGCTATTCAAAATAGGGATTGTGAAGAGAATATTGTTAGAAGGATCATATTTTGAAAACTCAGAATTCCAGTGGATACTGATTTTTTTTTCCTCTGATTCTTTTTTTTTTTTTTGGTTTTTGGTTTTTGGTTTTTGGTTTTTTGAGACAGGGTTTCTCTGTGTAGCCCTGGCTTTCCTGGAACTCACTCTATAATCAGGCTGGCCTCAAACTCCAAGAGATCCTCCTGCCTCTGTCTCTGGAGTGCTGGGATTAAAGGCGTATGCCACCGCTGCCCAGTCTTGTCCCTGATTCTTAAAAGAGTAACTTGCCAGGAATTTGAAAACACTCAGAAGTGTTTATTTGTTTTCATTGTATGCTTTAATTCCAAATTGTATCACTGTTGATGAATAAATGTACTTTTCTTTTGATTAAAAAAAAAGAAAGAAAGAAAAGAAACTTAAGCCTGGGGTTAGGCCATATCTAGTTTATCTCCAGCACTACACCAGAGAAGAACAAAAAGAAAACTAAAGCTTAGAAGGACAGATGTTGTTGCTGAGATTAGAGAAGAAAGCAATGTAGTCTTTGTGAAGAAGACATTTCAGTTCTTAATTTCTTTTTAAATCTTTTTTTTTTTTTGAGCTGAGGACCGAACCCAGGGCCTTGCACTTGCTAGGCAAGCACTCTACCACTGAGCTAAATCCCCAACCCCTTAAATCTTCTACTGATTATAAATTAATAATGGTCTTTATCAAGAACACACAGATGGTGAGACATACTTTAGTCCCCAGCACTCGGGAGGCAGAGGCAGGAGGATCTCTGATTTCAAGGCCAGCTGATCTATACAGCAAATTTCAGGACAGCCAGAGCTACAGAGAGAAACCCTGTTTTTTGGGGAGTAGGGAGTAGACAGGTCTGAATATGTAACCCAAGCAAGTCTGGATCTCAGGAAGTACCCCAATCTGGCCTCAAACTTGTCATCTGCCTGTCTCAGCCACCCAAATATGGGGATCACAGATGCACACCATCTTGCTTCTCTGCCTTTTCACATTTAAAGAATTTCTCTGTAGCATTATCATATATATCTAATGTGCATATTTTTACTGTTAATGTCCTTGTCAAAGAACACCTTACTTTTGTTTTATTTGTTTTGGGTTTTTTGGGGGGGAGGTTTGAGACAGGGTTTCTCCGTGTAACAGCCCTCTCTGGCTGTCCTAGATTTCACTTTGTAGACCAGGCTGGTCTTGGACACAGAGATCCGTCTGCCTCTGCCTCGCAAGTGCTGGGTTTAAAGGTGTGTGCCACTACACCTTCCTCACAGAGTAATTCTCAAAATATACTTTATTAAGTAGCTCTGTGTTTTTATTTATTGTTAATTAGTTTGTATTAACACTGGATTTTATCCAAAAAATTATTTTGTACATGTTACCTTTCGTATAAATGTAATGAGAGTACATGATTATATCAGTTTTAAGCAATTTAATTTATAAATATTGGATCTGTAGAACTAAGGCTAAAAACTGCAATTTCACACATATTGAGACTACTTCTATACCTTTTTTCTTCTTTAGGTAAGCATTCTCCAAAAGACTATCCAGGGTGTACATGTGTGTGAACAGTATGAGCCTTCCGCTTTCAAAGCAGGTAACCACTTGTTCTAGAAATTTTCACTGATGTTGAATTGAAAATCCCAATGCAAGTGATTAGAAGATTTTCCCTACTAGACAGAGATAGTGTTGTTCATAATGATGCCTCTGGCAGTCTTATACCATACATCTCTAGAACTATGCAAAGAATAAACTATTGTTTAATGTAAGGAGTTTTTGTTGTTTTGTGTGTGTGTGTTCATATGGAGGCATGTATGTATGGGTGTGCATTTGTGTGGATGCCAGAGGTTTATGTCAGGGGTCTTCACCTTTTTGAGACAGAGCTTCTCACTGACCCTGGTGTTCACTAACTTGCCTAGACTCTGTCCAGTGAGCTCTAGGGATCCTCTTGCTTCTGCCTTGCTGGTGTTGGGGTAACAGGTGTATGGACCTGGCTGCTGTTTACCTGGGTGCTGAGGATCTTAACTCGGGTCCCCTTGTTTACACAACAGGCACTTTACTGACTTAGCCGTCTCCCCAGCTCCTTAGAACAACTTTCTTTTGCTTTTTAAAAAATACATTCTTGGCTGGGCAGTGGTGGCGCAGGCCTTTAATCCCAGCACTCGGGAGGCAGAGGCAGGTGGGTCTCTGTGAGTTCGAGGCCAGCTTGGGCTACCAAGTGAGCTCCAGGAAAGGCGCAGAGCTACACAGAGAAACCCTGTCTCAAAAAACCAATAAATAGCTGGGCGGTGGTGGCGCACGCCTTTAATCCCAGCACTCGGGAGGCAGAGCCAGGCGGATCTCTGTGAGTTCGAGGCCAGCCTGGGCTACCAAGTGAGCTCCAGGAAAGGCGCAAAGCTACACAGAGAAACCCTGTCTCGAAAAAACCAAAAAAAAAAAACCAATAAATAAATGAATGAATGAATGAATGAATAAATTAATTAATTAATTAAAATAAAATAAAATAAAAAATATATTCTTGCTGGGTGGTGGTGGCGCACGCCTTTAATCTCAGCACTTGGGAGGCTGAAGCAGGCAGATCTCTGTGAGTTCGAGGCCAGCCTAGTCTACGAAGCGAGTTCCAGGACAGCCAGGACTATACAGAGAAACCCTGTCTCAAAAAACAAAAAACAAAACAAAACAAACACAATACATTCTTACTAATTAACTGGACAGTTACACATATTTATAGAGTTCAGTGTGGCACTGTAATGTATATATGCATTGTGTTAGTGATCAGTACTTATTGGTAAGTACTGTGTAGCTCTGTCTGCTTCTCGCCATTTTCACACACACAGTTGTAGTTACACTGTTGTGTCAGAGAACGTTAGAAGTTACTCCAGCTGTCTGGCTGCACCCCTGCCCATCAGCCATCCTCCCCCACCGTCCTCCGCTGTGCCTTCCCAGGCTCTAGTGAACTCATTCAATTTTTGTTATTTGTTACCCTTTCTTTTGACAATTGTGTGGTGTGTCTAACCAAAGTGTTTAAATTGGGCTTTTACTGAGAAAATATTCACAACTCCAGAGGAACATTCTGCCAGAAGATGAATATGATTACCAGGTGAAATGCTGCAGAATTCCCGTAAGAGATTCCGCCTGGGACTTCAGCGCTGTAGGTCTCCAGTGTGTCCTTTTCCTTCCTTCTACAGGGTTAGTGCTAATGCTTGAGGAGCAGGAAGAAGAGCTGAGCAGAGTTTATGACCTTTTGTTTTCTATTTTAGGTCCTAAAGTAAACAAAAAAAGAGTAACAATAAAAGAAAAGGAAGACATAACTGAGCGTTACCAGAGGGAAGTACAGACACTCATCCTGCAGGTGATACATTGGTCTGGACAGACCAAAGTGGTTTCTCTGCACACCTTTAGCTGTGTATAATGCACCTTTGCTATCATATGAGAACTGTCTCTTTGCACTTGTGTTGCGTTCGGGCATCCCGGGGCCAAGAAATTTGAGATTATTCTTAATGTTTGAGCACTTTTTTTTCAAGTAAAGTTAGAGATAGTTTTTTTTATTGTTGTTGTTTTGTTTTGTTTTGAGACAAGGTCTGTCTACATAGCTCTGGCTGTCCTGGAGCTCACTATGTAGACCAGGCTGGCCTCAGATTTAGAGATCCACCTGCCTCTGGGATTAAAGACATACATCACCACACCTAGTTTAGAGATAGTTTTAAAATATAGATTTAAATGTGAACATTAATTTCAGAGAGAAAGCCCTAGATAGTGGCATATTCCTGTAATCCCAGTACTTAGGAGGCTGAGGCAAGAGGATTGTCATACATTTGAGGCCTGCTGGGCTCTATGTAGGGAACCCCAGGCCAACTAGGGCAACTTAGCAAAACCCTATCTCTATATCTCCCCATCCCTCTAAGAGAGATGATGTCCGAGTGAGGGATTCTGTTGTATGGCATACCTGAAGAGAAAAACTCCTGAGATACATGAATAAGTCATATGGAGACTTTAGTCACTGCTTCCGATTTGTTGGAGTTTTTACAGGCAAAAACTGCAATTGTGACGTATACAGAAAGTCAGTGTGGACATCTGCAGCAAGCAGCTGTTGTTTACAGAAGTGGAGATATAGCAGTTCAGTGGTCAGGCAGTTCTCATAACCTTTATGTTAGGGACACATTGTGTAGAATTTATGGCTGGTCCAGAGACCAGTTTACACTAGGAATTTATGGTGAATTTATGGTTGATCTGAGTGACCAGAGACTACTTTACCCAAGATAGTTTTAGCACTTAAAGTATTCTTAGGAATACTTTCACAAGATGGCATAACTATAGTTCAGTAGCCCATTACACTGCCTCTGACAGCCTAATACTGTACAGATCTGGAACTATACAGAGGGTTTTTTTTTTTTTTTTTATTGTTGTTGTTGGTGGTGGTGGTGATGTGTGTGTGTCTCTGTGTGTGGTGTGTGTGTGTGTGTGTGTGTGATCATATGGATGTTGTATATGGTGCATATTTGGAAGGAGGCAAGGGGAGAATAGTAATGCATGCCCTAGAGTAGATGTGGGTTTCTCAGGAGAGAATGGCCTCATAGCACTTATACTTTAAAATCACTGTTATCTATTTGAACATTCTAGAATGCTTCTGGTAACCTTTAGTTTACATCCTAAGCTAACCAAACAATCCTAAAGTATGAATTCCCATTTTGTTTTGTTCTTGTTTTGCAACAAGATCTCATCATGTAGCCCTGGCTGGTCTGGAACATACTGTGTTGACCAGGCTGACCCAAAACTCACAGAGATCCTCCTATCTCTGCCTCCTGAATGTGAGATTCAAGATGTCTACCACCATGCTTGGCTAGAATTTACTTTGTGATTGCCCTGAGGACTATATAGAGAGTAGCATAGGAAAGTTTGTCTGTATGACAAATCAACATTTGGGGTTATATTCATTCATTTAGTGCATATGTTCTAATATTCTTTTATTTAGTGCATATGTTCTAAAATCTAGGAAAATAATACATCATTAACTTACTACTGGGTATAGACAGATTTTTCTTTCACAAAAAATGACACAGAGACTTATTATTAATTATAAAAGCTCGGCCTATAGTGTAGGCTTGTCCCACTAGCTCCTCTAGCTTAAATTAAACTATCTTTTAATCTATGTACTTTCACGTGGCTCAGTTACCTTTACTCTGTAATGTCCATCCTGCTTCCTCTCCATCGGGCTGGTGACTCCACCTTTCTTCATCCAAGAACTCTCTCCATTCAGAAGTCCCTGCTATACCTCCTGCCTAGCTACTGGCCATTTTGCTTTTTTATTAAACCAATCACAGTGACATATCTTTAAACAGTATAATCAAATATCTTGCAGCATTTCCCCTTTTTGTCTGAATGAAAAGGAAAGAATTTTAACTCTAACATAGTAAAACTACATACAATAAGAACATTTATCAGGTAAGAATTAAACATTTAAAATGACCCAGTCTATTTGCATTTGGCAAATTCAGAGAAAATACTCCATTATTAATACTATATGTTGAGTCCAAGTTTTGTACCTAATTTACCTTCTATCATAACTAAGGACAACTATAACTATCTAGTCTTCAACTCTATCAAAGACCCCAGGAGGATATAATATTACCTGAGTGAACAGAAAGTGCAGACCAAGCAGCTTCCAAAACTATGAAATGACAGAGACATTACAGGCCTAGACTATCTGACAGACTTTTCTGTAAAGCAGGAAATTTTTGAAGGATTGTCCTACCCTGTCTTGGCAAAGTTCGGAATCACTTTGTGTGTCCTGCTTGTCCAGTTTGGACAGCAAGTACTGTCAGCAGTCAAGGCAAAGGCCGTTTCTTGCCCAAATGGCTAACTTTGCCACAAAGAAAGCAAACTCCATGTGGAGGTTCTTTGATGCGTCACCATCCTTTTTTTGAAGTAAATTGGTGCTGCCAGGAGCAGATGTGTCTGAAAAGCCATACATTATTAAAACATTTAAAATGTCATATTCTGTAGGTCTTTGAAGTGTTTAAAGATCACCTATCTCTCTAAAATATATATCTGTATGACCTTGAAAACATACCTAACACGACTATACTTTTGATAGTTATAGTTGACTATTAACCTGTATTACTTTTTTATCTTAAATAGCTTTCAAGGACTAAAACTTTACATTACATTTTTAAATGAGCTGCATAGGTATAATATCTTAAATAAGACTAGAAACATATATAAAGTATAACAAAAGTAACCTTAAATTTGTATCAATATACAAAAATATCTTAAACAAGAGTAGAAACATATAGACAGTATAACAAAAACAACCTTAAATTTTTATCAATATACAAAGATCCATACCAAAGTAGACTCAACAACCCACCCTTTTATCTCATCAATTCTATATTATATCTCCCTTTTTCCCTTTAGAAAGAGATCCCTGAATCTAATCTCCTTTGTTTAGCTTTTTCCCTGACCATGACTAGTAACAATTTGTAACCAACCTTCCTAAATGATGACAAACATCCATAACCCACCAAACGACTAAAAACCATCCATCCCACCTCTTGGAATGTGGGTGTTGTGCCCTAGAATGCTTTCTGTTGTCTGGGGGCAATGATAACTTCTGGGGACCCTGAGAAAATTGGGATAATGATCAAGTTCTGGGAGAGCTAGCTATTGTCCAGTCTCTGTGTGATGGGAAAGTGCAAGGCTTATCTGGAGTTCTGACTGGACAGTCTTTTTGAGGCTGGACCATCTCAGCCAGTGGCCTTGAAGCTGTTCTGGATGCAGAACTCCGAGGAAACTGCAATAGAGGCATCTGAGAAGCTGAATCACTTGGGCCACCCGTTTTCATTACTATCTGGTCCCCTTGCTCTGAGAACATACAAACTTTCAAAGGTAACATACATATTTGCATTAACACAAGTATGGGCTGTGTGTTGTGCACAAGCAAGTGAAAGGTGAATTTTTTGTTTTGTATTCAAGCAGGTAAAATATACATCACCTGTCTTGTAGTTTTTGTTGTTGTTGTTTAAGGTTTCTTTCTTTCTTTTTTTTCTTAAAGATTTATTCATTTATTATGTATACAGTGTTCTGCCTACATATATGCCTGCAGGCCAGAAGAGGGCACCAGATATTGTTATAGATGGTTGTGAGCCACCATGTGGTTGCTGGGAATTGAACTCAGGACCATCTGGAAGAGCAGTCAGTACCCTTTACCACTGAGTCATCTCTCTAGCCCCTAAGGTTTATTTCTTTATGTCTGTAGCCAGGGTTTTAGGAGGTCTTCCCTGAACAAACCTGATCCTCTTTAACCTTGAATGAATCCACAGCCATTTGTTTTCTGTGGAAACAAAATCATAACTCTTCCCCAAAGTAATGCATTTTTTGACTTCCATTTTAAAGTTAAGACGTTTCTAAAGTATCTAGGCTGCTTAACTCAGCAGTCCCTTTCACAATCCAGTGTCTCTCAACAGCTGTTATTCTGTTCATTAGCAATCAGAATAAAAAATTCAGAATCAATAAGACATCATATAGGGTCCAGACTCTCTGTGTATTTTCCATCTTTACATGGCTTATCTTTTTTATATTATTTTATTCTCTTTTAAGATTTTATATTATTATTTATAAACTATTTTTTTCTATGACTGTCTATATCCATTTTCTTTTCTTTTTTAAACCTATACACATTTTAAAACATACTATACCTTTTTAGAGGTTTTATGTGTCTGGATCTGTCTTTACTTAGCATCTGCAGCATTCTGATCCTGTGAGACAAATTATAAACCATGTCAGCTGCCAGTGCAGCCCAGCTTAGCACATGTTGCTGGTGGCTGGCTCCAGCCCACAGGCAGCTGAGCCTACCTGGGAGACCGTAGTTACTAGGAAGTTGCATTTGATTGTGTGTTCTGAACTTTTTTTTTTTTTTTTAAGCTTTCTTAGGCCTTATGTGGATGCTTGGTCCCACATTGGATGCCATGTGTAGACAGATTTTTCTTTGGTTCATCAGCTCACAAAAAATGACATGGAGACTACTATTAATTATAAATGTTCAGCCTGTAGCCTAGGCTTGTCTCACTAGCTCTTCTAACTTAAACCATATCTTTTAATCTTTGTTCTTTTATGTGGCTCACTTACCTTTACTCTGTAATGTCCATCCTGCTTCCTCTCCATCTGACTGGTGACTCCACTTTTCTTCCTCCCAGAGTGCTCTCTGTCTAGAAGTCCTTGCCATCCTACTGCCTAGCTATTGGCCATTTAGCTTTTTATTAAACCAATCACAGTGATACATCTTTACACAGTATAATCAAATTATCTCACAACAAGTTATTTGTATGTTATTTAATATGTTCCTGTCCTTATTGGAGCAGTGGTCTGTTGACTTGAAAATTTTCTGCCTTTGGCCAGTATCTCAAAAGTCATAACAGCCAGACCCCAAGAAAGAAATTGCATTACATCCATTTTGCTCTACATTTTCAAACCAAAACTGGAAGAGTCGCCATGTTTCTGTATAACTAGGGCATCCTTTTTATTTTGTTTGTTTGTTTGAGACAGGGTTCTCTGCCTGTCCTGGAATTCACTCTGTAGACCAGGCTGGCCTTAAAACTCAGAGATCTGCCTGCCTCTGCCTCTTGAGTGCTGGGATTAAAGGCGTGTGCCACCACTGCCCGGCTAACTGGGGCATCTGAAAAGGAAGACAGTCCTCTAAGTCCAGAAGGAGACAGTGAGCAGTGAGAATAATGGGGTAGGAAGACTACAGCTTTTCCTTTGGGTGGTGTAGATGAGGGGCTGAGTTTGGACAAAGAGGTGTTCTTATATAGCCCGACACCGTTTATACGGCATTAACTAAAGGGAACTCCGAGTTAGGAGAGGACTCAGTTGGTAAAGTGCCTGTCAGAAAGCAGGAGGGCCTTAGCTCAGATGCCTAGCCGGGCTGGGGACTGGAACAGTGGCTCAGCAGTTAAGGACACTGGCTGCTCCTGCAGAGGACCCAGGTTCAATTCCCAGCATCCACATGGCTGCTGATAACCTCCTGTAACTCTGATGTCCTTTCTGACCTCCACAGCAGGCACCAGGCATGCATGAGACAAACATATGTGCAGGCAAACTTTCATACACACAAACAAACCAACAAAAATAAAATATATATTCAAACAAAAAAAACTGGCCTGACAAGACATGTCTGTAATCGCACTGGGGGAATGGGGACAGGCAGGTCCCTGGAGCTCACTGGCCATTCAGCTTAGGCAATTGGTTAGCTTGAGATTCGGTGAGAAACCATGCTTTAAGATAGAAGGAGGTGGGGAATGATTGAAGGCGACACTTCACTCACTCACATGTACACACACATGTATGAACACAGCACAGACACACACACACACACACACACACACACACACAGAATCAGAGCTGAGATCTGTCTGTTTTGCTGCTGTTTTAGGTTTTGCCCCCACCCCACCCCGTTTTCCTTTGTTCCTAAGAAGGGCTCACCTTCGGACATCTGAAGTCACAGGAGCAGGAATGGCTGGCTAACTCACTCCTCTTGGCCAGTGTAGGTAGAAGCCCTTCACGCACAGCTGGAAGAGCAGACAAAGCTTGCCAGAGAACAAGTTGAAGGACTCATGGAGGACAGACGGATTCGAATTGAGGAGATACAAGTTCAGCACCAGAGAAATCAAGACAAAGTCAAAGAGCTGACTAAAAGGTGAGGACTCAAGAATTACGGTCCTAACAGGTATCCTGTTTTCTGAATGGCTTAGGAGATGGCTCCGCTTACTGTTAAGAGCACATCTGGATTCAGTTCCCAGCATGCACATCAGGTGGCTCCCACCATCTGTGACTCCAGTTCCAGGGGATCTGGCACCGCCACACAGATATATGTGCAGGCAAACCACCAATGCACATAAAAGAGAAATAAATTATTAAAAAAAAGATTAGTGGTTATGGGGATGGAGAGATGGCTCAGCAGTTGCGAGCATTCGCTGCTCCTGAGAAGGACCCAGTTCACTTCCTGGCACCTCTGACCTCAGCCCCTCCCATGTTGCTTCAGTTCAGTTTGTGCTTCAGTCATACTACTAATTTGAGGAACAATTGTTTTAGCAAGCATGTCACTAGGCACAGTAACCCCTGAACTGAAGACTTAGACCAAATCCACATTCCCATAATGATTATAATGATTAGTGTGCCTTTCTTTCCTTGTTTTTTTCGAGACCGAGTTTCTCTGTTTAACAGCCCTGGCTGTCCTGGATCTCACTCTGTAGACCAGTCTGGCCTCGTACTCACAGTGGTCCACCTGCCTCTGCCTCCCGAGTGCTGGGATTAAAGGCCTGTGCCACTATTGCCCAGCTAGTGTGCCTTCATGATGGCCCTCCCACCATATATTGTACTTACATCTTTGTCCCTAGGGTTTTTCTCTTTAGTCTCTGACCTACCCTAAGACCTATAGTAGCCACAAGATAGGCATGTTGAATACTTGATGATCCTTGCTAAGTCGCACCTAACCATCTCCTTTCCCCATTAAACAGGCTTAATTGGTTTTAATTTTGTTTTTATTTTTGAAACAGGATCTCACTGTGTAGCCCTGGCTGGCCTGATACTCTATTTAGTGGAGGTTGGCCTTGAAAACACAGAGAGAGATCCTTCTGCCTCTATCTTCCCAAGTATTGGAGTTAAAGGTATCCATCAGCACGCTGGCCTCATGTTTAATCTATATGTGTGTGTAAGTGTGTAGGTGTGTGTGTGTGTGTGTGTGTGTGTGTATGTGTGTGTGTTGTGTGGAGGCCAGAGGTCAGCCTTGGGTGCTCTTTCTTGTTTCTTGAGACAAGGTCTCTCACTGGCCTGGAACACAGGGATTAGCCTCAGGGACTTGCTGTCTTCACCTCCCCTGCACTGGAGTTTAAGTGTGTGCCACCATGTCTGGCTTTTTCATGTGGACTCTGGGGAGACGTTCCGGTCGTCCTGATTATACAGCAAGCACTTTACCAACTGAGCTTTTTTTTTTTTTTTTTAATATTTATTTATTTGTGTGTATGGGTGCTTTTTTAAAATAAAGATTTATTTATTTTATGTATGTGAGTGCTCTATCTGCATGTATGACTTTATGCCAGAAGAGGGCATTAGATTCCACTAGCGATGGTTGTGAGCCACCATGTGGTTGCTGGGAATTGAACTCAGGACCTCTGGAAGAGCATTCAGTGCTCTTAACCATCTCTCCAGCTCCATGTATGGGTGTTTTGCCTGCATGTCTGTCTGTACACCACATGCAGGCCTGGTGCCTGAGGAAGCAGGAAAAGGATGTCAGATTCTATGAACTGGAATTACAGATGGTTGTGAACTGCTATATGGGTGCTGAGAATTGAACCTGGGTCCTCTAGAAGAGCAGCAGATATCTTTAACCATTGACCCATCTCTCCAGCCCCAAATTTATTTATTTTTTTGAGACAAGGTCTCTAGCCAGGCTGGTCTCAAAAGCCCTATATGACCAAGGGTTTACCTTGAACAACTTAATCCCTCTCTCTGCTTTCCAAGTGCTAAGCTTACAGGAGTATTCCCTGTACCCATTTATTTGATGCTGAGGATTGAACCCAGGACCTTGTATATGCTGGGCCAACTGAATTACATTCTCAGCCCTAATTTTATTCATTTTTGGCTTTTTTTTTTTTTTTTTTAAGATAGGGTTTCACTATTTAGCTTTGGATGGCCTTGAACTCATAGAGATCTGCCTGTCTACCTCCCAAATTCTGGGATTAAAGTCGCACAACACCAGTCCTGGCTATTTTGGGGTGGAGGGTGATATTGGTATTGGGTATTAAACTTGGGGCTTCATGCATGCAAGACAAGCACTACACTACAAAGCTATACTCCAGCTCACAATATGTGATTTAAAAGTAAACAAAAAGGCCGGGCGGTGGTGGCGCACGCCTTTAATCCCAGCACTCGGAGGCAGAGCAGGCGATCTTGTGAGTTCGAGGCCAGCCTGGCTACCAAGTGAGTTCCAGGAAAAAGGCGCAAAGCTACACAGAGAAACCCTGTCTCGAAAAACAAAAAAACAAAAAAACAAAAAAACAAAAAAAAAGTAAACAAAAAGATTCATTTTAGTTATTAATTATTTGTGTATGGATGAATCTGTGTATGTATGAGTGCAGTTGCCCATGGAGTCCAGAAGAGCAGTGTGTTCTCTCAGCCACTGAGCCATCTCCACCCAAATAATGGTGACTTTATATAGTTTTCCAGCAGGTAAAAAGCCATCCTGCATATTGTACAGGTCTGCTCAGTTCCTTTCCTTAGGTGCATCATCCTAAGGCTATTGAGTGGCCTGAAACCCTAGGCCATTAATGACTGTCCTTGGGTGTCACTTATTTTTTTTGCTGTTATTTTATGTATGTTTACAGTGCTTGGTTTTGAACCTAGGACTACATACAATCTAGGCAAGTGTTCTAGTATGTGAGCACATCAGCCCAGCTGTGATATTTTAAATGTTTTTTTAGCATATATTAATTATACAAATTATATATAATAATGGATTTCATTCTGGCATTTTCATTCATGTACATAATACGTTTGATCATATTCACCCCCTTTACTTTCTGTTGTCCCCTCCTACTCCGTAATCTAGGGTTTTTTTTGTTTGTTTGTTTTGATTTGTTTATTTATTGTGTATACAGTGTTCTGCCTGCATGTATGCCTGCATGCCACAAGAGGACACCAGATCTCATTATAGGTGGTTGTGAGTCACCATGTGGTTGCTGGGAATTGAACTCAGGACCTCTGGAAGAGCGTCCAGTGCTCTTAACCACTGAGGCATCTTTCCAGCCCCTAATCTGCATACTTTCAAACAGTTTGTAATTGTGAACATAAAAGTTGCATATGTGTCAGGGCTGGAGAGATGGCTCAGTGGTTAAGAGCACCAATTGCTCTTCCAGAGGACTCGGGTTCAATTCCCAGCACCCACATGGCAGCTAACAACTGTCTGTAACTCAAAAATCTGACACCCTCACTCAGACCTACATGCAGGCAAAATGCCAATGCACATAAAATAAAAATAAATAAATTTTTTAAAAAAGTTGCATATGTGCCATGCTACTCAGGAAAGAGCTACTGTTTGATCAGTCAGGAGTTATAGTGATTGCTTTATGGTATTTAATGCTCTTGCAGGCAGTTGCATCATTTACTATAGTAAATACTTTTCTAGATGTTGGTGTTAACCCAATAAAGTTGCCAGCTTCTGAGGATATTCTGAGGATATTCTTTTTTAGAGATACAAACATCATTTTTTAAATTATTTATTTATTATGTATACAGTATTCTGCCTGCATGTACCCTTGCAGGCCAGAAGAGGGCACAAGATCTCACTACGATGGTTGTGAGTCACTATGTGGTCACTGGGAATTGAACTCAGGACCTCCAGAAGAGCAATCAGTGCTCCTAATCACTGAGCCATCTCTCCAGCCCCAAAGATCATTTGTTTTTTAAATTTCAAGTATCAAGAACAGTCATCAGGACTAGTCAGTGCTTTTGTATTTCCAGTAGTTGGTACTGTCCTTATTCTGGTGGTAAGGAAAAAAATTCAGCTATCTTTTGCTCAGGAAAAATATGCTGTGTCTTTTTAAAACTGCTACTATTTTTTTTAAAGATTTATTTATTATGTATACAGTGTTCTGCCTGCATTTATGCTGTAGGCCAGTAGAGGGAGCCAGATCTTATTATAGATGGTTGTGAGCCACCATGTGGTTGCTGGGAATTGAACCTCTGGAAGATCAGCCAGTGCTCTTAACCACTGAGCCACCTCTCCAGCCCTAAAACTGCTACTGTTTGGGAGCTCACATTGTACAGTTTTTAAAGAAGCTGTATTTCTCTTTTGGAATAGCCTTGTATTTCAGCTAAGCAGTGTGAGCATCTTCATGTTCACAATTGTGGGTTTTTTGTTTGTTTGTTTGTTTCATAGTCTCCATCATACCCAAGACCTGCTCTATGAAAGCACCAAAGACTTTCTACAGCTAAGATTTGAAAACCAAAATAAAGAGAAGGTATGGATGCTTGAAAAAGATCTCTTGATGTCGAAGATTAAGCAGTACAGAGTGCACTGTAAGAAGAAAGAAGATAAACTTGGGAAAGTTATTCCAGTTTTACATGAGACTCATCATACTCAGAATGAATATATTAAGGTAATGCCATTATTTTCTGGAAGAGTTGAAAACCTCTCAGTTGGTGGAATGCTTGCACAGCTTACAGAGACCCTGGGTTTGATCCCCAGCTCTGCATAAAGCCAGATGTGATGGCTCATGCCTCTAATCCAGCATTTGGGAGATTAGAGATGGGAGGATCACAAATTCAAGGTCATTGTTGGCTGAATAGTGGGTTTGAGGCCAGCCTGAGCTACATGAGACCCTGTCAGAGACTTGGAGAATTTCAGTAATATAAATTGTTATATAAGATCCATTCAGTTCCTGAAGCTAAGTAGCAATAACGTCATGAAATAGATAACAAAAAGTAACTGATCATGATGGTATTTGAGGATTTGAAATACTAAGCTAGACAGGATTTAAGACCAGACTATGGAGTGAGACCCTGTCTCAAAACAAAAGTATTACACTTCATTTCCTAATTCCACAAATGGTCCAGACTCTGGGGACAGCACTGTTTTAGTAAGTTAGACAGAGTATTTTCTCATTGTGTTTATATTTTAGTGAACAAGGAAAAATCATAGTTTATCAAGTAATTTTATATTAATAAGAATTATGTAACAATTGTATTACTTGTTGGAACCCCACTAGAAGGGGACCTGGGGACACCCTCTTAAGTCTGGTGCTTTTGCTGAGACCTGCAATGTAGATTAGAGGGAGGGCATCCCTGGCAATGTTTAGCTTCCTGGAATATGTTTGAGGAAAGGGATGTTCTCATGGTTGTGAAATAAACAAGGAGAAGGGAGGGCTGGCAGTGTAGCTCACTGGTAGACATCTAGTGTACACAAGGTCCTAGGTTTAATCCTTAGTACCACAAGAGAAAGAAAAACAAACTGACATACGAGCCCTGGAGGGCTGGCAGAAATAGTCCTAGATGGCTGTGCAGGTCACTGTAAGGAATATAAACATAGTTCTAGTGATTATGTCTTGGAAGGATTGTATAAGGAAGTAACATAGTCTGATGTGAAGGTTATCTCTTATCTTCTTTTGGCCTCTTGAAACAGGGTTTCAGGTAGCCAGGCTAGCCTCCAACTCACTGTAGCTGAAGATGGCCTTAACTTCTGATCTTGCCTCTGCCTCCTGAGTGCTGGGATTCTGGGTATGTGCTACCACACCAGCTTATTATTTTGAAGTGGGTGGTTCATTGCTGTTTCCTGGGCAGAGCTTGATCTCCTGGGCTCCAATAATTCTCCATCTGCCTCCAGAGTAGTAGATTACAGGTGTTGCTTGTGTATATGGATCTGATTTGGGTTTTTTTTTTTTGTTTCTAATTTTAAAAATTGCATTTATTTACGTGTTATGTTTATATGTATCTGTCACTCTTGTGACACATGAACATACCATGATGTGAATGTAGAGGGCAGAGAACTTGCAGGAGTCAGTTCTTTCCTTCCACCATGTGGGGCCCAGGCAGTGTGGCAAATGCCTTAGTCACTAAGCTGTCTCGATGGCCCCCAGTTTAAGGTTTAAGGACTGATTTTTGGCTCCTCCATGGAGCATGTGTGATACATGTTGTTAATGCTTCTTTTCAAAGAGTTAAGACATAAGATGTCTTACTTAAAACAAATTCTGAGCTCCATTCTGTGGTTCTTCTCAGCCAAAAATACTTGTATTTTTTGAGACTGGGTCTCATGTGCCCAGAGTTGGCCTTTAATTGACTACGTAGCTGAGGATGTGGTCCTCCTGTCTCTACCTCCAGAGTGCTAGGATTACAGGGCATGAACACCACATCTGGTGTGCTGGCTAGTTTTATGTCAACTTGACACAAGCTGGAGTTATCAGATGGGAGGAGGGGAACAGAGGGAGCCTTAATTGAGAAAATGTCTCCATAAAAATTGGGCTATGTAGCCAGGCGGTTGTAGCTAGAGTTTTCCTGCCTTGCCCACAGTCAGGACAAATCTTTGTCACCCGCCAGTCCCACAGCCACTCAGACCCAACCAAGTAAACACAGAGACTTATAGTGCTTACAAACTGTATGGCCGTGGCAGGCTTCTTGCTAACTATTCTTATAGCCCAAATTAATCCATTTCCATAAATCTATACCTTGTCACGTGGCTCGTGGCTTACTGGCATCTTTTCATGCTGCTTGTCAGGGTGGCGGCTGGCAGTCAGTCCTTCTGCCTTCCTGTTATTTTATTTCTCCTCTCTGTTAGTCCTGCCTATACTTCCTGCCTAGCCACGGCCAATCAGGTTTTATTTATTGACCAATCAGAGCAACACATTTGCTATACAGACCATCCCACAGCACAGCCAAGTGCAGACCATCTCAGACACCAGCACTCAGGCTTATGGTCCTAATCATCCTCTATGCAGACCTGTTGGGTAAAGCCACAAGGAACCCAAGAATGGGCTCCCACAGGACATACAGAATATCCCACAGCACCCCCCCTTTTTTTTTCAGAAAGGAAGGTTTTAACCTTAACAAAGTAAAATTACATATAAATTGGGAATTTGGGCGTAGCTTCTCTTACTACTTCCTGCTGGATAGGGGCGCTGTATCTTATGGGATACAAAGAGAATTTTAGGATTATGGAATAGTCCATGAGGCTGTATTGTCTGAGCCAGTTGCCTTGAATCTGATCTGGACGTTGGATCATCTGGGCCATGGTGTCCTCGGAGACCTTTCAGGGAGTCTTGGCTGGTCAAACCTAATGTATCTTAATCTGGAAAAAATCCATAGCCTCTTGCTTTCTGTGAAAACAAAAGCAGAGCCTCCTTTCCAAAGTAACACATCCTTATATGCAAATTTTGAAGTCAAGGAATCTTTATTATATACATATTGGTTTAACTCAACATCTTTTATGATCAAATGTTTTTCTGCAGTTAAAAATCCCAAAGACAACACAATCCAGATTCTCTGTGTAATATTAATCTTTGCATGGCTTATTTTTTATATTAATTTTACTGTCTCTTTAAAGACTTTATTTTTAAGACTATCTATTTCTTTATATAACTATATATATTCCTTTTTCTCTCCCAAGTCTACATACATTTTTACACACATTGTAAAGCATTTAAAGTCTTGTTCCATCTGAATCTGTCTTATTGTGAATCTATTGCTTTAAACTACAGCATTTGTAAGCTGAAACGGTGCTATGGCTGCTGGCTCTGCCCACCTCAGCTTCCCAACATGGCGGTGGTAGTTTACTGGGAGTTATTGTGGGTCTATGCTTTTATCCAAGCAGTGTGTAGCCCAGAAACCTTTTTTGTTTTGTACTAGCAAAGGCTAAATCCACCACACAGCTTAATGTGCCACTTCCAGAGGCCTCATTCCCGCCATATGGCAGGTCGAGCGAACACACCAGAAGCTCAAACCGGCAACTGCCGCTCATTTGAAAGAGACAATTAGAAAGCTGGTTTTTAGCTCCATTTTAGAATCTTTTCTCAGGTTTTAGGTAGAAACTCTTGCCAACACATTGGGCGCCATTTGTAGCTAGAGTTATCAGATGGGAGGAGGGGAACAGAGGGAGCCTTAATGAGAAAATATCTCCATAAAAATTGGGCTGTGTAGCTGGGCGGTGGTGGCACATGCCTTTAATCCCAGCACTCAGGAGGGAGAGCCAGGCAGATCTCTGTGAGTTTGAGGCCAGCCTGGTCTACGGAGTGAGTTTCAGGACAGGCACCAAAACTATACGGAGAAATGTTGCTAGAGTTTTTATCTCTGGGTCTCGCCAAGCCCAAGCAACCCCATGGCCTACTTATAAAATAAATACACAGACGCTTATATTATTTAAACTGCTTGGCCATTAACTCAGGCCTACCATTGTCTAGCTCTTACTCTTATACTCAGCCTGTTTCTGTTAATCTATATGTTGCCACGTGTTCTGTGGCGTTACCTGCGGCCTTTACATGATGCTCTCTGGATGGCAGGCTGGCATCTCCTCCTCTCTGCTTTCCTGTTCTCTCAATTTTCCTCTCTGCTAGTCCTGCCTATACTTCCTGCCTGGCTACTGGCCAATCAGTGTTTTATTTATCAATCAGTCATCCACAGCAGAGAAACCCTGTCTCGAAAAACAAAACAACAAAAAAAAATTGGGCTGTAGGCAGCAAGGTTGTAGGGTATTTAATTGTGATTGATAGGGGAAAGCCCATCCCATTGTGGGTGGGGCCACCTTGAGCTAGTAGTCCTGAATTCTATAAGAAAGTAGGATGAGCAATCCATGAGGAGCAAGCAGCACCCCTCCATGGCATCTGCATCAACTCCTGCCTCCAGGTTCCTTCCCTGCTTGAGTTCCTGCCCTGACTTCCTTCAGTGGTAGACTATGGTGTGGAAGTGTAAGCAAATAAACCATCTCTCCCCCATTTGTTCATGGTGTTTCATAACAGCAATAGAAACCCTAACTAGGTCATCGGGGTTGTTTTATCTTAAAAATATCTACTTATGTACACTTGAGAGAAAGTCCAGAAAGGCAAGTACAGACATGGCAGGGCCCTGAGTGTCTCCTCAAATCTGTTCCTCATGTTTGCTCTGGAAGTCTTTTCCTCCCTTCTTTACCACAGTGTTATTTTGAATTACCTGATGGGACTGGAGAGATGGCTTAGCAGTTAAGAGCACTGACTGCTCTAACAGAGGACCTGGGTTCAATTCCCAGCAACCACATGGCAGTTGACAGCTGTCTGTAACTCCAGAATCCAACACCCACACACAGACATACATAAACACCAATACACATAAAGATAAATAAATTAAAAGAAATACCTGATTATAGATGGGGCTGAACATTAAACCTTTTTATCCTTTGGCCTACAGTCTCTAAAGGATAAGCTAATACAAGAGAAAAAGCTGTCCAACATGTACCAAGAACAGTGCATTTCCCTAGAAGAGGAACTTGCTCGAATCCGGGAGGAAGAGGGGGTGAGGAGAGAGATCTTCAAGGTATGTGGTGCTCTCACACTTGTGACGACATGCAGGCGGCTCTGGGGAATGATTCTCTCCTCTTCATAAACTCCTCATCACCCGTTTTTAGGATCGCTCCAACAAGATGGGGAAGCGCTTACAGATAATGACAAAGCGCTACGAGGCCCTGGAGCAGCGACGTATCCTGGAAGTCGAAGGCTTCAAGACGGACATTAAGGTTCTTCGACAGAGGCTGAAAGACCTGGAGCAAATGCTCTATAAGGTACTTTTGCTCCTTATAGAGTTAGAAGAGGGCGACGGGGGTGGCCAGGAGGGTTCCTCAGAAGATGGCCAAGGATGTGGTGTGGATTTCAGATGAGTGTGTGTGTGAAAATAACAAATCAGTGGCACTACAGAAACCCGGAAGGATGTGCCGTGGCCTTACTTGGACACCAACAGATGAGTATCCTTGAAATCCTTGAATCCTCTGAACATCAGTTCAGCAGGAACACTCTGTTGGAAAAACAGACAACTTACAAATTACCACTCTTCCCAGTTCAACCAGATGAAAGGAATTAGGTCTGTTTGGGGGAGGGGAGCTGAGCAGATGGCCCAGTGAGTACAGTTGCTGCCTGTGCAAGCATTAGGACCTGGGTTCAGATCCCTGGCAGCCCCGTGAAATCCAAGCCCAGACACACATCTGTAACCCGGTGCTGAGAGATGAGGACAAGGAACCCAGGATGTGCTGGCCAGCCAGTGTAGCCAAAGCAGTGACCTCCAGGTTCACTGAGAGACTATCTCTCAGGTCCACACTTTATTCGAGACCAGTATATGATCCTCATAGCAAATTCCAGGGCAGCCAGGACTGCATAGTGACACCGTGTCTCAGAAACAAGACAGCAAAGGTGGAGAACAATTGAGGACACCCAGTGTCATTCACTGACCTTCACTCTTGTGTGCATGGGTGTGCACGGGTGTGCACATATACACTATTCTTTCAAAAAATACTGTCTGTTTTTAAAGTGGGGAAAATAATTGAGTAATGATGTACTTTCCCAGATACGTTTTAGCATCAGTATCTTTTTTTTTTTTAATTTATTTATTTATTATGTACACAGAAGAGGACACCAGATCTCATTACAGATGGTTGTGAGCACCATGTGTGCATGGATGAACTCAGGACCTTTGAAGAGCAGTCAGTGCTCTTAACCTCTGAGCCATCTCTCCAGCCCTTAGCATCAGTATCTTGAGAGCTTTGGTGGAGATTTAGTAATCACTGTTAAATCCTAACTAGTTGCTATTGTTCTGAACAAAGTTGATAGAAAAAAAAAGAAGAAAGAAATGCTTTCTATCATTTTTGGCAAAATTACCAATAATGATATTTATTGGTCATTTTTTTTATTATTATTAACGTTTATTTATTTGTGTGTGTGGTATGTATGCCATGGTACATGTGTGGAGGTCAGAGGACAACTTGTGGAAGTCAGTTCACTCCTTCCACCATGTGGCTCCTGAGGTCCAACTCAGATCCCCAGGCTTGGTGGCAAGTGCCTTTACTAGCCAGAGTGATGTCACGATGCTGTTCCGGTCTTTCTGCCTGTGGTTAGTTGTTTATGAATCTCTATCCCAAGCTTCACTGCCCTTTTATTTTGTTTTTGTTTTTGTTTTTGAAATGGTGTCATGTCGCCCAGGCTGTCCTCAAACTGCATAGGTAGCCAAGGATGATCTGAACTCTTGATGGTCTGCCTTCTTCTCTGAAGCCCTTTGACTAATTAAACATTTTCATTTTAAAATTAGTCACTGAGGAATTTAGGATTGCATTTATCATATGTAAAGAAGGAGCCAGCCAGCATAGTCTGTTCTTTGTGACTTGATTTCTCTCCCTTAGCTGATGCCATAATTCTTTCTTTTTTCTCTCTTTGCTCAACTCTGTAGGCAACAGCAAGTGCCCAGGGAAACCAGGACCTTGCCATTCTGTGTGAAGTTCGTGACAGCAATAGAAGAGCTCACAAGATACAGGGAGAGCTGAAGGAGCTCAAGTCTAAAGTGTTCGGTCTGGAGAACGAGCTCAGGCTGTGTTGATGTCTACTTTCTGGGGAGGTCAGCTTCCTGGGACCTGAGGCACGGTCACCTGTTCCCAGGCAGTGGACGTAGAGTTAGCCCGAGTAGTGGTATTTCTTTTTATAAAGATGGTGTTAAGGGCATGATGGCTCACATCTGTAATCCCAGCTCTTGGGAGGTAGAGACAGGAGGATTGCCACAACTTCAAGGTAGAGGCAGGTAGAGCTCTGTGATTCAAGGCCAGCCTGGACTACATAGTAAGTTCTAGGCCATCCAAGGCTACTTAGTGAGACCCTGTCTCCAAAAAACCAGCAACAAACATCAAAACTAGAAAGGGAAATAAAAAAACAAAACGAAACAGTGATAAATTGGGATGCTGAAAGTCTGGGCTTGCACTGACCCTAGCTGTTTCACTGTCGGACCTTCTGAACTATAGCCTGGATTACTTGGAGACATTCCTGCTTTTCTTTTACATATTGACAGGCCTTTTGCGCTTTAAAAAGACGGTAATGGGGGCACTGGAGAGATGTCTTAGTGGTTAAGAGTACAAGCTGCTCTTCCAGAGGCCCTGGGTTCAGTTCTGGCACTTCTGACATCCTCACACAGGCATACACATAGGCAGAACACCAGTACACATGAAAATAAATAAAAGGTCAGAGTAGCATGTAGCTTAGCTGGTGAAGTGCTAGTCCAGGGGACAGAACCCCGGGTTCTCGCCCTAAGGCTACATACAGCCAGGCATGGTGGCTCATCTGTAATCAGCACTGGAGAGAGGTACAAGTGGATCTGAAGTGCACATTCACCCTGCGCTATATGGTGAGTTCCAGGCTAGCCTGGGCTACAACAGACCATGTCTAAAAAACAAACAGACAACGATGACAAAAACTCAGGAAGAGATGTTTTGCAGAGGTTGGCTAAGTGTCAGTGGATCAAAAGCATTCATTGACGTGCATTCCTTCTTGGCGGTGCAGGAAGGAGGCAGCAAATTACATACACGATGGCAGTTATTGAGTTGTATTTTAGCTGTGTGTGAACATGTTCCAAGTGATGACCACCAGGAGGCAGTACAGCCCGGGCTCTTAAGTAAACATGGTCATTAAGACAAAGGTGCTACTTTATCGAGAGTGGGCAAAACCAAAATGATACTCAAGTCAAAAAAGTTTGACATTTTATCAATGTTTTTTTTATTTTCCAAAAATATGATTCAAAATTTTTCAATAAAATCTGTAGTTTAAAATATTTCAGTGTTCCATGATGTCTTATGCTTATGCCTTGTATAAGCATTTATCTCAGTTTACTTTCTTTTTAAAAAAATATTTTTAGCCGGGCGGTGGTGGTGCATGCCTGTAATCCCAGCACTTGGGAGGCAGAGCCAAGCGGATCTTTGTGAGTTCGAGGCCAGCCTGGTCTACAGAGCGAGACCTAGGAAAAGGCACAAAGCTACACAGAGAAACTGTTGTCAAAAAAAAATTATTTTTAATTTATTTATTTAGGGTGGAATTGGTGAGTGCTACGACTTGTTTATACCATTTTTAATATATAGTGTGGTGCCTGGAGATAGTGGACATTCAGTTACAGTTAGCCTATGGTCTCTGCTTTGGTTTTAATTCGATTCCTATAATTGCCCATTACTATCAGTCAGATTTCAAGACATATTTAATACCATCCATTCCTTCAGAAATGTATTTAATTAAGCCCAGCATGGTGGCTTATACCTGTAATCCCAGCACTCAAGAGGCAGAAACAAGATGATCACCATAGAGGCCAGTCTAGTCTATACAACAGGTTCCAAGTCAGCCCAGGGCTGTGCACTGAAACTTTGTCTCTTAAAAAAAAGAAAAAGGGTATAGAGATGGCTCTGGAACCTGCCTGGGGGAAGGGGGCAGGGAATTAACAAAAACACCAAGATGGCATTGGGCATGGTGGAACAGTTTCTAGGTAATAATCTGAGGAAAGATGAGAAACTATCAGAAATTGGACAGACACTAGAGAGCTGGAAAGGGAGCCTTGAACTCGTGATAACAGCAGCAATAGCAGCAGAGACAGCCAGGAATCACTCAGAAACAAGAGCCTTTCTCAGAAGACACCTCTCACAGTTCAGCAGCCTGAGACCCAATGAACCACACCCACAGGTAACTAAGGGGAAGTAAAATGCCACATGTGAGCGCCTGACGAACAGCAGCTCTCCAAACATGCAGGAAGCCAACAGCCTGGTGACATCTGAAAGATACACCAGAACTTTCACGGGCTCCACGCAGTGTGCAGGACCAGAGCCTGAGGGGATTAACAGGCTTGCGCAGATCTGTGGACCCTCTTGTGTGCACTGCCCACAGACTGGACAGCACTGGCGATATCATCAACCAAAGGAAGACGGAGAGCCGAACGGGACTGCCCATCACAGAGCAGCCCCAGCAGCAGGGAGGGGTGTGAGAGAGAGAGAGGCCAGTCCGTTTTCATGTCCTCTGTCTCCACCCGGCAAGTTAGCAGCTGGCTTAGCCCTTCTTGCCCCATCTTGATTTTGTCTTTGTACCTCCCCGCCTCTTCCCCCACAAGAGCCTGCTGTCCTTTTCTTTCCCTTGCTTTTTCTTCCTCCAGTGGATGCAGTCTGGCCTGGTTCCTGGAGTCCAGCTGCCTCAGCCTCCTGAGCGTTGAGACATTAGCTCTGTCTTTTCCTTCTACCTTAAGCAAAATTCTCTCAACCTCCCCCAGCTTCCTTTGTCCCTGAAGTCCCCCTCTGTGTCTGTTCTCTCTTCTGCTTTCGGAAATCCCAGTACTGATTACGAGTCTTACTGTGCTTGTTTCTTCTGCTTCCTTTCTCTTCCTGTGTATACCCACTATCCTGGCTAGATCTGTTTGTTTTTTAAAGATCATTTAAGGGGTGGGTGTGGTGGTGCATGCCTTCAATCTTAACACTCCAGATGAAGAGAAAGGTGGAACTCTGGGTTTGAGGCCTGCTTGGTCTACATAGTGAGTTCCAGGCCAGCCAAATACAGTAAGATCCTGTCTGAAAAAAAACAAAAAGAAGCCAGGCTATGGTGGTACACGACTTTGATCCCAGCACTTGGGAGGCAGAGACAGGTGGATCTCTGTGAGTTTGAAGCCAGCCTGGCCTACAGAGCTAGTTCTAGGACAGCCAGGGTTACACAGAGAAACCCTGTTTTGAAAAACAAAACAAAACAAAAGCAAAAAAAAAAGAGAGAGAAAGAAAAAAAAAAACCCAAAGAGATTATTTCTTCATTCATTTGTGTGTGTGTTTGTGTTCGTATATGCATGGATCTGTACAGGCCAGGAGAGGATGTTGTATCCCTTGGAACTGGAGTTACAGTCATTTGTGAGCTGCCTGACACAAATGCCAGGATCTGAACTCTGGTCTTTCGGTTGAGCAGTACGTTTAACAGTCCCTGAGCTGGTTAGCTTTAATTGTTGACTTAACACAGCGTAGAGTCTCCTGAGAGGAAGCCACAATTGAGGAATTGCCTAGGTCATGTTGGCCTTCGGGTGGTGGTGGGGGGGATGCCCAGCCTACTGTGAGAGGTTGGTCCTGAACTATGTAAGAAAGCTAGCCTGCCTGTGAGCCAGCAAGCAATGTCTTGCTTGGTTCCTGCCATACTTCTGTGTTGAGTGAGTTCCTTGGTTGGAAGCAATGCTATATGGAATAGCAGGTAGGCGTGCCTTCAAGTGTCTGCCTTGGCTTCCTCAGTGAAGGAGTGTGGCCTGGAGGTGTATGCAAAATAACCTTTCCTCCTGTAAGTTATTTGGTTAGTGTTTTATCTCAGCAACAGAAAGGAAAGGAGAGCACCCACGGGAACTAAGAACTAGTCCATTCAGTGCTATCAGTGTCTCTGTGCCCTGAGAGCAAGTCCTTAAAGGATGGTTGCTGTGCTATTACTGTTTCCGTGGTAGCCCGCCCCTGGACAGTGATAGTGTTTTATAGGCAGGGGAAGGCCGAGGATAGAGCCTGGTGCACTGAATAACCAGTTTATCAGGGAAAACAGCACTTCAACCCTGCTTGACATATCCCTCCCTGAACACTGCAAACAAACACTGAAAGATGATCTCAGGAAAATTCAACCAGCAATTTAATTTTTTTACTTTCTTTCTTTCTTTTTTTTTTTTGAGACAGAGTTTCTCTGTGTAACAGCTCTGACTGTCCTAGAATTTGCTTTGTAGACCAGGCTGGCCTCAAACTCAGAGATACTCTTGCCTCTGCCTCCCAAATGCTAAGATTAAAGGCATTCACCACCACTACCCAGCAATTTAACTCTTGATGTGCAAGTTCCTACACACACACACACACACACACATGTAACATGAAAAACCAAGGTGTTTTTTCTCTGAAATCTAAAACCCCAGATTAATGGCCCCCAGAGTCAATGTAGGATGTACAAGTGGGATTAAATAGAACGCTTCAAATACTGAAGAAAACCCAAACTGAACCGATGCTAGAAATAAAAGTTCAGTAAATTGATGTTAAAATGGCTCAGTAATGGCACACACCTAAATCCCAGCACTGGGGAGGCAGAGGCAGGCATGTGAGTTTGAGGCCAGCCTGGGCTACAGAGTGAGTTCCAGGACAGCCAGGACTGTTACACAGAGAGAAACCCTGTCTGGAAAAAACAACAAACAACAAAAACAAAACCAAAAACCAAAAAGGGCTCAGCAAGCCTGACCATGGTGGAAAGAGAATCCACTCCTGAGAGTTGTCCTCTGACCTCTACCTGTGTTCTGTGGCATATGCCCACCCCCATCATACACGCACAGTAATAATCAATAGTGCAGGTGAGATGGCCCAGCTGGGTGCCTGCTGCCAAGTGTGACGACCTGAATTTATCTTGGGACCTACAGAGGAGAAAACTGACTCCTGCAAGGTAGAGTTTGACTGTCACATTTTTTTATAAACTTTTCTTCATTTTAATTATTACTTGTGTGTGTGTGTGTGTGTGTGTGTGTGTGTGTGTGGTGTCTGCCTGTCTATGTAGGAGGAGGTCAGAGGAATGTCACATCTGGAACTAGAGTTACAGGCATTTGTGAGCTGCCTAATGTGGTGGTGGGAATCGAACTCTGCAAGAACAGTATGTGCTCTTAACCAGAGTCACCTCCAGCCCCATGTGTGTACTATTGGCATGTGTGTGCACACATACAATACATATACCAAAGAAATAAAAGCAGTTGAACTGTTTTTAAATAAGTAAGTGATGTGGACCAGCAGGTTGTTCTTCAGTGACAGTCTTCTGAGATGAAGGACCAGGAGATCAGAAAATAAAGAATATAGGAAAGTTTGGGATCAGGAGGTCTTACACAAGCTTGCTAAGCAAGTTTATGAAGAAGCACAGCATCTTATGCATGGTCTGTAGGGGGGGATGTGGGACCAAATCAGCAGAAAGCTTTCATCCAGTGGGATGAAGTCACCAGGAAGCTAATTGACGCTGTTGCACAACAGGAACACTCCAGTCTTCAAGGGAAAAAAGCCAGGTTCCTAGGAATCTAAACCTTAACTCCTTTGAGGCCCTGGCTCCAGCCCCAGACCAGACCTTTCCAAGACTGCCCCTGGGCAAGGACACCAAATTACCCTTCTCTTTGTCCTTTCATCAGGGCCTGGTTCCCAACAAGTAAAAACTCAATAAGCAAAATAAAAAAGTCTCATTGGAGAGTCTCACCAATAGACAATAGAATGGCTCACAGGAAGGACGAAGTGTCAGATCTTAAGGACAAGGTTTCCACAATGAATTGGTACATTTAGTCAAGGGTGATAATTTTTTTAAAAACATAAACATGCCAAGTCTTTGGACACCATGAAAGAGGAAATCTATAAATCTAAATGTGCATAGAACTCCATGTCAAGGGCATAGACAATGCTTTCAATACAATTATAGCAAAGAAATTCCAAAATCTAGAGGGAAAGAGGCTGATTGAAGTGAAAAAAAAAAAAAGGCATATATAATACCAAATAGACAAGACAAAAAAGAAACTCTCCACATTGTATTATAGTTAAACACTGAGTATACAAAACAAAAAGACAAACACCAAGTTGCTTTGCTCAAATAAACCTGTTGTTATACCTTTTCAATTTGGCTTGATCTGGCTTGCTGCATGGGTGGAGAAAACTATTATCGGAGGACAGAAAACCTATTATCTTGGTGCCGAAATCCAGGAGTTCTTCACCCATCCATTTTCTTTGCAGGAGACAGGGGTGCTTGCGCCTTTCCTGGATCTCGCTCTGTAGCCCAGGCTGGCCTCGAACTCACAGAGATCCGCCTGCCTCTGCCTCCCGAGTGTTCAGATTAAAGGCATATGCAGCCACCTTGGCCCCGCTGAGAGTGGATTTGTTACAGGTGAACCGGGCAGGTAGGATCCCAGCATGGTAAGGTGGGAGAGCAGACAGAAACCAACAGGGAGCTCAGATATGTTGTGGGTAGAATGGGTGAGTAGGATCCCAGCATGACCAGACCAAATACCAGGAGAGCCTAGTGAGTCTTTGGCATCAATGAAAAGAATTAAAAAAAAAAAAAAAAAAAAAAAGAAGCGAAGTTGGTGCCTTTCAGTGGGCCTTGCCCAGGTCTGCCACTAAGAGAACACACCACGTGCAACAGCGTTAGTGCAAGAGGTTTGTTAGGGAGGGGGGAGTGGAAGAACAAAAGGCTGTCTGGGAGTGGGGACATGAGAGAGGCAGGTAGACAGACAGAACAGGGAAGAGACAAGAAGAAGAGAGGTGAGGGGGTGCCGGTGACCCTGGAGGGCTCAAGGTCAGTCTCTGGGTGAAAATGCTAAAATCCGTCTTTTGTTCCCCAGACATTCCCAATTAAAACTTAAGCATCTGGAGAGCAAGACTCCTGACCCCACAGGCAAAAGAGTCATCTGTGGCATTTAAGGTGTGCCAGGGAAGAGATCAAAAGCCCGAAAACAAAATTGCCAAGTGCTGGCACTCGCTGACTCCCAAAAGCTGTTGGGTCCCTGTTTTAAGTGAGGAAAAAGGCCATGGGCTAGAGAATGCCCTGCCAGCCCATCAGTAGCCTTGTTGAAAGTGCTGCCTAGAAAGACAACTGGTCAGCTGACTGCCCCCAGGCGCCAAGACGCATGGGAACATCAAGCTAAGACCTCCAGCAAACGTAGGCTTGGCTACAGGCTTGCAGGAAACCCAGAACGCAGCAAGGAAGCGATCTGTTTCTTTCCTTCTGGACACCAGAGCCACTGACTTGGTCCTGGGAGTTTTGGGGTGTCGCCTCTCCTCATTTCCCTATTGTTGGGGTAGGTTAGACAGCCTTACCCACCTCACTGGATTTAATTGTACTTTCAGGGTTACTTAATGGAAAAAGATCTCCAGCTAGGATAGGAGCTTTCATTTTATTGCCTCACTCCAGACCTACTTGCCTGTGTTTCTCACGTGCACAAAGACAGGGCCCTGATCTTTGCCTTGTCCCTAATTCCAAAAAAAAAAAAAAAAAAAAAAAGTTCTCATACACCACAAGCTTTTCTCTTCCCAGTTCCCTGTTCTAACTCACTGTTAAACTAATGGTACAGGACCACCACAGAACTGGAGTCTAGAGATCATCAACTCCAGAAACCAGCTTAAATCCATCTGGACAGGTCGGACCTACTTCAGGCTTTTCCTGTCTCACCAGTATCCTGTCAGATACAAAAGCAGCCAGAGTGCTAAGCCAGGAAAGATGCACGGCTCCAGGATGGACAGCCTATCATCCAACAACACCCATCTACCTCGGAAGACCCCCCCCCTTCCCTTTTCCCCCAAGAGCCAACTGACGCCCTCCAAGTCAGCTGGAAATAGTTTTTCCTGGGAGAAACAACGCCCCTATTCCTATCTACTTGCTTTTTTTATAATAAGCAAAAGTCTGGAATGTAAGGATTCTGTATATGCACAGCACAGGGTCTCATCTGGCGCCTTATTATATCATCAGCGGGCGACTTCTTCCCAGCCTAAAAGACGGACGAGCACCCCCACGCCCTCTCTCTGCATCTCTCTTGGTCTCTCTCTGTCTCTCTGTCTCTGTCTCTGTCTCTCTCTCCTCCTAATAAAGCTCTAAAAGGTACCACTGGGTTCTGTTGTGACTGTGACCTTTCTGCTGCCAACCAAACCAGCACCGCGGTCACTGGCGTCAGCCACCAGCGCTGTATACCCTTTCAGCTGCTACAACCCTGGCCAACAAAACCTGTGCCACCGAGCACTGGCTACAGAGGGAGGGACAGGAGCGCAGAACTCAAAAATCCTGGACATAAGTGAACTCAGACCATTTGTTTTGGGGCATACGGTGTGAGATAGCCCCAATTTGGATAAATTTCACAGCAGACACCGAAGGGGTGACTGAGTTTAGACCCGTCGTTGTCCCTTTCCAAGCCTGTGCCAGAGACCAAAGACCAGGGGGAGGCGTCCCACTAGATAGCCTGGGGTTGAGCAGTGGGGTGGGGTAGCCCTTGGGAAGGACATCCAACACAAAGACACCCCGCCCCCACCCTGAACAGAGACTGTCTCTGCTCCAGAAAGGGAATGGGCTTGCCTGGCACAGCCATGGCTTGGCAGGGGATCCCAAGGGTGGTACTCGGTACCGCTTTAGGCGGTGGCAAGGAAATGCATGACTTATCCTGAGTTGAAAATCAATCATGTCTGGCAGAAAGAAAGATAAAGGGAGAGGAGCAGCCCCCCATGTGGCCAGAGGACCCAGTCCACTGGGTGGGAGACCTCAACTCCTCCCAGCTTTCAGCACCAAGATAATAGATTTTCTGTCCCCTGATGCAGTTAATAGATTTTCTGTCCCAATAACAGGTTTCTCTGCCAACACAGTAATTCAAGCCGAATTGAAAAAATGTAACAACAGGTTTATTTGAGCAAGGCAACTCCTGGGCAGGTTCTCCAGTCCCGGAGATTGGGGCCAGAGAAGCCACATCCTCAAACTAAAGCAGGGAAATTATATAGGTTGTAGGCTAGGGGTGATGATGTGTCCTCAAAAGCTGCGCACTTTAGGCAGGGCCTTGGGTGGACACAACTTCAGGGAAGGAAGCCGCAGTAGCCAAGAATGTGGAACTGGGCTTTTTGGTGTTTTCCCTTTGTTCGGAGATTCTCTGAGTGGGCAGGGTTTGGAGAGAGAGACAGGAATGAGTCTTTCTGGATCATGTAGGGGTGAGCTGGAGGTTCCAACCAAGGACAAGTCACATATAAAGATAGCCCCACCTGAATAACAGCTCATTTCACACCAGAAACTAAATAAAAGCCAGAACATGGGAAAATAGACTTCAGGTTTGGAAAGACAATAATTGCCAACCCAGATTAGTATTGTAAGTAAGGGTTCAGTGAAACCACCAAACTGGACTACTCAGTGGGTAGAGAGCAAAGTTTATTGGGGGAACAAACTGCCAATCTGCCTCCAAGAGCAGAGGACAGGAGTTTGGCAGGAAATCGAGAAGGTCTTTGATGCCGGCTGTTAGGATTAATTAATCGGGAACTAGAAGCCCTTGCTCTAGGTAGTTGAGAGCGGGTGGATAAGGAGATAAAGGAGGTGGTAGGTTTTCCTGGTGAACAGAAACCTTCCTTGGGAGACTGCTGAGGAATGCTGAGTTTAGGCTTCTATTTACCCAATAATAGTCCTTCTGTTTACCTGCTCAGAGTCCTTCTGTTTGGGACATTGTCACACTGCCAGTTTTAGGGCCTGCTTTGAACCTAACAAGTATACCCAGGAAAACTACCTGTTAAGAATGATAGAAAAAGAACATCCTCTAGTAAAAGCAGGCTAAGGAATTTATGGCCACTAGACCAGATCCTAGAAGATACTGGAAGGGATTCTTTGGACTGAAGAGCATGGTGAGCACATCTAAGAGGCTTTGATGCTACAATGATAGCTAAACAAATAAGAATTTGAAAAACACCAAACACTACAGAATCAACAAAATGACAATAATTAATACACACCTTTCAATAATACTTCTGAATATTGGTGGTTTCCAATCATAAGACACTGACTAGCAAACTGGATTTAAAAACAGGATCCATCTATTTGCTGCTTCCAAGAGACTTCTCACCATCAAAGGTAGACACTATCTTAGGATAAAAGGTTGGAAAAGGTATCCCAAGCAAATCAAACTAGGCATTGCTACTCTAGAATCTGACAGATAAGTAAATAAATAAAGGAACAAGCTGTCAAGAGGACATTACAATTTTAAACATATATGCACCAAATACACAGGAGCCTTAAAAACAAAAGAAATTGGAATAAACCTAGCTAAGAAAATGAAAGGCCTTTTGTTTTGAAACAAAAGAGCTTTTTCTTCCAGTATTGTACCAAGGTGCCCTTCCTATAAACAGACTCTTACATGTGCTCCAGTAAACAACTCTGATGAACACACACACACACACACACACACACACACACACACACACACACAGTGTCACCGTGTTTATACTCAAAAGTTTAGTGGGATTGTAAACACAGGAAAAATTAATTTGGGGAGAAAAGTAGTGTGCAAGGTACAAACAGCAGAAATTTAAGATGCTCTGTTTGAGCTGATGTGGGAGTGGGGAGCAGTTTCCAGACAGGGTTTCTCTGTGCAACAGCCTGGCTGTCCTGGAGCTCACTCTGTAGACCTGGCTGTCCTCGAACTCACAGAGATCCACCTGTCTCTGCCTCCCAAACGCTGGGATTAAAGGTGTGTGCCACCATCGCCCCACTTGAGATGAATCTTAAAGGCAAATTCACAGAGCGAGTTTCAGGCTCCAAAGCTACACAGAGAAACCCTGTCTCAAAAAATCCCCCCCCCCCCCAAAAAAAAGAAAGAAAGAAAGAAAAAAAAAGAAACATAACATTCAGTATAACAAAATTAACTTTAAATTTGTATCAATAAACCAAAATCCATACCAATGTAAACTATTTTGAGATTAATAGTTGTCTTTTGGGTTAAAGTAAATTCAATAATCCACCCTTTTATCTCATCATTTCTGTGTCATATCCCCCTTTTCCCTTTAGAAAGAGATATTTGGCCGGTGGTGGTGGTGGCGGCGGCGGCGGCGGCGGCGGCGGCGGCGCACGCCTTTAATCCCAGCACTCGGGAGGCAGAGCCAGGCGGATCTCTGTGAGTTCAAGGCCAGCCTGGGCTACCAAGTGAGTTCCAGGAAAGGCGCAAAGCTACACAGAGAAACCCTGTCTCGGAAGAGAGAGAGAGAAAGAGAGAGAGAGAGAGAGAGAGAGAGAGAGAGAGAGATCTTTGAATTTAACTCTTGTGTTTAGCTTTTTTTTTTTTTACTATGACCAATAAGAACTTGTAACCAACCCCCGTTAAATAATAACAAACATCCATAATCCATCTTTTGAGAATGTGGGTGTTGTTTTTTCTAGACTGCTACCTTTTGCCTGGGGGTGCTGGCATCTTTGGGGGAACCTTGAGAAAATCAGGATAATTGTTAAGTCTTAGCTGGAGAAGTTTGTGAGGCTGGACCATCCGAGCCAGCAGCCTTGAAGCTGTTCTGGATGCAGATTTTGAGGAAACTGCAACAGAAGCATTTTGAGATGCTGGATCACCTGGGCCATTTGTTTTCATTGGTGTTTGGTTCCCTTGTACTGAAAATACGTAAACTTTTAAAGGTAACATATATTTCTGTATTAATACAGCTATAACTGTGTGGTGTACATATGTTAGCCAAAGATGATTTTTTATTTATTTATTTATTTATTTATTTATTTATTTATTTATTTATTTTTTTTTTTTTTTTTTTTTCTGATATTTACCCCTCCTCGCTCACATATCCGCTCTGCTCCGATCTATAAAGCTCGCCACCAGACTGATTTTTTATTTTATGTTTGAGCAGATAAAATATACATTACATGTCTTGTGGTTTTTCCAGGTTTTTTTTTTTTTAAATTTATGCCTGTAGCCATAATTTTTAGGGGGTCTTCCCTGATCAAACCTGATCCATATCAATCTGAAATGAATCCATAGGCTCTCATTTTCTATGGAAATAAAAACATAACCTCCCCCAAAGCAACACATCTTTTGACTTCCATTTTGAAGTTAAGATATTTTAAAAACATATAGGTTGGTTTAATCTAGCAGCTTTTGCTGTGGATATTGCTCTATATAAATAAAACACTGATGGCCAGTGACCAGCCAGGAAGTAGGTTGCCAGGCAGGAAGTAGGTGGGACAAGGAGAGAGGAGAATTCTGGGAAGCAGAAGGCTGAGGAGGGAGACACTGCAGCCACCGCCAGGACAAGCAGCATGTAAAGACTCTGGTAAGCCACTGGCCACATGGCAAGGTATAGATTTACAAAAATGGGTTAATTCAAGATAAAAGAACAGTTAGCAAGAAGCCTGCCACGGCCATACACTTTATAAGTGATATAAGCGTCTGAGTGATTATTTTATATGTGGATTGTGGGACTGCGGGGCTTGGGGAACCTGGAGAGAAGCCCCCCAGCAACAAGCTTTCAGTGTCTCTTAGTAGCTATTTCTCCATTATCAGCAGTCAAAAAATTTAAAGACAGTAACATACAGGATCCAGACTCTGTGTATTTCCCATATTTACATCACACACACATACACACAATATATATATTTCCATTTAAAGGGCTTCACTTTATTATTTTTAAACTATTTTTTATTTTATAACTATACATATCCTTTTTCTTTTCTCTCCCAGGCCTGTATATATTTTTAAACACACTGTAACGCATTTAGAGTTTTTTTTTTTTTTTTATCTAGATCTGTCTTTACTGTGTATCTGTAATCTTTTTTGTCTGCATGAGCCAAACTTAAACCACTGTACAACTTAGCTCATGGCATGCTGGTAGCTGGCTCCTTCCCTCTTGGTTCTCTGAGAGCCTAGTCCTTTGGAAGAGGTACTGGGGAGCCATGTTTACTGCCTCAACTCTGGGAAATTTTTGGGTCCACACTGCTACCAAGTAGTATGCATTCCACTGCTCATAAACCACATTTAAGTGTTTGGTAGCAGGGCTTCTTAAAAGAGTCGTACCTGTGTTTGCTGCTAACACCAAGCCAGAAAACCACCTCTTGAAGGAGCTGTGCTTCTGTTTGTTGCTAGCACTGAGCCTACCCAAGAGAAGGCAGTTACCAGGAATCCACTTTTGACTCCATTTTTTGTGGGTTTAGAAACTTTTTTTGAGCTTTCTCAGGTTTTATGTGGATCTACATTGCTCCATATTGCATGTCATTTGTAGGTGGACTTTTCTGTCCTGGCAGCCAGTTCCCAAATAACCACACAGAGACTCATTATTAATTATAAATGCTTGGCCAATAGCTTGGCTTGTTTTGGAGAGAAAAAGAGCCTCACAAATGTAGTGAGTGATATAATACCTGAGAAGTGCAGAGAAAAAGACAAGCTGTCAGTGTACAGAAAGGAAGGCTCCTGGTTAGGGGAGAGGGGAAGAAAGACTTGTCCAAAAAGTAAGATGGGGGCCATTCTGAGAAGAGACAATATTCCTACCCTCAGGGTGAGCCCATGGCCCTCAGAACCAGTTGTGAGCTTTTGTGAGACAGACTCCCTTGATGGATAGGTGGCAGTGAGAGGAATCTTGTTGTAGCACACACACACACACACACACACACACACACACACACACACAAATATTAATAATAATAAATCTAAAATGTTGATGTAATACTGTCAAAGTTTGGTGGATCTCCCATTACTCCCCTATCCTTACAGCATCCCAAGCAAGGTCACTCAATTTATCATAGTTTATAGGAATATAAGAAGCCAGAAGCAGAAAAGGAAAAAAGAAAAGAAGAAGAAGAAGAAGAAGAAGAAGAAGAAGAAGAAGAAGAAGAAGAAGAAGAAGAAGAAGAAGCCAGAAGCAGAGATAGAGATGAGAAACTCCACTTGAAACTCCCAGAAGGCAATGGACTCTATCAATTTACAGGGTAGGGCCCTCTGGACCACCCACAGCTAGAAACATGGAGTCACATGTGTGTAGGTGAAGTCATGCTAGGAAGAGATTTTTATGACAGAAGCCCTGTGCACTGTGATTCTAAAGCCTGTTGGCACATTCTTAATGGGGGCTGCAGGTTATGTTGGGAAGATGTGATGAGGCAACAGGTGATAGGATTACTGTGAACATTTGGATAAAAAAATCTTGAGATTTAAAAATTTTTTATTACATGTATTTATATGTGTTTGCATTTATGTATAGGCATATATTCAATTTTGTGTGCATGGAGGTCAGAGGACAGCTTGCATTGTTATTTACCATGTGGGTTGAGGGATTCAACTTGGGTTATCAGGTTTAATGACAAGTGTCTTCTGTATCAACCAAGCTATCTCACTGGCTGAAAAACTGGGATCTTTGAACATACTTTGCACAAAGTAGCTCTGTTTCTTTTATGTAGATTTTTAAAGAAGATTTATTTATTTTATTTTATGCATATTTGGGGGTGGGTTTCAAGACAAGAGTTTCTCCGTGTAGCCCTGGCTGCCCTGGAACTCATTCTGTAGATCAGGCCAGCCTCCAACTCAGAGCTCTGCCTGTCTCTGCCTCCAGAGTGCTGGGATTAAAACTGCGCGCCACCACTGCCTGGCTTGATTTCTTAAAAGAAAGGGAGAAACAAGATGAGGGGCTGTCTTTTCCATGAGTGCATGTTCACATTCAACTTGAGAGACATAGTAATAAGTCCTTCCACTGGGGAATCTGGAGAAAAAAGGTAGGGGAAGGTGTTGAAGTTGCTGTCCTGCCCCGGTCCCCAACACCTCCACTTTCTTTTCCCCTGCCTCACAAAGTGATCCCTTGTCTTAGTTTGGCTTACTATTACTGTGATGACCAAAGCAAGTGGAGAAGAAAAAGATTTATTGGCTTACACTTCCACTCATAGTCCAGCACTGAAACAGGGCAGGACAGGAACCCAAAACATGACAGGAACCTGGAGATAGGAACTAACACAGAGACCATGGAGGAGTGCTGTTTACTGGCTTGCTCCTCATGGCTTGCTCAGTCTCCTTTCTTATGGAACCCAGGACCACCAATCCAGGGGTGACATCACCCAAAATAGGATGGGCCCTCCCACATCAATCACTAATTAAGAAAATAGCCTCCAGCCCAATCTTATAGAGGCATTTCCTCAGCTGGGGTTCCCTCTTCTCAGATGGCTCTAGCCTGTGTCAAGTTGACATAAAATTAGCCAGCACATCCCTGGACCAGTGATGAAAATGCAGGAGTTGCAGGCAGAGGCAATATTCAAGCAGGAAACCAGAACTCTGCATTTGAATCTCTAGTCAGAATTCCTAAAGGGGAGTAATGTGGTAGGAGAACATTTAGCTAACACGTGTTGAGGTCCTGCCTTTGACTTTTCAGCATCAGAAAAAAATCCCAAAGTCTAAAGAGGTGGATTGTGACTTTACAATGTGTTTGGAAGTTGGGGCTAAGGGAAATGCCATTATAGTGCCTACTGGTTGGGTAACCTCTGTCAATGGGATGGATTGAGAATTTGCTAGGCTGCTAGTATGGCCACCAGCAATCAGGACCGGCACAGAGACTGAACCCAAGGTTCCTTCCAAGGGCAGAGAAGGTTGGGTGTGAGTGAAAAGAGGAGACAGTAGAAGATAAAGGTGAAGGCAGAGCCAGTCGAATCTCTGTGAGTTTGAGGCCAGCCTGGTCTACAGAGTGAGATCCAGAACAGGCACCAAAACTACATGGAAAAACCCTGTCTTGAAAAACAAAAACAAACAAACAAACAAACAACAACAAAACAAAAACCCCAGAAGATAAAAGTAAAGTAATGAGGGGCTGGAGAGGTGGTTCAGCAGTGAAGAGCGTTGGCTGCTCTTCCAGAAGACCTAGGTTTGTTCCCACCACCCACATGGTGGCCCGTAACTGCCTGTAATTCCAGCTCCAGGAAATCAGATACCCTCTTCTGTTCTCCGAGGGCACTAGGCTAAAGAATAATGACTGGGTGGGGTACTAGTAATAGGGCAGTATTTTATGAGTTTCATATCCCTCTCCTATTTTTATCTTCTTGGCTATTTTCTCTTTTTATATTAATAGTTGTGTGTGTGTGTGTGTGTGTGTGTGTGTGTGTGTGTGTGTACAGGTGTCCATAGAGCCCAAACATCAGATCCCTTGGAACTGGAGTTACAGGCAATTCTGAGGCACCTGATGTGGGTGCCAAGAATTGAACTCTGGTTCTCTGACAGAGTAGCAAGCACTCTCAACCACTGGGACATCTCTCCACCTCCTTTTTTTTTTTTTTTTTTTGAGATGGGATCTTGTGTAGCCCAGGCTGGCCTGGATTTCCTGACCCTCCTGCTTGCACCTCAGAAGTACTGAGATTCCAAGCATGTACCACCACATCTAGGGAGTTACATATGCTTTTGATGGAACAGAATGGTGTTTGACTATCAAAGAGCGGGCAGTGATCTGTTTTGTTTTTGTCAGTGGTTCCTGAATCATCATTCCCTCCCCAATGAGAATCATAAATGTTCTAATCTTGTCCTGCCTTCTTCCTCTTCCTCTTCCTCTTCCTCTTCTTCTCTTCCTCTTCCTCTTTCTTTTTTCTTCTTCTTCTTCTTCTTCCTCTTCCTCCTCTTCTTTTCCCTTCTCCTTCTTCTCCTTGGTTTTTGGTGTTTCAAGACAGAGTTTCTCTGTAGCCTTGGCTGTCCTGGAACTTGCTCTGTAGCCCAGGCTGGCCTCAAACTCAGAGATCTGCCTTTGCCTCCTAAGTGCTCAGATTAAAGGCATGTACCACCACTGCCGGGCTTGTCTTTCCTTCTTATTTTAGAGCCATACATTATCTGGCTAGACATGGTGGTGTGTGCCAGAATTCCAACACGTAGGAGCCTGAAGAAAAAAAACAATGACTTTGAATCCAGTCTAAGCTACATGGTGAGAGAACTTATGGTGAGAGAGGAAGAGAGAGGGAGAGTGTTGTGGAATATTATTTTAAAATGTGTTATATTTGTTTGTGCTTAATGATGCAAAGATGTGTTGCATCCTTTTATGTTGCATTTGTTTAACTCTGTGAAGTTGTGTTACTTTGCCTGTGTAAAACATCTGATTGGTTTAATAAAGAGGTGAATGGCCAATAGCTAGGCAGGAGAAAGGATAGATGGGGTGGCAGGCAGAGAGAATAAATAGGAGGAGAAATCTGGGAAGAAAAGATTGAGGAGGAGAAAAGGAGGAGAGGAGGACTCCTGGGGCCAGTGAGCCAGCTACACAGCAAGGCACAGAGTAAGAAAGGTATGTAGAAAAGTTAAAGCCCAGAGGCAAAAGATAGATGGGACAATTTAATTTAAGAAAAGCTGGCTAGAAACAAGCCAAGTTAGGGCCAGGCATTCATAAGAAAGAATAAGATTCTGTTTTTATTATTTGGGAGCTGGGCCCCACAAAGAGCCAAGAGAGTTAAAAAAAAAAAAAAAAAAAAAAAGCTACAGAAAAGTTAGAGTTAGTTCTCTGACCTATCTTGACCCTAATAGTAGGTCAAAAGTCCTTATTCTAGAGAGGTCCTTCCTGTACCCCTGAGGAAAAAAAAATGCTACACAAAGAATCTGAAAAGAATCTGAACAGACCAGTCTTGCTGGGTTTCCCCATCAGTCTGGTAGCAACTGTGCTTGTGCAGTAGTGTTCAAAACGCCAACCAAAAAGGTGAGCTTTGAGATTATAGATGGCAGAACACGTGGAGGCTACAAGAAGGCTATTGAAAACTCAGCCACATGCCAGGAGGTGGTGTGTGTACCCCACCTTTATGGAGATGATAGTCCTACTTGGGACCCCCTTCCAGTTTTAGACTGGGGAAGACAGAGTCTCATTTGTAGGTTGAAATGAAAAGGCCAGAGAAAGGAATTTCTTTTCTTTTCTTTTTTTCCTGAGACAGGGTTTCTCTGTGTAGCTTTGCACCTTTCCTGGAACTTGCTTTGGAGACCAGGCTGGCCTCGAACTCACAGAGATCCACCTGCCTCTGCCTCCTGAGTGCTAAGATTAAAGGCATGCACCACCACTGCCTGGCTGAGAAAGGAATTTCAAGGTGAAGAATAAGAGGAACTATTGCTATGAAAGATAATGGAGCTAGGCAGTGGTGACGCATGCCTTTAATTCTAGCCCTTGGGAGGCATAGGCAGGCACATCTCTGTGAGTTTGAGGCCAGCCTGGACTACAGAATGAGTTCCAGGGCAGCCAGGGCTACACAGAGAAACCCTGTCTTGAAAAAAACAAAACAAACAAAAACTGGAACAAATGAGATCAGTGCTGATAGAGACAGAGTAGATGAGTTAGTGATCTAAAGGAGTCAATGCCCATATCTCCTAGAGAATAGATCAAACTGTCTACTGAAAGAAACATGACCTTTGATATGATGGAGGGCTTGAGAAGAGTGAATGAATGAATGTTTGGATCTCTCTCTCTCTCTCTCTCTCTCTCTCTCTCTCTGTCTGTCTCTCTCTCTCTCTCTCTCTCTCTCTCTCTCTCTCTCTCTCTCTCTCTCTCTCTCTGTGTGTGTGTGTGTGTGTGTGTGTGTGTGTGTGTGTGTGTGTGTATGCGTGTTTCTTGATTCTGGGACTGAGAACCAGGGCCTTGCACATGCTAGGCAAGTGTTCTACTCCTGAGCCACAGGTCTTGATGCAGACTCTATTGAGCTGAATTGGTAGCCAGTGAAATCTGTCTGGGATTGCAGCAGGTCGCCATTGGCTTCATCTGCCCCATTGAGTGGGGAGGGCACAGAACCAAAAGGGGTCCAGATGAGGCAAGATGAGGGGCCCAGGAGAAAGGATAACGATGGAGGGAGGACTTGGCTGCCACTTGGAAGGAGATGCTGCAAAGAAAATGTTTTTAAAAGAGTGTTAGATCTCCATATGAAAACATGTGAAATTCTCCACTTCTGACTGGGCTGGTGGCTTAGTTTCAAATTAGCCCTTTTCACAGCAACTGTGAATCCACCCTGGACTTCAGGAGCCGTTACTTAATCACCTGATATTCTAGTGACGTCACAGCATAGCCAAGTGGTTGTGGCTAGACTGTTCCTCATTTGGAGATGGTACACTGTGCCTTGGGATGACCAGACCATAATAAGCACATTTAAAGTGGCATGTAAGGGTATATGGAGTAAGACTGATCTGAGAAACACAAGGCTTTGCCTCAGTGGCCTTCAGGGAGCTTGACCTTCAAGTGGCATCTATGATTGTTTCTATTTGGTGACTTTCTTGACATCTTGTCTTCTTTGCATTTTGGCTGGCATGGTCTCTCTCTCTCTCTCTCTCTCTCTCTCTCTCTCTCTCTCTCTCTCTCAACTGCTAGATACTCCTTTGCATAAGGTCCTGAGTTCAATCCCGAGCACTGGAAAAAAAGTGTTGCTGGGGCTGTAGTACAGCACTGTCTAGCATCCAAGAGGCTCTGAGCTCATCTCCAGCAACACACACATACACACACACACACACACACACACACACATACACACACAAACACACACACACACATACACACACACATACACACACACATACACACATACACACACACATACACACACACATACACACACAAACACACACACACATACACACACACATACACACACAAACACACACACACATACACACACACACACAAACACACACACACACACACACACACACACACACAGAGTTGTATTTTATCCACATATTAATTAAAACCAGATACTAGGTTATTATGATACAGGAATTTCATATTGATGACTAATTTTTTTTTTTTTTTTCCGAGACAGGGTTTCTCTGTGTAACAAAGTCCTGGCTGCCCTGGAACTTGTTTTGTAGACAAGGCTGGCCTGGAACTCACAGAAATCCTCCTGCCTCTGCCTCCCGGGTGCTGGGATTAAAGGTATACACCATCATGCCCAGCTCCTAAATTTTTTTTTTTTTTTGGTTTGGCTAAATATATATTTTATTATGCTTGATAACCAGCTCATTTGTCTCTATGTTTTAGATAATTATATATTTGTATCCAGTTGTAGTAAATAATACAGTGGTCCAGTAGACATTTTGCCCATTATCCCTGAGTCTGACATAGTTAGCCGCAGTGATTTGCATGTCCTAGTGTTTCCTGTTGGCCTTACATTGGCTTTGTGACATTGTTTCCCTTTTAACTCCTCATTGTCATATCCACCAATCACCTCAGCACTTAACAATTGAAATGCTAATCTTAAATTAGTGCAACTTTGAGTATGCTGACTGCCCAGAGTCTTTTAATTGTCAACCTTGCCTTGACATTTGGAGAGACAATTAAATATTAAATGCTGGACCCAGAATCTGAATGAGCTGAATGTTGTAATGTATAAACTTTAATAAGATTTCATTTGGCTTCAGGCTCCGTGATATGTCTAGACTGATCTGTCTGGGGCTCTTTGACTTAGATTAGCGTGTTGGCCCCTCTAGTCCTGCGTCTGCTCCGTGACTTCCCAGACCAGCCCCTGATAGCTTCAGCGGGAAAGAGCCTGTTCTCTGTGCTAGCATGTTCTCTTTCTTAGTTATGTCAAAGCAATAAACCTCTTTCCTTCAAAAACAACGTGTGAGACTCTTCCTTTGCTACGTGTTCTCTTCTTGTTTCCTGAAGCATATTTGGTTCTCATCTGTGAAGTTCTGTGGTTCCGCCAGAGGCAGCCTGCCCGGTTGTCTCTCGGACTCTGCACCCCTTCTCCAATGCAGGTCTGTCTCTCCTGGTCTCTAGTCCTCTTCGCCCAAGCACTGACTCCTCGAGACTGCTGCCTGTGCCATCTGGGTGTGGACATGGACTCTGGCTCTTCCTGCATCCTAGACTGCTCCCTGGTCTCACGTCAGCGTCTCTTGTACCTGCACACTCCTTGCTACTTCCTAGTGTTGGTGTTCCTGGGAATTTTTACCTGGGACATTTAAAATAAGATTTATTTTTTATGTGTGTGAGTGTTTGCCTGCATGTATGCATATTCTCACATATGTCTAATGCCCTCAGAGGCCAGAAGAGATCTGGCACTGGAGTTCGGATGACTGTGAGCCACCATGTAGATGCTGGGAACTGAACTTGGATCCTCTGTTAGAGCAGCAAATACTGCTAAGCCATCATAACCTTGGATTTTAAAACAAATATTCTTCTTTGCCTACTCCTCTTAGCCCTCTGCCTTCTTTCTCTCTATGATATATCTGTGTGAGAGAGTGCAGGTGTACGTGTGCATGTGTGGATGTCAGAGAACAACTTTTCAGGGTCGGGTCTATGGTCTGTGGGTTCTGCAGATTCAATTCAAGTCACTAGACTTGAGAAGCAAGTGCTTTTATCCACTGGACCATCACACATGTGCGAGAGTACATGCACACACATGAACTAGTCAGCTTTCTGTTACTATAACAAATGTCTGAAGCAATCAACTTACAAAGAAAGAAGTTCAGCTGGGATCACTGTTTTGGAGATTTGGGTCTATTGTCACTTGGTCTTACTGCTTTGGATCTGTGGCAAGGCAGGACATCATGGTGGTAACTCGTGTCAGCTGGGCATGGTGGCACACACCTGTAATCCCAGTACTTAGGAGGTAGAGGCAGCAGGGTCAGAGTCCAAGTCCAGCCTCAGCTACATGGTGGGTTTGAGACCATCTGGGGCTGCATGACATTGTCTCAAAATAAAACAAAGCAAAACAGAAGAACAGGACTCAAAAAAAGAGCAACCAGTGACCCTTTCCATGACACATCTCAGTGACGTGAAGACACTCCAGTAGGCCTCATCTCCAAAGTCCCAGCACTGGACTTTTGAGGAGCATTCTAGTTCAAGCAGTAAGTTACCCACATTCTCTCCCCAGGGGTTCTCATGCTTTGACTCTGCTTACTGATGCTATGATTTCTTTTCCAAAAAGTCAGTTTTGTTTGTTTGTCTCACTATGTACCCCAGGCTAGCCTCAAGTGGGTGATTCTCCTGACCCAGCCTATGGAATGGTGGGATTATGGGTATGTACTACCATGCCCAGCTTCCTAAGAGGTCTTCAAAGCAGCGGTAGTCTCTCTTAAGGATAGCATGGCATTTAAGAGAAGGCCAAGACAGTGCTCAACGTGAGTGCCAGGATAGCAGCGCCATTCTGAAATGCAGAGCAAACAGGCAGGCAACCCATGTGAGAAAAGTAATGCAGAAATTTCTGAGATCACTTTACATCCTTTGAAGAAGTCAGAAAGGGAGGCATGCATCTATAATCTCTGTTATGGGGAGGCTGAGGCAGGAGGATTTCTGCAAGTTTGAGTCCAGTATGGGTTACATAGTAAGTGTTAAGTACCAGGTCTGTTAGGAATACATAGAAAGATTCTGATTTTTGTTTGTTTTTTTGTTTTTGTTGTTGATTTTTTGAGACAGGGTTTCTCTGAGTAACAGCTCTGGCTGTTCTGGAACTTACTTTGTAGACCAGTATGGCGATATGTTGTGTACCCTAATAAACTTTGCCTGAAGATGAGAGAACAGAACAAGCCACTACATTAAACATAGAGGCCAGGCAGTGGTGGCACACACCTTTAATCCTAGCACTGGGGAGGCAGAGGTCTGCCTGGATCTCTGTGAGTTCAAAGCCACCCTGGACTACATGAGATTGACTCAGTCTAGGAGAGAAAACAGAACCAGGCAGTGGTGGCACACACCTTAATCCCAGCACTAGGAAGTAATATGGCTGGGCGGAGAAAGGTGTATAAAGTGTGAGGAGACAGGAACTGGGGTCCTTTCGGCTAGAGGCTTTTTTGCTGAAGCCCCTTTTCAGCTGAAGCTTTTCAGCTAAGGAAGCCTTTCTCCTGAGGGCTCAGAGACATTCAGTCGGAGGATTCGTGGAGTTGGAGAGGTGAGACGTGGCAGTGGCTTGTTCCTTTGTCTCTGATCTTTCTGTGTTTATCCCAATATCTGGCTCCAGGTTTTTTATTAAAAGACCATTTAAGATTCAAGTAATAGACCAGGCTGGCCTCGAACTTACAGAAATCAGCCTGCCTCTGTCTCCCAAGTGCTGGGATTAAAGGTTCGAGACACCATGACTGGCTTCTTTTGTCTGTCTGTCTGTCTGCCAGAGCTGGAGCTGAGCATAGAACCCAGGGCCTTAAGCTTTCTAGGCAAACTCTTTACCACTGAGCTAAATTCCCAATCCCTGTTTTCTTTTCTTTTCTTTTCTTTTTTTATAATTTAATTTAATTTTACATATCAGCCACGGATTCCCTTGATGCCCCCCTTCCAGCCCCCCCCACCGCCTTCCCCCCAGCCCACCCCCCATTCCCATCTCCTCCATGGCAAAGACTCCCCTGAGGATTGAGTTCCACTTGGTAGATTCAGTCCAGGCAGGTCTAGTCCCCTCCTCCCAGGCTGAGCCAAGTGTCCCTGTATAAGCCCCAGGTTCCAAACTGCCAGTTCATGCACTGAGTACAGGACACGGTCCCACTGTCTGGATGCCTCCCAAACAGATCAAGCTAATCAATTGTCTCACTTATCTAGAGGGCCTGATCCAGTTGGGGGCTCCTCAGCCATTGTTTCATAGTTCATGTGTTTCCATTCATTTGGCTATTTGTCCCTGTGCTTTATCCAACCTTGGTCTCAACATTTCTCGCTCATACAAACCCTCCTCTTTCTCTCCAACTGGACTTCTGGAGCTCCACCTGTGGCCTGGCCATGGATCTCTGCATCCGGTTCCCTCAGTCATTGGGTGAGGTTTCTAGCACGACAATTAGGGTGTTTGGCCATCCTATCACCAGAGTAGGTCAGTTCCGGTTTTCTCTCGACCATTGCCAGTAGTCTATCGTGGGGGTATCTTTGTGGACCCTGTTTTCTTTTTAAAGACACAGGATGATAGAACACAAGGCATGACCATACACATCTCTCTTTAGCCTGCCCTGAAAGCCCTCAGAGAGTAAGACTCCTGGAGGAATAGCAGAATCCTCAAGACAGAAGAATGTTTTGGGAGCTCCAAGGTAACGAGTGCTAAGATGAACTCGGCCCTCCATTTTCTCTGGGAGGCCTCTGCTTATCCTCAACACATACAGACCACCCTTCACTGCCATCATCCCCCGCCCTGTCCCCACCCCACTGTGTATGCAGCCTGTGGATGAGCGAACAAAGTGATAGCAAAAGCCACCTCATTTCTTCAGACCTTCGCCAGATGACGATGTCCGGTTTTATTTATTTATTTATTTATTTATTTATTTATTTATTTATTTATTTATTTATTTTTGGTTTTTCGAGACAGGGTTTCTCTGCGTAGCTTTGCGCCTTTCCTGGGACTCACTTGGTAGCCCAGACTGGCCTTGAACTCACAGAGATCCGCCTGGCTCTGCCTCCCGAGTGCTGAGATTAAAGGCGTGCGCCACCACCGCCCGGCGACGTCCGGTTTTAAATGGGGACTTTCAAACTGACTTTACAGTGGACTTCCAGGGCTGGGGTGTGGCTCAGAGATACAGCTCTAGCCTGGCATGTAAGAGGTCCTAAATTCCATCCCTGTACTTCAAAGCAACAGCACACACTCTGTCAAACCTGACGTTTTCACTCGGCATCTTACTCTTTCCCTAGGAATGAAACGGGAGCCTCCAACTCTGTTGACAGGGTGGGAAATTTTGTCTTACCCTTTCTCTTCCCCGTCCTGACAAGGCTTTAGTGGGCTTTACCGCCTGTAGAGGGCGTAGGGAGTCGGAGACCAATGTTGTTCTCTAATTTTCCCTCTCCAGGGCCAAACTAAATTCCAGAAAACCGCATACAGTGGGGATTTTTGTTTTCTTTCTTCCATCCCCAGCCCTGGTGGCGGCAGGGCTCAAAGAGCAGTCTGTTCTGGGGCGAAGCCGGCGTCTGCCTCTCTCCCAAAGCAGCCCTGATCAAATCCCAAGCAGCCAGTCCTTAGATAACATGGCTGAGAAACCCTAAACCAGCCGCTCCGACTTGCATCAGTGCCCGGCTTCGCTGTCTGGAAATCGAGCCCCGCCGCTGAGATGCTGCACTGATTGAGCGTCAGCGGCACAGCTGGGCTCTTACTGGGTTTACAGCCCGGACCAGGGGACCTAGACAAAGAAGGTTTTCAGAAAGTCTGTCCAGGGCTTGAGCGCTGGTGCTGTTTTGTGGCACTTGGCACATGTACTGGGTTTTAGGACCTTTGTCCATCCCCAGCAAAGCAGAAGGTAGGTTAATGTAGCAGTGAGGGGGCTATTTGTCCAAGGTGCCTACAAGATCCTGGCAGAAGCGTGGGTGCAATTGTGTTTGAGGAACAATGTGAAAGTCAGAAAAAGAAAAGCAGAAATGGAGTATAGGTGTGTTCCTTTCCTTATTTTCTTTCTTTCTCTCTTTTTCTTTCTTTCTTTCTTTCTTTCTTTCTTTCTTTCTTTCTTTCTTTCTTTCTTTCTTTCTTTCTCTCTCTCTCTCTCTTCTCTTCTCTCTCCTTCCTTCCTTCCTTTCTTCTCCTCCTCCTCCCTATCCTCCTCCCCTTCCTCTCCTCCTTTTTCTTCCTCCTCCTCTCCTTTTTCCATTCTGGAATTTGAGTTCAGATCTTTGAATGCATTAGGCAAGTGCTCAGCCTCTGAGCTACCGCTTCTGTCTGGACCGTTTCTGCTTTACTAGGGAAGGCATTAGATGGATAAACTGTCCAGGAGACAGGGACTCATGTGAATAGAGATTAAGCATAGTTTCCATTATTATAGAATGTTTATTGATGCGAGGCAGAAGTGGCACACCTGTCTAATCTCAGCACTCGGGAGGCAGAGGCAGGCGGGTCTCCGAGTTCAAGGCCAGCCTGGTCCACAGAGTGAGTTCCAGAACATCCAGGGCTGTCTGTCTTGGGGTGGGGGGGCAGTAAGATGTAAGAATGAAGAATGTTTATTGAATGATTTTTCAGCTGGATGCTAAAGAGGCATGCAGCTCACAGAAGTAGAAAACAAGGTCAGAGGCCATACCCATAACTGCAGCCTTTGGAAAGCTGAGGCAGGAGGATCGATGAGCGTTGAACTCCACAGAAAGCTACACAGTGAGTTCCGGACCAGCAGGGGTTAAGAGAAAGATCTTGTCTCAAACAAGACCAAACCGGAACAAAGAGAAGATGTGCTCAGGTGACAGAAGATTTGCCTAGTATATGTGAGGGCCCTCAAAAGTTTCTTTCTTCAAGATGAGAGAATGGAGATAGGAAACACCAGAGGCCCAGTGCCCTACAGCCTAGTCTGAAAATTCTGGGAACGCCTCAGCTATGCAGAAGGTGGTGCCAGAGAGCTGAAGTGTGCCATGGAGCTGCTTCTGAGTTCACGGTCTGGGCTGCTCCCTAAGGGGGAGTGCAAACTCGTGTGCTGTGCAAACTGATGAGAACTAAACCTGTGAAATAGGTCCTTGCAGGACAAGAAAAGAGTGTCAAGTCCTCAGTGGTGCCTGGGAAGTGCCTAGAGGGATGGTGAACCACATAGCTCCATGGTAGACATGACTCGGGAGCATGCTAGATTCTGCTTAGAGTTGCCTCTCCTTAGGTTCAGCTTCGCGATTCCCCGCCGTTATCTGTGGCATCAGACTGCAGGATGCAGGCAGGAGAATGTCTTTCTGGAGAAAGGTAAGGGAGTGTCTTTCAAGTAGGGTTTAGAACTCCCGTCACCTCCCAGCCCTGCCAGCACACACATACACCAGGATGGGACCCAGGGCTTCAAGCATGCTAGGCATGTGCTCCTCACTGGCTGTCACCTGCAGCTCCTGAGGTGGGGGTTAATGATCGGAGAAACAGGAAGCAGAGCTTCAGGGGAAGTTTCAGCATCAGCTAAAGAGAAATCAAGAGTTTTTCTGTCCTAGGTGAAAAGATAAACTTTCAATTGTAGTATAAAAATAAAAAAGAGAAATCAAAATGACTTTTTTGGGGGCCTAGGAGTGTAGCTCAGGGGCAGAGTTGCTTGCCATGCATAACCTAAAGACTTGGTGTCAATACCCAACCGTAAAAAAATGGGGGTGGATGGGGGAGAAGGAGGAAGAAATGCTTTTTACCTATATCCTCTGGGCTTCCTAGCAACAAGGCAAACTTCAGTGGAGGAAAAAAATTGATATTATTCGATTGAAAAGCTTAAGCAAATAAAACTGTACCACGCCCCCGTAAGTGTCTGGTGAATTTCTGGGGAATACCTTTTACTGGTGGAAGGCAGAAAGCATGGTTGTCATGATTGGAAGCAGGAGTGCACAAAGTTGATCCAAACAGCACATAACCAGCCATGGTGGCATACTTGGGTCAAACTCGGTCAGCCAGAAGACAAAACGTGGGCATGTGGCTCAGCGGTAAAATACTTGTCATGTGTAGGCTCAGAGTTTGATCCGTAGAGCACAAACTAGCAAACAAACCTGCCAGTGGCACAGACCTATAACCCTAGCATTCCAGAGGCTGAGGCAGGGAGACCTTGAGCCAGCCTGTTACACAGTGAACTAACACAAAGCACAAACCGGGCATGGTGGAGCACACCTGTAACATTAGCACTGGGGAGGGGAAGGCAGGAGGATCAGATGTCAAGGTCATCCTCAGGTACACAGGGAGTTAGGGGTCAGCTTGGGCTACATAAAATCCTGTCTAGAAAATAATGCGTGTGTAGGGTGCATTCTCACTTAGAACTAGAAAGGGAAGTAGGTCCAAGCAAAGGATTGCTCAGTGGAAAACTTCCAAGCACATACTTCTGCTCTGGGAATACCTCCTTACCATTCCCTGAATACTGTGCTGAAAACTGGGCCGGGGCTATGGTAAAGTCATGATCTCTTAGTATGTGAATTGCTGAGGGTTTCCCCTAGCCCATGAAGTTTATTTTGATGTGAGCATAACATTATTACCTTTTCTTCTTTTCTGTAACTTCCTTTGTCTGATTTCTTTTGTTCCTTTTTCTAAAAGTATGGATTTATGCCAGGCAGTGGTGGCACCTGCCCTTAATCCCAGCACTCGGGAGACAGAGGCAGGCAGATCTCTATGAGTTCGAAGCCAGCCTCACTCTGTAGAGTGAGTTCCAGGACAGTCAGAGCCACACAGAGAGACCCTGTCTCGAAAAACAACAACAACAACAACAACAAAAGTATGGATTTATTTATTTGTTTTATTTGTTTGTTTGTTCGTCTTGTCTTTTGTTTTTGAGACAAGGTCTCACTATGTAGTCCTGTTTGGAACTAAGTAAACTAGACTGGCTTCGAACTCACAGAAGTCTGCTTGCCTTTGCGTCTTGAGTACTAGGATTAATAAACTGCCATTATGCTCAGCATCCTTTAACTCTATATGAATTAATCTTGCACTTTATTCTCAGTGTTGGGGATTGAATATAGGGCCCACACATGCTAGGCAAACCCTCTGGCTTTAGTCTTCTTCTCCATTTAAGAAAAACATTGAGATAGGGTCTTGCTAAGTTTGCTGAGGCTGCCTTTGAACTCGGTCTGTAGCCCAGACGGACCTTGAACTTGAGATGCTTTTGTTTTAGCCTCCTGACTATCTGGGATTACTGGTCTGCACCTCTAGACCTGTTACTCTTGCCCATATTCATCCATGGAGATGGTGAACACTCATCACTTTTCCTATCTAGTACGCAAACCTGGGTAAGGTCACAGCCATGGGGCTTCAGCAGAGGTCCCGCTATTTATTCCATCATCCAGATGGAATGACCTGACCATACCGGAAAGGAAGAGAAGAAGCCACGAAGGACGGTTCAATCCCGGTGTGGTGAAGCAGGACTATGATGCCAGCTGCTGGGGGGTGGGGCCAGGCAGAAGGATTATTTCAGTCCAGGAATTGAGAGACTAGCCTGGGTGACATTCTGAGACCCTTGCAATAGCACAACGAGAACTGTTAATTCAGTCAGGGTTTCTCCCTGCTCCTGGAAACGGCTCTGTGGCAAACTCTGTAGAATTACTTGCAGATAATGGACCCAGGAAAACACGGATGGAAATAAAGAGGTCCTCACTAAAGGACAGAGCAGGTGGCACTGGTGAGGACGGGGAGAGGAAGGGTGAGGAGCAGAGCATGTCTGAATGAGTTGCAGATGTGCTGAAAGAGAGCTCAGAGTTTCCAGGGTGAATTTATTTCTCCAGGGGAACTTCCATTTCCTGGAAGCAGCATGTGCAAAGGATAATAAAAAGACGCTGGACCTCAGGGGTTGGGATACAGCTCAGCATTTGCAAGGTCCTGGGTTCCATCCCCAGAACTACAAAAAACGAAATGTGTACAGGACCTGAAGTTAGAGCTTCTGAGTTGGAGCCCCATGTAAGATACATATGGGGCAAGGGATGCAGTTCAGTGGTGTTTAGCTAGCATTACAAGCCCTGAATTTGATTCCTCATCTCTAGCACCAGATTTTTTTTTTTTTACTCAAGACTCATGAGTTGCCTCTACAACATCAAGTATTTAATATCTTTGAGCCCGTTTCTTTTATCTGTAAACTGAACCAGTGAAACCTTTTGCTTCCCTATAAATGATTTGCATGAGTCGAGAGAAAAAAAAAATGAAGCTTTGCCAAGATGAATAGCACTCCAGCACAGTTACTTATTTACTTACTTATTTAGTTTATTTTGGGTGTCGGGGGTTTGAGACAGGCTTTTGCTATGTCGCCCAAGGCTGTCTTCAAATTCACTATGTAGCCTAGGATGACCTTAGATGTCTGATTCTCCAGCTTCCACCTCCGGAGTGCTGGGATTGCAGGTTAGTTTTGTGTAGTGCTAGGAACTGAGCCTAGGGCTTCGTGAATGCTAAGTTAGCACTCTCCCAACTGAGCTACAGCCCTAGCCGGTGCTTAGTGTATCTCCATGTAGTAGAATACTAACTGCCCTACAGGGACTGGAGAGATGGCTCTGTTGCTCTTCCAGGGGACCCCAGTTCAATTCCCAGCATCCACAGGGTGGGTAACAACCACCTGTAACTCCAGGTTGCCCTCTTCTGACCTCTGAGGTACACACATGGTGTACATACATGCAGGCAAAACATTCACATGCATAAAGTAAAATAAATCTAAAATATATATTTTCTAAAAGAATTGTTCTGTATTAGGCATTGTTGCTACCCTACCTATAGGTTATTGGGCATCCTTCTCATCCTTTTTTTTGGGGGGGGTGACTGAGTTTCTCTAGGTATCCTTGGCTGTCCTAGAACTTGCTCTATAGACCAGGCTGGCTTCAAACTCACAGAGATCCGCCTGTCTCTGCCTCCTGAATACTGGGATTAAAGGCATGTGCCACTACCTCCCGGCATTATCTGTTATCCTTCTCCTCCTTTTTAAAATAATTAATTTTTTTAGAGTTTAGTATACCAAGTGATGAACTCTATTATGCTGCACACACACACACACACACACACACACACACACACACACACACACACGGTTCAGTATGTTCGTTCTTATTCAGCCCTCTCCCACACTGACTCTCCTCCTCACTTACACTCCTCTCTCACTCTTCCTCCCTAGTTTTCTTTCTGCTTTCATGTCATATGTATTCCATCACCTTCTTTTTTTACCCTTTCTCTTACTTTAGGGATTATTTTTTGGGGGTGGGGGTGCCTGTGCATGTTTGTATGCACACACGTGCACATTCATGTATTGTGGGATGATTCTTCTGTATACTGTGAATATGTATTACATTACTCTCATTGGTTAATAATAAAGCTGTTTGGCCTATAGCAAGGCAGGATAAAGTTAGGCGGGACAAAAATCAAACTGAAGACTTGGATGAAGGAGGGCAGAGATGGGAGAGATGTGAGCGAGCTACCCAAGAAGCAAGATGCCAGAAGCAAGGACTGGTAAAGCCACGGCCATGTGGCAATACATTTAATAGGAATGGGTTAATTTAAAAGAAAGAGCTAGTTGATAAGAAGCCTGAGCTATTGGCCGAGCGTTTTGTAATTAATATAAGCTTTTGTGTGCTTATTTGGGACCGGGTGGTCAGGACAGAAAAACTCCACCTCTATTTACATTTGTGTATAACCACTTGCACTGGGAATCAAACCCAGGGCTTTGTGTATGCTAAACACATCCTGTACTACTGCGATACATCCCATCTCACTCTTCCCTTCTGTATTCTCTACTCCCAGAATTCCTGTGTCTCTGTGATGACATTGGCCCACTTTACAAAGCTTGCCTTGACCTTTTTTTCAAAGCTTCTATAATCAGAAAAGAAGATCTTTTCTGTGGCATGGCTTGCCAAGCCCAAACCCAGAGAAAGCTCTTCTCAAATGGTACTATAGGTAATATGATATAAATTATTTTTCCTTCCTGGTGCAGCCTCTGTATTGTGACTCTGGGTTATGGTAGTCTCAATGTCAGGTGGTAAAGTCACCAAAAGACATCTGAAGAAGTAGTGAGCATCCAGTATGTGGATTAAAATACTCAGGCTAAGTATTTTAATCCATATACTTAGCTTTGGAGTTCAGTTGATCAGGAAAGAAACTTGAGTGTTAAAGTCTGTGATAACACCAGAAGCCAAGAAAAGGAATGTAGGGGTTAGGGGATAAATCAGTGGTAGAGCACTTGCTGAGCATGCAAAGGGGTGTAGAGCAAGCAGGGTACCGCGGAGGCATACGCAGCATGAGGACAGAAAGTGGACAGGAGATACGAGAGGGAAAGCACGAGAATTTCCTGGTCTCCTCTACCCCCACCTCCATCTTTATCAGGAAGTTATAAGAACGGAACACAGGGCTGGGGTGCAGCTCAGGGGTGTAGCTTGTGTTCAGCATGCACAAGACCTGAGCCCAGTCCTTAGCAAGGAAACAAAGCAGAGAAAAAAACGAGATGAGGAGGGCACAAGGCTGAGAAATGCAAGGTGATTTCAAGCCTCTTCTGAATTTCTTGGAAACTGATGGCTTGGGCCAGAAATTTGACCTTTAAAGTGTCTGATTTCTTTTTCTATGAAATATCTTTTCTCCTCAATGAGACAAAGTGCTTCCTGTTTCCCATCTCTCCCAGCCCCCCTACAGGTACTTTTTTGCACGAATCCTAAATGGTCTTATAATAAAAACCTGGAGCCGGATATCAGGGTGAAAGCTGAAAGATCAGAGAAGCAGAGCTGCAGCCAGCCACCACCTCTTACCTCACCAACTTCTCAGCCTGAATGAGAGAGTTCCTGTCTCCTCCCACCTTATATCCCTGTCTCTGCCCAGTCATATCACTTCCAGTCTCAACCTTCCTAGTGCTGGGATTAAAGGTGTGTGATCCCAAGTGCTGAAATTAAAGGTGTGTGCCACCACTGCCTGGCTCTGTTTCTCTTTTAAACTGGATTAATCTCATGTAGCCCAGTGTGACCTTGAACTCACAGAAATCCAGATGGATCACAGCCTCTGCCTCCAGAGTGCTAGGATTAAAGGTGTGTGCCACCACTGCCTGGCCTCTGTGGCTAACTCTGTGGCTGGCTCTGTCCTCTGATCTTCAGGCAAACTTTATTTCCTAGATTACAAATATATCAGCACAGTACTTTTAGCGTATGACCTAATGAAATGATTGCCAGCTTTCAGGAGAGAATCATAGTAGGGAACAGGCTACCACCACCCATTTCCATGAGAAAGTACTACAAGTGACTCAGCTTACCGGCCCGCAGTGCTGCTGCCAGGAAAAGAGACTTTTCAGGGCTCAGTCCCTTCCCACCAGACTCAGGCCAGCTTGAACAAGCTGCCCTTCTGCTGTGACTTTTGGTAAACAAACGAACAACCATCCAAAGCTTTAGAACATCACGCAGACACTTTCTAGGGAGTGACTACCTACCCTTTGGATTCACCTTCTACTGGAGACTAGAGTGAGGAAATACACTTAGTCCCGTAGACTTCTGCCCTGTACAGCATTTGCATGGTGTGTGCTTGATTTTAATGTCCTGGAACACATTGGGTCCTTCCACTTTTCCTCCTCTTCCAATGTTTTTTTTTTTTTTTGGGGGGGGGGCATTTTTATGTATCTTAGGCTGGCCTCAAATTAGTCTATGTAGTTAAGGATGATTGAATTTCAGGTCATCTTTGCATTTACCTCTGATCCCTGGGATTACAGCTGTGTGTCACTATACCCAGCTCTCTCTACATTCTTCGGACTTGTTTTCTCCACAAGAGTGAAAAATTGAGCCTCCACCTGCTGGGTGACCTCTGACAATTCACTCAGCCCTTCTGGGTTTTTTAACTATCTCATTTAAATCAGATAATACTGCTTTCTCTGCCTAAAGTCAGGGCATTGGAATGTGGAGTATCTGGAGGACCCTTTCAACCCTGAGTGATTTCCCCCCCCTCCTTTTCAGTGTGTGTGTGTGTGTGTGTGTGTGTGTGTGTGTGTGTGTGTGTGTGGTGTGTATGAAGTAGAGCTCCAGATTTTATTAACGGTATTTTAATAAAGACAGTGCATGCCCATCAGTGGCATGGGCTCCTTAAGGAAGAGGCACCTCTCCTTTCCCCCCCTCTTTTTAAACTATTTTATTATAAATTATGTGCGCGTGTGTGTGTGTGTCTCTGCATGGGTATATACACGTGAGCAGAGGTTGCAGCAGAAGCTAGAAGAGAAAGTTAGACTTACAGGTGAACCCAGCTCAGGTCCTGTAGAGAGCATTATGCACTCCAGGGGTGAGTCGTCTCTGCAACTCCACCCCACCCTTTTTGTTTCCTTATTTCTTTTATAGTTCCGGGAATGGAACCCAGGGCCTCTGACATGATAAGCACGTGGTCTACTATTGAGTTGCCTCTCCAGTCTTTTTTTTTTAATTCTCCCACATCTCTTCCACCCAAAATGGGGGAAACTCCTTATTAAGGCTCCTCTGGTGTCTTTCAGAGTGTAGTTGTGGCCAGGAAAGAACGGTATTCAAATTTGACTTGGAAGACAGAGTTAAAGGCTAAGTGTCCATTGGGGCTAGGGTCATTTTAGGCAGAGAAAGACCCTGAGGCCAAAGTCACCGAGGTCACTCCAACAAAAATGAGTCTCAACTCCAACACCAGCTTCGAAGGAGCACCCTCAAATATCTTGGCGGTGACTAGGTTTCCTTTGGTCACAGAGTCCACGTCTTAACTCAAATCTTCCTGCATTCCCACATCTCCCTCATCACACGTCCCACACTCCCTCCCACATAACCCCAAGGGGTGGCTGCGTCAGGGACCGGCTCTCCGGCCCCACCTCTCGCCCTCTAGGGGGCAGGGCCCACCTGTGCCTGGGGGCGGGGCCGAGGCGGGGGGCGGGGCGGGACAGGTAGGATGTAAGGTAGTGTTTGGAGCCGAGAGAAAGCGCCCAAACTGCAACAAGCGAGCGCAGGAGCTGGTGGGCACTTAGGTAGAGCCTCCTGGGCAGGGTGCAGGAGCGAGCGGGGAGGGAGGAGGTGGCGGGCCTGCGACGAGGAGAGGCGTGGAGTGGACACTTGGGGAGGAGGAGCCGGGCTCCGCGGCCGGAGAGAGACCTGCGAGGCGCCCGCGCAGCCGAGGGACCCCAGCGCGCAGAGCATGAGCGGCCAGCCGGCTGGAGAGCGACCCGGGGAGACTGCTTGCGCGCCACGCTGAGCGGCGGAGCCGGGTCGGGGCGGCGGGTGCGGGGTAGCCAGTGCTTGGGCGGCGGGCCGGGCGCAGAGCCATGGGGAGCCCCCGCGCTGCGCTGCTGATGCTGCTCCTGCGCCCCATCAAGCTGCTGAGGAGGCGCTTCCGGCTGCTGCTGCTGCTCGCGGTGGTATCAGTGGGACTCTGGACTCTGTATCTGGAGCTAGTGGCGTCAGCCCAGGCTGGCGGGAACCCCCTGAATCGCAGTAAGTAGCGCCGGGGGCCAAGGAGGTGGCGGAGGTGGGCGGGCGCCCCGGGGCGGGGATCCGCCTCTCCCAGCAGACTCCAGGTGCCAGCGCCGCCCCTCGCTTTCCCGGGGACCCTGACTGTTGGGGGCCGCTGTGGGTCGCAGATTCAGGCCTGCCCAGGGTAGAGTGGGACCAGGACGCTCTCGGGGCTCCCTGAGCTCTGGCAGAGGTTTGGAGCGCCTTCCACCGTGCAGAATTCACAGCATCGTGGACAGAGAAACGCGCGATTAGCGAGCGCGGGCTCCCGGGCTGCGGCGCAACTCGGCCGCACGCTGCGATCGGCGCCGCCCCAACTTTGCCCTCCACTTGCTGGTTGTATGGTTGGCTCCCTGTTTCTCCTCCTACAGATCTTTCGGGGGTTCTTTTTCAATCGCACTCCCGAGAGAGCCTCCAGGCCTTCCCGCATTGGGTGCGCTACTGTTTCCAAGTACCCACCTCCTTGAATTCGTAGTTCTCCGTTCGTCCAGACTGCCACCTCCAATGTTTGAAGCCCTTGCAGAACCCGCGGATCTAACAAACTCGCGAGATCCCGCCCAAGGCGACCCTGCCATGGGTAGAGTCCTACTTATATTTTTATTCCACCAAAGCACTCAAGTTCCTGCTTAGAAAAACGGGAGGAAATTGGCCTTTTCCCTCTTCAATGGATATGGTTATCCACAGCGACTTTCAATATACTTTTGATTGGCCTAACAAAGTAAAATATCATGTGGTAGCCAGAGAGGAATGGAGAACTTTCCAGAAGGGTCAGGTACCCTTCCCCAGCCTAAAGAGGAAGTTCTCATTTCTTCTCCCTGGATTTCACTTTTCCTGTTTTAAGAGTCTCAAAGAATACCTTCCTGGTAGATATTTTGGTCAACAGCTTTGCCCTTGGCTGAATGTGGTCTTTTGTGGCTCAGAAGAAGAAATTACTGTCTCAGTAACTAAGCAGGTTTGGAGACATGAGCTTATAGCCCACCCTCTCTGTGGCAATGGACATGCATAATTCTGGCTGTGAGCTAGGAGAGTGGCTGTCACAGAGAGAGATCAAGCTACTGTATGTAGCTAGAGATCAAGAGGCATTTGGCCTACATGATCTCCAGGGTCCCTCTCAGTTGGGATAAGAGACCTTATGGCCTCCGCCACTTGGGCATTTCCGAGGTGAGAGAGCGCTCCACATCTAGGGAAGAAGGTTGCCCTCGGGTACAAGCATGTAGCCCTGCATAGAGTCCTTCCTTCTTGTGACCCCAGTCTTCCTCCTTGGGTTTTGTTTTTTGTAGAAGCCTTCACACTGTGGCCACCCAGGTGCAGGTAGCTGAGCTTTCTTGGAGTGCGTACAGGTGGGAGGCTTGAGTTCATCTCCTTGGGACACCCTTTGCCATGGTTAGGGGATACTCCGTATAAATGCGGCAGGGAGGCAGCTAGCTGCTTTGTGATCCCGAAGTTAGTGGTTGCTGTCCGTCCTCTTCGCTTTTCCTCTACCTCGGGTGTGCGTCCTCGTCCCGGACCAGGCCCAGCTAGCTGGCCACAGTAAGCTTGCACTCCAGCTCCCACCAGCCTCTGGATCTTGTTGGCTTCCTCATACCAGTTTCTGAATCTGCTGTGTTTCTCTCCTCGGTGGATCTGACTTGTGGGTTTTTATATTTTTATTTAAAAAAATTATTTCTTTTTCCAAACTGACCCTTCTCCAAAAAATGTTCCCAGCTTCTTATTCCAAAATTGACTTAGTGCGCCTTGTGATTTTTTTCCTTTTTGAGACAGCCACTCGCTCTAGCCCAGGATTGCTGCTGTTGAAGTCAGGGCTTGATTTCAAGATCTTCCTGCCTCAGTCTCCCGACTGCTGTTCGCGGGCGTCTGCCACATAGCTTGTCTTCCTCCTTGTGGTTTCTTTCTTTTCCTTCTTTTGTTTGTTTTTTGAGACAAGTTTTCTCTGTGTAGCCCTGGCTGTCCTGGAACTCACTCTGTAGACCAGGCTGGCCTCGAACTCACAGAGATCCACCTGGCTCTGCCTCCAGAGTGCTGGGATTAAGGGCATGCACCACCTTTTTTTTTTTGTCATTAAGATGCCCAGATGTTTCGCATCAAAATTCCCTCTTGTGCTGTGTCTTAACTCGCAGGTCAGAGCTATTCCTCTGGGGATGGAGTAGGGAATTAGGAATGGAAAAGTGGGAAGAGGGTGCTGGTGTTCCCTCCTCCTGCATACCAACAGCTACCAGAGTAGTAAAGCTACCCCTCCCAGCTGTGCCCAGGACTTGACCACAGCCACCAGAGCCCCATCTTAGCCCTGTTTCCCAGTGAGCCGCCCTGCCACTTTCTAGCAATCTCTGCCAACTCAGCCCACCACCCGCCTTCCTGTCATCTGTGAGGCTGGCCCCCACTGCCCAGAACCTGTCATTTGCTTGTCCCTGTGTGAGGGTATATTGGTTTAGCGCTGGAAAAGTGTATAGAGAGTGGCGGTCACAAACTCTAGGGTGGCAGATAATGACAGGGGAGCAGACTTCCTGCTCCATCTTCACAAAATAACCTGGTAGTTTAAGATACGGATGGTGTGCAATTTTGGGCTCCATATGCAGAAAAAGCTATAACCACGATTGGGATTGCTTTAAAGGAAAACAACTAAAAGTATTAACACATAGAAAAGGGTTCTTGGCTGCAATAATGGCAGCCATTCACTCAGTCATATTTGTTTAATACATAGCTCAAACAAAGCACTGTGCTAGGTCATTTAGATACGATGACCAAGATACAGTGTCTTAGTTAGGTGTACTAATGCTATGATGAAACATCGTGGCCAAAAGCAAATTGGGAGGAAAGGGTTTATTTGGCTTACACTTCCACATCATAGTCCATCACTGAAGGAAGTTGGGCAGGAACCTGGAGGCAGGAGTTGATGCCAAGACCATGGAGGGGTGCTGCTTACGTGCTGGCTTGCCCCACATGGCTTACTCAATCTTTCTTTTTTCCTTCCTTCTTCCTTCCTTCCCTCCCTTTCTCCACCCCCCCCCTCTGTGGTCATTGGTGTTTCGCCTGCATATATGTCTGTATAAGAGTGTCAGAAGCCCTGGAACTGGAGTTACAGACAGATGTGAGCTGCCATGTGGGTGCTGAGAATTGAATCTGGGTCCTCTGGAAGAGCAGCCAGTGCTCTTAACCGCTGAGCCATCATTCCAGCCCCTAGCCCGCTTTCTTATACACCTTAGGACCACCAGCATAGGGATAGTACCACCCACAATGGACTGGGCCCTTCCACATCAATCACTAATTAAGAAAATGTCCTACAGGCTTGCCTGCAGCCTGATCTTACAGAGGCATTTTCTCAATTGAGATTCCTTCCTCTCCAATGACTAGTTGACATAAAATGATGAGCCAGCACATAATGGTTTCTTTGTTCTATAGCTTTCTGTCTAGGGGTGGAACAAAGTGTTGATTTAAAAAAAAAATCAGGCTGGGTGGTGGTGATACACACCTTTAGTCCCAGCATTTGGAAGGCAGAGGCAGACAGATCTCTGAGTTCAAGGCCAGCCTGGTCTACAGAGTGAATTCTAGGATAGCCAGGGCTACACAGAGAAACCCTATCTGGAAAGCATTCATTAAATTTTTCAAAAGTAGAAAGCAGATGTTGTTGTGATGTTTCTGAAAATGGGACACAGCTTTCAAATAATTTCATAGAAGTGGAGACATTTAGGGAGATGGTGAGGAGTTGGTTAAATTCTGATGAACTGGGGTGGAGAGATGGCTCATTGGTTAAGAGACCTTGCTGCTCTTGAAGAGGACCCAGGTTTGGTTCCCAGGATCAACATGGTGGCTCATAATGATTTTCGTTCTGGTACACAGGACCCAATGCCCTCTTCTAGCCTCCACGAGCATGGCATGCACACGGTGTACTTATTGATGCAGGCAAAGCACACACCAAATAAAAACAGACTGATGAATTGAGGCTGGGGATGCAGCTCAGTTGGCAGTATGCCTGCCTAGTGTATATGAAGCTTTGAGTTTTCTCTTCAAGACCTTATAGAACTAAATGTGGTGTACCCCTGCAGTCACAGCAGTCTGAGGTGGAGACAGGAGGATCGGAAGTTCAAGGCCAGCCTGTGCTACATGAGACCCTGCCTTTAAAAAAAAAGCTGAAAGAAGGAAAAAGAAGATTCTGATGGAGGGCAGGAAAAAGGCTACTCACAGGCAGCCACGAGCAGGAGCCAGGAAAAAGCTAGTGTTTGGGAATGTGAGCAGCTGAGTGTGGTGAGACGGAAGGAAGGTATGTAGGTAAATGAAGGACGAGGCTCAACTGGGGAAGACTCTTGGGCCACTGAACTGCATCCCAGCTCTTGTGAGACTTTGAACAACAGGAAACCGTGGCATCTAGTTCACTGAAAGCAGAAAAGCAGCTATGGGTTTTAAGGTAGGATACCATTGCTGTGTGGGACAGGCAATCTTTGTAATAATACTTTGAGGGTGGGTAGTGGGGTTGGAATAGGGTCTTCAGAGCTCCTTGCTGTGCCCCCAGAAGTCCTTAAGTTGCTGGATGGTAAAAGCTGCTCTGGAGTGTGTCATGTCAGTAGTGGTGTTGCTCAGAGAACCTGAGGTGACTATTGTATTCAGATGTGCACCTAAGTATTTCAGTATTTTAATAACTGGTACAGCTATGTTGATGTGTAGTGGCTGAATAGCAGCCCTGAGAGCAGACTGTTCATTCAGGTAGGCTTTAGCAAGTTATCCATTTGTTCACATTGTATCTAGTAAGGTTCTGCCAGAAGGCAGAGGTTGTACTAAAATGCTTTCTATATTCTTTGCTATATAATGGACTTACAGTTGGGGTCAACTTGGTGTCAGAGCCAATAGATGACATTTTGGTACAAAGCCAGCACAGAGAGATAGTGTTCATAGTGTATCCTGGTTTTATTTCAGAGTTGGGCCTGGCATGTTCCTTCCCAAGTACCAGGTTTACCTGCTGGACACCAAAGCCCTCTCAAGCCTAGGAAACTCATTGTCCTTTGCTGCCTCTGAGGTCGGCCCCACATTTCCAGTTGGCCTTTATCATTTTTGATTGGCTTGAGTAGACAGAGGGAGGGACACCCACTGATGTCAGACAGATAGGTTGCTCCCATATCACCACAGCCGTTCTATTTGAAAGGGTATAAACTTCCGTAGCAGAGGTAACCCAGGGCAGAGCTGTAATCTGAGAAGTGTGCCTGGCGGGGAGATGCAAATGAGGCAGATGTGTGGGCAGAGGAGGGATAGGATGGCTTGGAGAGGAGCCTCACAGTGGAGTAGAGCAGAGCACGTTACAGCTTCTGCTGCCTGCCACGCCTTCTTTCCCAAGACTCCACTGGTTCTTTTTCTTCTGCTCTGCTTGCCTCCCTGAACGTTGGCATTTGTTATAGCGCTTGGCTGCTGTGGGCCCCTTCAAATTAGTATTCAGTTCTGGGCACATACTAGGCACTCTGGGGACTCTCCTAAACACCTCTGGTAACCACTGGGCAGTTGTAGATTTCAAAGCACCTGATAATTTCTATTAGCAGACACTAACTTATCAGTGACTAATCCAAAAATAAAACCCAGGAATTCTTGTCCCGTGTACCGTCATACACGTACTCTCCAATGCCTTTGAAAATGAACGTCAAAGATAAGAATTGAGCAGTCTGGGGCTGGAGAGATGGCTCAGCAGTTAAGAGCACATAGTCTTCTTGCAGAGGCCCTGAGTTGGGTTCCTAGTACCCTTGCTGGGCAGCTCACAATGCTGTAACTTCAGCTCCAGGGGATCAGAGCCTCCGAGGGCGCCTGGACTCATGTGCATGCACGTACACAGGCCTGTACACATAATTGAAAATAAAAGAATTATTGGGCAGTGGTGGATCACGCCTTTAATCCCATCACTCAGGAGGCAGAGGCAGCCAGATTTCTGTGAGCTTGAGGTCAGCCTGGTCTACAAAAGCGAGTTGTAGAACAGCCAGGGCTGATACACAGAGAAACCCTATCTTGAAGAACAAAACAAAAAAAAAAAAAAAAAAAAAAAAAGAAAAAGAAAAGAAAAAAAGAAAAAACAAACCAGGCAAAAACAAAACTAAGAAAGAAAAGAAGAATTGAGCGGCTTCTGCTGTTTGTGAGTGTTTTCTAGCAGGCGAGTGGTGTTTGACTAGAGGACACTCTCCTTATTTGTTTCTGCCCTTTACCTGGACTCCCCGTTCCTGTCCTAATGGAGCCAGCGGGTATCTTGGCAAGACATCCCCAGCTTCAATCTGTTCTCCACCCAGGGATCCTCAGTCTAAGCTGGTGGCACTGGAGTGGCCAGACACTCCCTGTCCTCGGGGTTGTTCAGGGCACGACTCTCCTACTTCACAGCACAAGGGCTTCTGAAATAACCGATTGGGTGCTGGTTCACTGGAGGCTGGAAGGGGCACTGCAGTAATTTTCCAGGCCACAGAATCTGGCCTGGCCCTCTAGTGTTGAGCTTTATGGAGCAGAGCAGGGCAGCCGCCGTGGAGTTTGCTTTGGAAGGGGGCCTGGAGGCTGTTCTTGGAATTGCTGCACAGTACTGTCTACCCAGTTCCACTAGTCTCAAAACCCTCCCCTTTAAAAAATTTTCCACAAGCATTTTCCCTATATCCCAAGACAGTGAGGTCTAAACTAGGCCAGCCATACATTTACACTCTGATGCAGTCCTCCTCTGACCTTTCGATCCACCTAATTAATAGATTTATAGATTAACTAACATGAAAGGATTCTGCTGGGACAGATAAGTTTGGATGGTGTATATAAAAGGTGTTAGACCGAATGAATAGGTTGTGAATTCTGAGCAAAGCATGATAGGTCTTTAATTTTTTATACTTATAGGTTCTGCTTTTCTTTGCCCTGCTTTTCTTTTTAGACAGGGTTTCATGTATCCCAAGCTGGCCTCCAACTCCCAATGTAGCCAAGGATAACCTTGAACTTCTGATCTTTTGCCATTACTTCCGGAGTGAATTTGATTACAGATGTGCTCCACTATACCTGGTCCTTTTATGTGGTGCTGAGGATAAGCCAAGGCTTCCTGCATGGTAGGCAAGCACTTTACCACAGCTATATTTCTGATTCAGGTTCTTCAAATGTTGGAAACAGCCATTAGATAAACAGAAATGATTATCTTAATTATTTTTTGTCATGCTGAAGTTTGAGCTATGACTTTGTACCACTACATCCATATTCCTAGCTTAAAAAAAAAGATTACTAGCCAAGTGGTGGTAGCTCATGCCTTTAATCCCAGCACTTGGGAGGCAGAGGCAAGCAGATCTGAGTTCAAGGCCAGCCTAGTCTACAGAGCAAATTCTAGGACAGCCAGGGCTACACAGAGAAAACCTGTCTCAAAAAACCAAACCAACCAAACAAAAAGATTATCTATCTATCTATCTATCTATCTATCTATCTATCTATCTACCTATCTATCTATCTATCTCATAGTTTTACTATGTAACTATGGCTGGCGTGGAACTCACTATGTACACTAGGCTGGCCTTGAACTCAGAGAGATCCTGCTGCCTCTGTCTTCTAGGTGCTGGGTTAAAGGCGTGTGCCACCATGCCCAGCTATTTTTATTATTTTAAGTTGTAACTATGTATGTTTGCTTGTGTACTCATGGATGCCAGAGGTATTATACCTTGCTGGGAGCTAGAGTTACAGACAGTTGTAAGCTGCCTGATGTGGGTTCTGGGAATCCAACTTGGATTCTTTGCAAGAGCAGTATACATGCTCTTAACTACGGAGCCATCTCTCCAGCTCCCAGTTTTTAAAAAACCTTTTGATGACACAGACAGACAGTCAGGCACAGACACATGCATGCATGCATATGCACACACATAGGGCAGGGAATTGCTCTATAAATGTACAGCCTGGTAAACAGTGTATCTGCATAGCCAATCATGATGAAGAAACAATTCTGTAAGACACCTTGGACTTCCCTTTGAATCACTGGCACCAGCATAGATGAACTTAAGACTACTTTTATATGTTATAAATGGAATCATTCAATATGTGATTTATTATGCAAGTTACAGTTTTTTTTTTTTTGAGACAGTGTCTAATGTAATACAGGCTGGCCTCAAACTCACTGTGAACCTGAAGCTGACCTTGAATTCCTGATCTTGCCTCTTACCTCACAAATACTAGTATTACAGGTGTGTGCCACCATGCCCGGCTTTAAAATACTCTTTATGATTCTAAAAACAATGACGATTCCTTGTCCCGGGTCACAGCTCTATAGCTGGACCATTAAGCTACAGTCACAGCTTTCCTATCCTGCGCTTTAGGCTGTCTAGCATATCTGATGTAATGGTCATCAGTGGCTAAGGCGAGGGGCCCAGCTACTGTGAGACAGAGCCGAGGATGTCCCACCAGAGCTGCTGTGAGTCAGAGCCCCGAGGATGTCCCAGCAGAGCTGCTGTGAGACAGAGCCGAGGCTGTCCCACCAGAGCTGCTGTGAGTCAGAGCCCCGAGGCTGTCCCACCAGAGCTGCTGTGAGAGTAGCGTTGGGGGCTGTTGCTTTTACTGTGTGTGAAACTCCCCAAAATGTTTCTTTCCAGTCTTGATACTGGAATGGCTGTGTTTATCTTGAACAGTTTAGTTTTTATTGGTCAAATAGGTTGTGTAGCTACCCTGGTTTCTCCCTTTGTGTTGGCATTAGAAAAGCCTTAGAACTTAATTTTCCGCCGGGCGGTGGTTGAGCATGATTTTAATCCCAGCACTTGGGAGGCAGAGCCAGGTGGATCTTTGTGAGTTTGAGGCCAGCCTGGGTTACAGAGTTAGATCCAGGACAGGCACCAAAACTACATAGAGAAACCCTGCCTCCAAAAAACAAAAAAAAGAATTTAATTCTTCCTTCACATGGAGAAAAGTGGAAGAAATTTTATGATTTGTAGCCTGCCCTTTCCTCTGTTCCTTCCTTCCTTTTATAGGTGGAACCCAGAACCTCACATGTTAATCTAGTGTTCCACTACTGAGCTATGCTCCCAGATCTGTATTTTTCTATTACTTTCTTTCTTTGTGTCCTACAGCTACTTCTAGTTTACACCATCTTAACAGCCTGTGGATCTTACAAGCCACTTAACTTAATCAAGAAATCAATAAAAGTGCAATGATATACATAGGAACATTGAAAAATTGCCTCTGACTTGCTACTCTGGCTGAGAGATTATTGAAAAGAAACGGTAAAATAAGTAAATAAAATTCAATAAGCTGGTCGGAAACAATCCAGGCACTAGCCAGCAAGGCTAGAAAACTTATGTGTCACACGGGCACTAAATATTGAAGAAGGCTGGGCGGTGGTGGTGCAAGCCTTTAATCCCAGCACTCGGGAGGCAGAGCCAGGTGGATCTCTGTGAGTTCGAGGCCAGCCTGGGCTGCCAAGTGAGTTCTAGGAAAGGCACAAAGCTACACAGAGAAACTCTGTCTCGAAAAAAAAACCCAAAATAAATAAATAAAATAAATATTGAAGAAGACCTGAGAGGGACAGAGAGATCGTGGAAGTGAAGCTCTGGGTCTGCTATGCAGCCTGTGGCTGACGGGTCCACAAAGTCACAAACACCAGAGGTCCCTCCCTGTGGACAGCTGAGAAAATAGGCTGGGGAAGAGCCTTTGCTTGCTTCTGCCTCTAATTCCTTATCCTTATCCTTTTGTTGTTGTTGTTATTATTATTATTACTTTGTTTTCTGAGATAGTCTCCACACATAGCTCAGGCTGGCCTTGAACCTGTGGTTCTCCTGCCTCCATCTTCTGAGTGTTGCAATTACGGGTTTGCATCATTGTATCCAGTGCTGCTGCTTCTGCTGCTGCTACCGCCTCCTCCTCCTCCTCCTCCTCTTTTTCTGAGGAAGAGGCTCTCACTATATAGCCTAGGCTGGCCTTAGAATCACAGAAATCCTCCTGCCTCTGCTGCCTGAGTGCCGGAATTCAAGGAGTGTGACATCATGCTTGGCCTCCGTTTCTTTTAGACCATGTTTTTGTGTCACCTAGCAGAGGCTATGCTGGGTCCTGCTTTATAGTAGGTAAAGTTATGCTTTGTAGAATCAGGCCGTTAGAAGAGGGATGAAGGATGGGAAAAAGAAGAAGAAGAAGAAAAAAAAAAGGTATTGCTGAGTGGTAGTGGCGCACGCCTTTAATCCCAGCACCCAGGATGGGGAGGCAGGTGGATCTCTAGAGTTTGAGGCTAGTCTGGTCTACAGAGCGAGTTCTAGGACAGCCAAGGGAACAAAGAGAAACTCTGTATTGAAAAGCAACAACAACAACAAAAAGGTGTGTGGCTGTGCACACCTTTAATCTGTGCACATTGTGAGTCCAGGCCAGCCTGGTCTACATAGTGACTTCCAGGCCAGCCAGAGCTACACAAAGACTGTGTCTCAAAAACAGAAAGGGGGGCGGGAAGGGAAGGGGGTGCTGCTGGAGAGATGGGTCAGCAGTTTCAGAGCATTGTCCGCTCTTCCACGGGACCTGTGTTCAGTCTCCAGCACCCACATGGAGGCTTACACCAGTCTGTAACTCCAGTTCCTGGGCTTCTGATACCCTCACGCACATGCAGGCAAAATATCAATGCACATAAAATAAAAATAAATAAGGAAGGAAAGAGAGAGGGGATGGTGGAGGGTAGGAATAGAGAGAGAACTTCCAAGAGATTTTCTATATAAGCACCCAGGAAATTGAATAATGTGTTTTTCAATTTTCAGTTTGCAAATCTTGAATGGTAACTGAGATGATTCATTTCAAAGCTTAAGGGAAAATGTCTATGGAACATTTACTTTTTTTGGTGGAGAGCTGAATGGAATAAAAGCCTTGATAGTTCCTGGAAAAATGTGGAATTTGAAGACAAGGCAGGGTTTTAATCCCAGTTCTGTTACTCACCAATTTAAGACCTCATGTAAGGTAATTATTCCTTTCCAAGCCTCGGATGCCTCATCTGGGTCAGAGGTCACACTGCTTGGTGTAGAGCTTTTCCTCTTCCAGTGAGGTTAATGAGTCTGCCACAGACAGGTGCCTAATTAGAGGTCGTAGAAGTTAAGTGCTCAGTGAATGGTGATTCCCACCTCTTCCTCCTTGAGGTTTCCAGTCTGCGAGAAATGGACAATGCCCAGGCAGGCATGGGTGAATAGGCTGTATTCAACTGGTCCTTTGGCCAGATGCTTCTTCAGGTTAGCCTATGACAAACACGTGCCAGCTCCAAGCATCTGCTGGGCCATCCCTGCTCAGGACACATGTTCTCCAGCGACTCTTCCTTCGAGATGCTCAGTGTTGAGTCCGCTTTTCCATCCCTGCTATAGGCACATGTTTGCGTTGAATTGGGAGGTAGGTCAGCTGCCAGAGACTTCTGAGAGACCGAGCACTGTTTGACTGTAGTAGGACAAGAAAGCACAGCAGACAGAATACACCAGCCTGTCATCATGCTACCTGCTCTGGAGTACATGTCGAGGATGGGAGGCACTGTAAGGCAGGAACATGCACAGTAATCGTAATTTAACTTTTAGCATGGTAGCACATGCCTTTGTTCCCACCACAGGCAGAGGCAGGTGGATCTTTATGAGTTCAAGGCCAGTCTGATTTACATAAAGTGAGTCACCGGCCAGCCAAGGCCGCATAATGAGACCCTGTCTCAAACGGTAAAATCAAATAAAAAATAATCTAAATCTTAGCTCTGACTTGCTATGGGTAATGGATTAGATAAGATAAATTTAAATGATTCAAAACAAAGGAAAATAAAATTTTAGAAGGAACTGTATTCGTTCCTTTTCTTGTTGCTATGACAGAATCCCTGTCGAAAGCAACTTAAGGAAGTTTGGTGGCTAACGTTGGCTGTCAGCTCGGCACAGCCGGGGAGAGAGACCCTCAATCCAGGAATTGCTTCTACTGGCTTCCAGCGGCTGTGTCTGGGGGGAAATTTCTCGCTTCATGACTGGAGTGGGAGGTGGTGTCGTCTCCAGCCGGTGAACCTGGGATGCATGAGCAAGGTAAATAAGCAAGCCAGAGGAGACAAGCCAGGAAGCAGTGTGCCTCCGTGGTTTGGCTTCCCTGTGATCTCTTGTTGTTGGCCATAGTGTTTATCTTAGGACAGGAAATACTAGGATAGGAAGTGTTTATCTTGGCTAATAATTTGGGATACAGTCCATCATGCTGGGAAAGGTAAGGTGCCAGGGCTGTGGAGGTGACCGGTCACTTTGTGTCCCCACTCCAGAAACACTGAGGGATGAGTGCTGGTTCTCCACTCACTGCCCTTTACACTCATCCCACTCATTCACTAGCGCAGGAGACGGGGCCACCCACAGTCACAGGGGCCTTTTCCTCTCAGTTCAGCCTTTCTGGAAACACTTTCACACCATGCACAGGGATGGATCCACGGTGACTTTAAATCCAGTCAAATTGACCTTGAAGATTTAACCATTAAGTCGAGGCAATAAGTGTAAACAAAAACCATATAAATTTTCAAGGCTTTAGCTTTATCCTCCTTGGGAGTAGGTTTGAAACTCTTCCATGTTACTTAGGAGCTAAGGGGACAGTCTTTTTTTTTTTTTTTTTAAATGTTCTGGTTATAGTTATATATAGTTAAGACTTAACTGCCTAAACTCTTAGTGGTGGCCATTATCCCAGGGCCTCTGGCTGAGGTCATCTCTAATGTGGTCTCAATACAAGCAGTTGCCTTGAAGATTCAAGGTCCCTCTCTGCTGAGATCCCCTTACGAATACCTTGATCCAACCTTTCCAACCTGTCTGCCAACCAGAGTTCACAGATGTGTGGCACTGCTCACACACACCCTCCTTGTGCAACGAGCTCGGTGTCCTGGTCACTGCTGAGCCAGAGACTGGCACCGGAGTGAGGACCCTGAGGACTTCCTCCAGAACCAGAGACCAAGCCCAGCACTCGTCCTCAGTTCTTGGGTCTCCTTTCTTCCATTTTGGCTGAGTGGGAAAAGGGAGAAAGAGAGGGAGAACACCCAGTGGGTGACTTTCAGCAGTAGTGGTAACGATTGTACAAGGGAGGAAGACTGGCCAAGAACCCAAGGGGAGGATTTTATTCTCTTTTCATTCTAGTGACTTTTGTTTGTCTAGAAGTTTTATTTGATTCTACGTCAACAATTTTAGATCCCTTTAAAATGCTATATTAATTGTATGCTTTTGACAATTGTAAACAACTTGATAATCTAATATTGTTGATTGTGCCCCAAACTAAGGGGCCTGTATCTGCTGCTCTGACTGTCATACCTTATGTTTTGATCCTTGGAGATTTCTTTTCTATTATGAAGGGCTTAGCTGTGTCCTTAAAAAGAAGCTAGTAATATCGTATGCACTACTTGTAAACATTTTGGTATATTTTTCCAAAGAAGTCCTTTGGCTTAAGTGCCCTTTTAAGAGTTTTTTTTTTTTTTTTTTTTTTTTTTTTTTTTTTTAAGGCAGGGTTTCTCTGTGTAGCCCTGACCTGTCCTGGAACTCACTCTGTAGACCAGGCTGGCCTCAAACCCCCAGATCCACCTGCCTCTGCTCCCTGAGTGTTGAGATAAAAGGCGTACACTGCCACCACCACCCATGGAGATTTATTTTTATTAATTTTTTGTATGCGTGTGCCTGTGTGTCCATGTGCGTGCTGATGCCTATGGAGGCCAGAAGATGGCTTCGGATACCCCTGAGCTGGACTTACATGTGGCTGTAAGTTGCCTGATGTGGGTGCTGGGAACCAAACTTGGGTCTTTGTAAGTGCTGAGCCATCTTACCTTCCTCCTTTAGCTTGAGCGTCCAAGTCTACTGTCTGATCATGTGTGTGTGCGTGCAGAGATGACTATTTCTGTGGAAGGCAGATAGCACTAGCTAAGTGTCAGTTGAGGGAACCAGCTGTTGAATTGAGGAGCCTGTTGTATAGAAGTTACCTGGGGTGAGGGAGATGAAGATGAGCAGCCGCATGTGAGGCCTCTTGATGGCACTCTGCAGAGTTCAGGCTTGGCAGCGGATAGGGTAGCAGCCTAAATTCTGTTAGGCAGGAATTGGAGATAATGAAAGTCCCTTTTTAAAAATCCACTAATTTAGCCGGGCGGTAGTGGTGCACACCTTCAATCCCAGCACTTGTGAGTTCAAGAACAGCTTGGTCTATAGAGCGAGTTCCAAGAACCCAGGACTACACAGAGAAGCCCTGTCTTTTTTTTTTTTTTTTTTTTTTTTTTTTGGTTTTCCGAGACAGGGTTTTTCTGTATAGCTTTGCACCTTTCCTGGACCTCACTCTGTAGGCCAGGCTGGCCTCAAACTCACAAAGATCTGCCTGCCTCTGCCTCCTGAGTACTGGAATTAAAGGCGTGCGCCACCACCGCCCGGTGAGAAACCCTGTCTTGGAAAAATAAATCCACTAATTTGTATTTCAATTCTTCAGACATTTGAATTTTTGAATGTTCCAGGAGCTGTGACTGTAAGTAAATAAAGCTGTTAGAAGTTTGCAAGGTGGCTTGTGATGGACATTTAGAGCTGGTCATGATACTACACGTCTGTAATCCCAGTTCTCAGGAGACTGAGACAGGTTGCTGCAAATGTTGAGGCCAGCTTTGCCCATGTGGTAAAACTCTGTCATTTATTTATTTATTTATTTATTTATTTATTTATTTATTTATTTATTTATTTATTTATGGCAGGGTATCACTATGTATCCCTGGATGTTCTGGAGCTCATCATGTAGACCAGGCTGACCTTGAACTCACAGAGATCTCCACCTGCCTCTGCTTCCACCATGCCTGTCTACAGCCCTGTCTTAAAATAAATAGCCAGGTGTGTGGCATGGGTCTTTAATCCCAGCACTCAGTAGGCAGAGGCATGTGGAGCTCTGTGAGTTTCAGGTCAGATGGGGTGACATACTCAGACCCTGGTCGAATAAATGAATGAATGAATGAATGAATGAATGAAAACAAATGACTTCCTCAACCCCAAACCATCTCTGTGGTTACTATGGTGATCCTAAGGGTAGGCGGTAAGTGTCTAGCTTGAAAGGGAGGCAGACAAAAGCTGAGCCATCTCGAGGAAAGATGTGATAGTTTGGTGGCAGAGTTGATGTGGTAAAGGAGAAAATATGAAGTTATGGGTTTCAGACATGATTCTCTGGCTCCATTCTGTCATGATCATTTTTATTAAGGGATGCTATATCAATCCAGTATCTCAAAAGTGTTCTTGTGAGAAGGAAGTGTTGCATTTCTTCTCCTGTTTTCGTCTCTGGGACTTGGGTACTGCAGTAATCCTGGAGAACAGTGTTAAGGGATCGGGAGACAAATGAGCATTCAGCAGATACTTCTGAGCACTTGTGAAATACCAGGCAGTGCCCTGGGCATTGGGAGCATAGCATGGCTCACGAAATTCAAGAGTGGCCCAAAGTGACTGCAGGGAGGTAGGAGAAGGGGCATCCCAAGCGGTGACATTCTGAAAGCAGGTGTCTTAGTGGTACAGGGATGATTAAGCACCCGATGGATGGCGAGTTTTAAGGCCTTTAGTGATTCAGACAGTGGGAGCCTGGCAGAGGACAGAACAGAGTTGCAGCTGGTTTTCAGTGTCTCCTTTCTACCCTTCCCGCCGTCCTTGAAGCTTTGCCCTTTTACCTCCTGGCAGGAAGAGCCAGCCACTGCCTCTGAGCGCTCTACTCAAGGTTATTCTGGGCCTGGAGAGAGACCCATCGTAGTGTAAACCTGGATGCCCAAACAAATCTGGGTGGGGTTGGGTCCTTCCTCCCCTACTGAAAGCCTGGCTGGAATTAACCTCTGCTCCCCGTTCCCTCACAACATTGTTTTCATACCTCCATTAGTGCACTTATCAAAGTCTGCTTGCATCAGAGTTATTTCTGTCTGGGTTTGCCTTCCCCCAAGAGATTGTAAATTTCTAGAGTGCTGGACTTAGGCATTGCCCCCCTTTTTAGCTCCCTGGGACAGAGATTTTTAACACTTTGTGGATTGTGTATACCTGTAAGAATCTCATGGAGAAATGCAGGCCCTTTCTCCAGAAGTTTATTCACCCCTTAAACATTTCGCATACTATCAGTCCCCTGACCCCTATCTCAGAATCCTGAGGCAGTAATTTTCCAAAGTGTCTTATCCAGTGCTCTGGTAAGCTCTGAGGGTCTGATTGATGGGAACTTCCTGCCAATTAGACCTCCTTTAGTTGCAGAGGATATTAGGTGGTAGCAGGGAAGCTGGAAGAGCACCTCTGTAAAGGGAGCATGTAACCGGATGTGCCCGTGCAGAGGGCGGGGCTGTTCAGAGGCTGTGGCTATCCCAAGCCGTGGGCAGGCCTTCTCCCACATCTTTGCCATTGTTATGCTGTGTTCTGTTATCATTTCCTCCCTTCTGCTTGCTTCTCAAATGCTGCCCACCTTTGATTTCATCCCCTGTCTTGAGCGGCCTTTGACTATTTCAGAAGCAGCTGACCTATCCTTCTTGGAACTTTGTTACAGTTAAGTTATGTGAAGCTTGTCCTCCAGGTCTGTCTCCTGTATCCACAGCCTGAGAGACTCCTGAGTGTCTAGTTAGGGCAGCTCACGGCACTGCTCTATAAGCATGCGTGGAGCACCTGAAGAGGCAGCTGGTCACCTTGGATTTGAGCTGCTGTAGCTCATGCGTCCTCTGAGGTTGCCATGATGCCAACCATACCACCTGCTTTATTGCGTTATGCTCCTTTAACTACTCTATAGTTGAGGGTGACCTTAACTTCTGATCCTCCTGCCTCTGCTTCCCAAGTACTGGGATTACAAGCACGGACTACCCAGGGCTTTGTGCATGGCAGGCAAGCACTCTACTAGCCCAGCTGCATCTCTAGCCTTGTGGGGTTTTAAATCCCTTCTGTGTCTCTTTTGATTGGGTTCAAGGCATTGTCTCTAACATATCACGAGGATACCTGTCCTCCAGCCCCAAATCTTAGAGATTAGAGTTGTTGAGATGACTGGCATCACGTTTTTATTCTAGACTCCTGGCAGACATCCGCAGGAGAACGTGAATGAAATCCGTTGACTGAGCCTCTGTGCAGTCTGAGAATCTTTCAACATGATTCACCACGTTATTACTACAGTTGATCTGAGTTACTCTTTAAAATGGAATCTGTTCGCCCAACTTCAGGACTTGACCAGTGAAGATTGTAAGGCCTACAGAATTTTAATTAACTTGTACAGATAGCAGAACTGGGCTCCGAACTCCTGATACATTTTTTCACCCCTGCCAATTACCAATTATTCTGCCTGTTCATTCATTCCCCCTTTTCTTTGCTAATGCTTTATTCTTCCTCCCCTTAAGTCAACAGTTCTCGACCCTTTCATAGGTCTCTGAAGACCATTGGAAAACACCAATATTTACATTATGATTCATAAAGTAGCAAAATTAAAGTTATAAAGTAGCAATGAAAATAATTTTATGGTTGGGGGTCACCACAACGTGAGGAACTGTATTAAGGGGTCTCAGCATTAGGAAGGTTGAGAACCACTGCCCTAAGTGATATTTTATTTTCTCAGTGCTGGGGATGGAGCCTAGTACATCATGCATGCTAGGCAAGTACTCTACCATTGAGCAACACCCTCAGCCTGTGTTTATCTTTTCTTACCAGTGAGGCAGCTGAAGTCATTGCCACTTAGTTGCCGGTGGATCATGTTTCCAGCTCAACTACTGTTAGCAGTAATCTGTGGCTTTCCTGAAATTTCTCTTGTGACACCTGCTTTGATATTAGTGGTTGAGAGTAGCCTGCAAAGATGTTCTTATTGATGTTGAATTCTCACATTGCAAGGGGCAGGTCAAGACTTGACGTTCTTCACTGAACAGATTCCTTTGCTTTAGGCTCCCATCCTGAGAACAGAGCCCATTCTGTATCGAGCTCCTCCTCGCCTCCGCCTCTGGTCATTGTCTCCTCCGCCGCTGAAAGTTTTTTTTAATCATTATTTATTTATTTGTGTGTGTGTGTGTGTGTGTGTGTGTGTGTGTGTGTGTGAGAGAGAGAGAGAGAGAGAGAGAGAGAGAGAGAGAGAAGAGAGAGAGAGAGAGAATGAGAATGCACATGCCACAGCACACATGTAGAGATCAGAGGACAACTTATGGGAGTTGGTTCTCTCCACCATGTGGGTCCTGGGGATTAAATCTGGGTCATCAGCCTTGGTGGCAGATGCCTTTACCTGCTGAGCCATGTCACTGGCCCCTCAACTGGGCCTTTAATGGCAGCTGATACCACATGTAACTGCGGTGGACCCTGGAGTCTGTTTCAAGCAGTAATATGATGGGACTTACATTCAGAACTGACTTAAAAAATAGTGTACACCTTTTATCCCAGCTGCTAGGGAAGCTGAGGCAGAGGAATTGCAAGTTCAAGGCTTGCATTGGGCACAAAGTGAATTCAAGGCTAGCCTGGTTAACTTAAGGAGACCCTGTACCAAAATAAAGCTAAAAAGAAGAAGAAAAAAAAAGAGGCTGTGGATATAGTTCAGTGATAAAGCAGTTGCTTGGCATCGTGCTTGAGGCTCTAGTCTCACTCCCCAGTACTGACGCCCCCCCAAATAAAGAAGAAAAAGGGGGGACAGAAAAGCACATAAATCTTTTCTCTTTCCAGCACATAGTAGAACTGGGCATCAGGGGATAGATTTTCAGTCTTGTTCTGATATGAACTGGCTGTACGTCTTTCAGTAAGTCAACTCTGCTCTTTGCTGTCTGGGGCTGTCTTTCTTTGTCAGCACAGAGCTCTGACTATGATCCCTGGTCTTATCTAATTCTGACATCGTCAGAGAAATGGTTTTTGTCTCAGCTTTCAGTCTCCTGAGTTGAATGTGGCCAGAGAAGGATTAGCAAAAAGGAGACAAGGGGAGATGCCTGGGTTCAAATCCTGGCTCCTTACAAGCAACCGTTAGCTCTGTAAACTTGCCCGACTCAAGGGAGATGGGAGGCTGGGCTGGGGCCTGCTCTTGTCCCTGAGACAGCGGCTGTCTCCTCCCTTCCCCATTCCCACTGGGGAAGGAAGGGTTGACCTATGGGTGGGGGCTCTGAGGGAGGCTAAAAGTTGGGTGATGATGTGGGGAGCACTTGGGGGGCATTTCCGTAAGCCCTGGTCACCTTTGTCGTCAATCTCGTGACCCTCCCCTGAACTTCTGAGCTATAGACGGGACTGGGTCCTACCCTAGGGCCTCCTCTCTTCCTCCTGCCTGCTGGGCAGCCGTCACATAAACGTTGCTGTGTGCTTAGCTCAGGAGTGGAGAGGCTGTCCAGGGACTGGCTGAGGAATTGCCCACTAATCTTGGCAGTTCCTGCCACAAGCTTGACCAGACCATCAGAAGTGGGGGAATGAGAAGTAGGAGTCAGTGAGTCATGGGTGCAGCCACGGGGAAGAAGCCCTTGGCAGAGGTGCCCATCCAGGAAGCCAATTCCCCTTGCAACTCATGGGGAGTCATAGTTCTGGATCCTTCCTTCCAGGCTTGCTCACGTAGGTAGCTGTTCTGGTGAGCATCCCTGTGGTGGTCCATTTTGTAGTAATAATAATCCTGACTGCCCAAGGTGAAGCCCTGGCACATCTCAGCTGTTCAGCGAACTTCCTTTCCTTGGTGACAGTGTCTGGGGTTCAGGACAGGGCTGAGTGGACAGAGATCTGTGAAGACGTGGAGGAAGAATAGCAAGAGGCTGGCTGTCAGGCTCCAGGTGGCCTGCTTCCCTTCATGACCGCCGCGGAAGGGTGGGAGGTTACTACTCCGTGTGTCTCTCCTAACCCCTCGTTGTCCTGGGGCAGGGCAGACAAGCTCCCAGTCATTACCTCACCGCAGGGCCCTGTTTGCCAGAGCTGAGAGGAGGCACTGCCTGGGTGGAGAGCTCCAGGCTAATTTTAGACTTGGAGACTCCCAGGCAGCTGGCCTGGCCGGGACAACTGGGGTCTGTCTCCTAGCAGGGAGCTGTGCCTGTGGCTCTCCAGGTCTGCTTAGGGGGGCACGTTCCTGCCTCAGCCTCTGTTGTAGAGAAAGCCTGAGGCAGGTTCCTGTGTGCCAAAGGTAGGGCCCAGGAACCGTCGCTCACTCCAGCCTCCTTTTTACTTGTGTTAAGATAGTTCATGCTGTGTCCAGGTGGCTTTGGGACTAGAAACTACGAATATAGCGCCCCAAAGCGTGGGCCTTTGAGACTCCAAAAGCAGGCAGGAGGGGACATGAGAAGAGCGCATATCCAGGCTCCCACTCGCTACTGATCTCAGCATCTAATCTTGTATTTTTCAGTCTTTTTCCTATTGGCACATATAGTAAGTGGGGGAAAAAAAGAAAGATTGAGTCACACGTAGGGATAAAGAGATGAGGGTCTCTGTTGGATACAGCCAGCTCCTTGCCTCTGCTCCCCCAAGTCCCAGGATTGACTCCATTGTACTTTTGCTCCCCATCTGAAGCCCACCAGTGAACTGGGCACTCTGGTGGGGAAATCCCAGTGTTAATTCTCGGGTATCTTCTTGTCAACTTTCATCCCAGGGAACACTGGAAGGGAAATCAGAAAGATGGAGCCTCTCCGGTTTTTTGTTTTGTTTTTGTTTGATTTTTGAGACAGGGTTTCTCTGTGATACAGTTCTGGCTGTCCTAGAACTCGCTCTGTAGACCAGGCTGGCCTCGAACTCACAGAGATCCGCCTGCCTCTGCCTCCCAAGTGCTGGGATTAAAGGCGTGCGCCACATCACCCATTGAACCTCTCCAGTTTTACAAACGAGAAAACAGGCCCAGAGAACTTTGTCGAGCCAAACCTGGTGCTTGCCTGTGATCCCAGCACTCTGGAGGCTAAGGTAGGAAGAAGACTATGAGTTAGGGGTAAGTGTAGATTACACCTGTAGTGAGAACATCCCAGAAGAAGAAAAAAAGCCGGTTCTGGTTCTGCTCAAACAGCTACTCACACTCTCATTCACCCAACTCCATCAGTTTATTTAGAGCTATGTGTGGGTCTCAGTCTTTTGCTCTAGCTGGCTGCAAAGTCCTGGCCTCAGGCAAAACTCCTGTCTCTGTCCCCGAAGTACCTGGGACTATAGTCTACCACTCTTTGTAGTGTCTGCATGTATCTCTGCAGATACAAAGAAAGATCAAAACTAGATGCCCGGAGCGTGGCTCAGTGGCTGAGTGCCGGTCTAGCATGCTTGACCCCCGGGTTGATCTCCAGCACTGCAAACAGAATAAAACAGAACAAAAATCCAGAAAGCAGAGTGTCTGGTCAGGGGCAGTTTCTGGGAAGAGGGTTGGGAATTTGAAGAGATGCAAAAAAGTTACAAAGTAATGTTATCTGGTTTGTAAGCAGAGGGGTAAGTCCCCGGGGTGGGCGTGGGGGTGGGTCATCCTGTTGGCCATCTGGCTCTAGTTCTTCTGATGTATTTCTTTGCAAAAGTAGTTGAAAATTTGAGGACGTTCACAGGTTGGAGAAAGTGGTCTGGTTAGGTAAGGAGGAGAAACCTAAGTGAGAGGGAAAAGAACCAGAAGGAAATTAGCAGGCAGGGTGCTGAGGGCTGGGCAGAGCTGTAGTAAGTCCACCTGTGTGTACTTGACACATGAGCTCGATGGCCTTTCTAGTCCCGGTTTACAGGGGACAAAACTGAAGTTCACGAAGGTCCCTCACCTTGTTCAAGGTGTCGGGTCGAATTGCCTGGGCGGTCAGCTGTGACTGCAGCTGTGGTGGAGGAAAATGGAGTGACAGAGGGGGCTGGTTGGGAGGGAGCTGGGCGGAAGGAAGGAGAATCCCTCACCTCTCCGAGCTTGTTGCTCAGCTTACAAAATAGAGCTGTATTTTCTTTGTCACTAATTTCTTAGACGTTATTCCTGGCTTCAGAAATGATACGAGGAAGAAGAGAGTAGAGTGGACTATTTAAAGGGTTGGCTTCTGTGTCCATGAAACTTCAAAGGCAAAGAGGAAATGTCCTGTCTCGGATAACTGCTGTGCCAGTTTGTCTGCCTGACAAGACATTAGGAGTTCTTTTAGAGAAGAAAGTGATAGATCAGAAGGTTGAATCTACATAAAGGCAGAGCTCTACTGGAGCCTCAGTGAAGGTAAAACAAAAGCTTTTGTTTTTAGTTAGTTTAACAGCTGTTAGGAATAATAGTGTATTTGACTCCACATGCGTACTTGTACTTGGGCATGCTTTTACATAAATAAAGTGAATGACCACACTAACACAAGGGATGCAGGGGGACTGGAGACATTTTATTGGTGTAAAGGCATAATTATAAGGTTCAGCGTTGTTTAAAAGTGGATGTGGGGTCATTGTAAATATATTTTGCAAATAGCAGGACACCACTCAGTGTAAGGAAAGAATAAAAGGTAGATGGGGTGACACAGGTCTGTGATGTCAGCACTTCAGAGGCATTGCTGTAATTTGAAGCCAGCCTGGTCTACATAGCAAGACCCTGTCTCGATCAAAAAAGGGACAGCGAGATGGCTCAGTCGGTAAATGTCCTCTGCACAAGCATGAGGCCGTGAGTTCTGATCCTCGGCACCCATGTAAAAGCGGGGCTCAGTGGCACATGTGTTCACCCCCAGCCCTGTGGAGACAGAGGCAGGAGGACCCTCTATCAGTTAGCACATAGCTGAGTCATTCAGTGAGGGACCCTGCCTCAAAAAGTAAGGAAGAAAACTGATCCATCCTCTGGGCTAGCATGGAATAACTGAAACTGCAGAAGGGGCCTGGAGCAGTGGCACGTGATTCTAGTTGTAGTTTGAGATGGGAGGTTCATGGGTTTGTGGCTAATCTTGGTTACCTAGTGAGTTTCAGGCCAATAAAACCCTGGTCAAAAAAAAAAATAAATAAAATAAAATAAAGAAAAATTAAAAAGGAGGAAAAAAAACCCTATATAGTTATATAATGAAAAATAAAGCACTCTAATGTTGACTAAAGCAGAAATAGCTGCATTAATTTCAGATAGAGCAGATTGCAAGGTAAAGAAACTCACCAAGGTAAAGCGGAACAGTACATAATGACAAAAGGCCTGTATTCTAAGAAGATGTGACAGTCTTTAAGGAATATGTGCTTACTGGTGGTGTCGAAATACAGGATTCAGAAACTGATAGGCTGCAAAGAGAAATGAATGAGTCCATTGTTACAGTTGGAGACTTAACCCTTCTTTCAGAAATGCATCTATCCAGCAGGCAGAAAATCAGTGAAGACATAGTTGAGTTCAGAAGCGCCATCCATCAACTGGATATGATTGACAGCTGTAGACTGTATTATCCAGAAACAACACAGCACATATGCCTCTCAAGGAGGATTCAGCAAGATAAATCACATTCGGGGCTATAAAGCATACCTTAACAATTTATGAGGCTACCATCATCTATAACATCTGCTCTCAGGCCATACAGAATTAAACTAGAAACCAGTTACAGAAGGATAACGGGAAAGTTTTCAAATATGCCGAGATTAAACAACAGACTTCCAAATTACACATGGATCAAAGGAGAAAGGTCAAGAAAATTTTAAAATATTTTGAATAAAATAAAATGAAACTTTAACTTACCGAAATTTCTGGGATACAGCAAAAGAAATACTTTGAGAGAAATTCGTGGCACCAGATGTGTAGATGAAAAGAAAAACCTGATGTGGGTACTCTGTGCTCCCACCATATTGGAAGCTAGAAAGTGTAGCACAAATCAAGTTCCAGGTACGTAGAAGGAATACTGAAGGTTGAAGCAAAAGTCAGGGGAACTGAAGGCAGGAACTTAAGAGAAAATCAACAAGTCCAGAAGCTGGTCCTTTGAAATTGTCAATAAAGTAGGTAAGCGTCTAACTCCGGTTCCCTAAGAAAACAGAGATGACAAATTCCTGACGTTCAGAATAAAAGAGGGTTGAAGAGCACAGGCCTGATGGCGTTAGGAGGGCACTGAAAAGGACCTTGGCTATGGCTCAGTGCTTGCCGGGCTAGCAGGAAGACCCGGATAGGGACCCCTAGCTCCCCCATGAAATCCGGACATGACAGCATGCATCTGTAAACTCCAGTGCTAGGGGCGGAGTAACAGACATGTGGATCACCCACCTGAGGTGTAGGGAGTGTCTGTGGGGCAGCTAATTTACCTGAAATGGCAGGTTCCAGGTTCAGGGAGAAACCCCGTCTCGAAAAATAAGATGGCAGTTGAGAGATGGCTCATCTATTAAGAGCACTTGCTGCTTTTCCAGAGGACCCAAGTTCAGCTCCCTGTACCCACATCAGGGAACTTACAATTGCCTGTAACTCCAGCTCCAGGGCTTCTGATGCCTCTGGCTTCCAAGGGCATTGTACTCATGTGCAAATACCCACATACATACAAAAATATACATAATCTGCCGGGCGGTGGTGGCGCACGCCTTTAATCCCAGCACTCGGGAGGCAGAGGCAGGCCAATCTCTGTGAGTTCGAGGTCAGCCTGGTCTACAGGGTGAGATCCAGGACAGGCTCCAAAACTACACAGAGAAACCCTGCAGATGATTCTGCAGCTACCATCACACCTAATAGTGTGAAGCAGAAAGGTTTCCACTCACATCAAGAACTTTAAAGCATTGAAACCTTTTCCCTCGCCCTTTGTCCTAGAAGTCCTAGCTAATGGGATAAGACAAGAAAAGGAAATAAAGTATAATGGTTGGCCAGGAAGAAATAATGTTCATTGTTCACAAATTCCAGGATAGCTGATGTAGAGGTCAGAAGGATTCCAGAAACTACTAAGGTGAGCAAGGCTGCAGAGCACAAAGTAATATGACTGTCAATCACATTTTCCCCCCTTTTTGAGCCAGGTTTGCTATGGAGATCAGGTTGGCCTCTGTCTCCCAAGTGCTGAGATTAAAGGCGTGCACCGCCATGATCAGCTACAGTCTTCTTAATTACTCAACAATGAACAAAGGAAATTTGAGAATAAAAACACATTAAGGTTTATGTTATCACTTGTCTAAAATGAAATATTTAAGTATAGATACACAGAACAAGATCTATATGAGGAAAATGTTTAAACTATGATAAAAAGAAGTAAATTGATTTTCTACATTTGTAGATAAGTCAATGTCACTCCTTTTCTTGGGTCTCCTATCCAGCCATAAAAAATCCTATTTTATCTTCACAATGACCATGTTAATTTGGAATCTTTATGTCTTGTCTTCTCTCTCTCTCTCTCTCTCTCTCTCTCTCTCTCTCTCTCTCTCTCTCCCCCCCCCCCCGTGTGTGTGTGTGTGTGTGTGTGTGTGTTACTGAGGATTGAATGAGGATTGAATCTAGGACCTGGGATAGTTCCTCTATCCCTAGGATAGATGCTCACCTCTGTGTTATTTTTATTTTGGGGCAGGGTCTCACTAAATTGCCCAGGCAGGCCTTGAACTTGTGGATCCTTTTGGCCCACCACGCATAGTTGGGATTCCAGTCTATGCCACCAGACCCAGCAGAATCCCGATGCCTTCTTACCTGAGTCTCTGTAAACAGCTGAAATGTTCTAGCCTCTCCTTCTGTCCTCAGGACCATTTTTATTTTCTGTGTATGGGTGTTTTGCCTGAGTGTGCCTATCTGTGCACCACGTGCAGGCCTGGTGCCTGTGGAGGCCAGAAGAGGTCATCGGATCCCTTGAACTGCAGACAGTTGTGAGCCACCGTGTGGGTGCCGAGAATCAAACCCAGGCCTCTGGCAGGGAAAGCTGTGCTCTAAACCTCTGAGCATCTCTCCAGCTGCTGCTGGTGTTGCTGAGGAGCTGTAGTTGGACTCCTTCAGAGGCTCTGGTGCAGCTCCCGCTGCTGTTGAAGGTGTTGACAGCTGTTGACTGCTTCTCACACCTAAGCAGGCTGACTGTAGGTGAACACTCGACAAACACCATATTCACACAGTAGCACGTGTGGGACCATGGTTCAAACCATCGTGGCCAACACTGCAGTCTACTTGCTGTGCCTTGAGAGAGTTTTCTGAAATAAGGGTTTCTCCATGTTAGAGGCCCTGGATAGTGCTAGAAGCAGGGGCATTGGAAAAGGAGTATACAGGACCCGCCGAGCCGCCATTTGAGAAGCACTAGCTGGTTTGAGAAGCAAGGGATAAGGAGGCCGGAGTGGACCACAGGGCATCGGAAGGTGACAGTGGGGGAAGGTCGGTGGATGGGCAGCAATTCCTGATGAAAGCGGTGACAGGTGAACATCCGGAGTCCTCTGCATGGTGGGAGCAGTGTGACAGGCTCTTGGCTCTTTTGGCGTAGGAACTAGGAAATCCGAGGATGCAAAGGTCATCTAGCATTTTGGTTGGCTTCTGGCTCTGCCAGAAATGTCATAATTGTCATGCATGCCTTTGTGGGACACCTCTTAGGACTCTTTGTCAAGTAAATTTTATTTTTCCTCCATAGGTTAAGTAAACCAAGGCTGAGAAAGGTTAAGTGGCATGTCTCAGGATTCACAGTCACACTAAATGCATTCTACCTGACTTCTTCTAATTGCTTGGGTGTGTTGCCTTCTGAAATGGTTTGTGTTGGAACTCACCTGGGGAAGGCTTTGCTGTTGCTCTTTGGAGGTTTCTCATTTATTTCCTTCTGAAACTCTAGTCCTTTCTCCTAGTCCTCAATCACTTGCCTTTTTCATTTTGTTCTTTTGAGACAGGGTTTCATGTAGCCCAGGCTGACTTCCAATTTGCTATGTAACCAAGGATGACCCTGAACTTCTGATCCTCCTGCCTCTACTTCCAGAATGCTGGGATTAGAGGCATGTGGCAGTTGTGTTTGGTTTAGCAGTGCTGGGGATTCAACCCGGGGCCACTGCATGCTAAGCCAGAATTGTGTCAACTAAGCTATCTCTTTATCCTGGCTTTTTGTTGCTTTATGTTGTTGTTTGGTTTGAGACAGGATCTCACTCTGTAGTAGACTGGCCTGGAACTCTTGTTGTATCCAGGTTGTTCTCATATTTGCAGTAATACCTTTTATTTGCAGTAATCCCTTTTACCTCAGCCTCTGGAGTGCTGGGATTACAGGTCTGAGCCACCACACCTGGCTCATCTTGATTTTTGAAGTACATTTTAATGTAGCTGGCCAATGCCTGTTTTCCAAATGCATCTGCTGAAGTAAGAAAGTTAAAGGTCTTTTTAAATGAACTGATGTTCCCCTTCGAGGTTCATTGCCTTGGGGCTGGTATTCTCTCCATAGTCAGTAGATTGCCAAATGCTCACAAGTAACTGTGAGGGCAAACAGAAGGAACAAAGGTTTCCCACACAGGGCGAGTAACTACGATCAGCAGCAAAGGATGTCGTGGTCACAATGTGCGTACTGACTGACCTGAATGTCTCACCAGTCTTAGGGAGAGGTGTAGAGATATTCTTGTGAATCTAACTTGACATTTTTGTCTTCCTCTCACTGCTAGATTTTTGAGACAGAGTTTCTCTGTTTAATAGTCCTGACTGTTCTCGAACTCCATTTGTAGACCAGGCTGGCCTCGAACTCAAGAGATTCACCTGCCTCTGCCTCCCAAGTGCTGGGATTAAAGGTGTGCACCACCACCACCCAGAAAGTTAAAGCTCTTACTGGAGACCTCTACAAGTAGTAGGTGAGCTATGGTACCTGTGAGCTTGCTTCTATTTTTGGCTCAAGGTATACCCACTGGGATTCCAGGCCCATGCTCAGGGCCACTGGGCACTGCTGTGCACGTTGTATTCTCCACAGATGTCCCTCCTCCTGGGGATGAGTGAGAACTGCAATTCGGTGTAAGTTCTATGTGCTAAGCAGCATGTCTGTGTAGAAACCCAGAGACGCTCTTGGGGTAGATGGCCTGACTGTTTTGGAGCATCTCAGAGTTAGTTCTCGTGCTCTTGCCTAGCATTCCTCTCTTGTTCAGAGGAGGCATCTCTGGGAAATAATGGGAATCCACCACTTACCACTTCACCTTCCCAAAACTGACAGATTGCTGAGCCTGACCGACCCGAGTTTGATCCCACATGTTGGAAAGAGACAGCTGACTGTTACAAATTGTCCTCTAGCCTCCACACACATCTGGCACATATCTTCCCCCCCCCCATGGTAATAAATAAAAATGTCAAAGTCTAAATGAATGAGCGGGGAACAGGCACTGCTTGGCCTCCGCCCCTCTTTTATATATGGTTATGGGCACTGTTTTTTCCACTTCGAGCTACTTCTCAAGAGCAAGTAGAGATGCTAGTTTTGTGTAAAGTTTCCTGAGTGTTATATGTTGCCTCAGATTATCTAAAGCACTGTAAATTCTAAGGAGATTTGTAGCTCCCAAATTAAGGTTATGCTCTCTAGCAGGTATATAGACTTTTAAGAGAAGCAATTTAAATATTATTCTCAGGCCAGGCATAGTGGAACAAACTTTTAATCCCAGTGCTAGGAGCCAGAGGCAGGTGGATCTCTGTGAGTTCAAGACCAGCTTGGTCTACAAATCGAGTTCAAGGACAGCCAGAGCTCAAAGAACAAAACAAAACAAGATAGTGTGGCACGCACTAGATGAAGAACCCCCAGTATTGACCTCTAGCCTCCATGCGTGCACCCAGACACACCTGTATACACAGGCGTACCCCCCCCTCACACCTTATCCTTCTCTTGTCAAAGATAAACAAAACTCATGAGCAGACTTAATTTCAGGCTTTATGGAAGAAGGCAAATCTAAGAGTCTGACAACTTAAATGGTGTTTGTGCCACATATGGTGGTTCCTGCCAGGTCTTTTAGGTGAATCAGGGCTGTCTAGAAAAGCTCTAGTATTGCCGGGCGGTGGTGGCACACGCCTTTAATCTCAGCACTTGGGAGGCAGAGGCAGGTGGATCTTTGTGAGTTCGAGGCCAGCCTGGGCTACAGAGCAAGATCCAGGAAAAGCGCAAAAGCTACACAGAGAAACTCTGTCTCGAAAAACCAAAAAAAAAAAAAAAAAAAAAAAAAAAGCTCTAGTATTGATAGTGTAAGAGGGATGCACTAACTGACCAGGACAAAAGACAGTGGTAGGAGTGTATGCGTTAGGTGTGGACATTCAGCGTATGTGCTGAAGTGATCACATTACTCACACTAACCAATTGACGGATGCTCAGTGGTTGCTTTGAATTCTTTTGTTGCCCATCCCTGGATCCCCGAACCTTCATATCAACACAAAGCAATGCCTGGGTAATGTCTGTTTTCAGGGGTCAGTGTCCATGCTGTGGTACTGGGTAGGGACTTTGAACGGAGTCCTGAATGTCAAGCCTGACTCCTTCCGGGTGGAATGATCCTTAATAAGTAACTTAAGCTAGGAAGCTTAATTTTCGTTATCCTTAAAATAGAGATCGATACTGCCAGTATTTGAAGGGCAGTTGTGAAGAGGATATGTGGATATGATTCGTTCCACAACTTGATCAAGGAAGCATCATCCATTTATATATGGGGATTGAACCCAGGGTCTTGTGCATGCCTAGAAAGTATCCTGCCACTGAGCTCTTCCTGACTTACCTTGTCTTTTATGCAGAGGCTTAGAGAAGTTTGGGTCAGAGAACGAGGGGCGGAGGATCGCTCCGTGGCACAGCCTGCTGGTCCCAAAAGTGGTTGGTGCCCCTTTAGCTGCCAGTGAACTGCCAAGCAAGCCTGGGACATTCTGATTCAGCAGCTCTGGGTGGGGCCCCGGAATCCTAACTACCAATCCGATTTTGATGATCTCTGTGGACAGGTGACTTTGGGAGCCATCCTGTTCTGTCAGGGGCAGAGCTGGTCCCTTCTGTCACTGCCGCCTTTTCACTTAGAGCAGTGGCTCTCCACCTTCCTAGAGAGGCAGGCGACTCTTGAGTACAGTTCCTTGTGTTGTGGTGACCTCCCGAACCATAAAATTATTTTGTTGCTACTTCATGACTGTAATTTTGTTACTGTTATGAATTGTAACATTACATACCTGATATGCAGGATATCTGTCTGATACGGGACGCCTGTAGGGGTCATTACCCACAGGTTGAGAACCACTGACTGAGACTATGCCGTACGCAACGTGGTCCTTCTGGCAGGAACTCAGCTCAGGAGGGACTGTTGGACTAATGAATGTTTCTGAAGCAGCTGGGTAGGCCCCACCCTTTAGAGACCTGTCCCATGCCCTAGGAGGGATCTAGGTCCCCCTAAGGCTAAGAGCACAGGGTAGAGGAGACTACAGCCAGGCCTCTTGTTGGGCTGCACAGTAAACGAACAGGTGTGGCTTGGGTTTCCTGGTCAGAACGGGGAGATCTGCTATAGGCTGATGAGCTTGTCCATCACATTCCCTAGGACACGGACTCAGTAGGGGCTGACCTGTGTGTGCCACCTGTTGACAGGGCTTTCCGTGTCCTAAGCTGAGCCTCGAGGTGTCAGGCGCTCTGCCCTGCTGCAGCTGTCCCGGGTGAACCCTCTGCTGCCTGGCAGCCACGGTCAGTGCTTCCTTACTACACACTCTGGGGCCTCCCTTGGGGGGGAAACGATTTGATTACAGAGGTAACGTTCCTGGTGTTGCATCCCAAATGATAAGGACATGGATGATAGGGAGATAGTGCTGGAAGACATGGGAAGAAATGTGTTGGCACACACCTGTCATTCCAGGACTTGGAAGACCGATGCAGAAGGATCTCTCTGTGAGTTTAAGGCCAGCTTGGTCTACATAGCGAGTTTCAGGCCAGTGAGACCTTGTCTCAAAGACGGGTGAACATGAACATATGAAAAGAAAGGAAACCAGTAAGGGGAAAACAAAGTGTGAAGACTGAGAAAGAGAGGGACCAAGAAGGATGTATGTAAGGCCAGCAAAGTCAGAGTTGGATGGTAGGCCTGGGGTGTGTGGCTTAGATTGCTTGCCTCCAATGTGCAAGGCCCTAGGTGACAGCTTCGGGTGACAATGAGGAAGTGAGTAGGCAGATGATCCTTGCCATTGTTTTACTGTGGTTGTGACATCCTTGTGACATGGCATCCTTGATCACCCTGTTTGGTTAAACGAGTTCCTGGGTAGGAAACCCGACCAATAAAGTAGGAAGTTTTGGGCTTGCATTCCCAGCCAGGGGTTCCCAGCAGTGAGATCCCAAGGATTGTGGGGTGTGTGCACATGACTCACCTGACCGCAAGACTTCCCAGGTTTACAGCCCTGAATACCGGTTCCTTTTCACTTACACACCTATCACCACTTAGCGACCACACCCTACAGTCTCCCTGCCCTCTGCTTTCTCCACCGCCTGGCAAAGGCTGCCACTCATACCCTCTCCCCTCTGATCGCCTCCTCCCTGCTGCGGCGGCGTTTCCTAGGAGCCAGAGTCCTCTGCGATCGGCTGGCAAATCCTCCCTGGGCTCTCCTACAAAGCCCTTTTCCTGTCTGTGTCTCAGATTTCTGACCTATAAAGTGAACCTCGGGCTCACTCCTTGCCGCGTGGAGCTGTGAATGAGATCTGTTTCTTGTCAGATGAGAGATGCCACGGTGAGATCCACACAGTCCCTTCTCTCTCTCTTTCACTCTACCTGCCCTCCTGCCCCAAGACCTGCCTCTCCCCTCTTACTATTTACCATATAGATAAGAAAGTCGTGTAGGTCTGTGAACCCCGAAGACCTCACTTTGCAGATCCATCAGCCTCTTACAATCTTCATCTCACCCACTCCTACCCTAGTGGAAACTGCAGAACACCTCCTTCCATCCTCGAAGAAGCAGAAATGTAACACGTGCTCAGGGAAAAGGAAATTCAGCCTGGGGTGTAGCGCTTGCGTAGATGGTCAAGGTGTTCTGAGTTCTGTCTGCAGCACCGTAGAAAGAGAAAAGAAAACCTAATATTATAGACTAGAGTTTAGGTTAGCCATAAAAGCCTCTCATTTCTGCCAGGTGGCAGTGGTGCACGCCTTTAATCCCAGCATTTGGGAGGCAGAGGCAGGCAGATCTCTGTTCGAGGCCAGCCTGGGCTACAGAGCAAGTTCCAGGACAGCCAGGGCTACATACAGAGAAACCCAGTTTTGAAAAAGCAAACAAGCAAAGAGTCGCTCATTTCACACACCAAGCACAGTGGGAGCAGCCATGGCCGACAGTCCTGTGTCGGAGCTGTTACTGTGGCAGCTGATGGTAGTCTAGACGGTGTGCAGCAGAGCTGGCCATGCAGGGCGCGGAGCACCAGGTGCTGGTGGGTGCAGTGAAGAGCCCACAGGCTCTGGGTGAGGTCACTGAGGCCGAGCTTCCTTCCACCAAGTGCTGGGAGCTCATGACTGGGGATGAGGAGACTGCCCGGGAGGGCAGCCATGAGGCCCATGTGTTCAGAAGCATCCCTCTTGAAGGCTTGGTGCAGAGGGAGCGTATACAACTGTCCAGATGAGTGAGATGGCCTTCTTCAGCAAGGCCATGTCCAACCCGTGGATCCAAGTGGACAAGAGCGCAGTCCACGGGCCCTGGGTGTTCCAAGTGGTGGACAGCGTAGAGGATGAAATACAGAGGCAGTTATCGCTGGTCCAGGCAGGCTGGCCTGAGAGGCTGGCTGAAAAGGAATGAGCTCAGGAAGATGAAGCTGCTGACCGAAGTGATCCTGAAAACCTACTGGGTGAGCCAGGGCGGGGCCTTCAGTGCAAGTGCAGCCAAGCGGGAGGCAGAGCTGAGCCCAGAGATGATCTCCAGTGGCTCCTGGAGGGACCGGCCCTTCAGGCCCTACAGCTTCTCTGCCCGAGGTGTGCTCTCAGAGCGTGGCCACCTTCTCCCCTTGCTCACGGTCCTCTCCCAGTTCTGGCAGACCTTCCCGGAGATGGGGTTCTCTGAGGTGCCTACAGACAACTTCAGTGAGAGCTCCCTCTGGAACCTGGATGAGCTCTCCCAGCCTCAGCAGCACCCGGTGCGTGACCAATACGACACATTCTTCCTGCGAGAGCTGGTGGAGGCCCTGTAGCTCCTAATGGACTACGTCCAGCGGGTGAAACAGACCCACTCCCAGGGCAGCTGTGGCTCACAGGGCTGCTAGTATACCTGGAAGCTAGATGAGGCTGGGAAAAATCCGCTCCACACACACCACAGAAGCCAGCAGCGCCTGCACCCTTTGCTGCTTAATCCAGAAGAAACCCTCCACACCAGCAAGCACTTCTCCACTGATCGTGTGTTCCAGAATGAGATGCTGGACGCCACGCACCTGGCCAACTTCTACCAGATCAAGGGGTGTGAGAGCCGACCACGGGATCACCCTGGGTCACCTCATGGGTGTGCTGAGGGAGTACTTCACCAAGCTGGCGATCACCCAGGTGTGCCTCAAGCCAGCCTGACACTCTTACTAGAGCCCAGCATGGAGGCGCTCAGCTACCACCAAGGTCTAAAGAAGTTGGGTAGAAGTTGGCAACTCTGGGGTCTTTTGCCCTGAGATGCTCCTGCCCATGGGGCTCCCTGAGAATGTATCTGTTATGGTTCAGTGATCCTGCTGCTCATTGAGAGAGGCAGGGAGGAGAGGTGGCTAGTCTGCCCTAGAGAGCCTAAGGTTTGCCTGGGGGGAGAAGCCAAGCTCTACCCAGTGGAGCTGAAGTGGAGATGCTGAGCCCAGGGGCAGGCCTTAGGGACAGTGTATTAGGAAGGCCCAAGAAGGGAGCCCAGGGGAGGATGTGGAATTGTACAGCTGGGTAGTAGGAGAAGAAGGAAACTGTGGACCAGCTTCTCTGGGCTCCCATAGGCTACTGGAAGCATGGCCTCATCCACTCGCTCTTCCCCAGGTCTCCACTGACAGGTTGTGATTCAGTCTGCCTCAGTGTTTCTCAGGAGGTTTTTCCCATGCTCCTTTCTGTAGTGCCTTGTGAGGCCCAGTTTCAGGCAGGAACACCTAAGCTGAGGAAGACAATGTGAGTCTCAAAAGTAGCAAAGCTCAGCGTCAGACTCGCTCTCTGGTGCCAGTGCCCACCCTCTGAGTCAGGGCTCTTTCTCTGGGGCGTTGGTCAGCCTCGTTAGGCCACTCAGGGATGATCATTAGGTGTGGCCCATTTCTTTATGCTCCTGTTGTTCAGTGGCGCAAACCTGAAAGTTGAGCAGGCAGCTTTCAGAGGGTGAGATTTTTATTTCATATTCCGCTATAAGCAGAGTTAGTTAAGGTGAAAAAACTACGGGAAGATGAAGTGACCACACAAGGCTAAGTTTTTTTTTTTTTTAAAAAACACAATAGACTGAATTAATTTTATTAATATGCACAACAAATTATTGAATGGTGACTTCATGATGCTTTCCTCTTAAAGATGGTACAAAATGCTGAGATGTCTACATACTTGAGATGCTTGCTTGACAAGATTCTTCAGCGGCAGTTTGATAGGAGGTTTCATCGTCTGGGTGGGGAGGACGTGCTGACAGGCTGCTGTCCACACCGGTGGTATTTTGAGCACCTCCTGACAAACGGGGCAGTAGAGATCATCTTTCATGCAGGATGGGGCCACCAAGAGCTCCTCTGTGAGCTGGACAAAGTGATGTCTGCAGAGGCTGAAGTGGTGGAGGTGGTGGCCCTGAGCCTGACTCCCTGAGGACACCCAGAGTGGGAAGGACAAGGCCAAATGTAAGAAAACAAAATAGTGCTCCCATCCCACTGAGGGAAGGATGATATCCTCTCCTCTTCTCCTTCTCCTATCCCCTTAGCCATAAGCTGGGGGAGACAGTCTCCGATACCCCCGTCCCTTTTTATAGAGAGGTCTTCCCATCTCATGGATAGGAAGTCTTGATTTTGTAAAGTATGTAGCACATTGAAAGTTGTGAGGAAGAAAAAGAAATGTCAAGAAAAGGAAGGAAAGAAAGGCAGGGAAAGGATGAGTCTGGGAAGGGAAACAGTAGAGGAGGAGAGGACTTCTAGAGAAGGCTGCAGTGGCCTCTGGGTTGGGAGTCTGACACTCACAGCCACCCAGAAGCTGCCAGAAGGCCTCAGTGGGGATTAGGGGTGTGCCAGTTCCAGTGGAGGAATCATGGCAGTGGGAAGGGAAGGGTGGTCTGCTGCCCTCACAGTAGACGTGATGTGTGCTGAGGTAAAGACGAGCACACAGATGCTGGACAGAGCTGGTGTCTGCCTGCTCTGTGCGTTCCCCTCTGTGCCAAGTATGAGCTGATGGAGCTGTGCACCTGATGTGTGCATAGGCAGGAATGGAGTTCAGACTGTTAATGCTAAGTCAGTTTCCCAGATCCCTGTTTTTGGAAACTAGTAAGCAGAGTGGTGTAGATATAATTCTAAACAGTCTTATTAAATAAGAAACACAGAGCCAAATAAAGAGTTGAAAGCCCAGAGATCGAGCAGCAGCCGAGAGCTAAGACCACCTTATCTTACCACTCACTGCCGTCCTTCCCCTGACAGAGAGAGAGACCTTCTTCCTGTGTCCTGTCTTTTTATTGCCTTTCTGTTCTGCCTTCTCATTGGTTCTAAACCCAACCACATGACTTCTACATCACTGCCTGTCTATACAGACCTCCAGGTCTCTATGGTTGGTACTGGGATTAAAGGTGTGTGTCACCATGCTGGCTGTGTCCTTGAACATACAGAGACTTTGCCTGCCATGTGATCAGGATTAAGGGCGTGTGCTACCACTACCAGACTTCTGCTTAATGGCTTGCCCTTAGCTCTGATCCCTAGGCACTTTATTAACATACAAATAAAATCACATTTCAGCACAAATAAAATATCACCATAGAGCAGGTTTGAAGTGGGGTCCCCTCTTCCTCTAACCTCAAATCACACATTAGAAAGTGTATCATTTTCTTGTTGATTCCTATCATATCCTGTAAAGGATGGCAGGTCACTAGACAGGAAGCAGGTCACTCCATGGCCAGAAAAGATGGCAGCAAGGGTGCCAGAGCAAATGGAGGTCTGATGTCTAGATCTACAGTTTCATCTGCCTAGAATCCCAGGTCATCAAGAGAGGGCCCACCCAGGTGCGTGTGACATCTACCACGCAAGCTACCTTCCTCTTTGAACTCCCCTCTCTTCTAATTACTGCATAGCTGTTGTTTACTTACTAGTTTATATGTATTAATTTATATCTGGTGCATATAAATCTATCACAGAAGTGCTAAATTTAACCAATTAGCATATTTGTGACTTCACACCATTTTTTTTTTTTTTGTGTGTGTGTGTGTGTGTGTGTGTGTGTGTGTGTGTGTGTGTGTGGTTGAGTGCCAAACACCCACTTCTGGAGAATATTCTTGGAGAATATTTTGGACTAGGGTATATCTTAGTGGTAGATTGCTTACATGAGGCCCTGGGTTTGCTCTCCAGCAACACACACACACACACACACACACACACACACACACACACACAGTGACTGTGTTATTAAATCCTCTATTTCTTTTCTTCTTTTTGTTTTTGTTTTGTTTTATTTTGTTTTTAAGATAGGGTTTCTTTGCTTAGATTTGGCTTTCCTGGAACTCTCTCTCTGTAGACCAGGCTGGCCTCGATCTTACAGAGATTTGCCTGCCTCTACCTCCCAAATGCTGGTATTAAAATCATGCACCACCACCTCCAGCTTTTCTATTTCTTTTATAGTGGTCTGCCCTCAAAACCAGAATCTTCCCTCCTTCCTCAAATGCCCTCTGTTCACATGCAGTCTTTATGAGGATCTCACTATCATTGGTATGTAATGACTGAATTATTTTGTCAGCTCTGAGGCGACTTGAATTTTAACTTTGTTTCTTGAAGGAGTTAATGTCTAGTGGATGAGTAAAAGGATGGATGGACACCAAGCTGATCTCACCTAAAGAAATGACAGCAAGTAGGACGTGATGATGCACGCTTTTAATCCCAGTGGTCGGGAGGCAGAGAGGGTGGATCTCTGTGAGTTGGAGGCCAGCCTGGTCTACAGAGGAAGGAAGGAAGGAAATAACAAATAACAGCAGCACAATGGCTCTCCTGACACCCCTTTCCTCTGATCTTCACCGTTGGGCTACACTACCCCCACACCCCATTAGAGAAGTTTTTCTTTTTCTCCCTTTCTAGTTTTAATTTTTTATTTTTCGAGAACGGCTTTGAATAAACCCCAAATCAAGAACTGGCTCTTGCTGAGATCTGTGTGGGCGGAAGTTTGCCCCTTTGTTGGCTTGGCTTCTGCAATTGCAGGCCTTTCTCACGCTTTGTCCCATTCTTTGAGACTGCTCCCACTGCGTGAGATGATGGTGTCTGCCTAGCACACTTCATTGTCATGGCGGGGAGTGTCCAGAGACCCTTGTTTCACATTACCCAGGCTTCGGATTGCTATCTGCCGGGAGATAGGGGTCTGAATAGGTCTGCCTCTCAAACTGTCCCACATCTGGATTGATAGGAAGAGAGGACAAAGACCTAGAAACAAAACTGTGTGGAGCCTACGTGGGGCTTCCAGCCCTCTCCCACGAAGGGACCCAGATCAGACAAGCAGAGCTCTGCCATGGGCAGCTCAGCCGGCCTTTCTCTTCTCTCATTTGCATAGATCTGAGTCAGTTAAGCTGCAGCCTAGGCCTTCTTAGAGACCAGACTGTAGCCCAGTCTCTTCTTAACCTCTAGCATGCTGCAGGGTACAGGGGAGTGAACCCCAGGGAGATGCAGCCCTGAAAATTCTATGTGATTCAGCTTTTAGGGGAGGAGCTATTTTGAATATACTAGGGGTGTCTTTTAGCAACATGAGGTTTTCGTGTGTGTGTGTGTGTGTGTGTGTGTGTGTGTGTGTGTGTGTGTGTGTAGTGCACTGCTGTAATCCCAGCCCTGGGAAGGCTGAGGCAGGAAGATTGTAGAGTGAGTTTGAGGCCAGCTGGGGCTACATGAGAGAGACCCTGTCTCAAATGGAAAACCAAAAAAAAAAAAAAAAAAAAAAAACCCAACCAGCCAACCAACCAAACAAACAAAAAACCTACCACCACCACCAAATAAAAAATAGAGCATGATAATTGCAGTGGTCCATAAAGTCATCATTTTTCCAGATAAAACAGGACCAGATCACAGAGCTACGAGATAGAGGGCCCAGACCTAGACCCCGGTCTCCTGGCCTCGTGCTTATTTCAGTCAGAGTGATGATGGGACACGGCAGAATTTTCCAATCTTTATTCTCCTATTTTTTTTTTCTTTTTTTCTTCGACTTAAAAACATTTTTGAGGCTTGGTGTGGTGGCGCATGCCCATAAACCCAAGCACTCCGGGCAGAGGCAAGACGATTATAAGTTCAAGGCTAGCCTGGGAAACCTTGTCTCAAAAAACAAACAAACAAAAAAAACTGGGCCAACAAAATGGCTTAACAGGCAAGCGCTTGTGGCTTAAGCCAGGTGACCTGAGTTTGACCCCTAGAGCCCGTGGTTGAAGAAAAGAACCGTCTGGCTTACACACATGCACCTTGACGCATGCATGCCTGTACTCACCCATACATACATGATAAAACAAAGCCCAAACTGCTGGGCATTGAGATGCAGGTTTGTAACTCCAGCTACTCTGGAGATTGAAGAGGAGGATCACAAGTTCAAGGCCTGCCTAGGCAACTTAGTGAGACCCTCTCCCACAATAAGAAAGGACTGAAGCCTTAGCTTAGAACACTTACCAGGCCCGTATCTCTACTACCAAAAAATTTTTTTTGAGCCAACCAAAATAAAAAACTGTTTTTGAGGGACTGGAAGGATGGTTCAGTAGTTAAGAGCACTGGCTGCTCTTCCGGAGGTCCCGAGTTCAATTCCCAGCACCCATGGTGGCTCACAACCATCTATAACTGTAGTCCCATGAAATCCAATGTCTTCTTTTGGTGTGCATACATGTAGACAAAACACCCATATACATAAAGTACATAAGTAAATAAATCTTTTTAAAAAAGATTTTGATGTGGACATATGTAGCTTAGCCTGAGGAGGGGAGATTATGAGTTTGAGGACAGACCTGCGGTGTAGAAAGATGGTAGTGTGTGAACTTAGCATGTATCGCGGCTCTTGGTGCCAAGCAGGACCATTTGCATAAACACATACACAGTTTTTATTTAAGAACGTATTATAATGCAAAAGTGAAAAAGAAAACAATTGTCTGCCATGTCAGCACCCAGGCAGCTGAAGCAAGAGGGTCTCAGGGTGACTCCAGGGTGGATTCCACAGCAACACCCACTTCAAAAACCGAACAAGCAAAAATCTCCGAACCACATAATGTAAACAATTGGTTTTTCAGAGGTTTCATACCCTTTCTTATAGACCCCCTTCCCTTTCTTTTTTCTTTATTCCTTGTGGGGCATTTACCCACGAACCCCACAGTTCCCCAGAGTTTTCTTGAGTGCGAGCAGCAGGAAATATTAGATAGAAGGATTTATAGAGGAGATAAACAGATAGAAAATAAAGGATAGCCTCGAGAGGGCCTGGAAACTATTCCAACGGGCCCGACTGTCTCTGGCCCAGGGTTTTTATAGAGACGCCAAGGGGTGGAGCGAAAGACCTTCTCCCCCAGCACAGCCAAGTGCAGACCATCTCAGACACCTGCACTCAGGCCCGTGGTCCTGATCGTCCTCTATTCGGACCTGCTGGGTAAAGCCACGAGGAACCCGAGAACGGCCTACCACAATTCCTGCCTCCCTTTTTTCTTTCTCTTTTAAGACAGGGTCTCTCCATGCCTCCCTGGCTGGCCTAAAACTGTGTAGACCAGGCGGGTCTGGGTCTCACTGTGTAGCCAGGCTGATCCTCCTGTCTCTGCTTCCCCAGTGTTCACAAGTGTGTACCCTCAATCCTGGCCTCCACATTTTCCATGATTATATAACGCTCACATTATAGACATAGGCATATTTTGAAATACCCTTAATTTTAGAGTAATTTTATGTTTACAAGATGCCCTAGCCAAGGAGATCTTACATCCCCCCAGTTTTCCTGCCATTTTACTTTAGTAGATGTTGCTTGTCACAGTCGATGGTCCAGTATCAGAGCACTAATGTTAATTCGAATCAGGCGAGGACTGTAGCTCAGTTGCTAGAGAGTTTGCCCAACATGCACCAAGTCCTAGGATGCATTTCTGGCTCACAATTCAGAGGTGGAGGCAGGAGGATCAGAAGTTCAAGGTCATCCTCATAGAAGTAGGGAGTTGAAGCTAGCTTGGGACCCATCAGACCCTGTTTTAAAAAGTTGAAGTTCACACTTGTTTTGTTTTGGTGATGCTGGGCCTGAGCCAGGCCCTCATACGTGGAAAACAAGGGCTCCACCACTTTGCTACATCCTGCCCTATACTTACTTTGTTTACTTATTCTTGTGTGTAAGTGTGTTGCCTACATGAATGTCTTGTACCATATGTGTGCCTGGCGCCTCAGGAGGCCAGAAGAGGGCGTTAGATCTCCTGGAACTGGAGTTACAGAGCATTGTGAACTGCCATGTGTGTGCTGGGAATTGAACCCAGGTCCTCTGGAAGAGCAGTCAGTGCTCTTAACCACTGCGCCACCTCTCCAGCACTCCTCCCCCATATTTTATTTTGATTTGCTTTTCAATATTTTTTTTTCTATTCCAGGATCTCATCCGTTTAGCCATCATGTTTCCTTGATTTTTTTGTTTTGTTTTGTTTTGTTTTTTGGTTGTGACAGTTTTTTTTTTTTTAAATTATTTTTATTTTATGTGCATTGGTGTTTTGCTTGTCTGTGTGTGGTTGTTGCAACCCCTAGAACTGGAATTATAGGCAGTCTTGAGCTGCTATGTGGGTACTGGGATTGAACCCGAGTCCTCTGGAAAAGCAGCCAGTGCTGGTAACCTCTGAGCCATCTCTCCAGCTCCAGGGGACAGTTTTAATTATTTGCTTTGTAGTTTCACTTTTGCTATATATGGCAGTTTCCCCCATATAACTGTTTAGAACACCTCTGGGGTAGTGTATAAGATGTACACTTGTGTCTGTCTGTCTGTGCTTTGTATATACTGGGGGGTCCCAGAACTTGTGTCTGCTAACTAGGCAAATGTTCTACTCTGAGCCACATACCAGCCCCTTACACAGTTTAAATCAACTGCCATGTTGAACTGAGGGGGTCTACCCCATCATCACACTACCCCTGGCAATAATAATAATAGTCCCTACTCTAAAAGAATAATAATAAATAACAACAATAAAACCAATATTAACCCCTACTATAAAATAATAACAAGAAACAACATTAATAACAATAATAATCCCACTATAATAGTAACACTGGGCCTAAATGCTGTCTAGAGGTTGATGTTTCCTGCTGCCCTGGACCTTTGATGCTGTCACAGGCAGGAACAGCTGATGTAGGTGATCCCACACAGCTCAGGGAAAGAATCTAGTGGCCAGGGGCTGGAGATGGCTCAGTGGTTGGGAGCACTGTTTGCTCTTCTGGAGGACCCAGGTTCAATTCCCAGCACCCACATGGCAGCTCACAACTGTCTGTAACTCCAGTTCCAGGGGATCTGACACCCTCATACAGGCAAAACACCAATGCACATAAAATAAAAAACAAAAAATCTAGTGGCCTGAGGTACTGCTGTTGCTCCTCACCTCACAAAAGGACGTGTCTTTAAGACTGTGTGGTCGAAACATTTACTCATGAAAACATTGGGCTTGTCTGAGGAAACCCTGAGAAAGAAAAGAACTTGGTCTCTGCGTGTCCATTTAACAATGGGGCAGAATATTTCCTGGCAATCGGAAGCCTGAAGACTGAGGCTCAGGTGTAGCCCTGCATGCTTAGTGTGTGAGAGGCCCTGGATTCAAACCTTACTTAGTACTTTATCACCATAAAAGGAAAACTTCTGGGGTCTGGTGTGGTGGTTCCGACTTTAATCCCAGCAGAACCAGGCAGATCTCTATGAGTTCAAAAACAGCCTGGTCCACATGAGTTTCAGGCTGGCCAAGACTACATAATAAGACCCTGTCTCAAAAAAAAAAAAAAAAAAAAAAAAAAAAAAAAAAGACGAGGGGGAGGAGGGATCCACCCCAGTATAGCAGGTTGTTTTCTGGCTTTCCTGGAACTCACTCTGTAGACCAGGATGGCCTCAAACTCACAGAGATCCACCTGCCTCTGCCTCCCGAGTGATGGGATTATAAAGGCGTGTGCCACCACTGCCCGGCGGGTTGTTTTCTTTAATTGCCTCTTCTCTGCCCATCTCTCTAATCTCAGACACCTATTTATGGCAGCATCCAATTCTTTTTTTTTTTTTTTTGGTTTTTCAAGACAGGGTTTCTCTGCGTAGCTTTGCGCCTTTCCTGGAGCTCACTTGGTAGCCCAGGCTGGCCTCGAACTCACAGAGATCCGCCTGGCTCTGCCTCCCGAGTGCTGGGATTAAAGGCGTGCGCCACCACCGCCCGGCCCAGCATCCAATTCTTATTAGTTAATGAAGATAAAACTTCTAGATCCCACACATTCTCTGTCACCACAGAACGACCATTACCTGTTTTGAAACAACTTCCTTTATAAATTTAATCTTGGATTTAGGCCTCTCTCTGTTCAAGTCAGAGCTTCTGACCTACTTAAACCCTCAGATTAACCTCCACCATCTGCAAGGCCCAGGTTTACCTTCTCAGCCTTTCTGACCTCTGATTTACACAGGCCCAATAGCACCAGGACTCTCTGTCCTTTGGGGATTAACCCTGCTAGACTCTGGACTTGAGAGCTAGACAACAGAGGAGATCACCTCCCAGAGAAGAATCAGGAAGCAAGGACCTTCCCTTGAATACAGTCTTGTGAGTTGACAGGATAGGCCTGGGCCCCAAGAGTCTTGCTAGGCATTTATTACTCGGAGGAAAGGTAGAACCTGGATCTGATCATTTCACTACCCAACACAGAATTTCTGCCATTTCTTGCAGGCATTTGAACCAGGAACATACCCAAGACACTGCTTCCCCTCCAGTACTTCAGAGATGGGCAATTTGTCCTGAGACCTCCTGGCCATTGCCATAACTGAGCCTGCCTCCCTTTTAGAACCTCATTTCCAAGGGGTGGTCAAGTTCATTGAACAAAAGGGCTGACAGCAGAGAAATACTTTACAAAATGCAAATGCTTAATAATAAATGAGCATTAGAAGCCAGCCTGAGGCCACTGTGCTTTAGGAAACCCATCTGCTAGAGTGGGACAGGAGATTATTTTCAGGGCAGGAGGGACTTGAGACAACACAGAATGGTGAATGGGGCAGCCTCCTGAGGGATTTACATGGTACGGAAACCCAGATATAGAATTAGAGAAGAAACAACAGCTTTGCACAGGGACTCTTCACTCTCCCAAATGTTGATTTCATTGACCTAAATCAAGCCCCTGCTCCTGTGTGCTGGGACCTATTTTAAGAGAGTCATAAATATACAGACTCGGAAGTGCCTGGTGGGGGTGGCAAGAGGATGTGGTTGCACTCCAGGACAGGATCCGGCTCAGATCACACTCCCCGCCCCTGGCTTTCAGGCGGGCTGGAGGGATGGCACTGAGCTGGTGTTTGCAAGAAGGTGCTGGGAGGTTGTTCTAAACACAACCTAGAGAGGTCACTGGCTAACATGTGTTCCTGCTTCTGCTCTCGGTGGGGGGAGCTGAAAAGAAAGGGGGCCTTAGGGACCTCTTCTCCATGACACCCCTTTTTACCCCCCATCACACAGCACCGGAATTACCCACTTGTCTATAGGCTTTCATTAGATCTGCTGCTGTTTCCCAGGACTGAGACCTGCTCCACACACCTGTGTTCCCTGCCCTGGCTCGAGAGTCCAGTCCAAGGTTATTGAGTCAAAAACACACTAATCTTTAGCTTAGAGAAATAATTTAGGCTCTTCTCCTTACTTTTCAGGTAAGGCGAGTGATGGGCTTTGATTGCCCAGGCTGGCCAGGGCATGCAACATGTCTACAAGGCCTCTAACTCACACGAGGTTTTGTCAGGGGTGGAACACCATGAGCCCAGCTCTGGGTGTTACTGGGTGGGCCTGAGATGTGGCAGCATTAGGCAGACCGGAGGGCTCTGGATAGCTCTGCCCACTCAGAGCTGGTCTTGGTCCTCAGTGATAGAGTCCTTGCCTAGCATGTGAGACCCCTGGTTCCTTTGAAGCACCAGGAATTTGGTATGAGTTTTCCTGGCCTGCTGTTTTTGTGAGCCCGGAAATAAGAAAGCTTTTGTGTCAGTTCTTTGAGGAGGTAGTGTGGTCTTCCTTGGCGTGACGCAGCTCAGGGATGGAGTGGCGACGTTCCCCAACTCCATGGTCCTCCAGTTTCTCCTTCTGTGATCTGAGAAGTACTTGGAGAGGGGAGCTCACCTGAGCTTTCAAGAACAAGTCAGTCTCTAGTGAGATATTTACACCAGCTCATGCCCAAGGGTGCAGTATGAGTCATTTAATCTAATTGGTTTAATAAGTAAACGATCTGTGCACAAAGAGGAGGGGGTTGGGCATCAGAGGGAGGGGCTCTGCTATCTACAGATCCTAAGGAGTCAGCTTTGAAGAGAAACCTGTTGCCCACTCTCCAGGGATCTGTGGTAATTAAGCTGGGGGTGGGGATGCTTTGGGAAGGAGGAAGAATGGAGACCTCCATGTCCTGGTGGCGGGAGAGGGTAGGTCGGGTTCTCAGTGCCCATCCTGAAAAAGAAAAAGGAATCATTGGTTGAAGTACACAGTTCAGTAGGGGTCTGGGGGTGTGGCTCAGTGCTCAGTGGTAGAGCTCTACCTATCACGTGCAAGGGGAAGTGTAACCTCCAGTACCATACACGCCCCCCCCCCCGCGGGCCCCCCTCCCGCCCCCACCAAGGACAGTGCAGTGCAATCACTATTTAATTTTAATTTTAACTTTTTTTTTTTTTGCTCTGAAAAGGAACCAAGTACACAGTGGCAATCACTCCATCTTCTCTCCATCCTCCAGTACAGGCAACCACAAGTCTTCTCTTGTTTTTTTAACCTCCGGGAATTTGCCGATTCTGAACATTTCATATGAACGGCCCATGTAATAGGTACCCCATTGTGTCTGGGTTTTTCCTTTCACTTAACAAACAGTAGTATTTTCAGGTTTAATGATGTAGCTCGAGTCTTTTAGTATCCACAGGAGATTGGCTCCAGGGCCTGCGGGTAACCTGAGGATGCCCAAATCCAGGGATGCTCCAGTTCCTTATGTTCATACAACCTAGTACATCCTCTTGTATACTAGAAGTCATTCTAGATGGCTTGTGGTATCTGGTATAGCATAAATGTGATGTAAATAATTGTTAAACTGTATTATATATATATATAGATATGATAGATAGATAGATATTCCTTGCATGCGTATATATTTTGCTTCTTTTTCTTTTCTTTCTTTTTTTTGGGGGTGGTGGTAGTGGTGGGGTAAGACATGGTGGCATTTAGCCTAGGCTAGCCTCAAACTCACAATGTAGCCCAAGAATGGCCTTAAACTTCTGATTCTCCTACCTCTATTTCTGAGTGCTGAGATTAAGGCTTACCCCACCTTGCCCTGTTTATGGGTGCTGAGACTTGAACCCAGGACTAAGGATGTGCTAAAAGCGTTCTACAAGCTGAGCCGAATCCCTAGCCCTTTTTGTTTTTTTTTCTCTCTCTCTGTTTGGTTTTTTTTGAGACAGGGTTTCTCTGTGTAGCGCTGGCTGTCCTGGAACTCAATCTATAGACTAGGCTGACCTCGAACTCACAGAGATCCGCCTGCCTCTGCCTTCGCCTTCTTAGTGCTGGGATTAAAGTCATGAGCTACTACTGCCAGCTGTTTTGTCTTTTGAGATAAGCTTCTTTTTCCTTTTTTTTTTTTTTTTTTTTTTTTTTTTTGAGATAGGGTCTCATTATGTTTCGTTGCCTGTCCTGGAACTCACTATGCAGATCAGGCTGGTCACAAACTCAGAGAGATCCTCCTGCCTCTGTCTCCCAGTGCTGGGATTGGAAGTGTGCACCACCACCCTGGTTCTGTTTTTGTTTTTTGAGACAGGGCTTCCCTAAACAGCTTCAGCAGCTGTCCTGGGACTCACTCACTGTGTAGCCTGGGCTGACCTTGAACCCACTGTCTGATTCTGTCTCCTGTCTCCAGGTGTCTTCATTAATTGCTGATAGACAGTGGGTTGTTTACGGTTTGGGGCTGTCAGGACTGGCACTGCTCTGGTGTTTTTACTTCTTTTTTTGTTGTTTTTGTTTTGTTTTATATTGCTGGCCTAGAACTCATGGACGATCTTCCTACCTCTGCCTTCAGAGTTTTGGCTGTTTTTCCTTTGTTTGAAGGTCCTAATTTCTCCATATCTTCACCGACTGTCTCAGATACACACACACAGACACACACACACACACACACACACACACACACCTATACTAGTGAGTGTGAAGTGACCCTTGCCAGGTAAAGTAGATGGACATTGTTAATCTCATTTTTCATAATCCCTTGTTTCATGTGGGAAAGAAACGCGCGTGGAGGGGAGCTGTATGGCACCACAGCAAAAGTGTGCAGCTGCTGAAAAGTACTTGTGCTGGTTGAGGAGAACTGAGCAACTTGCAGGAACACTGGGCCAGCTAGTTTTTACGTCAGCGTGACACTGGTTAGTCATTGGGAGGAGGGAGCTTCTCTTGAGAAAATGCCTCCTAAGATCTGTCTATAGGCAAGCAAGCCTGTGGGGCATGTTCTTAATGACTGATTGATGGGAAGGACCCAGCCCATTCTGGGTTAGGACCACCCTTGGGTCATGGGTTCTGGGTTATGTAAGAAAGCAGGCTGAAGAAGCTATGGGCTGCTATAGTAGCACTCCTCCATGGCCTCTGCATCAGCTCCTGCCTCCAGGTTCCTGCCCTGTTTGAGTTCCTGTCCTGACTTCTTTCCATGATGAGGGGTGATATGGAAGTGTAAGCCAAATAAACCCTTTCCTCCCCAACTTGCTTTTGGTCATGGTGTTTCATCATAGCAATAACACAACACACAACAACACACACACTAAGACACACACACACTAAGACACACACACAACAAAACACACAACAAAAACAACACATAACAACACAACACTAACACACAACACATATACTAAGAACAAACATAAGACACACACAAACACACACAACACTAAGACACAACAAAATAAAACAACAACACACGTTATAAAGCCACCTGTGTTTTGAGTGAGTTTTAAATTTTTTATTCCATTTATTTATTCCCTGTGTATGTGTCTGTGTGGTTGCGAGTCATGGCATACATATGAAGGCAGATGACAACTTGGGGGAGTCAGTTCTCTTCTTCCACTATGGGGATTGAACTCAGGTCATCAGGCTTGGTGGCAAGTGCCTTTATTGTCTAAGCTATCCTCTCTCCTAAAACACACCTAAATGATATAAATGATGATGAATTGCTAATGTCTGTGCTTCAGTTCTAACACATGTATACCCTGTGTTACCCAACAGTTTCACTTTTGAACTCAGTCTAGAAATCAGAGCAGCTATATATGAACCATTGATTGAAGACAGTTAAATGGCCACTGGCTGAGAAGTACTTTGCTCACATATACCATAAAACTATTTTCCAGTGTTGGGGGTTGAACCCGGGATGCGCACACACTCAACAAGTGTTCTACCACCTAAGCTCAGTCATAGATTCTTCCAGAAAACTTTGCTACTCAAGAACTGAGAACCAGTAGCCCCAACATTCTTGGGAGCTTGCTGGATGCCAGTTCTTAGGTCTCTCACACACCATCAACTGCTCCTCACACCTTACCTCCAATGCTGGACATGGAACTCAAGGCCTGATGCATGCTGGGTAAGTACCCCACCACTGGGCATGTCCTTGGCCCCAAAGATGATGGACTTGGGATGCTGCCATTTACCAAGATGCATATCTTTGGGGGACCCAGGTTTAGAAGCAAATATGAAGTTTGGTTTTTCTGAGTTCCTGCAAAGATGTTCACATAGGGACTGGGTAAATTTAAAAATACATATAAAGAAAAGTCAGAGCAAGCGTAGGGAAGTGGATGATAGTGAATGGTATTCCACAGGACTGATGAGTAAGGTGGAGTGTCACCAGGAAGAACGGTCCCAGCGCGAGCCAGCCGCAAAGTGGTTTGAGGCAGGAGACTGAGCTTTTAGCAAAAAGACAGAAGGCGGCTATGTGAGAGCTAAAAGGAAGACTATCAAGGATCCTGGATTCTGCCTGGCAGGTTTCTGTGCTCTGGGATCCAGGGAAGGATTCAAGGATGTTTCTGTGCTCGTTTTAGTTCAGAAAACTACATTATGGTTCTAGCCTGGGACCCAGCGTAGGTGGGGGCAGGCCTTTGAGACGCAGAAACTCACCCACCCCAGACTACCTGTTTGGGTCCTCTTCACAAAGAGCCTTTGTGTTTCATTGTGTACCCTGTTGTTCTCTCACCACCCGACCTGGGTGCTGTGGAAAAAACACACTTGGAGGCAGGATTGACTGTGGAAAATGCAGCCAGCCCTGTGTCAGTGGCCACACAGGGACTTCACATGTGACTTCCTGCTTCCTGACCGGTTTCCTTAGCTTCTGTTCTCCATTAACGAGGAGGCGTCATAAGACCAGCTTCTCAGGGCTGGGTTGAGGATCAAGTGAGCAGCTGGACTTTGACACCACACAGAACTCAGCCTTTTGTGAGATCTGGAGCAAAGCCTGTGAAATCTTATCAGTAGGCTGGGGAAAGGAGTACCTCCCTGGTTCTGCGTTGGGAATGAATGAATGAATGCACAGTACTTGGCACAGCGTGGGAAATCAGTAAGCCATAGCCTTGAGTGCTGAATGGAGCTGCCCAGCCTCATCTACTTTGAGCACATATTGGCCGAATTCGTTCAAGCCTCTGAATGTTGCAGTTGGAAGATGAGGCAGTAGAGATCTTGAAATGATAGCAGACTTGGCAAAAGGCATATAGCAAAAAAGTAGTAGGCAGGGACTCAGGCCAGAACTTTCTGACTCTTAACTTCATTTGTTAGACTGTACTTGACCACCAGACAAAGCAACTGTGCCCCACACCGTGCTTGGTAAATCTAGCCTGTTGACTGAGTGTGCCTTTCTTTTTAAGCACCTTTTAAAAGCTTTATCTCCACCTTGAGCTAGTCTATGCAACCGTCAGAACTCTAATATACTGGTAAGAAGCCAACTTAAAATAGGTAACAGACGGCAGTCTTTGTGAGGAAGCTGTATCTGTTTCTGTATGGTGGTGAACGCTGGGGAGTCTAGCTTAGTGCTCCTAGCAGCCCAAGGGGATAAATTTGCATCTTGCCCAATAAATTGCCTACAACAGACTCTTTGAAACATGGAAAACATATTCCCCTAAGACCCAGGAAGGCTCAACAGTTAATAGCGTCCCAAGAGTTTTATGTATTACTAGGATACAGTGATCAGAGATCATTAAACATCAAAGTTTGTGTTCAAGAAGGGAAAAAAATAAAATAAAAGGTCCAAGCCCTCTGCCTTAGTTGTCTTTACAGGCACTCCAAGTAGGAGCAGGCTCCAGAGCCCATTTAAAGTTATATCATGTAAAATGAGAGTGGGTGAGATCCAAAAGGAGCGTGCCCAGCTCAGAAGACCCCTGTTGCCTTTCATCTTTCACATCGTTGGTTCTCCACAGCACACTTAACTTCCTCCTCCCTTTTCAGGGTAGGGACCGGGGCAGTCTGACCTATTTCTAAGCAGATTTTATCAGCTCATCTTCTTCGGTGCCCTTGATTTTCTCTTTGGTTCCACTAGACCTGGCATCAGAGGTTCCTTAAACCAGTTAGACACTGGCATCCAGATGAATGCCTGCTGTTTCTCAGGGTGAACAGAGTTGGGATAGGTAACCCTGAGATGGTCACCCTGAAGGTGCCCTCTGATGTACCTGGCCTGCCGCTTCCCTGCTCCTTACTAAAGTCCTGTAGTGGGCTGAGGATTTCCACATTTATCTGACCCCAGGATAGTCCTACACTCCCAGCTCTTCATCCAAGTGTTGCACCTGGGGCCAGCCCTGGCTCAAGAAAAGGGGTGGGTGATGGAGAAATCAATGAGTTGTGGGGACCGAACATGGAGTAGAGAGTCTCCGAATGAACCATCTGTGCATGTTTAGTCAACATCTCTATTGACTCAGCTCTAAGTGGATCAGAGTGGTTTATAGGTGAGTCCTAACACTTATCTGAGGAACTTAGGAACTGTGTGAGGCTAAGGACAACAGAGAGCTTTGAAAATACATTTTTTTTTTTTTTTTTTTTTTTTTTGAGACAAGGCCTAACTTTAACCCAAGCTGGCCTAGAACTCACTAAGCCTGGGTGGTCTCAAACCTGCAGGATAACCCTACTTTAGCATCCCACTATGTGCTGGGATTACTGAAAGTGATAATCAACTATTGAACAATGTGACTCTTTTGCCTAGGTTGATGTAGTAAGAACACATATCATTATTATTTAGATAAGAACACATAACAGAGCCGGGCAACGGTGGCACACACCTTTAATCCCAGCACTCAGGAGGCAGAGCCAGGTGGATCTCGGTGAGGTCGAGGCCAGCCTGGTCTACAGAGTGAGATCCAGGACAGGCACCAAAACTACACAGAGAAACCCTGTCTCGAAACCCTACCCCCAAAAGAACACATATCATTATTATTTAGTCATTTTACAAAATAGGTATCATATCATTTTCATTTATATTTATCATTGTACTTGTTTATACTCACACTCCAGATTACCCCCCCTTGTCTTCCATCCCTTGGTCTTTAGACTCCTCCCCTCCTATGTAGACCCCCGTCTGCTACCATGTCATATGACAAGAATACATATATATGTGATGTGTGTATTCAACATAGGAGAAAACAAACGCAGCATTTATCTTTCTAACTTAACCTTGTTTAAAATAATCCCCCGATCCATCCATTTTCCTGCAAATGACATAATTATATTCTTCTTTATGGTTGAATAAAACTCAATTGTATAACTATATATTTGCCTGTCACATTTTCTTTTTCTTTTCTTTCCTTTCTTTTTATTTTTTAGAGACAGGGTTTCTCTGTGTGACAGTCCTGACTGTCCTGGAACTTGTTTTGTAGCCCAGGCTGGCCTCAAATTCAGAGATCCACCTGCCTCTGCCTCCCAAGTACTAGGATTAAAAGTGTGCGCCACCATACCCAGCTTGTCAGCATTTTCTTTACCTGTTCATCCATTAACAGGCATCTCGGCTAATTCCATATCTTAACTATTGTGACTAATTATCCAGTGAACATGGATGTTCAAATACCTCTGTTGTGAGCTGACCTGGATTCCTTCTGGTATATACCAAGGAGTAATATAGCTAGATAATATGATGTTTATTTATTTATTTATTTATTTATTCATTTATTTATTTAGAGACAGAATCTCACTAAGTAGCCAAGGCTGGCCTCAAACGTACTGAAATTGTTTCAGCCTGCCAAGTGCTTAGACCTGTCTTGGCAGTTCTAGTGTTGGTTTGTGGGCATCTCTGTAGGGTTTTGTAGTGTATATCTTTTTTTTTTTTTTTTTTTTTTTTGTAGTGTATATCTTGATTAGGGTTCAGAAAATACGATGTCTAACATATCAAATAGCCAGTTGAAATTCTCACTTTTCTTTAGAGCTATAGAGCTGGGTCGTGTGTGTGTGTGTGTGTGTGTGTGTGTGTGTGTGTGTGTGTGTGTGAAATTATTATTATTATTATTTGTTTTTTTGAGATAGGGTTTCTCTGTGTAGCCCTGGCTGTTCTGGAACTCATTCTGTAGACCAGACTGGCCTCGAACTCAGAGATCACCTATCTCTACTTACTGTGTACTGGGATTAAAGGTATGTATCACTATGCCTAGCTAGAGCTAATTTTTTGACTGTAGAGAATATAAAACTATCATTCAGTAGTTTAATCAGCCATCTTGAGGCAAGGTCTCATTGACTTTGTGAAGGTCAGAGCAGACCAGTAGAAGTCATCTTATGGAGTTGTAATCAGTGGCATCTGAGCCAAAGTAAATATTTATACTACAGCCCAAGGGACTGATTCTTTCTTCAAGATTTAGAAAATTACATTGCTTTATTTACTTTATGTGTGTTTTGAGTGTGTGCATGCATGTGTATGTGTGCATGCACATGTGTGTATGTGTGTGTGCATGCATGCGTGTGTGCATATGCCATAGTGCAAATGTGGAAGTCAGAGGACAAGTTGTGGGGGCCGCTTTTCTCCTTCTACCATATGACTCCAGCTCAGGTCATCAGCTGCCCCTAAGGGACAGATTCTTACGGTGAAGGTAGAGAACAGCGATATCGACTGGACTGTCAATATCAACTGGCCTGGCCTTCCGAGTCCAAGTCCCTTTCTCACGTATACTTGCAATTGTTTATCTTACTGATTTAAAGGTTCTGGGGAGGCCTTTGAGTAACTCAGCAGGTAAAGGTGCTCGTGGCTGAGCCTAATGACTTGAGTTTCACCCCCAGGACCCATAGGAGAGAACAGACTGCAGAAAACTGTGTCTACTGTTGTCCATCCCTGCCCCCCCCCCAACTATAAAATAAAATAAGTGTGATTATTGAGGCCCTGGATTTGATTTGTAGCCTCACACATACACACAGAATAAATAAATACATCTATGCATACGTGCCACCTTTTTAAACTTATGGGGCTGGAATTTAGGGCTTTACGCATATGAGGCAAGTGCCTTGTCACTGGGCTACACAGCGGCCCTTATTCTTTATTTTAAAAATTGCTTCGAAACCTAAAGAAAGGATCTTTTCCCTCCCCTCTTCTATTGTGAAATGTTAGGAGATTAACATGTCAAGGAAGTACTTAGTGTGTTTCTGGGTATTTCTGTGCATGTAAGGATGGTAGAGGAAATCATGTAGGGAGGCTAATAAGTGGGGTGTCAGTCAGGTCTGACATCACTTCTCAAGCACTCACCGTTCAGACTGAGGCCACAGGTAATGCCCAGCCTTGCCGAGCTCAGAGCCTTCTTCATGCGGTATCAGTCAGATTTAGGACTGATCCTGCCCTTCACTCACAGGCTCAGATTCTTGGGGAAACGTGTTCTCCAAGTTGCCTCTGTTGACCGTGACCTTATTTCCACAAGAAGCCTTGTGTTCTTAGAGTCCAGGCTAGACATACCCAGCAATATTGGGCATTTGCCATCAGACTCATAGACTAGATGCCTCGCTTGTTAGTAGACTAGGAATGTGCTCTGAACCAGACAGAGACCTGGGTTTTAGTCGTGGGTCTTCTCCGAACTGGCTTTGTGATCTCAGACAACATCACCTTAGCCTTTAGCTTCCTAATGGAGACCATGTTTGAGCTTGTAGCAATGATTTCTGTTTCCCTAGACTGCAACAGGCTATTTTGTTTGAGACAAGGTCTCTCTATGTAGCCCTGGCTGTCCTGGAATATGTACACCAGGCTAGCCTCAGACTCACAGAACTCTGCCGGCCCCTGTCTACTGAGTGCTGAGATCAAGAGTGTGCGCCACTGTGCTCAGCTTGAGCTATTTTCCTGTTGTTGTTGCTATTTGTTTGTTTGTTTAAGATGGTCTCACTACACAGTCCAGGCTGGCTTTGAACTTGAGATTCTCCTGAGTTACTCAGTCTCTAATATGCTGGGATTGCAGGCCAAAGCTGAAAACACCACTTCCTTTCTTTTTTTCTTTTTCTTTTCTTTTTTTTTTTTTTTTTTTTTTTTTTTTTTTTTTTTTTTTTTTTTTTTTTTTTTTTTGGCTTTTCTAGACAAGGTTTCTCTGTGTAACAGCCCTGACTGTCCTGGAACTCACTCTGTAGACCAGGCTGGCCTTGAACTCACAGAGCTCTGCCTGCCTTTTCCTCCCAGTGCTGGGATTAAAGGTGTGCGCCACCACCAGCCAGCAAAAGCATCACTTTCAAAGTCTGACTAATGACTGTTTTTTTCCTTATCTTTTCAAGAAATCCATTTAGAACACCATCTCTGTATAACTGTTGTGGGATAATCTTTTTGCACAGTGTGAAGTTGTATCTCTGCCAAGGCACCTTCTGATTGGTTTAGTAAAGAACTAGGCAGGAGAGGATGGGTGGGACTTCCAGGCACAGACAGGAACTCTGGGAAGAAGAGAGGCGGGATTCTCCAGTGAGTGAGACACAGAGAAAGTTGCACATACAGTACTGAGGAGAGCTAACGAGTCACATGGCAGAGCGTGGATTAACAAGTTATAAGAGCTAGTTGGGAACAAGCCTACGCTAAGGCCAAGCTTTCATCCTTAATAAGAAGTCTCTGTGTCATTTGGGAGCTGGCGGGACAGAGAAAGATTGAGTACATATAATAGTCTAAATAGCCAATTCCCTCAGTTTCCAGATAGTCTGTAAAGTGTTACAGTGTCTGTGTCTTTGATACATTTGTGTACCCTTGCTTTAAAAATAGATGACTCTCAGGAAAACCTCTTATCCTTTAAAGAATCAAGTCGGTTATGTACAGCTAAACTGTTTTCAACATCAGAGGTGTTGAGAGATTGAGGTATTCAAGATTTCAGCTCTTGGCCTCTCTGGGGCCTGGTGGTGTGATTCCCTATTTTATTTGCTTTGTGGTCTTTCCCCAAATTACCTTAAAAACAAAACAAACACAAAACAAAAGCACTGGGCGGTGGTGGCTCACACCTTTAATCCCAGCACTTGGGAGGCAGAGGCAGGTGGATCTCTGTGTTTTCGAGGCCAGCCTGGGCTACAGAGTGAGTTCCAGAAAAGGTGCCAAAGCTACACAGAGAAACCCTGTCTCAAAAAACTAACTAACTAACAACTAACTAACTAACTAACTAACTAACTAACTAAATAAATAAATAAATAAATAAATAAATAAAAAGCAAAAGCATGGTCTTGTAGCCTGGCTGGCCAGAAATTCACTATAAAGACTAGGTGGCCTCAGACTTCCAGTGATACCCCTGCTTCTGACTCCCGAGTTCTCTATAACCAGCTCCCAAAATTACCTGTGGCTTAAGTTAAGCCTAGAGGGAAGGCAGGTAGGCCTATGGTTCTAACCAGATCAAACCATAGTGGAGAACTAATCTTCCAGTCTTTGTGTTTAGTTGCTGATTCACTGACTGGTACACGGTCATACTACACACTAGCAGTGTGCATCTGTACACACATGACTTACAACAGGAGTTCAAAGTATCTAGAACCAAGCGTGTGGCACATATCTGTATTCCCAGCACGTGGGAGGCTGGGGCAAGAAGATTACAAGTTTGAGACCAGACTGACCCCATCACACACACACACACACACACACACACACACACACACACACACACACACACACGTCTATACCATTGTGCTAATTCCACTGTCACTCTCTGTAGCTATAATCAAACAACTGGACTAAAAAGGTTCTAATTGGTTACTCTGAAATACCTGCTTCTTGGAGGATAGGTGACTAACAGTCTCCACATGTGCTTTCTGAGCTGCAGATTGATAAGGGACCGGAAAGTTTAAGCACTCCTGGAAGCTGGGCTGTGTTGAAATTGGTGTTTCTACACTGTCTAGTGTACTAGAACTTGAGTGCCCTGGGGAACGCCCTTCCTTAGGCACTCATATCTTCTGCTCTTTCCTTGTTACGGACTGGGAGTGGTTCAGCCTGAGCATACCAACATATCACTCCTCTTCTTATCCAGGGCCCCACAGGTTTCTACATCCTCATCTGCATCCTCAGTGAAACCCAGGCGTTACTACCATTTCTCTGAGATAGCAGCCTGGTCCTCTTGGTCTTCAGGACCTGCTAGATTTTTATTTGTTTGTTTGTTTGTTTGTTTTAATTTAATTTAGTTAATTAATGTATTTGTTTGTTTGTAGTTTAGTAGTTTGCCTTCCTGGAAGATTTAAAAGCAGGGTCTCAAAGAGACACCTGAACATTTATGTTTTGCAGCCTTTAAAAATATATATATATTTTATATATTATATATAATATTATTACATTATATTATATATATATATATATATATATTATATATATATATATAAAATACCCTAGTAGTAGAAACAACCCAGCTTTCCATGATGGATGGATACATAAACAAAATGTGATATATACCTGTCTCTGTCATTTCTAGAATTATGGAAGTTGCTTGCAATGACTTCCTGTTTACTCAGATAATATTATATCCTTCTGTGGTCTTTGATGGAGTTGAAGACTAGATAGTTATAATTAGTTTTCCTTGGTTATGATAAAAGGTAAATGAGATATGAAACTTTTTTGGGGTGTGGGGGGCATTTTGAGACAGGGTTTCTCTGTATAGTTTTGGTGCCTGTCCTGGAGCTCGCTCTGTAGACCAGGCTGGCCTCAAACACATAGATATTCACCTGGCTCTGCTTCCTGAGTGCTGGGATTAAAGCCATGTGCCACTGCTGCCTGGCATTAGATATGAAATTTTACACTCACAAATATAGAATATTTTCTTTAATTTTGCCAAATACAAATAGACTAGATATTATAGTTGTAATTCTAGTTTGATAGCTGTCTTGTTATATGTAATTTTACTGTTAAAATGAAAACCTTCCTTTTTGAATAGACAGAAAAGGGGAAGTGCTGTGGGATGGTCTTTCTGTATGCTTTGAATACATGTTGCTACCATTGGTTAATAAAGAAGCTGCCTTGGCCTGTGGCAAGACAGGTTATAGCCAGGCGGGAAATCCAAGCAGAGAAACAGGGAAAAGTCAGGGCAGATGCCATCCAGCTGCCCAAGGAACAAGATGCCAGCAGACCAGTAACACCAAGGCCATTTGGCAAAATATAGATTAATAGAAATGGATTAATTTAAGATGTCATAGCTAGCTAGTAATAAGCCTGAGCCATAGACCAGACAGTTTGTAATTAATATTAAGCCTCTGAGTGCTTATTTTAAAAGCAGCTATGGGACTGTGGGACTGGAGTGAGACAGAGAAAAGTGTCTGATTGCATCTACCTATATACAGTGGCATATTGTTCAGCCTTAAAGGAAAGGAAAGGTATTTTGACACATGCTACAACTTGGTTGAACTATGAAATAATGTTATAATTATGAAATAAGCCGAACATATAATTATGAGCCAAACATATAATTACGAAATCAGCCAAACATAATAACAAATATTGTAAGATTGCATGTATATGAGATACTTAGTGTGGTGAATTTATAGATAGTAGAGTTCACAGAGAAAGTAGCATAGTGGTTCCCAGGGGCTGGGAGGAAAAGCAATAGAAATCACTTCCTGTATACAGAGTTTCAGGTTGGAGTGATGAAAACTTTGTAGGAAGGATGGTTGTATAATAGTGTAAATGTACTTAACTGAATGTGCCAGTGAACTGTGCACCTAAAAATGGTTGAAGTGCTCTGACATGTAGCTCATGGAAGAGCACTTGCAAACTTGCACTTTGGGTTGTGAGCATAATTTTTAATGGCTGAACCATTTTCGGTGGGGGGTGGTGAGCCTAACATTTAACAGCTGAGCTCTCGCTCCAGACCCACTTGCAAATTTAAAAGTGGTCAAGTTTTATGTTATGTGTTCTGCTAGACTTTGCGTTACTATACCAAAATGCCTGGCAGAAACAACTCAATGGGGGAGGGGCTGTTCTTCACTCACGTTTCAGAGGGTTCGTTGCATCATGACGAGGAGTCCATGTGGCGATGCTTGGATTATGAAGAGAAATACAGAGAATCACGGATAGTGGTCTCGAGAGCGTGTCTCTGTCTGACAGGCATATCTCTTGCAGGCTCCACCTCCCACAGTTCTGCTACTTCAGGAGCCTTTCCAGAGTCTAAGTCTGATATCAGTTGATTAAAACATTCATTAGGTAGAGTCTTCATGTCAGTCATTTGGGAGCACCCTACAGACTCCCTAGAGGAATACTTCACCAATCTCCCTGGTGCCTCTTAATCTTACCAAGTTGATAATCAAGATTAGTTCATCTTATATGTATTTCCAATACATAAACACACCTCAAAGTTACATTTAGAAAAGAGACAGAAGACTAGGCATGGTGGTTAATGCCTTTGGAGGCAGAGGCGGGTGGACCTCTGTGAGCTGGAGGCCAGCCTGGTCTACATGGTGAGCCTCAGGTCAGTCAGGGCTAAATAGTGAGGTGACAGAGATGGGGTGGGTGGAATGGGTGAAGAGAGGAAGAGAGAAAGGGAAAGGGAAATAGTGTGTGCACTAAAGCAGCAGCCAGGCTTCCTTAGAGACAGACCCTGGGGTTGTGACGTTGGCATCTGAGCCACCGTGAGCGTCCACAGACTGCTAAGACAGCCGTCAGCTGGTGGCAGTTTCTCAGAATGTCAGGGCCAGTGTCGGTCAGTTCATCCAGTCTCTAGTCCAGAATTATGAGGAGATGCAGCCTGAGTAACTATTCCAGCTCCCCACACCAACACCGTTTGGCATTCATTTATCCGCACGTATCAAGTGCTCACTTGATGTCGTGGGAATATAATAGTGGGAGAGACATGATCTTCAGGCCTTCCTGAAGGTCGGGCTCAGGTGCTGTTTAAACACTAGGATGGCATACTGTGCCTCTGGCAAGAATCAAAGACCGACTTCTGACATCCTTAACACTGACTCCCCTTGTGTATTAGACAAGTCAGTGAACTTGCCTTTGGGTCTCTGTGCCCTTGTCAACAAAATGGAAAAGGTTTGTGGCACTGGGCTGAACGTAAGAGTGAGACCGAGAATATGAGATATTGGCTCTGGGATGAGGGCCTGACCCTTATGGCCCGTCCATTGCCCTCAGTGCGTACAAGCCCTCAAAGTTTCATTTAGATGGCATTTTTGGGAAGGCAGAAGGTAAAGCTTACCCTCATAATACCCTCCCTGTAGCCTTGGCTGGCTGGAACTCTGTGTAGACCAGGCTGGTCTTGAACTCACAGAGATCCTTGCTGAGTGCTGGGATTAAAGGCGTGTGCCACACCTGACCCTGATATTCCCGCCGCCGCTGTCCTGTATGCCGTCCTGTCCCATTCCTTCTCTCTCCCAGAAACAGGTTACAGTAGCCTCAGCTGGGTTTTGGCAAGTCACTTGACTCAGACCGTGCAGGTCTAGCAGCTGGCAGGCACCCACATCAGATAATACGCCTTATTTGTTTTCCAGCCAGATGCAGAAAAGAGGCCCCAGCTGCTAAGAAGGGAGCGTATTCAGTGGCTCAATGGTGGATCGCTTTCCTGCCTTGCTCTAAGTTGGATCCCCACACTGCAAATGTGTGGGGTGGGGGTAGTCTGATATCACTGATATCAAGTGAAATGGGCTGGGAGACTTAAGTCTCTAGACTGCTGGTCCAAACCAAGGCCCGTGTGGCCCAAGAAGATGTGCTCGGCTTCAAGGATGCTCCCTCTCTTTGCTTCCCTTGGATTCTGTGGCCCTTTTGTACAGCAGAAGGTCCTATGTAAGATGCTTGTTAGGAGACCTTTTTGAAAAGCCAGCAGTTTTTCAGTGCCATTGTCTGGAGGCTGTGAGGACCTCAGTCTCCCCGTCTGTACATCAGGAACTGTGTTCATGTGATTGCTGTGGGAGTGAGCTGAGACAATGCATGTCAAGCGAGTAGCCGAGACGAGCCTGGGCAGATGTCTATCTGTGGCTCTGGTGGTTTTCTCGGTGGGAAGCCCGTGCCAACCTGTGGGTGGGTGGAGTGGGGTTGTGCGTGGAGGAGAGGTTTCTAAACAGAACCCCTCCCAGGTCTGTGTTGTCATCGTCTGTAGTCATCCCGAAAGCCCAGGCTCTTCGTTGTTAGCAGTTAATTGTGAAGTAGCTCCTGCTTGTCCCCTCTTGTCTTTTAAAGAAAATTACTTAAGAGCCGCAGTCTTGCCTCCTGTGTGTGGCTGTGATGCGGGTGTGCCGCTGTGCCCAGTTTCCCTTCCATCTCCTGAGTGGCTAGCTGATGTGCGTGCTGGCTTTTCACAGACACAGTCCTCACTATTTCCCTCCCCGGGTCTCCCCCACCACCTTCAGATGGTGATGGTTTGGTTTGTTTGTTTTTATCCTGGCTCCCACTTCTTCCTATCAGTGATGCTCTGTCTCTGCAGGTCCTCCAACAGTGGCAACCATTTTTCTCTCTCTCTTACTCAGGAGAGAGAATCCCTGTTTCCTTTGACCTGGAAGAGCCTAGGGCTTTAAGGTTGTATTTGCTTTTTAGTTTTAGGATTTACTTTACGAGCATGCATGTTTTGCCTGCATGTATGTCTGTGCAACATGTGAGTGCAGTGCCCACAGAGGCTCAAAGAGGGCATCAGATCCCTTGGAGCTGGAGTTACAGATGGTTGTGAGGTACCATGCTGGGTGCTGGGAACTGAATCCAGGTCCTCTGCGGGAACATCTAGTACTCCGAACAGCTGAGCCATCTCTCCAGTCCTATTTTTTTTAATTGTATGGATCTCTTTGTATGGATGTGTACGTGAATACAGGTGCTTATGGAGACTAGACCATCGGATCTCCTAAAGCTGGAATTAAAGATAGGTGTGAGCCAAAAGAGCAGGAAGTGCTCCAACTGATGAGCCATCTCTCCAGCCCCCAAGCCCAGGCTGTTGACTAACTTCTAAAGTTCTGTTTTATGCCCTCCAGAGCCTCTGTGGGCAACATTAAACCTTCATCTGAGGTCTGGTGATATTCTTGCTGAAATCCATCCCTCCATTGCTGTTACAGAATCAGGATTTTCCTATATTGCTGCTTCTCCTAGACTCGTTAGGACTGTGAAGACAAGTTTTTAATTACAGAGAATTTGCTCATAGTCTTGTCTGAGTCTTTGAAAATGGAAAATCCTTGAGCAACATTATGTCATCAACATCTAGCAAACCCAGCTGCTGTGTCTGTCTGCTTGTATCCAGCAGAACTGGCTTGCACGTGCCCTGCATGTGGGCACAAGTGTGAGGACCAGACCATCTCCAGTTCTTAGATAAGTGGGTCCTTTCATTAACCATGAATGCCTGCCCTATCAGCTCCCCAGCACGGAAAGAGCTGATGTCTGTCCTTTTCTCTCTGTCCCAGCTGTTAGTAGGGTATATACTCTCAGTACACACCAGTGCTCAGCAAATGCCTGGTGACTGGGTAGCTCACTGGTCCATTTGCTCATTTTCCCCCAGGCGTCTGATTGATCATTCTTAGCCACTTATTCTGCATGTTAGCCAAACGCCCTACTCCTGCAACCCTGAACCCCCTATTTGAAAGACCCCCGGGCAGGTGAATGGTAGTTCCACATTTTCCTTGAAGAATATCTTTTTCCCATTCCACAAGAAGACAGGCTGTAGGTGGAATTTTTCATCAGGACTGACAGTCAGCTCCCAAATAATCACACAGGCTTATTATTAATTATAAATGATTGGCTGATAGCTTAAGCTTGTTACTAACTAGCTCTTACAACTTAAATTAACCCGTTTCTATTAATTTACATGCTGTCACATGGCTCTTGGCTTGTGACCTCATTTTCTAAACATCCTGTTCCCTCTGCATCTGGCTGGCGACTCCACCCTTCTTCCCAGTATTCTCCTCGTCTGGCTCTCCTGCCTGAGCTCTCCCTACCTAGCTATTGGCCAGTTGGCTCTTATTAAACTAATGAGGGCAACACACCTTCACAGTGTACAAAAAGATGATTCTACAGCACCAGGCCTAGTGGGTCCAGAAAAGCCAGCCCCCCTCGAGGATCCTAAAAGAACCTAAGTGGCTTTTCTTGCCTAGGTGTCCTCGAGGATTAACGTGCAGGCTGTGGGCCAGTCTTCAAAATCCAGGACTCTGTCAGCTCTACGTTTTCCCAAAACTGTTCCATGTCATTAAGGGTCTTAAGTTCACATCCCCCTCGCATGGAACCGTGACTGTCATATCCCTGACTAGTAAATGGACCCTGAGATGTTATGGGTTGTTTAAATTTTTGTAATGATGATAGTGATAATGATGATATCCTCAAGGTGACCCAGGCTGGGCTCTGTCTTCTGGAGACTATGTTGATCACCACCCGTGCCTGAAGAATGGAAACTTACTGAGCTGGGCTATATAAAGCAAAGCCCATATTCTAGCAGCAGCAGCAGCAGCAGCAGCAGCAGCAGCAGCAGCAAATAGAAGGACATGGAGCTTTCCTTCTCTTTTCTCCTCATCTGCTCCCTTGGCTTTTTTTTTCTCTCTCTCTGGCTGACTGGGTGAACAGGAAGCCCCACAGCAGCCGTACGACAGGTGCATCCCTGGCACCGGCTCAGGTGCCCTCTTTTGTCCCCTTTTAGGCTACACCCACAAGGGCAGTAGTGCAGCTCCCATGTCACTGGCGGCAAGCCTCAGCCTGCCTGCAGTCACAACCATCCCAACAGCTCAGGTGCTAGCCTGGCAGGAAGCTGAGGATGCAGCTGACTGCTCTTCAGGCCCCTGGGGCTGGCTGTGAGCAGGCTTGGAGGCTTGTCAGGGAGGAAAGCTCAGGAGAGCCCCACCTGTGTTTATCTGTTCATGAGTGGGAGCAGGGAAACCTTAGGATTCCACCTCCACTGTCCTCAGCCCTCAGCCATTCCCTCCTCTCGATGAACTGGGCCTCCACCGGTGGTCCCCAGGGCCCTCGTGAACACTACATGATGTCTGTTGAGAAAGAGAAGATGCCAAAAGCAGGAAGAGGACCTCACACTCCGCCCAAATGCTCTTGTCTCGTATGATGGGATCGTGTATTTGGGGCTCCATTTCCGCCCTGGCATTTCTTTGGCGCTTGCAGAGAGATGCTGGTTAACTCGTGACCAAATTGGAAAGAGAAAGGAAATGGTCTGGCGTGTGTGTGTGTGTGTGTGCTCACGCATCAGTAGAAGGGCGTTTGGAGATGGTAGGAGAACAGGCAAGGGCTGGCAAATAAACGGGCACATGATACCAGGTGATAACTGTGGAAGTGAAAACTCGCGCACATTTAACAGGGAGCAATAGAATTAAGCACACAGACTTTTGTTCTGGGCTCAGATCTTGGCTCAGTCACTTACTGTCTTTGTGGCTTTTGGCAAGATCAAACAACAGCTACAACAATCCTGTAAGCCTCGGTTTTCTATAGGAGTAATCTGGGCCGTGGATGCAGCTCAGCTGCTAGAATGCTTGATGCGCATGCATGAAGCCTTGGGTTCAATTCTCAGTATCACGTAAGCTAGGTGTGGTGGTGTGTGACCTGTAGTGAGACCCTGTCTCAGGGGAAAACAGCCTAAAATAAAAATATATTGTATAACATGTATGTAATTCAAAAAGAAAGAATAACAATGTATGTGTATGTTTATTTTTTAAAAAATATGAAAATAAGGTTGGGAAGAAAGGTTTCTGTGGGAGAGAGGATGAGGAGAGACAGGGAAGGCACCAGAAGATAAAAGGAAAATGATCAACATCCATTAAATACATGAACCTGTCCAAACATAAAAGCTACATACAGACTCAGTGTCTACACACATGAACCTGTCAAGGAAAAACTGAAAATTAAAAAAAGTGTCAGACTCAGGGAAAGAGATTGTTGAGAGACAGTGTAGCAGTGTTTTGAAAGACATTTCTGGGTTTATAATCTGATTAAACCTCTGGTTCTGCCAGGCCTATACCTTCCTCTCTCTTACCCAGTGTTAATTATACTTTAGCCAATTCTTGCTAAAACCGCAGTTCACTTGCTTTTGGGTCTCTAGGTTCTGTAGTATCATAGATTATTTTCTTTAAATTGTATTTATTTACTTATTTATTGATATTTACTTCTTTTACAATATGTGTATGAGTGTTGTATGTCTGAGAACCACGTATGTGCCTGGTGCCCACAAAGGCCAGAAGAGGGTGTGGATCTCAGATCCCCTGGAGTTACAGATGGTTGTGAGTCACAATGTGGTGCTGGGAGTCCAACGTGTATCCTCTAAAACAGCAAGCATTATATAGTTCTGGCTGTCCTTGAACTCACTCTGTAGACCAGGCTGACCTCGAACTCACAGAAATCCACCTGCCTCTGCCTCCTGAGTGGTGGGATTAAAGGTATGCGCCATCCCTCTAGCCCCATCTCATAGATTATTAAGCACTACAAAAGGGATTGCTTATATAGTTTACTTATTAGAAATTACAACTAAAATTTTTAAAAAAGAAAAAGTGGAGTAATCTGTGCTTGTGTTAATATATAGCAGGCCTCTGTACAAATAGACATGTATATATGTATATATATAAGTGTGTGTATTAAGTCATACATGTTAATTGTTATGGTTATAGTAATAGTAATTTTTATTGCATCAAGTTCCCTGGGGCATTGGGGAGCAGGAAAGGAAAGACTATCACACTCTCTACCATCAGAGCCCTAAGCATGCCCTTAGGACTGTCTCCCAGGTGACAAGTCCTCTGCTTCATCTGCCTGTCTGTGACATGCTGCTTCCATTTTCTGATCTGGGCTGGACCCTTCTGGCCTCAAGCCTCCCCAGGCTCTCTCCTCAAGCTCTCCCAAGGGACAGAAGCCTTTCATCCTGCGGCTCAGGGCCAGTTCCTGGCTCTTGTGACTCCATGCCCGGAGTGTCCTGGCCTCTTGTCTCCTCGGCAGCCTCTTGTTTTCTCATGGGACAGGATTCTGTCTCTTCAGCGTCACTGCGTTTCATCATCCCTCCCCCTCTTTGCATTGTCAGTCTCTGGAGAGAGTTTCTGCACAGACCCCAGGGCTTCTTTTCCAAGTCTACATTCATCCTGGATCTTTAGACCTGTGGTGTCCTTCTAGGCTGCTTACATTCTTTTCAGAGTCCTGGGAGGGCCAGTCCTTCCCCTCTCAAAAGTCCTCCCCTGTAGTTTAGAGAAGGAGAAAACCTCTTCTACCAGAGACCAATCCAAAGGCTGGAAACAACGCTGTAAAGATGTCTATGCCTGCCCTGGTAACCCTGTGTGTTCATCCCTTTTCAGGCAGTACCCCAGTTCCTTTTCTCCTGGAAGCATTCTTGGGCTGCCTTCAGTTTTGCTGCTGATATATAGAGCTGTTAGGTTTTTTCCTTCCTTCCTTCCTTCCTTCCTTCCTTCCTTCCTTCCTTCCTTCTTCCTTCCTTCCTTCCTCCTCCTCCTCCCTTCCTTCCCTCCCTCCTCCTTCCTTCCTTCCTTTCTTTTTGGAGGAGGGAAGGTGTAGGTAACCTTGTTCCACTATTTAGCCTTTATTTGGTGGTAAACTGGCATCATCCACTGTGTTGGACTGCCTACATCCAGCTCTGTCTACCCTCAGGCAAACTCTGCTTCCATATGAGCGAGAAATAGAATGTGGAGTAGAGAGATGAGGTGACTCATTGTCTCAGGGCTGACACAGTGATCACAGGATTGGAACAGCTTCTGTAGGTCTCCACTGGGCTCCCGTTGTTCACGATGAAGTGATGTATGTGCGTGTGTGCTCATGTTATCTGTCTTTACACAGTGAAATAAAACTAGCATGGAGTGGGCAGGGTGCCGCACGCTTTTAATCCCCGCACCCGGGAAGCAGAGGCAGGTGAATGTCTATGAGTTGCAGGCCAGCCTTATCGATATAGCAAGCTCCAGGCCAGTCATGGCTACATAGTGAGACCCTGTCTCAAAAATAAAAACAAAACAACCCAAAACTATATCTCCTTGCATGGTGCTTTGCATACAATAAGTGCTCATTAATGTTGGCTGCTATTGGTATCATTCTTATAGTTACTTAGAAGCAAAAGCAATACACATTTCCACAAGCTTGTAAGAAGTCTGGTTGAGCACTGGTAGAGGTTTGAACACACTTTCTTTAAAGATTTTTATTTATATTATCTATACAGTGTTCTGTCTGCATGTATGTCTGCTTGCCAGAAGAGGACACCAGATCTCATTACAGATGGTTGTGAGCCACCATGTAATGTAGTTGCTGGGAATTGAACTCAGGACCTCTGGAAGAGCAGCCAGTGCTCTTAACCTCTGAGCCACCTCTCCAGCCCCCTTGAGCACATTTTTATGTGGTGGGCTAGAAGGGAGTGTGCTTTGGGCCAGCCAGTTAGTTCAGGGTCTTTATTAACAGGCTTTGGGAATTTATACTGACCCACAAATTTAGCATTAACTTTTTACTTCCTAAGTTGCTCTGGCCTGCAGGCATACACTCAGACCAAATACTGTAAACATAATACGGATATTAAATTTGTGCTGGGGATGAAACCCAGGGCCTTGTACACCACTGGTGAGGGCTCTACCCTGAGCTCTACCCTGGCAAGCACTTTGTACTAACTAAACTTGCCTCCAGCCCGTGACTGTTAAGTTAAAATACTTTGAAGTGTTTCCAGCCCCTGAGATGCAGTCGGAGCTCAAGCCTGCCATCCCACTGTAGAATCTGCAGTATCAGTGGCAGCCTCAGCAGTGAGGGCCTTCCCCGTTCTCCCGTTGACTGGCCCTGACGTCCACATGCTATACAGGCAAGAGTATCAGATGAAGGGAAATGAGTGGTAGTTCCTGCCCTGCAGCACCAAGTGATGCTGAAGATTGAGTGGTCAGAGGCACTGGCTGCCTCACGTGGGTTATCGTTTCACTGTGTGACCTGGGGCTGATAATCATCCCATTTTTGTTGTTTTGTTTTTGTTATTTCTGAGGGAAAGGGTGAGAGGAGGCAATTGGAGTTAACATATGTTAGAGTCTTTGAAAAATGATACCGAGGGATATATGTGTGCTATAGTGTCCCCGAGAGCCAGGATGATAATCTCCAGGCCTTTGAAGTCGATTGCTCCCAGGAGGCATGTTGGCAAAGCTCTGGCTGATGGTGAACTTGATAGCCCAGCTTTGTGAGGGCAAAGCATGAGGCCCTGGGTGGTGCTTTGTCTGACACCTGAGATCGGAGTGTCTGCCTCTGACACCTGCTGTAGGAGAAGCGGGCCCTGGCAGCTGGTGCTCTGGAAGGAGAGTTCAGCCGGAAGCAGGAGGAATCACTTGACAGGGGACGAGTGACAAGTGCCAGTCATTCAATCAGCACGTTCTTCAGCTCCAATGGCCCCCCGGGGGCTAAGCAAGGACTGGGTACCCACTGGCACGATTAATGCAGATGCAGAGATGGGAAAGATCCAAGCAAAGGGCCCAGTGCCTAACATAGAGTGTTTGCCTAGTGAACAGTGGCAGGGCCATGGGGAGGTGATAGAGGACCACAAAGTCCATGGAGCAGAGAGGATACATCTGTTGCTATGTTACCACCCCCACCAAGTCCTTGCCACCCTGTCTGCTTAAGCAGAGGGGAGTGTCAGAGCTACTGACTGTTTTTTTTTTTTTTAGATTTTATTTATTATGTACACAGAAGAGGGTGCCAGATCTCACTATAGATGGTTGTGAGCCACCATGTGGTTGCTGGGAATTGAACTCAGGACCTCTGGAAGAGCAGTCGGTGCTCTTAACCTCTGAGCCATCTTTCCAGCCCACTACTGACTCTTAAGAGTTCACATAATTCAAAAGAAGTTGGGATTCCTATCCCCCGACTCTCAAACCCAAACCCCTAATTCAGGAACTGTTAGGAGGAAGGGACTCGTATCAAGCAGTTTGTGGGGCGGACACATATAATCACTGCTCACAGCAGGCCTGGTGGATGGAGAAGGCCTGGCAGATGCTCATCCTGATGAAGAAAGCAAGGTTAAAGAGATACAGTGACTTACTCAGGCTGTTATAGCTGGAAGGGGCATGTATACTTGGACCTGTCACTCAAAGCCCGAAGACGACACTGTTGACCATCCAAATCTTATATCTCGGAACCGTGTAGACATACCTGTGACCTGCAGGTAAGGGCCTGGCTAGGTTTAATTTTACTGAGTTTCCTGTCTTTTCCTCAGTAGAGCTATCCTTGGCCACAGAGAGCCTTCAGTTAAAAAGGAATAGAACTGGTGTCAGTGACAGTTCTTCACTTAGTATAGACCTGAGTTCAGTTCTGAGTACAGCCAGGAAGCCAGGGGTTTACAGCTAATAAGTGGATTCAGGCAGCCAGTCAGTGCTCGGTTACCAAGAAGCGACATCAAGAGCATTGTAGCCAAGTTCGCCCAACAGGACTCCTCTAAAAACAAGGGGTTGGGGCTGGAAAGATGGCTCAGGAATTTAGAGCACTTGCTGTACAATCATGGAAACCAGCATTCAGATCCCAGGACCCATGTAATAAGCTGGACGGACACCCTGTGTGTGTGCAGGGGACTGAGAAGGAGCATGGCTGGGACTTACTGGCTTTCAGTCTAGATGAGAAAACACGAACCTTGGGTTCATGGAGAGATCTGTCCTCAGAGGGAATAGGTAAAGAGTGAATGAGGGGGATTCCCAATGCCCTCTGGTCTCCATGATGCATCACACACACACACACACACACACACACACACACACACACACGCACGCACACACACGCACACATTCACACAGTGTGAGGGGTGCATTTTTTGAGTTTTTTTTAAAGTATGTGTCTGTGCATGTGACCTTGGAGGCCAGAAGTTCTCATAACTGTAAGTGTGACTGAATCTCCGGGTAGTAACCCAAGGCCCAGATCCGTAGCTAAGATCTCTGACTCCAGGACTCCTCTAAGCTCTGCTAAAGAGTGGCCACAGGGGAGAGAGTAAATGATGACAGACATTGGCTTGTAAGGGCTATCTTCTCTAATCTTGGGTGACAAATAGATCTGTGGCTCAGAACTCCAGGCTCCTCTTTCCCCTTCTGTAAGATGAGAATGATAGCCTCTGACCTGACTCCAGCATCTTAAAAGGCTCACATGATGCCACGCCTCTGAGATGCTTTCTCAACACAAGCCCCATCAGAAAAGTCCAGCCCCCCAGGGCATGCTCCAGTCTGTGACTCCGTGCCCACCCCTCCAAGCATCAGCACATAAGGCACGGGGTGATGTCCACCTTCTGTATGGTCTATACTCCTTGTACTCTGTGACTGTTTTTGTTTTGCTGAGACTTGGTCTTGCTATGTAGCTCAGGCTGGTTTAATCCTGCCTTAGTTCCCTTAGATCTTTGATGTGTTCTAGGCATCTGCCACCACACTTAGCTGTTTATTCTGGTTTGGTTTAGTTAGCTCTGTCCCTGTTGGAGCTCACATAGGGATCCCATGACACTTCTGCCTTCTGCCAACTGTTGATTCCCAAGGGGGCGGGGGATGACTGCCAAACTCCTTTTACGTGGAGTTTTTTTTTTTTTTTTTTTTCCCCAAGTGTTGCATCCATCCGACTCCTCCTGAGCAGAGCCTGTGTTGAGCCTGGCTTGAACTCCAAGCCGAGATGCACCCCAGCCCCACCAGGGCATCTTAGTGAAGCAGCGCACTCAGGTTCTCAGCTTAGCCTTGTTCCTCTTCGTTCTGTGACTCTAGAGGAGCCTTGGTCCCCGTTTTATTTTGTATTTTTTTTTTCCCTCAGAGACAGGGTTTCTCTGTGTAGCCTGGCTGTCCTGGAACTCACTCTGTAGACCAGGCTGGCCTTGAACTCAGAGATTCACCTGTCTCTGCTTCCTGAGTGTTGGGACTAAAGGCTGGACCGCTAGCACCCGCCTGGCTTTAAGGACTTTTGTTGTTGTTGTTTTTCCCATTTTTTCGTACCTGGACTGAGGATGGAGTGAACTTAAGAACTGGTCTGATGGTTCACACCTCTGATTTATGGCCTACAGTGTTGTAGGCTCACTTACTTGAAGCCCACCGATCTCTTGGTTGTTGAGAAGGCACTGGCTTCTAGTGAGTTACAGACTGACCCTGGGCCCTGACTCTTCCCGCCTCACGCCCTTGCAGCCCCTTGCCTCTGCCTCTTCCTTGCTTGCACATCAGCAGTTCCTGTCCCCTCCCTCCCACCATGGTCTGTCTTTTTAGCCTCCTCAGATGCATGCGAGCTCACCTGTTCCAGAGCGCGCACGTCAGTGAGTCACAAATAGCCTTCAGATCAGATCAGGACTAGCTAGTCCTCTAAGTTTGCTTGACAAAAACCAAGTCCCTGGCTCACTCTTTCCTGCCGCCTTCAACTCTAGTTCTATCCAGCAATCCCATGGTTAATGACCAGAGAGAAGTGTGCCCTTTATCCCCTCCCCATCCCCACCTCCCATAATCCCCTGCTGCTGCCCTGGGAATGGCCTTTGCCACCATTCCTTGACTGGGCCTTTTGTGAGAAATCACTCACTCTGTGTAGCTGGGTAAGAATCCTGCTGTAGTAGGTCCTCACAGTGTGTGGGCAGTAGCTGAGTTCACCAGGCAGTGTTCCTTCTCTGATTGGGGGACGGTAAGAGGTCTTTCCCACTCTCTGCCCTGTGGACTATGGCTAAATTTGTATCTGCCCCTGCCTCGCCCGCTTCATACCTACCTTGTGAGGTGGGGTGAGGAGAAGAGAAGCAATTCCCTCTCTTATCTCTGCCTCTCTAACCTTACAGACTTACGGGCTCCTGAATTTAGTTGACCTTGTTTTTCTCTTTCCCTTTCCTAGGATACGGCAGCTGGAGAGAACTGGCCAAGGCCCTGGCCAACAGGAACATCCCCGCCGTTGATCCCAATCTCCAATTCTATCATCCCCAGAGGCTGAGCCTCAAGGTATGCGGCAGGTCCAACCTTCCTTCCAGCCTCCTGCTGCTGGATCTGCAGGACCTCCAGTTACCCTCAGTTGCTCCATGGCCTTAAGGGAAATCTTCTTCTCTGTGGTGTATGCAGAGGGGAGAGAGCTGGGAGGATCCCAGTCTGGCCTTAAGAAGTTCTAGATGATCTCAGATATCTATCTTGCCTCCCTCAAAACCAGTGGTTCTTAACCTTCCTATGCTGCGACCCTTTAATACAGTTAGTTCCTCATGTGGTGGTGACCCCAACCATAAAATTATTTCCTTACTACTTCATAACTGTAATTTTGCTACTTTTATGAATTGTAATGTAAATGTCTGATATGCAGGATATCTGCTATGTGACCCTTGTGAAAGGGTCATTCCACCCCCAGGGATTGTGACCCACAGGTTGAGAACCATTGCTCAAAGCCTCAGTGGGCCTAGTTGTCTTGTTTCAGGTTTTACAACATTGTCTACACTATCTGTGAGCTGTTCCAGGCATGTGTCCCCATCTCAAGACAACACACCCTAAAAGCTAGGCTTAGAGGTAGAGCCTTTGCCTAGCTTATGTGAGGCCCTGGATTTCATGCCCACCTATTCTCTCTCTCTCTCTCTCTCTCTCTCTCTCTCTCTCTCTCTCTCTCTCTCTCTCTCATCTCTCACACACACACACACACACACACACACACACAGAGCGTTTTCTGCATATTAACCGGCATATCTTGGAGACAGGACTGTATCTGATGAATAGTCCCGGAGGTGGTAAAGTAACCCAATGCACTTCCCTGCAAACAGCTGGAGTGTAGTTTGTCATGAGCATTTCCTTATAGTGCTATCAGGTGGTAGATTAGGGAAACTAAGGGCCATTCCAGTTTGGAATCCCATCCCTGCAACAGTTGAGCCAAAACAGATATGGATCCTCAAAGCCAGGCAAGACCAGAGTAAATCTATAGACGTGTATACAGTAGGGAGGACTTGGGAAGTCTTTGAGGGACTCCTTTTTGTTGAGACCAGTGACAAATCTAGATAGCACTTGGGGTAGGGGGTGTTGGAGGAATAAGAAGTCACAGTTCCTGTCCCAAGTGGGTCCAGGGTCAGTTTTTTTCTCATGGAGCAGGTTGAAGAAATTCAGGGATGTGAACAGACCTCAGGAGTGCATGTTGAGAAGCCTGAGATATTCTTGGGGATATGATGTAAATAATGAATGAAAGGGTCTCTTTCTCTCTCCCTTTTTAAATAAATTATTTATTATACAGTGTTCTGCCTGCATGTATGTCTGCACACCAGAAGAGGGCACCAGATTTCATTACAGATGGCTGTGAGCCACCATGTGGTTGCTGGGAATTGAACTCAGGACCTCTGGAAGAACAGCCAGTGCTCTTAACCTCTGAGCCATCTCTCCAGCCCCCTGAATGCTGACAAGGTTCCTCGGAGCAGGGACTGTGTCCTAGGACCCCCTACTTCCCTGAGGGCATCTTCAAGGAGCCCTGAATGCTGTCCTATCTCCAATTTTTTAACAATGTACTCACCAAGTTCATTCTTTGTTCTGATAGGACCAAGAAATTTCCGGAAGTAGGAGTAGGAACAGTAGCTACCTGAAGTGGAACAAGCCCGTCCCATGGCTTTCAGAGGTAAGGAACTCTACTGATCCAGGTCTTTCAAGAATCTTAAACCGATGAAACACAGAGATCTCAGAAAACTCTCTTGTGATTATTGCTGTACTAAAATGTTTCCCTCTAGGCTCATTAGCTTTTTCTCCAATAGAGAGCACAAGCATTTGCTGCAGGCCTAGTGGGTGCCAAGCTCTGCACATCAACTCACTACAGCTATCTTGCTCCTGTAAGGTAGTGTCATTGTGTTAACTCAGCTTTCTGTCACGATAGCAAATGCCTGGCACAATGGACTCCCGGTTTGGCTCACAGTTTCAGGGGTTTTCGGTCATGGTTCTTTGGGCCTGTTGCTTAGGGCCTTTGTAGCCCAGCACATCGAGGTAGAGCTAGAGGAGGATTATCCTAGCTTCAGGATGCCTGGAATAAAGAAAGAGGGGAGGGGACAGGCCCTAACATCCCCTCCAGGGCAGGACTTGTTTCCTTTAGGCTCTGTCTTAAAGCTTCCACCCATCCACAATAGCACTGCACCCTGTGACCTGTGGGCATTTCAGGGATGTTGTAGATCCAAACAGTAACAGTCGTTATGCTTATTTTATAGGTGGGAAAACAGTATCTGGGGAAGTTACATGACTTTCATGGCCTTGCCAATCCCAAGTCTTAAAGATAACAACTTCCCCAGGAGTGTTCTCTCAAACCATTAAGTTCTGTAAGATATTCCAGGAAGAAAGGAATTCATTGTTAAATAAACTTAAAAAAAAAAAAAAAAAAAAACCAAACAAACCAAAAACCCACTTTGCAGGACAACTGTTCTTGGAAATTCACATTAACATATGAAAGATTCTGAGAAGTCCTGGGGAAATCTGTTTAGCCTGGTTTAGCTCAGCATGTCCCAAATTTATTTGCCCCTGAATTGCCTTTTCCGTGAGTGCCTGTTAATACTCTGAACTACCAATGTTCTAGAGGAACATGCATTAGGAATCTGCTTCAGAAAGCAGTTATTGTGGGACCAAAAATCACAACCAGGTGTACTGGCACAGCTGAACAATGACTTGAGCCGGCACAGAAAAGAAACAGCCTGTCTCTTTACAAAATCCCAGCCATCATGATACTGTTTACTAATAGGCATTGACAATATTTTCTTTCTTTTCTTTTCTTTTTTCTTTTTTTGGTGAGCATGTACAAGTTACCTTGAGTACATGCTTGTACCAGAACTGTGGAATAGCATGGTGCTTTGGGGAGTCATATTTTACAGTGTGTTTAGAACCCAAGGTCTCCATCCTGGAGCCTGTGGTAGAGACGACTTCTCTTAGCTGTGTGGTGTGGGCCGGTCTATTGTCTTTATTGTTCCTCTTACAGATAGATCTTGCAGCTTGGGTGGTTTTGTTTACAACCCACCCACTCAAGGGCAAGAGCAAAAGAGACAGTGTTAGCTCCCCTGCTCAATGAGACTGCCTCTTTTTAAAGCCCAGAGTGAGGATGGATTACAGTGCTGGCATTAGCTGTTCTAGGTGACATCATCAGGCAGCTGGAGATGTATGCTGAGCCGTGCTCTAGAGATCGCTTGGTCCTGGTGGTCTAGCCTTCTCTCTAAGGGCAGCTTCCTTCATTTTTCTTTTCTTTTTTTTTTTTTTTTTTTTTTTGAGACAGGGTTTCTCTGTGTAACAACTCTGGCTGTCTTGGAACTCACTCTGTAGACGAGGCTGGCCTTGAACTCATAGAAACCCGTCAGCCTCTGCCTTCCCGAGTGCTGGGATTAAAGGTGTGCACCACCATCCCTGGCTTGTTTATTTTTGAGACAAGGCTGGACTTTGAACTCCCTAATCCTATGCCTTCACCTCCCAAGTGCTAGGATTACAGGCATGTGCCTCCACCTCTAGCCATGTTTTCATTTGTGTTCTGTCTCTGTCTCTGTCTCTGTCTCTCTTTCTCTCTCTCTCTCACTTTGGGGATAGGGTCTCTTAGGCTAGCCTGAAATTTATGACCCACCAGCCTCAGCTTCCTGAATGCTGAGATTATAGGCATGTGCCATCACCATATCTGTCCTGGAGTGGACTTTTTTTTTTTTTTTTTTTTTTTTTGAGAAAAGATGTCTTGGGTGGCCTGGAACTCACAGAGCCAGGCTCTGTCTACCGAGCACTGTGGTTAATGGCATGTGCCACCACACCTGGCCAGGATTGACCTTTTTAAAGAAATAATTGGTATCTTAGTACATTTGTGTGACCTTTTTAGTGGTAAAATGACCGATTTCCATGGATGTCATCTTTAAACATTAAAATTAAAATTTAAACATTTAAAATCCTCAATCTCTATAGACCTTTAGGGAATCCCTGATTTCCCAAGGAGATGAGTAGCATCCACTCCAGTCTAGCTTCCTGTCCCTCCCATTATGGGGACTTCTGTGTGCCCAGCTCAGTGGCTCTCAGATCAGGGTACTCATCCCTTTGTAGTCAGTGTGTCTGAGAAGTTTCAGAGTTAGTGGAGAGCCTTGTTCTAAGTGAACAAAGACTAAATAAAAGTCGAGACATTTCTTTGTTCCCCGATCTCAAGCTTTGCCTGTCTGCTCTGAGGCCAGAGTCATTTGAACAGGCAGCAGCCTTAGCTGCTGGCCTTGGTGTGAGAGAGGACTAAGCGGGTTGGACAGCTGGGCGGGGTGCATGGGGTAGCTGTCTTAAAACTTCCATGTCTGCTAGCAAACTCCAGTGCCAGCCAGTTCATCTGCTGGTCAGTGTGCAGGTCTGTTGGTACACTCTGTCTACCTGGGTCTACCCCAAAACAAAAATAATTACAAGCAAGAAGCTTGGTGAACACAGCTGACCTAAGCAAGTCACAGTGTTCATGTTACTATACAATTGGTAGACGGTGCTTCTCACCTGTGTATAAAGCTAGGCCATGGGACTCAAGGTTTCTGATTTATTTTGTTTCCAGCACTTAATCCAGAGCCCCACACATTGACTCAGGATTTTTTGTCTTTTTTTTTTTTTCCTGTTCCTTTATTTTGGGTTTTTGAGACATGAAGCCTAAAGCCGCTTAGAGCTTATATATTAGCTCAAGATATCCTAGAACCCACAGTGATTCCTCAGGGTTATAGGCTTGTATCACCACACTCAGCTTGTTACTATTTCTGGGGGAGGGGGAGCGGCAGGGGCAGAAGACAACTTTCAGGAATCGGTTCTCATCTTCCACCTTATAGAGGCAGGGTCTCTTGTTTCTGCTGCACAGTGTGTTCTAGGCTAGCTCTGGGTGATTCTCCCATCTCACAGTAGGACTGCTGGCATTGCAGACTTGGTCCACCGCACCCAGCTTTTTATGTGGCTGAAGATGGAGCTCAGGGTGTTGGATTGTGGGGCAAGCACTTTACCACTAAAGCATCTCCCTGGCCCTCGTCACTGCAGGTGGATTGCTCTGGGTTTGAGACTAACCTACGCTACATGTTGAGACCTTGTCTCAAAAACAAAACAGAACAACAGAAATGTCATTGAGATCTAGTTCATGTTCCTTACAAGTCACTCACTCACAGTGTGCAACCCAGTAACTTTCGGTATATTAATAGGGTTGTGCATCATCAAAGACTCTAGAACTTTCTGGCTCAGTCACTCAGTGGTAAGCATTTGCTTGAAATTTGTGAGGCCTTAGATACAATTCATAGTACTGCAAGATAGATAGATAGATAGATAGATAGATAGATAGATAAGGAAACCAGGGCTGAGGATATAGATTGGTTGATAGAGTACTTGCGTAGCATGGACAGAGCCCCTGGGTTCACTGTATAAACTGTCCGTCTGTCCCTTTGCAACAGCTCCAGACACAGGTGACACCATTTTACACTTCTCAAGTCTTGGTCTTTGATTTGAGTTCCTTTTCCTTCTCTCTCTCTCTCTCTCTCTCTCTCTCTCTCTCTCTCTCTCTCTCCCCCCCCATCTGTCTATCTCCCTCTCTCTCCCTCCCTCCCCCCTCCCCAGGGAAGTGCTATACCACTGAGCTGTGCTCCACCCTCCTTAATCTGACTGCACAGTGAGCGCATGCATTCACGGTAGGAGCTCCGGCAGAATGCATTGCTCTGAATCCAGCTTCTACAAGCATCTGTTCATTCAGATAATCCAGATGCGCGGGGACACAGGGGAAGGAGCTCTTAGCTCTTCCCAGAGCAGACACAGAGGGCCTCACAAGTGTCTGAGAAAACTTTTGAAGAATAAATAGGAGCCTGCCATGTGAGGAAATAAGCACAGGGCCTGATCAGGAACCAATATTTGGGAAAGTGTGGGAAGTCGAGAGTTGGATGGTTTTGGGCAAAGGCTAGAAGTTAGATGTGGGTAGGTAGGGCAGGGAGGGTGTGGTGTGTGGTGAGGGCTGGGCAGGCAGGTCAGTCGTAAAGATCACAGTGAGGTTTTATTCTGCAGCCACCCCAGGGTTTCAGCCGCAGAGTGACTTGCTCGGTCACGCCAGCTGAGCTGCTTCAGAACAGTCCTGGAGGCCGTGAGGGGACTCAGTGCAGGAGAGACGCCGTCATCCACTCAGGCTACATGCCGCGCTGCCGGCCTGGCCAGCCCAGTGAGGCCGCAGAGGCGGGGTGTTGGAAGGGACGGCAGTGAGGCAGGCCTTACTCTATTAAATACTCCCTTCTGCCCCTCCGTCTCCACAGGGTACTTGCTGTGTGTTCTCAGGGAGTCACTTCCTGAGCCCTGATAGCCTCCCTTCTTAAAGAGACAATCCAGTGGATACATTTTCCACTACTGCAGCTAACGGCAGGTTCCAGACCATGCCAACTAAAGCTTGGAGGAAGTTCTCTCCTTCCCGGCCTTCTGCCTATGCTGGAAAGGGGGCGGGGCCACGGCCAAGCCTGGTGTGCCAGAGTGTGCCACATCCTTGCTAGTTCAAAACCCCTGAAACGGAGTAACACAAATTCTGGTGTAGTTGTTAATCTGGGTCTGGGGAGGAAGACAGTGTCCGCGGGTCTCCAAGACACCCCCACAGCCAGAGGTGGGGGACAAGGGTCCGAGACTCAGCCAAATGCTGGGTGAGGTCTACCCCAAAGAAAGGGCCAATTCTCTCATTCACTCTTGGTCTGCTCTGCTGGCTTTCCGTAGCACCTCAGGCTCCCTGGCCAAGCTAGGTAGCCTGGGGAGAAGCGGTGAGGGGTGGTGTCTCCTTGCCTCAGGCCAAAGCTGCTTGCCTGCCAAGCCCATTCTCACGCTGAGCTGGCATCCTAGCTCCCGGCTTCACACAGACACCTCTCTGGTGGCAGTGTTCACCCTCTAGTCCCCTGCTCTTCCGGGGACCAGAGCTCTCTGACCTGGAGGTCTCCCGGGGAGGGCCAAAAGGCAGAGCACTTGGAGGAGACAACTGAATCTTTTCAGCCGGACTTGAGGAATTTCCTCAAGCAGCATAATGTCCCCATTCTTCTCTTCCTCAAAGTCGCAACCCGACTCCCACCTACCAGCCCACACACTTTCTCACCCACCCCAGCCCCTACTTGCATTCCTGTGAGCGATGGCTACTTCCCAAGGTCCTACGTACCAAGTGTTGACCAGCCAGTGCACTTAAGGGTTAGAGAGTGACGAGCTGGGCTCTGTCTTCAGGGTCCAGAGTGGGACAGTGTCCATAGCTGTGGATGATTGATTGATAAATAAAATGCTGATTGGCCAGTAGCCAGGCAGGAAGTACAGGCGGGACAAAGAGAGAGGAGAAGCCGGGGAAGGGGAAGGCTGAGGCAGGGAGACGGTGCCAGCCGCCACCATGACCAGCGAGATGCATGGTACCAGTAAGCCATGAGCCACGTGGCAACTTGTAGACTGATAGATATGGGTTAATTTGAGATATAGGAATTAGATAGCAAGAAGCCTGAGCCATTGGGCAAAACAGTTTAAATGATATAAGCGTCTGTGTGTTTATTTTATAGCTGGGCTGTGGCCCTGCAGGGGCGTGGAGTTTCTCTCCAACTACAGTCCATGAAGTCTAGTCCATCACTGCAGCCTGACTTAGATCCTCAGCACTCCTGTGGACACTTCCCCTGTGCCCACACCCCTCTTTCAAAAAAAGGATTGTGTGTTGGGGGTGTACATGTGTGCTGGTGCCTGTGGAAGCGAGAAGACAACCTCTGGGGCCATCCACCTGGAGTTTTGAGATAAGATCTCGGGCCTGGGGCTCGCCCATTTAGGACTGGCCTGGCCAGAGAGCTCTAGGGGCCTCCTGTCTCTCTCCCCTGCCTGTGTTAGAATTCCAAGCTCACGCCACCCTTTTCAGTGACTTCTGGGCATGGCGCTCAGGCCCTGGTGCCTGGGTGGAAAGCACTGTGTTAACTGAGCCATCCTCCCAACACCCCATCCTGCATCACTGCACAGAGGACCCAGAAGGGCTCCTTCAGTCTGGGTGCCTCTTCCACTCCTGCCCACTTTTTTCTTAAGAGTGGCTCAGATTTTGGATCTGACAGGCTCCGGGTGGGGTGGGGGCAGGGCAGGACCTGGTGTGTGTGTGTGTGTGTGTGTGTGTGTGTGTGTGTGTGTGTGTGTGTGTGTGTGTGTATGGGGCACCACGTGGAGTGTGCTCGGCTGTGGAAGGAACTGGGCGGGAGTAGTGTGGAACTGTGGGTCAGCGGGGACCTATCCCTGCTTCTCTGCCCTTCCTAAACATGGTCCCTCCACTCGCCTGGAGTATGGCTGCCGTCGGCGAGAGCCTCTGCTCCAGGCCTAGGCCTGTCCCCCTCCCATGCCACAGCAGAGAGGGACAGAGAAAGGGCAGACGCTTCTGTCAGTGCAGTGCTGCCAAGAGCTGTGGCTGCGGGAGCCCCTGGTGCTGCACAGCCTGGCGCATGGGGGGACGGCGAGGACGGGACAGGCGGGGGGGGGGGGGGGATGAGACGACACCAGAGGCCTCCATAATCTTCCTCAGTTGCTTCTCCCAGACAGAGTGGGAAGACCACTGTGTAGATAAGGCTTCCTGACAGGCAGGCTGCCGCAGGGCCTTCCATGAGGAGCAGGGGAGGCGTGGTGGGCAAGCCCTTGGCTGGAACCTAGCCAAGCCCCTCCTACTTCCCCCTGCCATTTTGCCCCATTATGCCCCTCTCCTGCGCCTGCAGGATGCAAGGCGGCTCCCTTCCTGTCTGGAAGGAATGAGAGTGTGTTGTGTGTACGTGTAGGCATGTGTGCCTATGTGACCCCCAACCTGAGAGTCAGGCCACAGGGCTGTGGTGGTAGCTTTCCATCGTGACCCACGTGCCTGAGATACCCAACTCACAAAGAGGGAAGGATCGCTTTGGCTCACGGTTCCAGAGGTTTAATCCTAGGCTCGCTTGGCCCAGCTGCTTTGGGCTTCTGGCACTTAGTACATCATGGTGGCAAAGGACTAGAAAATCAAGTAAGACAGAAAGTAGCTGGGATCCCAATATCCCTTTCAGGGCCACAGCCCAGTGACCTAATTGTCCCCTGCAATGTCTCCACCTCCTAAAGGCCCCACCATCTCCCAGTAGCACCACACACAGGCTGGGAGCCCAGCCTTCCATAGACTATGCAAGAAGCACTGTGCCCTGGAAGCTTGCTCTGCCCTGGAACTCCATCACGGGGCAGAGTACAGGCTGCTCCGGCTCACTCACTGTCTCTGCTCCACACAGTTCCGGGGCCATGCCAACCTGCATGTGTTTGAAGACTGGTGCGGCAGCTCCATCCAACAGCTCAGGAGGAACCTGCACTTCCCACTGTACCCCCATGTAAGTGCCTGTGGGGTGTCTGCCCACCATCCCCAGATCATCTGTGTCTCCCCCATCTCATCTCTCCCACCCGCCTCCTCCCCGGCCCCTTCTCAGTCCGTTTCAGTCTATATCATTCCCCTGGTCTCTCGGGCCCCCTCGTCCTCTGTTGAGGATGTCTTTCTTGTCTTCTCCTTCCTGAGCCTCTTGCCACCTGCCATTCTATAGCGTTTCAGTTTAGGCTCTCTTGGTGTTTATCCAGGGCCAACATGTATAGATGTACAAGAGCTGAGTGGGACCTGACATTTGTTTTTGTTTTTGTTTTTTTCCTGAGACAGGGTTTCTCTGTGTAGCTTTGCGCCTTTCCTGGAACTCACTCTGTATCCCAGGCTGGCCTCGAACTCACAGAGATCCACCTGGCTCTGCCTCCCGAGTGCTGGGATTAAAGGCGTGCGCCACCACCGCCCATGGGACCTGACACTTGTCTTGACTGCCACACAGCACGCCACACCCCTAGTCTCTCATCTCCTGTCCCCTCCTAGTCTTCCCACCAGTCCTGAGAGGCTCAAACTCAAATTCCTTAAGTTCTTCTTCCTGATTCTGAGTAACAACAGTTCATCTTTCTCAACATAGATCCGCACAACCCTGAGGAAGCTGGCTGTGTCCCCCAAGTGGACCAACTATGGTCTCCGCATATTTGGCTACCTGCACCCTTTTACCGATGGTGAGGCAGCCCCAAAGCCTCATCCTTCTTCCTGCTCTTGAGTTCTTCAGGGAGGTCCTAGAAACATACGCCCGAACTAGGAAATACACCTGCAGTGAACCCCTGTTAGCCCATCATCAAGGGAGAGGGGAAACTGAGGCATGGTGAACTCTCATCCCATATCTTCAGGCTGCTGCCTCTCTCTGTCTTGCAGCTGGAACTGGCTGGTCTTCATAAGTCTTTCCCATCTTCATATTGCTACCCCAGAATGTAGGGGTTCCCCGTCCCCCATATAAAGGTGGGAGGCAGTAAGACACTGCGAGTGAAGGGAATTAGTGCCCAGGCATACATAATGTAGGCTTTCAGCCCTGGTGCCAAGGCCCTCCTTGACCCAGATACTCTGCCATTGCCCAGGGAAGATCCAGTTTGCCATCGCTGCCGATGACAATGCCGAATTCTGGCTGAGTCGTGATGACCAGGTCTCGGGCCTTCAGCTGCTGGCCAGTGTGGGCAAGGTAGGGTCCCTCGGCCCCTGGAGGCACTCAGTCATGTGGTCTAGGAGACTGTTGGGAGCTTCTTGGACCATTTAGCATCACTGATGTGAAGAAGAGACAGAAACCGCACACGCTGCCCCTCAGCTCCGCCCTATTCTGCAGAGGCCCTGCGAGATGTGGGCAGAGGGGGGGCCCAGGCACATACATCTTTTGGGGTCCACGGTCCCTTAGCCCCATGCTGAAGATTCACGCTGGGCTGATTGCCTGTGGGAAGGCTCCCTTCCACCAGTGGGGGCAGACGTGTGTTGGCCAGCCATCCTCCCTAACTCCGTCTTCTCTCTCTCTCACCCCTCCTCTTCCTTCCTTCCTCTATCTTCTCTCCTTCCCTCTCCCTCCTCCCCACCCCTCTCCCCACCCTTCTAGACAGGAAAGGAATGGACAGCCCCCGGCGAGTTTGGGAAATTTCAGAGTCAAATTTCCAAGCCAGTGAGGTGAGTGGGGAGAGTTACCACCCATACTCTTGTGAGCCCCTTCTGTACCAGGCCTGCCAGCATGAGAGAGCTGGGAGGGCCCTGCTCACCGTCTCCGCCAGCTTGCTGCTCAGGGCTACTGTGCCTGAGCGCCCGTCTACACCGTCTGCCTAAGCAGAAGCCATCTGCCTGCCCTTCATTTTATAACTGCCTTTCTAGACTCTTTCTTTCTTTCTTTCTTTCTTTCTTTCTTTCTTTCTTTCTTTCTTTCTTTCTTTCTTTCTTTCTTTTTTTTTTTTTTTTTTTTTTTTTTTTTTTTTTTTTTTTTTCTTTTCTTTCTCTTTCTTTTCTTTCTCTTCTTTCTTTCTTTCTTTCTTTCTTTCTTTTTTTTTAGTGAGTGTGTTTTGCCTACACGTATATGGGTGTGTCATGTGTGGGTCTGGTACCCTCAGAGGGCAGAAGGATTATTGGATCCTCTGGGACTGGTTTTACAGGTGGTTGGAAGCCGCCCTGCGGATGCTGGGAATCAAACCCTGGTCCTCAGCAAAAGCAGTGCTCAGCCTTAACTTCTAAGCTGTCTCTCCAGCCTCCTTGGTCATTTTAGATGAGGCCACTGAGGCAGGCCCAGGGAAGCTTTGTGACTGATGGCAGGCCACACAGATATTGAGTGACACTCAAGATTAGAAAACGGGTCTCCTTTCTAGCCGTCCCTGCCTTCCCGTTTTCTCCAGATCTAGAAATGCTCTCACACGTAACGGCTGCCTAGTGGTTGCTCTGGGGTTTAAGAGAGGGACCCTGCAGGGAACTGGAAGAATGACTTTGAAGTGATCCTGGAGAAATCAAACCTTTTCCAGCCCACAGCCGGGAATGGCCTGAAGAGTTGGGCTGTGAACTTAGTCCAGCTTCAGCCTGCCACCTGGTGGCTGGCACAGTCACAGGCGAGGCCGTATGCTGGCCAGAAGTTGCCTTGAGCAGACCTAGTTTGCGAAGAGCCCTTGCGGCGGGCCAGCACTAGTGTGAGTGCACCAGCACTAGTGTGAGCATTCACACTAGTGTGAGTCCTCTCAGTGGTTGGCACGGACCCTAAAGCAAGGCTGCCTGGTCCAAATTACAGCTCCACTGCTTACTACCTGGGTGACGTTGGGCAAAATACTAAAGAGGATGGTGCCTCCTCCTTACAGCCAAGGAGGGTCCGTCAAAGCAGAGGGTGGTGGTGGTGTGCAGCAATGGCTTGCCAAGGCCTAGCTCTGAGTACTCTTTCACTGGGTCCCCCAACTGACTTGTGAACCACTTATATCTGGCCCTTGCAGAAAGAAAGCCAAGGCCAGCTGTCAGGGGTAGGTGGGGATAGTTAAACGGCAAGCTCTTGGGAAGAGAAAGGAGCACCAGGGAGCTTGTGGGTGGGAGAGGTGGACCGAGGGGACCAGCTGAGGAGAATCCCGTTTCCTGTCTCCTTCTGCCAGCTTGTCGGCCTCCCTCAGGTACTACTTTGAGGTTCTGCACAAGCAGAATGGTGAGGGCACCGACCACGTGGAGGTCGCGGTGAGTGACTGCTTCATCCCTCTCCCCCCACCCTCCCCCCCACCCCTCATCCTCCCCGCCTTTCCCAGCATTCCCTTCCGTATCTCTTGAACGGTCTCCGACATCTGTGCCCTTCCTCTAATTCTAGTGGAGACGGAATGACCCTGGAGCCAAGTTCACCATCATTGACTCCCCTGCCTTGTCCCTCTTCACAAGTGAGTAGGCTCTGCCTGCCTGGGAGCGCCTGGGGCTCCAGTCAGGAGAATGTGGCCCAGGCTGAGCTTGGAGGGGTGGAGATAAAGTTCTGCTTCTTAGAACATGGTGTGAAGTAGGTCCAGAGAGGGTAAGAGCCTGGGGGACCTTACAATTAGGGGTCTTGACTCTCCAGGGTCAGCGGTCTGTTTAAGAACATGCTAGACACAGGTGTGGTAGCTTCGGGTTTGGTTTTCCAAGACAGGGTTTCTCGGTGTAGTCCTGGCTGTCCTGGAACTTGCTCTGTAGACCAGGCTGGCCTTGAACTCAGAGATCCACCTGCTTCTGTCTAAGTGTTGCCAGCTCTAGGGAGGCTGTGGCAGGAGGATCATATATATATTCAAGGCTATCACATGGGGACTTAAAAATAGACACAAAGTGAGAAAAGGGAGAGTGGGGCATTCTGGGGGAAATATGTTCAATGTATAATATATGTATGTGTGTATGAAGAAAATATAAAAAAGAAAAAATAATACAAACAAAAAGAACCTGCTAGAACCTCTCTGGGCCCTACCTCCGAAAAATGCCCTTGCCCACCCATGCCTAACATTTTGAATATAACTACAAGGGATTCTGGGACCATGGGGCTCACTTGACAGCAGACTCAGCATGTTATATTTGTATATTTGTGCATATATATATATATATATATATGTATATATATATATATATATATATATATATATGAATGTAACAATAATAATCAAAGACAAAGAGGCTGTCAATTTGAGAATGGAGGTCTTGGGAGGACCTGAAGGGAGGAACGAATGGGAATGTAATTCTACTTTAATTAAAAATCTATTTTTAGTCAATGGTGGTGGCATGCCTTTATTCCCAGCACTTGGGATGCAGAGGCAGAAGGATCTCTGTGAATTTGAGGACAACCTGGTCTACAGAGCAAGTTCCAGGACAGCCAGAGCTACACAGAGAAACCCTGTCTCAAAAACTACTACTAGTAGTAGTAATAATAATAATAATGATAATAGTAATAAATGTGCTGTGGTGTGGCTTGGTGGTAGAATACTTGCCTAGCATGTGCAATACCCTGGTTTCCACCCCCAGTACAGAAAAGAGTTAAAATTAAAAATAGCATCTTTAGCTGGGCGTCAGTGGCGCACACCTTTAATCTCAGCACTTGGGAGGCAGAGGCAGATGGATCTCTGTGAATTCAAGGCCAGTCTGGTCTACAGAGTGAGTTCTAGAACACCCAGAGCTACACAAAGAAACCCTGTCTTGAAAAACAACAGATAGCATCTTTAGACTTCCATGGCAAGAGTATGGTGAGCAGCAAGGCTGGAAGTCCTGGGGAAGAACAGGAAAGTGAGACCAGAGACAGGAAAGTGAATGTGCTGAAGGAGAGAAGATGGAGAAGGACCGTCTGGGCTCCCAGGAGAGGCCGGAAGTTGTTGTTGGTCAAAGTAAGAGGTGCAGAGCAGAAGGGACAAGCTGTGAGCTGCTGGATGTTAGAGAGGAAGTGGTGTCAGAACCCACGGATTTGGGGGCTGGACAGACGGCTCAGAAGTTAGTAGCACCTGTTGTTCTTGCAAAGGCGCCATTTTCAATTCCCAGCATGCACATAGTGTCTTCACAACCATTCTTTCCTCCAGTTCCAGGGACCTGACACCCCCTTCTGGCTTCCACAGGCATTGCACATACATGGTACAGATAGACATGCAGGAAAAATGTTCATAAACAAAATAAATACATTAAAAAAGTAGAACCAGGCGGTGGTGGTACACGCCTTTAGTCCCAGCACTCAGGAGGCAGAGACAGGTGGATCTCTGTAACTTGGTCTACAGAAGCAAGTTCCAGGCCAGCCAAGGCTATACAGAGGACCCTCGCTTGAAAATAAAACAAAACAAAAAGAGTAGATAGAATCCACACATCTGATATGATAACATCTGGGGCTGAAGACAGAACCCAGGGGACAGAAGGAAAAGGCAGGCAGTCAGCTCCCCTGGGATCTCTCTGGAGCAGAATTTCTTAAACATCTCCCAACAGTAATCCCTTTTAGCCTGAGAAATCTGCACACAGCTCCTGATGTATGGGTCCATAGAGTAGGTATACACACCGAACATTTACTGATAACAAGTCATATGGAAATTCATTTTCAATTTTTTAAAAGACTTATTTATTTATTTAGAAGAGGGCACCAGATCTCACTACAGATGGCTGTAAGCCACCATATGGGTGCTGGGAATTGAACTCAGGACCTCTGGAAGAGCAGCCAGTGCTCTTAACCTCTGAGTCATCTCTCCAGCCCTGGAAATTCATTTTAAAATTATGTTTTTGATATACCACTTATCAAAAGACAAAAGAAAATTTGTGCATTGATGAAATATCTATGCTTTACTTTTACATAAAGAATTAAATCTTGGTTCTGGGGAGATGGCTCAGTGGTTAAGAACACTGACTTGTTGCTCTTGCGGAGGACCTAGGTTCAGTCCCCAGCACCTGCATGGTGGTTCACAATCATCTTTAACTCCAGTTCCAAGGGACCTGATATCCTCTTCTGTTCTCTGTAGGCACCAGGCAAGCACATGGAGCACATACATAGATTTGGGCAAAACACTCATACACGTAAAATAAAATTTAAAAGTATAAAATAAGCTTTTTTTTTTTTTTTTTTTTTAAAAAAAGAGCACTTAAGAGCTTGGTGGTGGTGCACATCTTTGATCCCAGAACTCAGAAGGCAGAGGCAGGTGCATCTCTGTGAGTTCAAGGCCAGCCTGGACTGCAAAGCAAGTTCCAGTACAGCCATAGCTGTTATACAGAGAAACCTTGTCTTGAAAACACCAACAACAGAGAGTGCATACTGCTCTTCAGAGACTGAGTTTAGTTCTCAGCACACACATCAGGTAGGGCTCAGTTAACCTGTCATTACCAGCTCCAAGACTTCTGATGCCTTCTTCTGGCCTTTGCAGGCACCAGCCCATATGGCATATACTCACATAGACAGACATACAAACAAATAAAAATAAGCCTTGGGCCAGATGTGGTGGCACACGCCTTTAATCTCAGCACTCAAGAGCTGGAGGCAAGCAGGTCTCTGAGAGTTCAAGACCTGTTTTGTTTTGTTTTTAAGATTTATTTATTTATTTATTATGTATACACTGTTCTTCCTGCATGTATGCCTATATACCAGAAGAGGGCACCAGGTTTCACTACAGATGGTTGTGAGCCACCATGTGGTTGCTGGGAATTGAACTCAGGACCTCTGAAAGAGCAGTCAGTGCTCTTAACCTCTGAGCCAGTTCTCCAACCCCCAAGGCCTGGTTTATATAGTGAGTTAAAAGATAGCCAGGGCTACATGGTGAGACCCTGTCTCAAAAAAACCAAAACCATTTATTTAAAAGATTAAACTTTGGCTGAGTGTTTGATGCTGTAGAATATGGAGCATCTTCCAGTTTATTTCAAGTAATCAATATTGTGTGTGTATGCATGTGTGCGTGTGTGCATGTGCCTGGGCACACGTGCAGAGGCCAGAGAGGACATCAGGCACCCTGCTTTATTGCTCTCTAACTTATCCCCATAAGACAGGGTTTCAGTGAAACTGAAGCTCACTGTTTTGACTAGGCTGGCTGCAAGTGGGCTCCTGGGATCTACCTATTTTTGCTCCCCAGCACTGGGACTACAGGCTGTGCTCAGCTTTGATGTGGGTTCTGAGGTTTAAAGTCATGTTTATGAAGCAGACATGCTTACTCACTGAGCCCTATCCTCAGCACCTTGATCAATATTTTAATTTTATAATCACCAGTGCTGAGAGCACTGCTTTGCATTAATCATTGCTGAGATCACCATTTTCAGAATAAATAAGTGGTACAAACTAGAAGTTATGTTAAGGGCCATCCTGGAAATTCTAATTCTAAGCCAAAATTCACTTAACAGCTTTTCAAAATGCTCATGTTTTTGTTTTCTATCATTAATCTGTTACATTTCTATAAGAATGTAAAACTTCATGTGCACATTAAAAACACCATATCTTGAACCTGAGCCAAGGTGTTTCAGGGATTGTTCATTGGCATCACTAGGTGTGTGGCAAAGTGTAGTCAGATTTTCTGTTTGTCCCTCCTGGCCCCTGGTTGGGACAAATCTCTCACCCACAGTCCCACAGCCTTTTATAAGATAATCACACAGAGGTTTAATATTATTTTTACTTTCTCTTTAAAGACTTTATTTTTTAAAACTACCTGTTTTTTATATAACTGCATATGTTCCTTTTTCTCTCTCTTTTAAGCCTACATACATTTTTACACACATTGTAGCCCGTTAAGAGGTTTATTCCATCTGAATCTGACTTATTGTGAATCTATAATGCTTCTCTGACCAGGAGAGATGTTTAAATTGTTAAAATGAGTGGCTAATGCTGAAGCAGCAGCTGACTCCGCCCATTTCACCTTTTCAACATGACGGAGGTAATTCACCTCCAGCTCTGGGAGTCATGTTCACCCCTGACTCTGGGAAGCAGTGGGTCCATGCCTCCATCCAGCAGCGTGTAGCCCAGAAACCTCTTTTTTTTTTTTTTCTCTCTCTGTACTAGCAAAAGCTAAATCTACCACACAGTGTGCTGCATGGCTTGGAGACTCCACTGTGTACGGTGGTGGGAATAGGCTCTGCTGCTTAGCTCATGACGGCTGGTGGCCAGCTCCATCTCACAGGCAGTTGTTAGGAGACAAGTGTCTACGCTAATGCTGGCATGAGACTGTGAGACTAGGAAGCCTAGTGTGGCTCCGTTTCTGTGCGTTCAGAATTTTAAGCTTTTTTAGGTCTATGTGGATCAATGCCCAATGGTAAGTGCCAAATGTAGTCAGAAAGTTTCTCTGGTCCTGGCCAGGCCTCCTCAGTCCCATGGCCTGCTTATAAAATAACCACACAGAAGCTTAATATTAATTATAATTGCTTGGCCATTAGCTCAGGCTTATTACTGACTAGCTCTTACACTTAAATTAACCCATAATTCTTTTTTTTTTTTTTTTTTTTTTTTTTTTTTTTTCGAGACAGGGTTTCTCTGTGTAGCTTTGCGCCTTTCCTGGGACTCACTTGGTAGCCCAGGCTGGCCTCGAACTCACAGAGATCCGCCTGGCTCTGCCTCCCGAGTGCTGGGATTAAAGGCGTGTGCCACCACCGCCCGGCTCATAATTCTTATCTATGTTTAGTCATGTGGTTTGGTACCTTTTCTCAGTTCTGCCTTAATATCTTGCTTCCTCTGTGTCTGGCTGGTGACTCCTGACTAGCCCTTTCTCTTCCCAGAATTCTCCTTGTCTGCTTGCCCTGCCTATATTTCCTGCCTGGCTACTGGCCAATCAGCATTTTATTTATCAACCAATCAGAGCAACACATATTCACAGCATACAGAACGACATCCCACAGCAGCAAAGGCCGATATTGTGTGGTATAACCAGAAACCTTTTACTATTGACACATTTTTTTTCACAACCCCCACTCAGTTACACCGCCCCATGTGGGTGCTTGACCACCAGCTTAAGCTGTGGGCTGGAGAAGAGAGAGGTGGTGTGAGCAGACTTGAGGCTAGCCTCAGCTGTGCTAAGCAGTACTGTGGCTAGTGGAGATAAAGGAGGGCCACTGTAGTGCTGTGGATGCCTGGGGGAGCCTGGCTCACCATGTTCACACGGTACTCACAGAGGCTGAGTTCACACAGTATGAGAGGCTGCCCACGCTAGAGCCTGGAACTAGATTGCATGGGTGGTAACATCTTTCTGTCTTACCAGAGAAGCCCAGGTTCAAACCCCAGCACTGCCAGGAATACCCAAGAAGTACTACCTAGGCGTACACTAAGTGAAAGTAAATATTATGGCGGAGTGTAGATTTCTGTCAGGTCAGCAGTAAAGCATTTGGGGGAGGAGGTATCTTTTCCTAGTCTATGCAAAATCATGGTGTGTGCTGGCCATGAGGTGAAGCAGGCTCAGAAGGAGCCGGCTAAATCCACGAGTGACTGGGCATCTGAGGGCGGGGGCTCCACACAGCTCAGATTTACCTGAAGGAAAAAGAGGCCATGCCTGAGCTCCACCCACCCCGCAGAGCGCACTCGGTTCTGTAAGGACCTACAGCTTCCGACTGTTCTCTCCTCTCTGGCCTCAGATGAGACCATCCTCAGGATGGATGAGGTGGGCCACATCCCACAGACAGCAGCCAGCCATGTAAGCTCCTCCAACACTCTTCCCAGGGATGAGCAGCCCCCAGCTGACATGCTGCGGCCTGACCCTCGGGACACCCTCTATCGAGGTAAGTTTGATCACTGTATGGAGGGTCTACACCTGCCAGGTTCTCTGTGTTGATGAAAAAGACTCAGGAGACCTCTCTATGCTACAGTATCCCCAAAGTAACAACATCTTTTCCCCATTTGAAGTGTAAAACATAGCATACATACCAAATTACAAGAGCATTTATGTCCAGTTTTATGATTTCACAAATCATTATAGAGTAGACATTTTCTAACCAACACCCTGGAATTAGAGTCCAGATGTCCCCACACAGTCCTAGATGGCCACAAATGTCAGCCTTTTTATGGATCCCAGCTCTCTTTTTTTTTTTAAACATATATATTTTTTAAGATTTATTTATTATTATGTATACAGTGTTCTGCCTGCATGTATGCCTGCCAGCCAGAAGAGGGCACCAGATCTCATTACAGATGGCTGTGAGCCACCATGTGGTTGCTGGGAATTGAACTCAGGACCTCTGGAAGAGCAGGCATTGCTCTTAACCTCTGAGCCATCTCTCCAGCCCCCTGGATCCCAACTCTTATCACCCAGTAAGGAGTGACTATGTTAGTCTTTCGATGCTGAGGACTGAATCTGGGACCTTGGGCTGAGCCTGTTCTCTGCCCTGGAGAGCATCCCCAGCTGCTCATGTTTACATTTTAAAAGCTGATGGTGTGCCCCTTTTTTTCCCTTTAAAAGAAGGCAGTGGCCAGGTGTCTCACCTATCTACAGTCCCAGCAGTCAGGAGGATGGGGCAGGAAGATCCTGAGCTTGTGACCATGGCAGACCCTGTCTCAGAGAAACAAAACCAAAAAGTAGTGAAAACTGGACAGCGGGAGAAGGAAGGGAATCCGCTAAGGGAAGTATGCTGAGGTGGAGCCTTGTGGCCTCTTGAAGTGTCGCTAGACAGTGATCCAATTGTACTGTCCCTGTGTCTTGGAGTTCTCTTCCTGTGGTGACAGTCTCAGCCGATAGACATGGATTGGGACCACAGCTGTCACCAGTGACTACAGTATGATTGGAGGCTGCTCTGGTGGAGGACATCGGGTCTCTCCCTCAGCCAGAGGCCTTTGTGGCCCTCAGATGTTTGTGTTCTCACCTCTTCACACACTTCGATCCTCCTCTTCCCTTCTGTTCTCAGTGCCGCTCATCCCCAAGTCCCATCTGCGCCATGTCCTGCCTGATTGTCCCTACAAACCCAGCTACCTGGTGGATGGGCTCCCGCTACAGCGCTATCAGGGCCTCCGCTTTGTAAGTCATGTCCCTAGACCAAGGAGGACTGGGAGAAGGCCTGTTGCCTGTGGCTGGGGGTGTAGGGGATGGGGGATGGACTAAAGCTGACTCCGTGCTTCCTGTGTCCCAGCACACAGGATGGCCTCTCAGGTCCCTGGGCTGCATCCCTGGCTGGGCTCACTAGGGTGAACTGTCCTGCAGAACCTGCAGATAGATGCTCTGCCTTCGAATCTGTCTCTTCCCCCAGTCCTACAGCCTGGTGACTGTTCCAAGGGCCACACAGACCCTGTCCTGCCTGCCCAGTCCCGGAAACTGGGTAGCCAGTGGCATTTTAAACTGACAGACAAGATGCTTGGGGAAATGTACTAGATGTGGGTGGTAGCTTTATCTGTGTGGAGGGTGAGGGAGCAGAAAGAACGTGATACACCCAGGTCTAGGGATGAAGATAGAGGACTGGAGGCATGAAGGAAGTGGTCAAGAGTCATGGCCAGGCCAGAGAGTGTGGGCCATAATTGAGGACGTTTTTGGTGGCGGTGAGCTCAGGCTGTGTTTAAGAGCAAAGGAAATGGAGTGTAGAAGGGGCTCAGCGCTGAGAGAGGGAGTGGATAAAGAGAGGCTCCAAGATGGAAGGAGGGGGTCAGGTGGCGAAGGGAAGAGGAAATGGTCTTGGTGACAGCTAAGGGAGACAGATGGCCCAGGGAGGAGCCCACAAGGGCATGTGTGAAAAGATGAGTCAAGACTGCATTACTAAGTGTGTGACATTCAGCACCGTGGCACCTCCCGTCGTTCCCCCCTCCCGTCCCCGCCCCCCCCCCCCCGTCCCCAGGAGTCTCCCTCATGCATGCCCTCTTTTCTCTGCTTCCAGGTTCATCTGTCCTTTGTTTATCCCAACGACTACACCCGTCTGAGCCACATGGAGACCCATAATAAGTGCTTCTACCATGAAAGTGCCTATGACCAGGACAGGTGTGTGGCACTGCATGGGGCAAGTGGAGGGACTTTCAGGGGACCTGTGGGAGTCAGGAGAGCTGCCTAGGCTGGAGGGCCGGCCCCTCCATGCTGAGGAGTCCTGGGCCCTCCTCACACGTGCATGTGTGGGTATACCTGCCCAGAACATACCGTCCCAGCTCCATTCTCCACTCTCTCCCAGGAATAATCTGTGAGGAATCTGGTGCCCATCCACATGTCCTTCCTCCTACAGGTCCAGCTTCCAGGAGTATATCAAGATGGACAAGCCAGAGAAGCAGGGCCTGGAGCAGCCAGGTACAGAGGCGAGTGCCGCTAAGGCTGTCAGAGCGCACCTAGCTGCGGGTGGTGGTGGTCTCTTTCTAGGGAACATTCTAATCATACCGCCTTGCACCCGAGGAGCTTAGCATGCAACCCCCTCCCCCCATCGGATCCCCTCATCACAATCCAGGGAGCAGAGCAGTACCCACGCCTTCCATTTCAGTCCACGTAGAGAGTGATGCTTCTCACGCACTGGGGCAGCTGGAGACGTGGGTGGCCGTGGGACCCTCGCTCTGTACACTGCTGGGAAGCATGCTATAGAGAAATCCTGTCTTGCTGTGGCCTTCCTTCATGAGGGACAGGGTATGGCTGAGCTCACTTGTTGAGTCCTAAATGGTGCCGGTGCTTATAAGGTATTTTATATCACTGGGCTCACAGTGTTCTAAGTGGTTATGTTTTGTTTCGATTTTTAAAAGCTTTCCTTTGTTTGCATATGTGCTTTTGCTTTTTTTTTTTTTTTAAGACAAGGTCTCACCCTGGCATTCAGGATAGCCTGGAACTTGCTGTGTAGCCTAGGCTAGACTCAACTTTGTGACAGTCCCCCTGTCTCTCCCTTCCAAGTGCATGATGACAGGCCTGCACCACCATGCCGCCTTTCAGCCTTGATGGAAATAACAAACCAGGGGGTAACTGAGGCGGAGTAACTTGTGCAGGGTCACACAGCAAACGGCCCCCACCTGGACCCCTCGGGATGTCCCATGGGTAACCATCTGCCGTGTTGTGTCTTTGGGGAAGAATTGAAAACTCCTGAACTGAGGGATGATTCTTAACAGGTTTTGAGGATGGCCTTCTGGAAGAACCCCAGTATGAAGAAGCAGAGGACATCCCTGCCTCCCAAGACCAGGATCCTGGGACACAAGGGAGAAAACAAAGGACTACTTCCACCCCAGGGCTGGGTGTCACTGACTACCACCTCCGGAAGCTCTTGGCTCACCCACAGAGTGGCCCGTTGGCCCCTTTTTCCAGGCGGAACTCGACACCTCCCTTTCCAACAAGGACTAGTGGCAGCCCAGGCCAGCAGCCAGAGAAAAGGAAGGGGAAAAGTAGCCCTGTGCCCAGCCACGATTTGTCTCATTCTGACAAGGGGACCCTGAGGAACCTGCCTCTCGTTCAGAGAGCCAGACCCACTGGGGACAGTCCCGGGAAGACGCTTGAGCAGGCCCAGTGGCTGAATCAAGTGGAGTCCTACATTGCTGAGCAGAGAAGGGGTGACCGGATGCAGCCCCAGGCTCCCAGCAGGGGCTGGCATGGGGAGGAGGACGTGGTGGTAGCAGCAGGCCAGGAAAGAGAAGTGGAGGAAGAGGAAGAGGTGGAAGAAGAGGAAGAAGATATGAGTGAGGTGTTCGAATACGTACCTGTGTTTGACCCGGTGGTGAACTGGGGCCAGACCTTCAGTGCTCAGAACCTTGACTTCCAAGCCCTGAGGACTGACTGGATTGATCTGAGCTGTAACACATCTGGCAACCTGCTGCTTCCGGAGCAGGAGGCCCTGGAAGTCACACGGGTCTTCCTGAGAAAGCTCAGCCAGAGGACCCGGGGGTAAGGTAAAGGGCTTCCCTGGGGCTGGGGCAGGGGTATATATATGGTAACCGCTGTCTTCAGGAGGCCCTGACCTGTGGACGGAAAGCAGGGTTCCCACCGCAGGAGTAGACCTTTGCTGGTATTCTGGGCTGTGAGAAGGTTGCGTGACTTCGTCCTGGCTGAGCTGAGGACTAGCAAGGCTTGGTCGATGGCATCTGCCTTCTGAGAAGAAGCTTGGGAAGAGAGAAGCATGCAAAACAGGCTGAAAACTTCAGCCACAGCCTCAGATGGGGGTTAGAGGGCGTGGCTAGAGCTCTGCTCTCCCTCACCTCTCCTGCTGTCCTGCCCCTCATAGGTGTCCCCCCCATTATACCCTCTCTCCCTTTATACGTTCACTTGTTTAATCAATGGGGTGAAAATTCACATCCTATTAAACTCAGTATGCTGATTTTTTTTTTTTTTTTTTTTTTTTTTTGATTTTTCGAGACAGGGTTTCTCTGTGTAGCTTTGCGCCTTTCCTGGGACTCACTTGGTAGCCCAGGCTGGCCTCGAACTCACAGAGATCCGCCTGCCTCTGCCTCCCGAGTGCTGGGATTAAAGGCGTGCGCCACCACCGCCTGACTCAGTATGATGGTTTTAAAAGTACCTTCCTATTGGAGTTGAGCCATCACTCCAGGGCATTCCCATTCCCTTCGCGTTAGCTTGGGTTCCCGCGCCCACACCAGCCGGGCAAGTGCTGCCCTACGAAGCTGTGTCCCCGCCCTTTTCTTTTCGAAATAGGGTCTCAGTGAGTTATTGAGGCCGACCTTGAATTCATGGTGTAGCTCAGGCCTGGAACTTGAGATCCTCTTGCCTCAGCCTCCAGAGGAGCTGGGCTGACAGGTCTGCACCTCACGACCTGAGGACAGGGAAGGGAGAGGAGAGGAAAAAGGCCCTCCCTGCTAGTTACGATTGAACGATTCTTTCCCACCGTGGTTATCCTAGTGTGCTGTAGAGCAGAGCTGCCCCGCCTACCCAAGTGCATCCTGCACCTGTAACTGCCCTGCCTCGGCTCCTCCCACCCCACATTCTTGCCAGGCTCTGGTACCCACTGTTCTACTCCGTGCTTCCACGTACAAATGAAGACACGTGGTATTTGCCTTTCTGTGCCTAAGTTATTTGTCCTACAATTCTATCCATACCGCCGTGAAAGGATTCTGCCGTTGATGACTAAATAATAGTCCAACCTATATGTGACCAGTGTTGCTTACTCACTCGCTTATGGAGAAACGCTTTGGCGGTTGTGACTGGAGCCACGGTGCACACATGAGGGCAGGTGACTTTAACGTGCTAACTTTTGTTCCTTGGACAGTAGGCTAGCTGGAGCATAGGTAACTCTAGTTGTAGTTTTTTGAGGAACCTCTGTGATTTTTTCCTGTACTAACGTACACTCCCACCAGCGTGGAAGAGAGTCACTGTTCATCTGCATCCTCTAATGGCTGTAACTCTGTTATTGTATTTTAGTCATCTTGACGGCTGTCAATCTTGCTGGGTGAAATGGTATCATTTTGATCTTACCCCTGATGGTTAGTGATACTGAATATTTTTTTCACATACTTGTTAACCATTTTAAAAAAGATTTACTTATTTTATATCTATGAGTGTTTTATCTGTCTGTATGTAAGTACATTGTGTATGTGCCTAGTGCCCTAAGGGACCAGAGGAGGGTGCTAGATGCTTTGGAACTGGGATTATGGATAGTTGTGAGCCACCATGGGGCATTGGGAAGCAAATACGGGTCCTTTGGAAGGTCAAGTGCTCTTAACTATCAAGTCATCTTACTAGCCCATCTACCCCCCACTTTTTGATCTTGTTTGGTTTGGAGGTTTTTTTTGACATAGAGTCTCACTTTGTTGCCTAGGCCAGCCTTGGTTTGTTTTTTGTTTTTGTTTTTTGGTGGCCCTCCTGTCCTCTTCCTAAATGCTAGGATTACAGTCATATGTGCTACCATGCCTGACTTTTTGTTTTTGTCTGTGGACTAGAACTCACTATTTGGATGGGGCTAGCCTTGGACTCATAAGCAGAACTCCTGTTTCTGCCTCCCAAAGTCAGGAATTATAAGCAGACACCTGGCTTTTGGTAGGTTTTGTTTTGTTTTTTAGATGAAGTCTTGAGCCCGTGTGGGCCTGGAATGTAGGTTGTACCTCACTGTATACTTGGTGATCTTTGAAAAGGGTAGCTATCTGTTTCCAGATAGGGAGATGGCTCAGTGGGCAAGAGCATTTACCGTGAAAACTTTAGCTGAGATAAAGCCTGGCGTGGCATTGCATGCCTGTAATCCCCGAGTTGGTGGACAGATACGGGGAGAGCTGTGAGATCTCCGTTCACCTGGGTGTGTGCCGCTCCCTCTAGTTTGGCTTGGCCGTATTTGTTCACTTTGGCTTTTTGTTGTCTGAGCTTTGAGGCTGGTTCAGACAGTCTCTGCCCAGAGCAATGTCCTGAAGCATTCGTTACCTGGGTGTTTTCTTTAGCAGTGCCTAAAGTCATTTCTGGTCCTAAATAGAAATGTTTGAGACTGACTGAGTTGATTTTTGAGTGAGTATGGGCTTCATTCTAGTCTTCTGCGCATACGGTTTCTGCTTTCAGAAGGCACTGTCCCCTAGACAAGGCATGCTCTGCTGCCTTTGCTGCCAACCAGGTGGCTGGAAATGCCTGACTTAGTTCCAGGTTCACTCGTCTCCTCCATTGATCGACATCTGTGGGTTATTGTTTTGAGTACCCTGTGTTGGGTGAGTGTGCTTAAAATTGTAGTATCCTCTTGGTGGATTTTTCCTTTAATCAAAGTGACCTTTGTCTCTTCTGACTGCTTTGGTTTGAAGTTTGTCTCTAGATGTTATAGCAGTATCTAATATATTGCTATATTATCTGTATATAGATAATATATCTGTATATATGTAATATATCTAATATTACACCTGTTTTCTAGTTTATTTGCTCAGAGCACCTTTACCATCCTTTCACCCTAAGGTAGTGTCTTTAGGTGATGGAGAGGTGTGCTTCTTGGAGGCAGCAAATAGGCGAATCCTGGTTTTGTTTTGTTTTTAAGATTCATTTTTATTTAAAAAGTTTTTTAACCCTTATTACCCTTATTTTTACTTTATGCGCATGGGTATTTTGAGTGCATGTGTGTCTATGAACCACATGTGTAGAGTGCCTGCAGAGGCCAGAAGAGGGTGTTTGGTCCCCTGGGGCTGGTTTTGCAGATGTTTATCAGCTGCCGTGTGGGTGCTGGACCCAGCACAGGTCCTCTGGAAGAGCAGCCAGTGCTCTTAACTGCAGAGTCATCTCTCCAGACCCACGATTTATTTTAAATTGTTTGTATATGGGGTGGGGTGGGGGTGCATGTGTAAGTGTAGATGCCCTCAGTGTTTAGAAGAGCCTATCAGATCCCTTGGAGCTGGATGATTGTCAGCCACCTGATGTGGGTGCCGGGAACCCAACTCAGGTGCTCTGAAAGAACAGCAATCACTCTTAAACTCTGAGCTTTCTGTCCAGTCCCTGTATCCATATTTCTTGTTTTGTTTTGTTTTGTTTTGAGACAAGGTTTCTCTGTGTAGCCCTGGCTGTTCTGGAACTCACTCTATTGTAGACCAAGCTGGCCTCGAACTCACAGAGATCCACCAGCCTCTGCCTCCCAAGAGCTGGGATTAAAGGCGCGTGCCACCACTGCCCAACTTGTTGGTTTTTTCTTTTTCCTTAATGCAGGTCAGTTTCTCAAGGAATCTGTCACAAGACCCCTTATATTGATTCTTAGTGCTATAAAAGGCCTTAAAAACCATTCTACATTTAAAGATGAAGGAGTGAGTCTCAGGGAGGTTGTATCTCTTGCATGAGCCTCTACAGCTAACCAAGGGCAGAGCAAAGACGAAACTAGGCCCTCCTGATGACTGGCCCTCGGGCTTCTACCACACTCCCTCTGCTCACTCTAGCCCCCTCTGTACCTCAGGAGATACCAGCTGCAGCGCATCATCAATGTGGAAAAGCGCCAGGACCGGCTGCGTGGCGGGCGCTACCTCCTGGAGCTTGAACTGCTGGAAGGCCAGCGCCTGGTGCGCCTCTCAGAGTACGTGTCCACTCGAGGCTGGCGGGGAAGTGACAGCATTGGTGGGGAGGACACGGAAGCCCGGAACCTGCAGGGCCTGGTCTGGAGCCCACGCCGCCGCCGCAGGCACGTGCTGAATGTCCAGGATCCAGAGCCAAAGCTGTGCTGGCCCCAAGGTTTCTCCTGGAACCATCGAGCTGTGGTCCACTTTATTGTGCCTGGTAAGCTTTAGTAGAATGGGGGTCTTGATGGTCACCATGAGCAATGGGGCTGTTTTCTTGATTTGATCTCCCAAGGATTTGTGAGTAAAGCCACGTCGCCATTGAGGAACTGGGACTCACAAAAGAAAACAGGCTGAACAGTTGTTGTGCCGTTGGTGAATAATGGAGCTGAGATCACTGCTTTTTGTCCTGCTAGGTCTCAGGGTTGGGTGTGAGCATCAACTTGGGTTGTTGCTGAAGAAATAAGAGTGAGGGTATTATATAGAGTGGGTTTTGTTTTGATTATTCTTTGTGGTGCCAGAGATCAAATCCAGGGCCTGGCACAGGCTAAGCAAGGCATGGAGCCGCACCTCCAGCCCTAGAGTGGTCTTTCCAGTGAGAAAGGAGACCACAAGACAGTGTGTAAGAGTGAAGGAGGAGAGGTGAGAGGTGGGAGTAAGATGGAGAGGTAGCAGGTCTGTTCAAGCTGGGCAGGGTTGCTGCCCTGAGTCCCACCCACGACTGTCTCCCAGATACTGCCTGGGAGGGGTTCAGGAGCTATAGAAGGGGCTGTGAGCCCCGCCCCTCACTAGGGTCTCCGTGCTTCATGCTAATGATTCCTGTAGTTGCATTGTCCCCTGGCAGAGGTCAATGGGACTCCTGAGTTGGGTCAGAGCTGAGAGATGTTCGCCTTTCCTTAACGCTGCTGTTTTCTCCCTGCCCGACCTCCCTGGATAGTGAAGAACCAGGCTCGCTGGGTGCAGCAGTTCATCAGAGATATGGAGAGCCTGTCCCAAGTCAGTGGCGACCCACATTTCAACGTCATTATCACAGACTATAGCAGTGAGGACATGGATGTGGAGAGGGCGCTGAAGAGGTCCAGGCTGCGGAGGTGAGGAAGACCTGGCTACAGCCAGCTTGTCACCTTTCCACATCCCGGGACTGCTGGTCAGGGCAGAACCGGAAGTTGCAGCCAGCTTTCCTGAGTCCCAGTGTCCAGCTTTACACCCTTGCCCACAACCCAGGGTCACCCACAACCCAGGGTCACCCACAACCCAGGAGCACTCACTCTCTGCTTTATGCCTTCCACCTTCCTTCGGGGAGCCCACAGCTGAATCCTCACTCACCTCCTTCTCTTCCTGCAGCTACCAGTACCTGAAGCTGACTGGAAACTTTGAGCGCTCCGCTGGACTCCAGGCTGGCATCGACCTGGTGAAGGTAATGGGCCTCAGGGAGGCCTGGGAAAGTGCTCAAGAGTAGTTAGGAGACAGAGAGGCATTTGGAAGGTGTAAGGTAGTCAGCTCCTAAGAAAGGGGTTGGGTCACAGGACCATGCTTGTCACTGTCCATCACTGTAACAGGATAACCTGAGCGTCCCAAGGAATTTAACTCTTTTTTTTTTTTTTTTTTTTTTTTTTTGGTTTTTTGAGATAGGGTTTCTCTGTGTAGCTTTATGCCTTTCCTGGATCTCACTCTGTAGACCAGGCTGGCCTCAAACTCACAAAGATCTGCCTGCCTCTGCCTCCCGAGTGCTGGGATTAAAGGCGTGTGCCCACCACTGCCCAGCCTCATCGGCTTTCTATTGCTGTGATAAACACCATGACCAAAAGCAACTTGGCAAGGAAAGGGTTTAATTGGTTCATGCATCTGGGTCCCAGTGGATCACTGAGGGAGGTCAGGGCAGGATCTCAGGCAGGGTCCACGAAGGAGCTGTGCTTACTGGTTTGCTCTTCATAGCTTGCTCAGCTTCCTTTCTCTTCAATTTACTTTTTTAAATTAAAAACCATTACAGATGGGCTGGAGAGATGGCTCAGAGGCTAAGAGCACTGGCTGCTCTTCCAGAGGTCCTGAGTTCAATTCCCAGCAACCACATGGTGGCTCACAACCATCTGTAATGAGATCTGGCGCCCTCTTCTGGCCTGCAGTGCGGGCATTCATGCAGGACAGAACACTGCATACATAATAAACAAACAAACAAATAATAAATAAATAAATCTTTAAAAAATTACAGATGGTTGTGAGCTGTCATGTGGGTGCTGAGAATCAAACCCAGGTCCTCTGGAAGAGCATCCAGTGTTCTTAACCACTGAGCCATCCGCTAGCCCTCCATCTTGCTTTCTCATACAGAGGTGGCACCATCCACAATGGTCTGGACCCTCCTGCATCCATCATGAATCAAAATGCCCCACAGACTCGTCCAAAGGTCAATGTGATGGAGGCATTTTCTTTCTTTCTTTCTTTTTTTTTTTTTTTGGTTTTTCGAGACAGGGTTTCTCTGTGTAGCTTTGCGCCTTTTCCTGGAACTCACTTGGTAGCCCAGGCTGGCCTCGAACTCACAGAGATCCGCCTGCCTCTGCCTCCCGAGTGCTGGGATTAAAGGCGTGCGCCACCACCGCCCGGCAAGGCATTTTCTTAATTGAGGTGGTTCTTCCTAGATAACCCTAGCTTGTGTCAAATTGACCAAAAACAAAACAAACAACAAACAAACAACAAAGCCAATCAGCTCACTGAATTGAATTAAGCTAAGACTTGTTTGTTTATTATTTGTGATGTTGGGAATTGCACTCAAGGCCTTGTGCATGCTAGGCAAGCGCTCTCCCACCCAGCTCCTTCCCAGCTCTGAGGAGAAGGTTCATTTGGTCTCTGGTTCCAGTCTACGGTCATTTTGCCCCAGTGCTTTGGGGCCGTGGTGAGGGAGTGAATCACGGCACAGAACACGTGGTCAAGGACACTGTACTTCGTGGCAGCCGAGAAGTGAGAAAGGGGGGCTAGGCTCCCAGAATCCGCACTCCTCCTGGTGACTTACCTTCTTCCCACTAGGCCCTGCCTCCTACGGGTTCCCCAAGCTCCCAGCAGCACCACAGGCCGGAAATCAATCCTTTGTCACGTGGTCTCTGGGGGACACTTTGAAACCTTAGCAAGGCGCATCCTTGGCACTGCATTGCAGACCCAGAATGCAACGGGACTAAGTAAATATCAAGGACGTGTTTCCCCAGGTGTCAGAATCCTCAGACTCCATAACACATGGGACAGAAGTCAGTATTGTGGTACATGCCTATAATCCCTGCTCCGAGGAGGCTGAGGCCGGGGGAGCATGGGTTGAGGCCAACCTGGACTACATAACAAATCCCAGACTAGTCTTCCAAGATTCTGTCTCCAAAGAAAGTGGGGAAGGAGTCTGAATTCACCCTGTGATGTGAGGACTCAGCCCTGCTATCCAGGGTTGTGGAAATATGCCTAGTGTTTAGCTTCGTGTAAGTTGTCAGTTCCTCCAGTAGGGAAGAGCCCAAGGATTCCTCTAGAGCAGTGTGGTTCTCAACCGGTGGTGACCCCCTTGACAAACCTCTGTCTCCAAAAATTTTTACATTATGATTCATAACAGTAGCAAAATTACAGTTATAAAGTAGCAACAAATAAGTTTATGGTTGGGGATCATCACCACCTGAGGAACTATATTAAAGGGTCGAAGCATGGGGAAGATTGAGAACCGCTGCTCTGTAGAGAGTGGCCTCGTCTCCCAGGTCTGGTCCAGAGCTCTGCTGACCTTGCCTTCTCCATCCCCAGGATCCACACAGCATCATCTTCCTCTGTGACTTGCACATCCACTTTCCAGCAGGAATCATCGATACCATCCGGAAGCACTGTGTAGAGGGCAAGATGGCCTTTGCCCCCATGGTGATGCGGCTGCACTGTGGGGCCACCCCACAGTGGCCTGAAGGTGAGCCTTGCCCTGGGTGAGGGAGGAAGAGGCACCTTCTGACCTTGGTGTTTAACCCCACGGCTGGAAAAGTTTATACCTAAGCATCAGCATCTTCCCCATCCTGTCTTCCTGTGCTCTCTGAACTTTGGGCAGACTCCAGGCTCTACAGCGGCCCTTGCCCCTCCTCCCCAGCATGCATTCACCCGACAGTCGTGAAGCATTTGCTGTGGGCTGGACCCTGTGCCCAGGAAGACAGGAGGGTGGAGAGATGACGTAGAGGAGAAAGCCAACTCCCAGCGGCCAGAAGGGCTGCTGGGGTCACATCCTAATTGCCGGGCTATAGTGAGGTTGTGACATCAGTCTGTGGTCACTGCTGTGTTTGCCGAACCTCAGACCTTGATGGGGGGCTTCCTCCAGACAGTCCAGGGACTTCCTTAGCCGACAGTCTTCCGCCTCTGCCGCCCAGCTCTCTACCTTCAGAAGAGCCTGTGGGAACCCAGCATCCAGCTCGTCTCAGCAGAGTGTCTTGTCTGTCCACAGGCTACTGGGAGGTCAATGGATTTGGACTGCTTGGCATCTACAAGTCAGACCTGGACAAGATCGGGGGCATGAACACCAAGGAGTTCCGAGACCGCTGGGGAGGCGAGGACTGGGAGCTTCTGGACAGGTGACGCAGGAGCAGGGCCTTTGGGGACCTGCTGGAGTTCCAGGCCCAGGGCAGTGAGGCCAGAGCCGCAGAGCACGAGAAAGCATACTGGCCTGGGAGCTCCCAGAGGCTGGCTTCACTGACACTCGGGCCTTGTATCCAGCAAAGGGGATGATACTCCCGCTGCATGTCACAGACCGAGTGGCTAGTTGAGTTGTCAGAGGTAAAGCAAGAGATTGGAGCTAAGCAGTGAAAACGATGATGTTCTTGGGACCAGGTGAGGCACTCGGGAGCTTTCTCCCCAGCCAGGGATCGGACTCTTCCCAGACACAGCTGCCCGGAGGAGGGGCTGAAAGCTGTGAGAGGACATGGGGGAGACAGGCCAAGAGTTAGGAGTGACCATTAAATGACAACAGGATATCTAAGGGGGGTCTGGATTCCTGGAGGTGAGAAAGGAGGTGTTTTGAGAAGAGTAACAGCTCAGGGAAGGGGAGGACTGGGCAGAGCACTCGCCTAGCATGAATGAGGCCTTTGGCTCAATCCCCAGTGTACCAAAGGAGGGGATGTGTGTGTGTGTGTGTGTGTGTGTGTGTGTGTGTGTGTGTGTTCATCACTTTTGTCATCACTGTGACAGAATACCTCACTAAAGCAACTTGAGGGAAGAAGAGTTGGCAGCAGGTTGTTGGCAGGGATGGCATGGTAGCATTCGTAGAGACGAGAACTCCTGACGTCTTGGGCAAACTAGGAAGCAGAGAGAAAGAAACTTAGCCCGGACCTAAGACAGACTAAACCACATAACCCAGTGCATACCATGTGTTTGCATATGCTTGTACATTTGTATTCTTAGCCTGGTGTGGTGGCACTAATCCCAGCACTGGGGAGGCTGGAGGCCAGCCTGGTCTACACAGCAAGAGTCTGTCTCAATCCGCCATCCCCAAAAAAGGAAAGGAAAGAGAGAAATGAAAGGACACAGCGGAGTGGACTTGGCAGGTGGGCCAGGAAAGTGCTCTAGCAAGAAGCAGGGTTGTGTGGATGCCCGTGGATGCCCGTGGCCTCCCGTGGATGCTGGGCTGCAAGAGTGGGAGGAACCTGCTGCAATGAGAAGGTTTCTCCCTGTGTTTGCTTGTGAGCCCTCTTTCCCAAGAGAAGGGGAAGGAAGAGGATGCTACCTTGAGATGTGACCTCAAGGGAGGAACTGAGAGGGAAAGGAAGCCTGTAACTGCTGGAAGGGTCTCCACAGAAGGAGGAAGGGACGAGGCAGGGGCACCAGGGACATGCTACTTCCTGAGAGGGAGGGCAAGGTGCAGCCACCAGCCTCTGGGTTATTCTAATTGGCACGTGAGGTTCAAGCCCAAGGCTTCATTCATCCTCCTCACCAAATTGTGCTTGGTGCAGCTGTCTCCGTTTCTCAGAAGGGAAACGGCTCGTGAAGAGTAGTTAATTACTTGTCCCTTCTCTTCCTGTAAAGCATCAGAGGCCTGAAAATCAGACCCATCTCTGATTTCCCGCTGGAGGGAGAAAAAGGAAGAGTACTGAACTGCTGAGAATGAAAGGTGGGGTGAGGAGAGGTTCCGTCACAGGAAGCCACATCACAGTAGACCCCAAAGCGGGTGGCAGCCCAGTGTGGCTGTTACTGTCACACGTGACCTTCATGCTGGCCTCTGTGCTTTGATGCAGACCTCCAAAATAGTTCTTACCCCTCCTGCTGTCTTTGAGGCCTGAGCAAAGAGCTGCTCTGGTCCCATCTACTTGCAGAGCTGTTTGAAGTATAGGCCTCCTAGAAAAGGGGCCCTCCCCTGGTGGCTGTGCAAATGAGAACATTGCCTAGCCTTGGGTTTGGTCTCCAGTACCGCCAGGAAAACAGCCAGACTGTGCGACACACACCGGTAATCTCAGTTTTCAGGAGGCTGAGGCAGAAGAATCTTGAGTTAGAGGCCAGCCTAGGTGTGGTGATATATTGTGCACCCCAGTAAAACTTATCTGGGGATTAGAGGACAAAGCCAGCCCTAGATCAGACATAGAGGCCAGACAGTGATGGCACACACACCCTTAATTCTTTCACTCAGGAGAAGACAGAGATCTGTCTGGTTCTCTGTGAGTTCAAGACCACACTGAGAACAGAGAGAGCCAGGCGTGGTGGCACACACCTTTAATCCCAGTACTTGAGATCTCATGTCTTTGCTTGGGAAGCACACACACCTTTAATCCCAGGAAGTAAGACGGCAGGGCAGAAAAAGGTAGATAAGGCGTGAGGAAACGGGAACTCACGCTCTTTAGACTGAGGATTTCATAGAGGTAAGAACTTGTGGCTGGCTTGTTCTGTTTCTCTGATCTTTCAGCTTTCACCCCAATATCTGGCTCCAGGTTTTTTATTAAAAGACCATTTAAGATTTGTGTTACACCTGGGAAACATAAGATGATTCCCCCACTCAACAGACAGACAGGAACAGGGAAAGTCTGTGGGTTGTTTCTCCAGTTCTGGTCTCCTGATACTGTAAAGCAACTGGTGTATGCTGGGAACTGTGCTGAGTGCTGCAGATCCATCATCCTGTGTGTGTGTGTGTGTGTGTGTGTGTGTGTGTGTGTGTGTGTGTGTGTGTGAGAGAGAGAGAGAGAGAGAGAGAGAGAGAGAGAGAGAGAGAGAGATTAGAGAGGATGGGTCTATACAGATATCCACATTTATAAGATTATTGTCCTCTTCTAGAGTGGGGTGGGGGAGTGTGTCTTTGATAGGCAACTTTCTGAGTCACACGGCTGTGACTGCAATCAAGGCAGGTTGGCTCCACTGTACCTGGCTGGCTTTTTGCCCCAAGGGAAGTGACCAGAGGAAGGAGGGCAGGATCTGACGAAGATGTGGAAGGGTGGGTCCCTCGGGGGCTCAGTTGCTCCTGGACGCCTGTTGCCTGGGTGCCTGTAGCGTTCCGGCTTCTGCGGCTCACACTGCCCTCTTTCCTCCAGGATCCTCCAAGCGGGCCTGGAAGTGGATCGGCTCTCCCTCAGGAACTTCTTTCACCACTTCCATTCCAAGCGCGGCATGTGGAACCGCCGCCAAATGAAGATGCCGTGACCCCCAGGGACAGCTGCTTCCAGCTCCTTGACTTGCAGTTGACCTCGAGGAGGGAATTACGAGGAACAGAAGCCTCAGCGCTAACTGCCTTCTCCACCAGGAGCCGTCCCTTCGTGCAGGGACGAGTGCCGAGGCCCCTCTGCCACTCACCGAGTTGACAGATGCACAGGATGGGCAATGAGGTCAAGAAGAAAACACCTGCTTGAGTACAATACCATCGTGTCCACAAAGGTGCATTCCGAGGCCCCGGCGCTCCTCATGGGGAGTACTGACCATGAACCAGAAACTTCAATGGGACAGATTTTATTTGGGGTGGAGGTGTGGGGGGGGATAATTTTTAACAGAGTATGAAGACTTTTGTCTAGACCCAGCGCTGACTGGGAGTGAAGCTGTGCATAGCCGACCTCAGACCCACTGAGATGCTGGTCCCATGCGGAATACCTCAGCTCCAGGCTCAGTCTGTGCCTTCCAAACAACACACACGTTTCTCCTGGTAGCCACTGAACAGCTGGCCACCAGCTGGGGTATTAGCCCAACTCCTACAGATGGAGAGTTCTTTAGTGGAAGGCCAACTTGGGCGGCATCTTCCTTCTGTGACAGGCTGCAGGGTGAGAATGAGTGGGCATGGGCCCATCCTCCCGAGTGTCCGACACGTGGGCTGTGTGGAACCAGGGAGGTCGTGCAGGCCGAGAAATGCCCCTCCTCCTTTATCTCATCTGCCAGGGAAGACCTGGAGATGATAGGGAGGTGCCACCAAAGGTGGCATGGATAGATAGGCCCTCACCTGCTTCCTTACGTGAGAATTTGAGGAGGGACTCAAGCAGGGGGAGACAAAAAAGGGAAGAAGACGTATACTGTAAGCTTAGCACTCCTGTGGCCTTGCCTTCCTGCGGAGAGAGCCCCAGCCTCCTGGCCCTGAGGAGATGAGGAGGTGAAACCCGGCCATCTGATAAGGGGCAGGGTGACATGGGAGGGGGTCAAGGCAGGAAGAACTGAAAGATGGTGAGTCTCGGGGGACAATAGCCGTAACCTTTTCCGTCTTTGGCTACCCCTTCTGTCCCCTGACGTCACATACTTATCTTGCACTAATAGTCCCGTTGCTCCGTGGCTGGGACTTTCTACTGTTGCTGCTGCTGCTCATTCGCCAGTGGTGCGTTGGATGCTCGGGTATTAAACCCAGTCTGTGAAGACGGCTCAGCGCAGCGAGCGCCCTTGCTGCCTCAAGAAAGGGCTGCACTCCGCAGAGCCGGCCTACCATGCTGTGAACGAAAGCGCAGGCGCGGCATTTGGAGCTGCAGGACCCACGTGGTGGGCTCTGTGGGTGCCAAGAACAACCGGTTTGGCACGTGCAAAGTGGGGCCGCCTGGAAACCCCCCCACCGGGCCTTGGCTCTTTCTCGGCCCGCTCTGGCCTTCTGCCCTTTAGAAAGGCACATAGGAAGCAGGCTAGGGCTGCAGTTGGAGAGCTGGAGGGCCAGGCTTCTTTCTACAGCCGTAGATTCTTGGCATTGTGCTGGAAGGCCAGAGCCAGTCCCAGCCGCCCTCCTGCTCTGTTTCTGAGGACTGGACGCCCCCTGGGCCTTCCCCCCCACCCCTGCGCATCACCTCCCTCCCAGGTCTAGTGCCTTGTGTTTGATGTCTGTTACCTCCTTACCATCTGCCTTAAGGGAGAGGAGAATGCTGTGGGGAGGGGGAAGGAAGAGGGCCTAAACTCAGCCTCGTAGGAAACAAAGGCTGTTTTCCTGTTGCCCAAGAGCCAGGGGACGACACTGGACACTTGCGTCCCTCAGCTGTCTGCCCCATGACAGGCTAAGGACTGCCCGTGGCCTTCCGCCTTGGTGCTTGCCGGCAGAAAGGACAAGCTTCCTGTGTGGCAGTGTGCTTGGGAGGGACACCGCACTGTCCTGACTCTGTCACGGTCTCAGCAGCCCAGGGGAGTGGAGGTCGCAGCCTCAGCTAGAGAGGCTTCTCCCTGCCTGAAGAAGGCTGGCTGGGGCCGTGCAGCTGTAGTCCCAGCACTCGGGACGTTGAGACACGAAGATCAGGCGTGCAGGGCCAGCCTAGGCTACTTAACAAGACGCTGTCAAAATTAAATAAATACGAGAAAAATCTTTTCTGAGTGAATTGAAGGTGCCCTATTAATGCTTTGCAAGCATGAGTTGGCTCTCCTAGTTGCCTTCGACCCAGGCAATTTTTTAATTTTTATTTTTTCAGGATTTTTAAAAAATTTTATTTTATGTTCATTGGTGTTTTACCTGCATGTATGTCTGTGTGAGGGTGTAAGATCCCCTGGAAATGGAGTTACAGACAGGTGTGAGCCACCATGTGGTTGCTGGGAATTGAACTCAGGACCTCTGGAAGAGCAGCCAGTGCTCTTAAGTGCTGAGCCATCTCTCCAGCCCCTCGAGATTTTATTTTATGTGTATGGATATTTTGCCTGCATGTATATCTGTGCACCATCTGAGTGCCTGGTGCCCATGGAGGCCAGGAGAGGGCACCGGATCCCCTGGGACTGGAGTTGCCGATGTATGAGTCACCATGCGGGGGCTGGGCATTGAACCCAGATCATCTGGAAGAGCAGGCAGTGTTAACCACTAAGCCATCTCTCTAGTAACCCCATTAAAAAAAAAGTTTTAGACAGGTTTAGTGGTACCTTTAACCCCAGCACTCCAGAGGCAAAGGCAAGTGGATCTCTGTGAGTTCAAGTCCACCTGGTCTACATAGTTACACGGGTAAGGCCTTATCTCAAAAAAAAAAAAAAAAAAAAAAAAAAAAAAAAAAAAAAAAAAAAAAAAAAAATTAAAGTTAAACTTTTTCATTTCAAGTGTGTGTGGTGTATGCATGCCATGTGCCGGTCGGAGGGCAGCTTTCAGTGGTTGGTTCTCCCCCACCCCATACCGTATGGAGTCCTCAGGCTTGGCAGCAAGCACCTTTACTCACTGAAAATTTGTATTCTTGAAACATTACACCATTAGTGTGAAAAGTACAGTAGGTTTATAGTAGAGTCTTTAAAAGTGTATGTGTGTGTTCATCAGTCCAGAGCTCAGTGACCTGTTTGTGCAGATGACAATGATCCCTTTCCAGGACACAGATGACGAGAGCATCCACACACCAACCTGACTCAGAGCCCACGTGACTGAAGACAGCAACACTAACTTGGATTTTCACATCTTTATAGATAGATTCCCATTTTGCAGAAAGGGAAAACTGAGGCTTGGAGCAGAGGGTAGGAATGCAGTGGAAGCAGAGTCTGCAGGCCATGTAGACTCTGATTAGCAGACCCAATTACTGCTGCTGGAGGAAAGGGTGGCTGTTGCAGAGGCTGAGCTCTGGCCTCCAGACCAAGATGCGATTACATCACCCAGTAAAACTGCACAACTGAATTCAGGTGCTGTGGGCAGGAAACGGGCATCTTCATTGCTCTTGAAGCTCTCCTGGAGGCTGTGGAAAGTGCTCGTTAGCCTCACCGGTCAGGGACGAAGGCTGAAGCAGTTCCAGACCCGGTTCCTGCAGGAAAGTAGACAGACAAAAGACAAAGAAAGGGTGGGGCCCAATGAGGCTGCTCCAGGTGCAGTGAGCACAGGGTGGTGTCATTCAGCAGTCTGCAGCCAGCTCCCAGGGGGCCTTGTGGAGGCTGCCGCTGCCTCGTGCCGTACGGCAGTGTCCAGCACTGTCAAACACCAAGTCGAAGCCACAGCTCTATCTTTTTCTTGCTAACAGGCCACAACAGCCAAGAACCACATTGGCCTTCCACCCTACCCCCAAAAATCTACCTAAAAAAACGGGCTGGGTGTGGCACACCTGTCATCCTTGGTTCCATTGGGAGTTTAAGTCTAGCCTGGGTTACAAGAGGCACTCCCTGAAAACAAACAGCAGAAGAACTGAAGGATCATCACTCCTTCAGAGCAAAGGCCTCGGGGCAGGCCTCACTCGGTTCCCCCTCATGTACGTGTACTGACTTGTGGGAGACTCAATCATGTAACACATCACATCACTCATGGTGCATGTACTGTGGGAGACTCATCATGTAACACATCACATCACTCATGGTGCATGTACTGTGGGAGACTCAATCATGTAACACATCACATCACTCATGGTGCATGTACTGTGGGAGACTCAATCATGTAACACATCACATCACTCATGGTGCATGTACTGTGGGAGACTCAATCATGTAACACATCACATCACTCATGGTGCATGTACTGTGGGAGACTCAATCATGTAACACATCACATCACTCATGGTGCATGTACTGTGGGAGACTCAACTCAATCATGTAACACATCACATCACTCATGGTGCATGTACTGTGGGAGACTCAATCATGTAACACATCACATCACTCATGGTACATGTACTGTGAGAGGCTTACACATGTATCCCACCATTCATGGTGTATGTACTGTGCAAGGCCTATCAGCCCTTCAAGAACTCCCTTGTCTTAAGGCCTCTAGACCCTCCCCCCTTGGTGTGGGGAGGGAGAGCCCTCTTACCCCAACTGCCAGAGGCAGAGGTCAGTTGTGAGCCCGTGGATCTCACCTGGGACCTAGGTAGGGATTAAACAGGATTGCTGGAGGTCCTGGCAGCCATGGAGCCTGTCTTGTGTGCCCCGAAAGCAGTGATAAAAATGTTGATGACCACAGTAATGAAGACCAGGGTGGTGGCAGCGTTGTTGAGCTGGTTTAGACGCCATTGGTTTGCTACCTCATTCAGGTTCAGCCTGGCTGTGGAGACAAGGGGATCCGGGTGGGTCGCGGGTGGATCTGGCGGGGCTGAAGCCTGGAGCTTCCCTGTCTCCACCCATGAATTTGGAGACAGCTTGAGAGACCCACCAGGAAGAAATCACTGGCCTGAAATGTGCTTGAGTCTCCTGAGCAGCACATGAGGCATCACACATGTGCGTCACAGAAAGGGGATTGGGAGCCAAAGTATCATCTAAGAGGGAGGCTGCTTGCTGTATAGAAGACTGCCACCAGCTAGTGGGTCAGTCAGTCAGCAGCCATGGGATATGAGGAGAAAGAGGTGCCCTCACTGTAGTATATGTTACTTGGGAGCTATAGAGAGGGCTGGCTCCGTTAGGTGTCTAGAACGTTTCATGTGGGATGCAGGGGCCTTTCCTACCACCAGGGGGCACCAAGGCAGAGTGACTGCAGGCTGGGCTCCTTACCAATGACCACGAGAAGAATGCCAATGACTACTTGCAGAATCAGAGAGATGCTGAGGAGGGTGATGAGGGTGGTGTAGTACTCTAAGGAAGACCCCTGCTCCAGCACCACTTTCAGACGCGTGGCATTGGACATAAAGAGCGCCACATCCAGCATGCTCTCTGCCACACTCTTCTTGGTGGCATAGTGGTTCAAATTGAGAGGCTGGTTCCCTCGGGGGTTGGCATGCCGGTGCTGTAAGAGAGGAGATTCTGTTAAAGGGGCCGTGAGGGATTGGAAAGAAGACAGGGGCTTTAATACACTTCCCAAAGGAGATGGAATGTCCTCTTGGGTGACAGTGATGCCTCCCTGCTCAGCTTATGACCTGAAACCAATGAAGGGTTGGATGGACGAGCAGGTGATAGTAGATGGACTGTTGGATGAATGAATTGGTGGCGGCAACCTCTTTGGACTGCTAAGCTCCGAATTGATTAATGCTGCATTGTGCTATCCATTTCACAGAGAGTCACTAGTTCCTCACACCTTCACATAGTCAGATGAAGAGAGGCAACTGAAGGAGGTCTGAGGGCTGAGTGAAAGGGAAATGACACTTCCTCTGGAATGGCTGACCCTACCCTAGCCAGTGCCTAGATCAAGAGTTCTAGAGCCTCAACCCCACTCCAGCATGCCCTGATTGGCAAACATGGGCTGTTAAAAAACTCATGTTCACAGCAATGCATACTAGTTGAAAGCTCTTAATTTTAAAAATTGGTTTTGGGAGACTGGGGATGTAGCTCAGTAACACAGTGCTTCACAGCATGCCCAGGCCCTAGTTTCAATTCTTGCCCTGCTGAAATAAATTATTATTATTATTATTATTATTATTATTATTATTATTATGTTTTTTGAGACAAGGTTTCTCCATGTAGTTTTGGTGCCTGTCCTGAATCTTGCTCTGTAAACCAGGCTGACCTGGAACTCACAGAGATCCACCTGGCTCTGCCTCCCAAGTGCTGGATTAAAGGCGTGTGCCACCACTGCCTGGCCTAAATTATTATTTTTTTATTATTTTAAATACAATTATTTTTGGGGTATAAAATAAAGATCTTGTTCTCCCTAAGCCACTAATTCCAAAAGATGAAACCATAATATAGGCCATATATCAATCTCTGACTTAGACCAGGAAAGTCAGAGGGGATGCTACAGGATCTCTGTAGTCACTCAAGAGAACTTGGGAGATCAATTTGGCAATGGTGCTTCGGGCATATGGAGCTAGAAGATACCAGAAGCAGGAAGACTATTGTGGTGTGATCTCATAAGGCATGACGGTGACCACCTGTAATCCTAGAACTAGGTAGGCAGGGTGTCTTAGGTTTCTATTGCTGTAAAGAGACACCATGACCACAGCAACTCTTACAAAGGAAAACATTTAATGGGGTGGCATACACTTCAGCAACCACATGGTGGCTCAAACCATCTGTAATGAGATCTGGTGCCCTCTTCCGGCCTGCAGGGATATATGTTGGCAGGACACTGTATACATAATAAATAAATAAATCTTTAAAACAAAACAAACGAAAAATTAAAAAACCCCACAAGGGTCAGTGAGATGGCTCAGTGGTAAAGGTCCTTGCTTCAAAGCCTGGCAGCCCAAATTCAATCTCCAGGATGTAGTGCGGGTGGATGGATGATTGGGTGGGCTTGTAGATAAAGGTATGCTGTGCAGGTGTATGGACTGGGAGGCGTGGATGAGAGAGACAAGTTTCAGGGAGTTTGGATGTTCCTTGTGCTCAGCATGATTCCAGCAAGTTGTTCATATCCTGTCACATCTTCACATTACTCAGGTAATTAATTATGTAGAGCACGTTTGAGAAGGAGAAGCCTGTTTGGTCAGAACCTCTGGGCTTTAAAGGAAGCCAGATGTGGTAGCTCACATCTGGAATCCCAGCACTTGAGAAGCTGAGATAGGACAATTGCCATGGATATAAGGCCAGCCTGGGCTAAATTGTGTCTCAAAAATAAACAGGGCTGGCTGGCTGGCTCCACAAGTAGACATGCTTGCTGCACAAGGCCTGAGGAGTTTGATGTCTGGAACCCACCGTGGAAGGAAAAACCCACTCCTGAAAATTGTCCTGACATCTACACCTGGGCCATGGCAGGCATAATAATAGTAACAAAAATTTAAAACAAACACTAATAAGTATACCCAAGATGTCCTAAAAGTCTATTTGGATTTGAACACGGTGGCTCAGGTCTACAATCCCAATATTTAGGAAGCTGAAATATAGGCTCACTTGAAATTCAAGGCCAGCCTGTGCTACATACAAAGAGGCCCTGCCTCCACAAAGAAACAAAAAACTGCACACACACATTCAAACCCTCTATTTTTGTTTTGGGTTTGTTCTGGTTTGGTTTTGCACACACACACACACACACACACACACACACACACACACACACACAAGCTAGGACCTCTCTATTTTTAGCCCAGGCTAGATTCAAACTCACCGTCTTCCTGCCTCAGCCTCTCAGCAGAAGTATGCACTCCAGCCTTTGGCAAGTTAGGAATGCATGAGAGGAGGTGGGGGAAATCAGGTGTCTACCTTGGTCAGGACAGGAGACTGGAGAGCCATAGAGACTTCTCATTAAATATAGACAACACACCTGCCAGGAAGACTTGAAGCTGAGTAACCCCAAATTAGTGGAGGCAGTCACTGTCCACTCAGCCCCTGGTCTTGACCCTCTGTGCTACAGGCTGCTCACACCAGGCACTGATGACCAGTTAGTTCTCACAGCCGTCAAAATCAGACTGAAGGCCTACGGGCATAGTTCAGCTGGTAGAGAGCTTCCCTAGCATCCATAAAGTCCCAGGGCAACACAAACGATCCTGGTCACACACGCTTGTAATCCTAGGGGTGTACAAGAGTCTTGACTGGCTTGTTTTCTCTGCCAGTTAAAGAATGAAAAGGAAGCCAGGCAGTGGTGGTGCACATCTTTAATCCCAGCACTCTGGAGGCAGAGGCAGGTGGATCTTTGAATTCAAGGCCTGGTCTACAGAGCGAGTTCCTGGTTTATCCATTCCCTGAGCTATGAGGAAGAATCGGCAGAGAGATGCACTGTTTGAAGGCCCTGCCTAGGGGTTAAAATAGCACCCTGCCAGGCTGTGGTGGTGCCCACCTCTAATCCCAGCAGAGAAGGCAAAGACAGGCAGATTTCTGAGTTCGGGGCCATCTTGGTCTACACAGGGAGTTCCAGGACAGCCCAAAGCTCTGCGGAGAAACTCTGTCTCAAAACAAAACAAACAAACAAAAAACAAACAAAATAGCACCCTAACTCACAATTGCTAGAAAATAAGTTAAAGTCCTTGGCTCCCCTTGAACTTGCGCTAGAGCAGTGACTGCTACCTTGGGTTGGGGCTTTCTTTTGTTTTCAGCAGGGTGAGGAGGGAGCCTTTGTTTGACTGCCCCCAGCACGCTCCTCTTTCCCCTCAGCACGCTCCTCTCCCCTTCCTGTGCTGTGCTCTTCTAGTGATAATACTTACTTTGTAGCCACGGCTGATAACATTGTATCAATAACTAAAACCCCAGAAGCCGCCTGGGGAAGGACCAGGGAAACTCAAAGGCCGTGAGCCTGGGCCCAGAGCTGTTTTAAAGCAAGAAGTCCACAACAAATGCGAGGCTGTTTTCTTTAATTGGAAAGCACTTTATGAAACTCACATCTGCAAAAACGATAAAGTCAATTCAAACCCCCAAAACTAAAAAATAAAACTGAAAACCCAAAGCCAGAGGCTGGAGAGACGACTCAGCTGTTCAGAGCGCTTGCTGCCCTTGCAGAAGACACAGGTTCGGTACCTAGCCCTCATGGGGTGGCTCACAACTGCCTCTAACTCCAGACCCGGGGGATCCAGTGCCTTCTTCCAGACCCCCCTGGGAGCCTGCAAGCACATGGTGCACTTACATACATGCAGACAGATAGACAGACCACTCAGATTATATATATGAAACAGTCTCAATACCTAGACCCAACCCCTGCTGTCCCCAGACTATCTATGTAGGCCAGGCTGGCCTCAACCTCACAGAAATCTACGTACTTCTGCCTCTCGAGTGCTGGGGTTGAAGGCATGGGCCACCGTGCCCTGCCAATCTTTAAAAAATAAAAAACCCAACCCAACACCCCAGAAAGAAAAGAAAAGTTCCAAGTCATCGTCTGTTCTGTAAGTTTGAGGCCACCCTGGTCTTACACAACCTACCTCCCCACGAGTTAGACTAGGGCTTCAGAGCCTAGAGAATAACGGAGGAGAGCTGTAGACATAGAAGGCAGCCATGGGACACTCCTGTCTCTCTCTGACTTTTTTCCCCACTGGATTTTTCTGGGGCCTGGCTTACAGCCAGTGCTGAGGGTGGGGAGGATGTAAGAGTGACCGGGGAGGGGGGGGACCTGTTGGATCTGGGAAGCCACCCCCTCACATGAGGTCCAAGCAAGTCTCTGTGTGGGGCCAGGGGGCCTGGCTAGTTAAAAGCCAAGGATCTCAGGGCGAACCCCACAAAGGCCAATGGTCACTTGGGACACAAGGTTATAAGGCAGTGCTGGCCCATTTGATGAAGGTCCGTTCTGAGTCACTAAGAACAGATGGCTCACCAGATCAACATTCTCCTACAGCCCCCCCCCCCACACACACACTGATCGGATACCCACCTCCTCCCAAGCCCCTCCTTACCCATCCTCCAGGCAGGACCTTGCTCCTCCTTCCAAACGCAGTTCACTTGTGGATCAAGAGTTGCTAGACTGGGCTAGCTCTAAAAACCTGCACAGGGCAAGCCTTAATTCAAATCTAGCTCTGTGTTTGAACATTGACTGTAGGTGAGGATAGGCTGATGATAAAGGGTACTGGAATGGGTGAGTACCTGGGAAACAGATCTTTCTAAATCTCTGCAAAACACGTAATTTCTCAGCTTTTCCTCCCTTCCTCGGTCCCTCCTCCCTCCTCCCTCCCTCCCTCCCTCCCTCCCTCCTCCCTCCCTCCCTCCTTCTCTCTTCCTGGTGTTTGTCTCTGTATTACCAGGGCTTCACACGTCCACATCATGCATTCTGCCATTGAGCCCCACCTCCAGCCTCCCACCCTTTTGTTACTGTCTCTTTAAGAGCCTGTTTTACAGAGGATGTGGGACTCACTGTAGGAGGTGTAGGCCTCTCTGAATTCAGGTCTCTGGCTTTCATTTTGCTTTGCTGAGGCTCCTCTCCAGAAGGCCAGTTCTCCAGTGTCCACAGGGTGGCATACGAGGTTCACAGAAGCTGCTTGGGTACTGGGTGTCAGGTTGACATTTCAGCCCCAAGGAAGTGCCCACCACCATGTGACAGGCTGGGATTGCTGAGGGCCTGAGCCAACACAAGTGAATAGCCTAGAACTTTCCAGACACAACTCCGAAGGGACAGTTAAAGAAAACCAATGCTAGCTGAACCTGGTGCTGTTGCCTGTAATGCCAATGCATGGGAGGCTGAGGCAGGAGGAATGTGAATTTCAGGCCAACCTGGGCCACATGGCAAGATACCAAAAGAAAACAAAGAAATATAAAGAAGTCGGGTCTGGGTGGGGTGATAGGTGTGGGAACTGCCTTGGTCCTGGAGCCCAGGGCAGGAAGAGTGGTCAGAGGTAGCTGCTGTGAGACCCTGGAAGAAATTGCTTTGAAGAGGGGGTCCCCTCTTTGGATCTTCGCAAGTGAGGAAAAGATTTTCCCAGCCTTCCTGGACCTGAGGATGGGATTGGCTGTTCCCCTAAATCCTACAGTAGAGCATCCTCCTCTCCTCCAAGTTGCTCCAAGCCCACTAGCAACCCCATCAGCGATCTGGCTAAGGGAGGGGCATAGGATGACGGCCAGTGGTGTCTCAGAAGATCTGGCCCTTTAAGGTCAGAGCCCAGGCGGGTCAGAACAAAGGCCCGGGAATGTGGGCTGGATCAGGGAACAGAGCCATCCAGCATGAGTCATTCATGTTTCATGGACTTAGAATTCCTGGCTTCTGCTTGCCTCGGCCTTTCCCATGGCCACGGGACAGCACGCAGGGCCTGTCTGCAGAGCTCCTACCAGGTGACTGGAGGTTCCCATCCAACTCAAACCCTGCTGGGGGCGGGGGTCAACGAGCCTGGGCGCCTGGCTTTGGGGCTCAGTTCTACCCAGAGTGTGGGTGCTCAGTTTCCTATTTATAGAACAAGGAGGTAAACCAGGCCCCTGGAGGAGAGGCAGAATGACTCTTCTTCCCCAGAAGTACATACAGAATCCAAGTTGTTCTCTTCCTTTCCTAGTCTAAGATCTGTCCCACAATGCCCATCTCTCAGGGCCTCATATAGGGCCTGCTCCCCTCAGCCCTGTGTTTTCATTCAGTAACGGTGGGACCCTGAGTCTAGGGTCCAAGAGGCCCTGGTCAAGGTGCACAGCCCGAGAGACTCCTGCCAGCCGGGGATGCCTGGGAACCTGAAGGCCACTGAAGTTGGTGTGAGTTGGAACAGGGGGTTTGCAGAGGGAGTAGGCGGTAAACTCAGGTCCATGCTGGGCCCAGAGCACCTCCAGGACCTAAGAGTACATGGGTTTGGTGACTGAAGCGGGTAGGTAGAGGTGAGCACACCAAAGATCTGATTTCCTCACCTCCCCCACCCACTCCAGCTTACAGCTCTCTTAGCTCTTTTGCCAGGCCGAACCCAACTCCCAAGACTGGGGATCCCGTCCCTCCAAGTCAGCTCCCATATTGAGCCCTTCATCTCCACTGTTCTGTGCTCCTGCTTCTTTACAAAGCTAAGGTGCTCAGGAAGAAGGACGACCTCTTTTAACAGAAAAGTAAACATGTTGTCGCGTTGTTTATTGACACTCTGGTTATCAGGGACCGTGATGTCCGCTGGCTCGCTCTGCTTTTTCTTAGAAACAGGATTACAGGCATGCTCTCTCACAGGGGGGAGGGGTGTGTGTGCCATGGAAGCTGGATAAGTAACTGTTCTAAGAAGAGGCTACAGAGGCCTAGAGCCCAGCACGGTGGGCACTACCAGGAGGTGCAGGCCCAGGAAGCTGAAGGTGGGGACCCGGGTCCTGTCCCTACTCTATGGAGCTGAAGTGTGAGCAGGCCAGCTCTCCCAACCTGGGCCTCGTCTGTGGAAGCAAGGAGCTCAGTTCTTTTTAGCAGAGCTATCTAAGAATAGGAAGGTCCCCTCCTTTGGGTGGAGAGTCTCGGGGTTGAGGATATTGCTGGGAGGAATTGAGGCCAGGCAGCTGCGGGGCCAGGCCAGGGTAGAGACAGTGAATCACTTTGCCCTGTGCAGCTCCAGGCACCGGTGACCTTTGGGTGAGTCACTGCTGTCAGTTTTGAGAAAAGCCATGGGGGCAGACTTTCTGTGTGTCAGCTCAAACCCAGGCGCTACACAGAGTAGCTCTAAAGGAACCCTCACCAATGATGACCTTTCAGTTGGCCTCAAAATGGCAGGCTACCTAGGAGTCTAGCCAGGAGCACCTGGAAAGTTGGTGGTGAGTGCCACGCTTCCAGAGTCTAATCTTCCACCCCAGGAAAGGGTGGGTCCAGCCCAGGCAGAGTGGTTGTTTAAATAATGACATCAGGAAAATTATTCTACTAACGGGTTTTAAGTAGGTGTAGGAGTGCTCTGCTGCCCCGTCAGAATCCAGCTTGGGAGGGTGACGGGCCTGTCCACTGTGCTGGAGTACACATACTGGAGCCAGGTAGCCCCAACATCCTGGAACCACGTAGCTCATGGCTATGGAGGACATACCTGGCATCTGGCACAACCTTAAATACAGGACATGAGTCAGCTTAGTTCTCTAAGCTCTGCAGAGTAGGTGAGAGCGTCACCATCTAGTGAGCAAAATGCAGAGAGCGCAAGTAACTCACCCCAAACCACACTGCAACATTTCCCTGTACTCTGTTCTCTCTGTACTGGAGGCTGTAGGTTAACCGCTCCCCTACGGTGTCCCAGAAGCTCAAAAATACTTCGGCTCTAATGATAAACATATGAGTGATGCATGGTGGCACATGTCTGTAACCTTAGCACTCCGGAGGCTGAGGTAGGAGGAAAGCAAGGAACCTGGCAAAGAAACAAAACAAAACAAGGAACCCTGAAGATGAAATATGTGGTGTGAGATGGAAAGGGCAACCCGGCAGTCTGGCAAGGGCACACTGCTCAATGGAAGTCTAGTCCTCAGCCCCGGTGAAGCTTGCTCCAGGCTTTCCTGAGTCTTCAAGGGCTGTGTCCCTAACCCCTGCACTGCTGTGGGAAGATAGAACTCAGACATGAAGGTAAACCTTGGATTCAAATGTTAAAAGGAAGCCAGGCGGTGGTGGCACATGCCTTTAGTCCCAGCACTCAGGAGGCAGAGTTCGAGGCCAGCCTGGTCTACAGAGTGAGTTCCAGGACAGCCAGGGCTACACAGAGAAACCCTGTCTGGAAAAACAAACAAACAGACAAAAAGCTAAGAGGGGACTGAGGAGAGAATCTGGGAGAATAGGGTTGACCACAGCTTCTTTGGCTGTGAGATGGGAACATCTGTCCTGTTTGCTGTGAGCGGCTGCAGCTGAAGGACCCTGTACAGTGCTTGCCTGTTAATCATGAGGCCTTGGATTTGGTCCCCAGCAACAAAGGGGAGGAGAGAGAGAGAGAGAGAGAGAGAGAGAGAGAGAGAGAGAGAGAGAGGAAGAAAGAGGAGAAAGAGGAAGAAGGCAGCCCTTGAGAAATACTGAACATACACAAGATAAGCGGACAACCCCCCAATTCAGGATTACCCTCCCACGTGGTCCTAGTTTAAAGAATCTGCTCTGCCCGAGGGCCTGTCCCAGCCCAACTTTCCAGGTAGGCACCGGTTAGCTTTTTCACAAGCCCCAGGGACTCATGATGCCTCTCTCTACCATGACTCTCTCCACGCCCAAGCCATGCCATACGACACCAATGTCCCAAGAAAGGAAATGTTCACACAAGCCCGATGACACTGTGTGTCTGAGGTCCCTGCTCCTGCACTCGGGCTGCGGCTTTCTCCCTTCTGGGCCACTCATCGGCGGCCTGTCTCCCTACTTCTCTCCCTACCCTTCCCCACGGGGCAGGCTGATGGCTAACCGTCTTGAGGGCTCTGCCTGTGCCCCAAGCAGGATGCTGAGAAGCGGTGCCACACATTACTCATCATCCCCTGAACACACTCCACCCTTCCCATCTGCCTCTGGAGGCCTGTCTGCCCCTAGCTCCTAGGGGAAGTGCCCCCTCTCTTCTAGACCCCTTCCTCACCAGGTACACCCCACCAGGTGACTGACAGGCTCTGCTCCCCTGTCTGTGCTGGCCTTTGGCTTTCTTTAAGCCTCTAGATGGCTCCCTCTGCTCTGTGGTCCCCACCGCTTTGGGACAAGGTCTCACTGTACAGCCCAGGCTGGTCTTGAACCATTCTGCTTCTGCTACTTTAACGCTTGGAAGGCAGGCTTGTACCATCATGTCCAGCTACCCTTTGGAGCCTCTCCTGCGTATTCTTGGATTGCACGGTGCTCAGCTCCGTGCCTTGCTTGGGTTGGTGTGCAGTGCATTCTGGGATCCTGGGTAAGGGACTTAGTGTCTCAAGGATGCTACACAGTGCTCATCCAAGTATACTCCCAGCCCAGTATTAGACTATTTTACTTTCTTCGGGTTTCTTTTTCCCCAAAAAAGAAAAGATCTTTAGGGTGAGGCATTGGGGACATCACCTCCGGGTCAGGGAGTGGCTTGGGACGTGTGTTGGAAAACCGGCTCCACCCTAAGGATGGTCTTCTCTCTTCTGGACTTCACTCAGCTGGGACCCTCATGAAGAAGGGTTGATAGGCCGGGTGCTTTCACTATCTTCAGGCCCAAAACCCACAAAAGCGCAGACTCCTGTGGCCCTCTGCTGGGGGCAGGCCGGGTGCCTCCACTGTGCCGCCCTTGGCCTTCCATGCCAAGAGCAGCGGTCTTGCCCTTAAAAATCAACAGCGTCTAATCCGCGGTAGGGCGGGGTGTCTTTGGCGTGTTATTCTGGTGATAATCCCTGACTGGCCTTGAAAGCTCCCCCGGCCTTGGGTGCAGTCTCAGTGGGAGGCTCCTGTTCTTGCTCCAGGCTAGAGGCCTGGGCCTCCACGCTGCAGCGGCACTGAGAACCAGGGGCGTGGCCTTCGGGGAAGGGCTGTGGTGTTGCGGTCGGTCGTCCAGCAGGGGAGGCCAGGAAACAGCTCAGAGAGGGCCAGGTTAGCTCAGCTCCTCCCGGGGGCGGGAATCCAAGTCCTCTGATGCCCAAGTGACAAGGGGCCAACAGGGTTGGTCCTTCACAGGAGGAGGCGGAATGTGTAGGGAGGCTGCAAGGGAGGGCTTGCCTGGTCGGCGGGGCCTGCTTACTCTTTCTGGGGAGCTTGTCCACCTCCCCCGGAAACAGAACTTTGCCCGTGGCCTGCAGGAAAGACTAACTCAGAGTGCAGTTAACCGTAGATGTACCACACACAGACTGCTCTCCTACAGTACCCACTGCACTCCAGACCAGAGCACCGTCTGGGTCAGCACTTGGCTCTGAGGTTTCCAGACCTGTTTGGCATTTAGCTCTCTTTGGCTCTGGGGTTCCCCCCAAGCAGTATTCCCCGAGTCCCCCAGCCCACCGATGCTGACTAGGTGGAGCCACTTTTTAAGAGTCAAGTGAAAGAGTTAACACGTAAACAGTAATAGTCAAATAAAGAGAGTGCTGCTTGCCAGGCATGGCTTTCATGGTGTGGGTTAAGGAGCCCCCAGTTTGTAAGTGAAGGGATTGAGGTTCCAAGAAATTAGCTTCCCAAAGCCACCAGCTCTAAAGGGCCGAGTGCCCGTGTGGACGTCCTTAGGCCTGGGCTCTGCCTTGTATAGGGTTCTCAACATGTGTGGATTTGAAGTGGAAGCAATGGCAGCTGGGAGCACGCAGAAATGAAGGTACTGGGCTGGAGGTGTGGCTCAGTGACAGAGCACTTACTTCCCTTTGGTGTGTAGGCTTGATCCCCAACAGGGGTGGGGGCTGGGTAGGCAGATTCTCATGGCTGAATCAGACACTCCAGGGAGATGCACCAGGTGATGCCCCTGCAAGGCTGGGTATGACAGGAGTCACTGTCCTATCTCTGACTCCTGGCTGCACGGGAGGCCTCCTCCTTTCAAAGTGCCTGTGCTACACAGTTTCATTTTCCTTTCATTTCATCTAAAAGCACCGATTTTTACAGAAAACCAAGGGTCAGAACAGTTCAGTAACGTTGCCCAGCTTATAAGTATTAGAGTTATTGGGATTTGAACCTGGGCAGGTTCTAGGACCTGGGTCCTTAAGCCACTACGCCATACAGCCCTGGAAACAGGTTTCAGAAGCCTCGAAAGGCCTTGTCTAGAGGCTCACACATTCAATCCCAGTGCTTAGGAGGCTGAGGCGAGAGGACTGTTTAAGTCTAACCTGGGCTACAGAGAACTGTTTAGTTCTACCTGGGATTCAAGAGTGAGACCTTGCTTAAAAAAAAAAAAAAAGAAAGAAAGAAAGAAAAGAAAGAAACCCTCAAAGATAGAACCAGTCTAAAGTATTTTAACGTAGTATTTCTAGATCTTTCCACAGAAAAACAAACAGAACCCATGTTTCGTTTTATACTATCAGTCAGTGTGGTCTGGCAGCTTCTGTCCCCTCTACACATCATTGCCACACTCTTGCCTTGCTTAAGAGAGCCTGAGGCCCCTTTTTCTTTTCTTCTCCTCCCCGCGTGGGCACTGAGGCCTCATGGGTGCTGGGGAAGCGCTCTATCACTACGGTGCATCTGAGCCTCTGAGCAACCTGTTTTCTCCAAGCCTTGATGGAGAACCTAAATCCAGATAGAAGCCCAAATTCAGAACAAAAACATAAAGAAGGAAAGAAAGAAAGAAAAAAAAAACAACAAACCTAAGACTTGGTCTCCAAAGAACAACAAAACCAGAAGTTAATTATGAAGCCGAATGTCAACATTGCACACGATGGCGAAGAGTGAGTTTGGTGTGTCCCCACAAGAATGTACATTTCAAAAGGCAAGAATTATTTGCTTGGAATGTAGGGCAATTAGAACAAGAAGTAATAATAGTTTCTGGCTGCAGCCCAGGTGACAGGGCCCCAGGAAGGAGATGGTATCTGACAGCAAGATGGGAAAAGGGGAAGGTGGTGAATTTCCCACCCCGCCCGGCCCTGCGAGAGCCTGCCAAGGTGCCTATTTAGTCCGGTTCAACAAACACACGTCTACCTCCTATCATGTGCAGGCATCAAGGATGCAATAAAGATCCCTGCCTGCCTCAGAGTCCTCTCCTCCTAATCTCCCAAAATGGCAAGGTTTAGCAGGGAATCAAGTATATAAAGTGGGAAGCCAGGAGACAAAAGACCCTTCATCCCACCCCAATGGGAAAGCTGTAGAGACTATGGACTCACTGCTGTAGCACCTCACCGGACATGGCAAATGAATGAGTGAATGAATGATGCATCTGTTCAGAAAAGGCTTAATAGAATGAAGAGGAGTTGAGCTCCGAGACCCTCTCCAATGGAGCATCTTGCTTGCTCATCAGGGAATATGTGAGAGTCTACTGCAGCATCCTTGGTCCTGGCCGTAGATGAGATAGACCATAGATGAGACCAAGAGAGGAGGGTGCTGGGAGCGCTGAGTCAAAGCTGGGGTGAAAACAGTCCTAAAGGGGGCCCTTCCGATTGACGTGCCAGCTTCCATCACTGAGAAGAGGCCTCTCGGGACCCAGACCCAGCCTAGGTAGATTGCCCTCATCCAGCATCCATCCCTTCCCTTCCCAGAAGTGCAGCTAGAGACCTCCTCATGTGGTGGCTCTCTTCCTCCCGCAGGGTTCCAGTGCCACCGTGAGATGCAAAGACACAGTCACTGAATCCACACCTTCACTCTGTGGGGCACTCAGATGCAGCAGATGAAGCTGAAGAAGATCAAGGGGGAACGAACAAGCGAGCAACCGCAGAGTTGTGTGTGGAGCCAGGGATCCGACTCGAGCCTGCCTTCCATGTCTTTGCTGGGTGACCTCAGGCCGCCATGAAGCCTTGCTGCTTCTCTGCTTCCTGGTGGGCGAAGGAGTCTTCTGGAAGACTTCCCTCTCACCAGAAACCAGCATAGGCCTAGTTTAGGATTTAGCAAAGCCATAACACAGTCTACTAGCCAAGGTCAAGGGACTCCCATGGGAAACAGCCCAGCATCAGGCTCTGGCAAACTGGCCACTTCTCTGTATTCCTCGAGTCATGGGACAGAAACAGAAGCTTGTGCAGGGGAGCAGGCACCCTCCCACCCACTGAGCCACATCCCCAGCCCGTTCCCTACAGCTGAGACAGTCTCCTGTGGCCCTGGCTAGCATTAGTAGCTGAGGATGACCTTGAACTCCTGATCCTCCTGCTTCTACCTTGCAAGTGCTGGGGTTACAGATGCTCATCACCCTGACTGTTACCCAGGTGGCATTGAATTCCTGGTCTCAACAGACTTCCTTCCTCTACCTGCTGAGTAACTGGGATTATAGGCAGGTACTTCCATGCCTGGCCTGACTGAGGCCTATTAAAAAAATCATTTTTTATGGTCTGAGTGTTCTCTTCATGTACATCTATCCAAGTACATGCCTGGTGTCCTCAGAAGCCAGAGGGAGCATCAGATCTCCTGGAGCTGGAGTTACAAATGTATGTCAATCACCATGCGGGTGCTAGGAAACGAACATGAGTCCTCTGGAAGGGCATCAAATGCCCTTAACTACTGAGCCATCTCTCCAGCCCCAGTGTGCCTTCTTTTTAAATAAATAAATGTATTTATTTATTGGGGAGGGATGTGAGTGTGGAGGTCAGAGTTCAGTTTGGGAGTTGGTTCTCACAGTCCACCTTGTTGAAGCAAGGCCTCTCGTGTTTCTGAGCTGCACCTTGTTCTCCAGGCTAACCACTGAGTTTCCTTTCTGCCTCCATCGCACTGTAGGGATGCTGGAATTGCGGACGCACACCATTGCATCTGGCTTCTTTCCCTGGTCACAGGGATTGAACTCAGATCAGCTGGCCCACAAGACAAATGCTTTTACCTGCTGACCAATCTCGCCAGCGGCTCTTTAATACTCTTGTTAACTTAGTATTACGTCCTTCTTTCCTTTCTTCCTTGGGTGGTTTTGTTTTGTTTTGAGACAAGTTTTTTCTGGATAGCCCTGACCGCCCTGGAATCCTCTCTGTAGACCAGGCTGGCTTCGAACTCAGAGATACACCTGCCTCTGCTTCCAGAGTGCTGGGACTAACGGCAAGTGTCGCCACGCCTGGCACATTATGTTCTTTCAAATTCTCCATATACATCTTCTCATTCATCTTCCATCTAAACCTTTGGAGGAAATCTTAGAGAGATTAACTTGCCGAAGGTCACACAGCTGGGAGGTAGAGTCAAGATTTGAACCCAGGTCTGTCTGAGGTCAGTGTTCCAAACTCCTAACCTCTGAACTGTTCTGACCACCACTCCTGCTTTTTTGCCCTGGTCATGAAGGCTGGAGTTCCGGGGAAGACAGTTCTCTAGTGTCCAGGGAACATATACATATTCCGTACCTATGTTGTGGCCGGTCTGTATACTGGGGTGGATAGATGGGTGGATGCAGAGTTGCCTGTGCACACTGCTCCCACCTCAGCACTGGCATCGTCCTGCCTGGAAGTTTCTCTGCAGCCCAGGGCAGCGCCCCAGGGTAAGGAGTCAGATGTCAACCCTTCATACCCTCACCTTCTAAAAATACTAAGGAGCATGAGCCCTGCCCGTCACCACACAGCTATCTAGTTGTTCCCTGTACGGTCCCTGTCTGCCACCTAGCATCTGCTGCTCTCTGGAGCCTTCTGCTCGACAGCTACCCCTGTTATCCCGTGCCACAGAACCCTGGAGCACCAGGCCAGGCCAGCTCCTCAGGCTGGACTTGGGGACACCAGGCAGGTGTGGGCTTGACTGTGAAAGCCAGCTGCTCTTTGCCAGGGCTCTGTTCCCAGGTGTGTGTCCTGCTAGTTTATGTGGCGTGTGAGGGCTGTGGACGCTCAGGACACTGGAGTGGGGACTCGGCACTGACAGTTGCCATGTGACTTGGGACCTGTGTTAGTCACCTGCTAAAAAGGGTATAGTAATATTACAAAAGAGTGATGTTGTCATCCTATTTATAGATGTATCTATTTATATGTATATCTAAGCCTGATAGGATAGAGCGTAAACTGTAACAGCCTCATCTCTGGGCTATCCTAAGACAGATTCTTTTTTAAAAATTTTTATTATTTCATGTGCATAAGTGTTTGCTTGTATGTATATCTGTGCCCTGCATGTATATCTGTGCCCTACATGTATATCTGGTGCCTTTGGTCCAGAAGAGGCATAAGAGTCCCTGGAACTGGAGTTTCAGACAGTCGTGAGCCACCATGTGGGAGCTGGGAATTGAACCCCAAGTCCTCTGAAAGAACAGCAAGAGTTCTTAACCACTGAGCCATCTCTTCAGTCCCCACGTGGGAGCTGGGAATTGAACCCCAAGTCCTCTGGAAAAACAGCAAGAGTTCTTAACCACTGAGCCATCTCTTCAGTCCCCATGGACAGATTTTTTTTTATTCCTTTGCTTTTTCTATTTTTTTTGTTTGTTTATTGATTGGTATTGGGAATTATACCCAGAATCTTGTGCATACTGGGCACCTGCTCTGCCAAGCTCCCATATTGTATTATATAGTTACTTTTTTTGTTGACCAAATTCCTGCTAAGAAGCAGCTTAAAGGAGGGAGGCTTTGTCCTGGCTCACAGTTTGAGGGCATGGTCCATCATGGCAGGGAAGACTTGGCATCAGGACCATGGCACAGCTGGTCACATTGTGTCCACACTCAGAAAGCAGAGAAGACAGATGCTTAGTAATTCAGCATTCTGTTACCCAGCATCCGTCCGAGACCCAAAGCAGCTGGCAGGCGAGAGGCTCAAGGGAGCAGGTGCTCGGCAGCAGACAGGGACGGTCCAGGGACAACTGGATAGCTGTGTGGTGACGGGCAGGGCTCAGTTCCTCGGTATTTTTAGAAGGTGAGGGCATGCAGGGTTGATATTTGCCTCCTTACCCCGGGGCCCTGCCCTGGGCTGCTGGGACCCAAGTCTGGTGCTGCCTGCCTTTGAGGTAGGTCTTTCCAACTCAGTTAAACCTTTCTGGAAACACAGTCACAGATGTAGTAGCGGATTCCATGACGATTCTAAAGTCAGTCAAGTTGACAGTTATGATGAATTCTCTTATACACCTTTTCCTCAATGAGTGAATTATTTATTTACTTACGTGTGGGTGAGACATTAAAGGACAACTTCCAGGTGATTTTCTTCTGTAAACCACGCGGGCCCCAGAGAGCCCACTCAAGTAGTTAGGCCTGGCAGTGGCACCTTTACCCACTGAGCCACCTTGCCAGCCTGATGTTTTGATTTTAAGTGTTAAAAAAGCCAGATATGGGGCTGTTGATATAGCTCTTGGGTAAACCACTTATCTAACATGTTTGAGGCCAGGAATGTAGCAGGCACTTGGAATACCAGCCCTTAGGAGGCAAAGAGAGGAAGACGTGAGTTTGACAATAGCCTGGGTCGCAACTTGAAACCTTGTCTCCAAAAAGAAAAAAAAAAGTGAAGGCAGCTGGGCACTGACCCAAGTGTGGGGTCTGTCTTAGGGCTGCCTTCCTGAGCAGGTCCAGAGATGCCAGCAGCCCTCTAGCAAGCTCAGGAGACAAGGATTAGGGATCTCTGGCGAAGAGGACCACAGGTCCCAGGTGTCCACTCTGTGTCCTGGCCCAAAGTGGTTCTCTAAATACTGAGATTTCCCAGCCTCGTCTGGCTTGATCCTTCCCTTTGGGGTGAGTGGAGACTCTCTCCTCTCAGGCCGTGGTGCCAACAAGGCTAAAAGGTCTCAGCTCATTTCTCAAGAGCCAGGATTAAGGAGCAGTAGAAAGCACAAATTTAGACACCTTTAGAGCTGGAAGCGCAGAGGGAAATCCCTTCTCACTGGAAAGGGCTAACCCCACTTCAGGCATTCAGTTTTAAACTGTGGGCACTTTCCCTGCAGCGGGCGGAGTATTGCTTGCAGCCTGTGTCCAGCCTTGTTCTATAAACAGAGAAAGAACTCAAAAGCTAGAGAACCTTCTATCATCACCAGCAATATCCTCCCCAGGCCAGGGCTGCAAGGCTCCAATTGAAACAACCCTCTTTATCTCCGGGACTGTTCTCAGTAAGGAGTCCCTGTGGGACACAGTTCCTTGGACTCTAGAGGTGTGGAGAGGCATTCAGATCTGCATGGAAGGGACCTACCCATCCCAACTTTAAGCCCTTATTGCCTGCAGATAGTAGAATCCCCAGAATGGAGGTGCCATAGCAACGGACAAATGTAACCAAAGGGGAACTGCCGTTATAATCCTCTGGAGACTATGTCAGGGTACAGTGGGAGTGGAGTAAGTCCTGGCCTGGCTCCACCACGAAACCAGAGTGGGTCAGGGGTCAGAGCTGGATCACCAGGTGAGGCTGCACACCCTGACATCGGGATTTTTTTTTTTTTTCTGGTGAAGGGCCTTGTGACCGTGGCTGGCTGCAGAACTCTAGGTATATAGACATGCTGAGGCCACTGCAAAGCCTCAGAGACAGAACAATTCCAGTTACATTAGCAACTGAAAACACACAGAGACTGTCAAATATGTGATGGATTACTCAGGAAAGGACATTTGCACGTGAGCAAATTTACAGAGTCAGTCACCTGGGACCTGGGGCCAGGCTGCCTTTAAGGATAAGCGAAGCCTGGACCTGGAAGAATGCAGTCATGCTTGGGGCTGTCTGGCCAGTAATTTCTAGAACCAGAAGGAGAGGTCCCTGGGCTTTCCAGCTCTGCTGTTTGGAGAGCTGACCTCTCTTGGTTGCTTTCTACCTCCCTATCCTTCCTCTTCCTCTCTGGGAACACCCCAGCCAGCTCTCCAACCTTGGGCCTCTGCAGTAAAGGGCTTAGACATGTCACAGGCATGGAGTACGTATTTGTAGGATAGACAGCCGTCTCGTTCCTACTCTTTGGGATGCCCTCTTTGTCCTTTGAACTGTCACAAGCAGGTGCTTCCTTTCTCCAAGGAGGTCCATTCTACTATGAAGTTTTTGAAGATATGTGTCTGGTGCCACCCTGGACCTCGGGGGTGGGTCAGTGTGTTGATACAATGTTGCCACTTACTGACAGCTAAAACACGAGAAACCGGAGGCATAGCTCACCTTTCCGGTTCTAGTCTTTTTGAGAGTCTCAGTGTGGAGTCCAGGCTGGCCCCAAACTCTCCATTCTCCTATCTCAACCTCCTCAGATTACAGGCTTGAAAACTACCTTGCTAGCTCCCAGGGCCACTCTTTAGACCTGAAGCCGTGACTTCCAGGGTCCAGTTCATTAAGGTGTGCCTTGGAAGTAGCTTTTCCTAGGCTTCCATCACATGATGTGGTAGGCAGGCCTCTGGGGGTTGGGGGCGGGGATCTGAGCCTGTGAAAAGTCAAACTAATTTACAGACAGTAAAATAGGGAAGTGAAGGGAAGTCCCAGTGTGAAAAGACCCTGTCTTTATTAACACTTTTCTTTTTGGTGCTGAAACTCAAAGGCTGCCCCACCTTCCCTCCAAAGATCCTTCAAAGTAGCAGCGTTCTCTGGGAATATATATTTTTAACCTTAGGATGAAGAAAATGTTATAAGCATGACATGAAATTCATAAGCCTTAGAGCAGTAGTTCTCAATTTGTGGGTCACAACCCCTTTGGGGTCGAACGACCCTTTCACAGGGGTCACCTAAGACCATCAGAGAACAGACATTTACATTAGGATTCATAATAGTAGCAAAAGTATAGTTACAAAGTAACGCTGAAAATAATTTTATGGTTGGGGAGGGGGGTCAGTCTGAGACACTGTATTAAAGGGTTACAGCATTAGGAAGGCTGAGAACCTTTAAGCCTAAAGGATCCTGTTTGTTTCTTTGTTTTTGAAATAGGATTTTACGATGTAGCTCAGGCTAGCCTGGAGCTCGCTGTATAGCCCAGGCTGGCCTCAGCTGAGTGGTGGGATTACAAGGCTGTGCTACCACACTTGGCTTCAACAACAATAAAGGTTGTTTTTTTTTTAAGGAGGCCTAGCTACATTGCTTAGGAGGTCCTTGAATTCCTGGACTCAAGTGACCCCCCTGGCTCAACCTGTTAAGTAGCTTGGACTACAGGAATGTGCAATGGTATCTGGGTAAGACCAAGAAGTGTCACTGCACAAAAATGAAAACTATTTGAATGCAATATTTCATGGCAAACACTGTGCAGACCATGAGCTCATTTTGTTTCATAATAATCCTATAAGGGTCTGAGGAGATAGCTCAGGAACAAGAGCTCATCTTTGAGGATCTGAGTTCAAATCCCTAGCCCCCCCCATGAGAAAAATCCCAACGTGACTTCGTGTGCCTAAATACCAGTACTGGGGGACAGAGACAGGTGGAACCCAAGAGGTCATGCCAGCCAGAGAGTGAGTTTCCAGCTCAGCAGAAGACTGTCTTAAGGCAATAAGGTGGGGAGCCATAACAGAAGACACCCAGCATCCTCTTCTGGCCTCTAGATGTGTGTGCACAGGCCCTGACACCCACACCACATGTATACACCACACACACACACACACACAACATAAATGTATACAGCAACTTTCACGTTCTACCTTCATCCTCAGCTTGTAGACAAAGGACCTAAACTGGGGATTCCTCTGGTTAAAACAGTCAGATGAAACCAAGCTCTCAAGCAGTTTGCTGTCTGGTTTGGTTTGGCTGTGCTTTATGCTGCCACACAGAAGACTGGCTGGGGTGCCACTCAAGGCCACAGCCCAGCCCAGCTTGCAGTCCTCCATGGTTCCATACCCAACACCCCCTCAAAGTCAGAGGACAGTGACAGATGGGAAAACACCGTCACACAGGTTAAAGGACTGATTTCCCTCCGAGGTATTGAGGACTTAAAAGAGAGTCCAATAGCCGGGTGGTGGTGGCGCACACCTTTGATCCCAGCACTCTGGGAGGCAGAGGCAGGCAGAGTTCTGAGTTCGAGGCTAGCCTGGTCTACAGAGCGAGATCCAGGACAGCCAGGACTACACAGAGAAACCCTGTCTTGAAAAAACAAAACAACAACAACAACAACAAAAGAGTATTGGATACAATCACAGAGTATCCACATTTGCTCCCAGCCTTCCAAATGTTTTCTATAACTACTTGGCTGAATCCGTGAGTGTGAAACCTGCCCATCAAGGAAAGCGAGGAGGCTCAGCCCAGAAGAGACAGACATGGAAGACGAAACCAAGTAGGCCATTGCCTGCGGCAAGCCGTGAGAAGCACTCCTGAGTGACGTGCTTTCGGTGGCACTGTATTTCCTCAGACACCGACCGGGATTTGGACCTAGGTTCTCACACTCTTCTCCTTCTCTTCCTTCTCCTCCTCCTCCACCTCCTCTTCTTCTTTTCTTCTTCTTCCTTTTTTACACACCCCTTCTTCCTGTAAGATAAGGTCTACTAAGTTGACCAGTCTGGCCTTGAACTTACTCTGTGTCCGATAGGCCTTGAATTGGCGACCTTCCTGCCTCAGTGGGTATTACCAACCTGTGCCGCCCGCTTCATCACACATATTACTGCAGAAGGAACACAATGGAGGCAGCACAGAGGTCAGGCTGGAGTCAGTCTAGGCAGCCATGTTGGGGTGGTGAGTATGGAAACGAGGCTGCCCACAGAGAGGTCGAGAAAGGAGAAGAGGCAAGGCAGCGACTCACTGGATGCCGAGGATGTGCACAGAGGAGAGAGAGCGCCCTGCTTCTGCTTGGGAGACAACCTCTGTGTGTTTCAGGCTAGAATCTCACCCCACTCTGCTCTGCAACCCAGCAGGATGCAGCTTTCCAGGGATGTGGCCTCCGGGTATAGAAAGGGCACTTTGGTAATCTGTGTGGGCACATTTGCCAGGTCCTGATTCTGACAACCTGTTGGCCCCCGGGCCAGGCTGTGGAGAGGCCTGCCGGGGCCGTGGTCACTTTCAGTTGACACTCATTGCTGCACCAAACCCAGGACAAAGCCATTTTCCACAGAGACAGAAGAAAAGACAGCGAGCATTGAGGGACTTCTCCTTTCAAAGTGGACGATGGGTCCATGGGCCCTGGCTCCTGGCTCCGGATCCGGAGCTGTGATGGCCCTCCCAACCACTGTCTTTGTGAACAGTGAGGGCAGCTGTGGGTCTTGCAGGGTGTGGGGCCCAGCAGTACTGTGCCTGATGTCAGGGCTTCCTGTAACGACTCCCTCACCTCCTGCCTGCTGACAGCCCTCCGATGGGGCAAAAATAGCCCTGTCACCCTCACATTCCCGCTTCACACATGTCAACAACCTGTCTTGGCATTGGCCCATCCTTTTTTTTTTTTTTTTTTGTCGTAATAGCTACGACACCACTGTCAGGGCTGAATACAGACTCATCTGCCACCTTGGCCAGAGTTTGGGAGCAATTCTGACTGTAGAAGTTTCTGGAAGGGCAGTACTTCGGGAGCGCGATGGGGCTGGTCATAAAACCAGAGGCCTTTTGGCTGAGCCCTGAGTATTAGGAGGGACCGTGTCTGCTGTGGATGGACGTCACTAAGGGAGTGGCAGGGTGTCATGGGTCTGGCTTTTCTCCCTCAGCTCAGCTTATCTTAACCTGCAGCTGGCCTGGGGCCTGGTGGGAGGGGCTTTCGAGGGGTTTCTGCTGGCCGGTCTCCATTCTAAGGGGAAACCTCTGGGCAGAGGGAACTGGCTAGTGGCAGGTGGGGCCTGGGAAATGACTAGCTGGTTCTGAACAAAGAACCTCTCCTGTTTTTACCAGCTCCCTGTTTCCTTTGCCTAGTCCGCCTTCCACGGCTCCTTAAACCCGAAGGCTCAAAGCCTCTACCATCAGCCAAAATGCTACCCCATTTACGTTAGTGATGAACTTGGGTTAATCTGTAACCAATGAAAGATGCGGACTTTGAAAGGAGAATGGGGTCAAATCCAGCTTTCCTGCTTACTGGGCAAGTGAAATTGTCCAAGTCTCCATAGATGTCAGGCTCTCCCTCACTAGGTGGTTCTGACAGTACAGATGCTACATTGTCATGAAGTCACACTGGTCTTCTGGGTGACGGGGTTGTGTGTGTATGTGTGTGTGTGTGGGTCAGTGCCAGCAGAGCTCAAGGGAGTCACTGCTGATCTGCTTCTACAGTCCTTCGGAAGGAACCTAGGGCTGTGGGCTGCCAGGCATACACTCCACCCCTGAGCTACGACCCCAGTCCTGATTGGATTTGAGACAGTCTCACTAAATTGTCCAGACTAGCCTCAGACTTGCAATCCTTAGCTTCCCTAGTGGCTGGGATTGATTCCATGCTGCACAGTCACACCCGGCTACCCTGACTCACTACAGGAATAGCCTACAAATGATCCTGAGCAAAAGGACAAGATCCGGCATTCTGTAGAATGACTGGCTTCTGGGCCCAGACCTTCAGGGAGGCAATGCTTGATGAACCACATGGATTCGTTCTTAGCTCCATGGCTAGATCTGTCTGTGTCATTTGAAATGGAATTTCACTGTGTTGCTCAAGGCTTGCCTCAGACTCCTGTGCTGGAGAGGACCTCCTGCCCTTGTCTCCCAGGGAGCTGGAATTAGAGGCCTGTACGAGTGGATCCAGCCAGGTCCTTGACTTGGAGCTCTAACAAAAACTAGTTTTTAGGTAGATGTGGAGGTGCATGCCTATAATCCCAGACCTTAGGAGGCTGAGGCAGGAGGATTATGAATTTAACGTCAACCAGGACTGGATAATAAAACTCTGTCTCAATCAATCAATAGATAGATAGATAGATAGATAGATAGATAGATAGATAGATAGATAGTCAGAAAAGAACAAGTTGTTAGAAAAGAGCAAGACTGGGTTTTCCTCACTCCCTTCAACTCTTACCATATGAAAGCTCTTCTCTCTCTCTCTCTTTCTCTCTCTCTCTCTCTCTCTCTCTCTCTCTCTCTCTCTCTCTCTCTCTCTCTCATGCGTGTGTTCTTTTGCCATGACACCATGCCTCATCAGAAGTCCTGCCAATGCTTCGCCTTCCCATATTCACAGAGTTGAGTCAGCCCCGTGTCTTTCTTTTCTTCCATCTGTTTTCAAGGCTGGCTTCAGATTCACTAAGCAGCCAGGCTGACCTTGAACTCTTGGTTCTGCTGCCTCTGCCCCCAAAGTTCTGTGATTACAAGCATGTGCCATTACTCTACAAAACTGTTCTTCTCTATAAAGTGCCCAGCACCTGACATTTTGTTACAGCAACACAAAACAGCTCATGATATCATGCCTCTCCACTGTAAAATTACTTTCCTCTATCCACACTCTACTTTTGGGGAGTAAATTCAGCACACACTAAAGAAAAGGGGTAAAGACTTTTTAGAATAACGTCGTCATATAACTCCTGAGAAGGTTCACAATAGTCGTCTGCCGTGATCTCATGTACAGTCAGGCAGGGCTAGCCGCTCACCCACACTGCATTTGGTTACTATGTCTCAATTCCCCTTGCAATTTATGTGTTACACAAGCCAAGTCACTTGTCCTGTGGAGCCACTCGGTGTCAGGAATTTAGCCTGCAAGATGACCTCCTGGGGCTCACACCCTGCACTGTCCTTTCCCACCCATGGGCTCAAGCAGCAGGAATGCTGTATTTCTGGTGCCGTGCGGTTTCCAGGGCAGTGTCTTAGAAGACGCTGTTGCCGTTTGCTGTCTTTTGAATTCCTTGCTCTGGGAACTGGCTGCCGCATCATCAGTCTAGCATCCCGTGGAAATGGCAGGAGACTGAGTCTTGAACGGGAAGCAGCAATTCTTGGCCAGGCAGCTGGCTGTAGGCGTGAGTCTTTCTTTTCTCTGTTTCTAGTTGGAGTTTAGCTTTGCTGAACATGCTCTCGGTGGCACTGTGTTTCCTCAGACCCCGGGATTTGAACCTAGGGCTCTCACAAACATGCTACTGCTCAACTGTCTCTTCACAGCAATAGAATCCCTAAGTAAGACAAACACTGACTTGACCCTGACCTTACAGGTAATGGGGAACCAGTGAGGGAAAGTAGGCCAGAGAAACAGTGTAAACGCAAAGGGGTATCATATTGCATAAAGCCAAGGAGATATTTTACACAAGAGGTTCCTGACTTAACATGACTCAGTGTGTGGTTTAATTTTTAAAAAGTGTTTCTTATTACTGTTTGTGAATATGATGTGTGTTTGGGCACACGTGGCACAGGGCACCTGCGGAGGTCAGAGGCCAGCTTTCAGGAATTGGTTTTCTCCTTCCTCTGTGGGATCCAGGCTTAGGCAGCAAGTGCTTTTCCCTGCTGAGCCTTCTTGCTGGCCCTCAGCAAGACAATTTGTTACTTCATGTTAGCGCGAAAAGTCATAAGTGTTCAGTGGAAAACACCTGGAATTTCGCTGGGCTATCACTACGTAGCCCGCATGTTCTGGGGGTGCTGGACCGTGGCCAGGAGCGACCCAGGTAGTACAAGAGCAGCAGCCGGCAGAGCTGGGGTGGTCAGTGAGTTCATTAGAGGAGACACATATTTACTTCACGAGATTTCCTATTAAATGGTGGGCCATGGGGCTGTAACTTCCTGGAAAGTAGGGTGCATCCGAATATAGGATGAAGTAAAGAAATTCTACTGGAAGATGGATGTCCTAGAACACACCTGTAATCCCGGCACTCGGGATGCTGGGGAGTGAATTCAAGGCAGCCTAGCCCGCACAGTGAGACTCAGTCTTCAATGGATGTGTGTGTGTGTGTGTGTGTGTGTGTGTGTGTGTGTGTAAGGGGATGGCTCAGACAAAGCAAGGCAGGTGAAGGTTTTTTCCTCTTGACATTGACTAAAATTCCACAGAGACCGGTCTCTTATTTTGGAACTGATAATGGTGTTTTGGGATTTATAAGGGAGCTGCCATTAACAATGCACTCATCTTTTTCAATTTGATTTTTACTTTTGCCAGAGTTGGGCGCAGAACCCATAGCCTCACAAAATGCCAGGCAAGTGCTTTACCCGGGCCAGAGTCCATCCCCTGACAGTTCACACGGAGTGCTGCAGGCAGGCCCGGGCGTCAGTCACAGGTCTGGGGTGAGCGCTGGACTGTTGAGGTGGGAGAGCCCCAAAGCCCTGGCCGTGGGGAGCCCTCGGGTGCAATGTCCTTCCTGTGTGGACATTACAATATCCTTTTGTTATTCCAGCAGCATCTCTCTTTGGAACTGCTTCGTCGTGGGGTGTGAGTGGGAGGTCCCCTCCTGAGACAAGTGAATCTTCCCTATATAAAAGCATGTCCCAGGCATCTACAGACAAGTTTCCTGTCAAGAAACGAGCTTTGTTAATAAATGGGGGAGGTAAAGAGCTGCTCGCAGGGAGGGCTCAGGCATGGCCGCAGTGTGCAAGCCCGTAGCTGTCGCTCTACATGTGTGTAGATGTGTAGAGACGGAGCGTTGCCCGCGCCCTGCCTCCAGAGTGCTTAAGGTTCCCTCCTTGGCTGTAGCTCAGGGGCTTTCCCTCGCTTCCCTCGGGACGTGGGTAAGGGTGCCAGGTCCTCTCTTTGGTAGGGAGCAATATCTGCAGCTACATTTTGCACCCCCTTCTTGTTCTTCTTCTAACTGGAGAGAAGAACCGAGCAGTCGACTCCACAGAGGACTGACTGCGCTGGCCGATGGTACCAGCCAGGGTAGACAGAGAGTGTGGATGGTATGGACCCGGTCACAGGCCACTTCAAAGGACGAGTTCACTAGAGACTCAGCCCCCACTGGTGAGGAGTGAGGAGAAAGTGGGGGAGACATTCAAGCCACTCCGTCTTCCACTCATGACAAAACACCCGATGAAATTTTCTCACAAGATGAAAGGTTCATCTTGGCTCATTGCTTCAGAAGTTTTAGTCCGTGGTCACCTGCTCTATGCAGTGGTGGAGCATGGTGACCAAGAAGGAGAGAGAAAGATGCCAGGGACAAGACAGACAAGACATAGTCCCCAAGGACACACTGTCTTCAATTACATCCTACCTCCTAAGTTACTATTGCCTCCTGATGTCAAAACCAAGAAGGGGTCGTTAACAAATCTGTCCACTGATGAGGCCAGACCTTCTCAATATGGCTGCAACAGTGACTAAGCATTCACATGTGAGTCTCAGGGGACACTTCCGGTCTATCCCACAACAGCACCCAAAACATACTCTTCTGCTACATCCTTATCTCTAATGATGGACACCACCGCCTTAATGGTAAGTTTAACCATGCATATGCCCATATTTTTAAAAAATATTTTGGACAAGAATGTATCCTTTCCTATAAGTAGAAAAATGTTAAAATAGACAAAAATATAAACTTCAAAAGTATTTCCTCTTTATTTAACTTTTCAGTGGTCTTGAAACACTTAAGAAAACTGTATTTTTCAGGCTGGATATGGTGGCACAAAGCTGTTCATCCAGCAAGCAGGCAGGGAAGGCCAGAGAATTTTGAGTTTAAGGCCAGCCTGGGCTACACAAGTTCCAGCCCAAATTATCCTTTCCATTTTAAGCAGTTAGCTCCATTGTAGACCTTGATTCTGGGAAAAGAATCAGGGCCATGTGTAAACAGACACTTTCAGAAATGTTTATTATGACAAGTTCACTGGCTTCTGTTTCTGATTTGAGAAGGAGTCTCCTGTAGCCCAAGCTTGCTCAAGCTGACTTTGTATCTAAGGCTATCTCTGAACTCCTGATTCTCCTGCCTCCATCTCCCAAGTGCAGGGTGTCCCACCATACCCAGCTCATATGGCATTTTACAACAATGAAAACTGGGTAGAACTAGTAATAGGGATTGATTAAATGAATTCTATTGCAGTCATGATGGGCTTTTTTTTTTTTCCCCGAGACAGGGTATTCTCTGTGTAACTTTGTGCCTTTCCTGCAACTCGCTTTGTAGACCAGGCTGGCCTTGAACTCACAGAGACCCGCCTGGCTCTGCCTCCCGAGTGCTGGGATTAAAGGTGTATGCCACCACCACCCGGCGATGATGGGCTATTGTTATTGGAACCCAGACCTTATGTATACCAAGCACACATTTTACCGCTGAATGACACTGTCAGCTTGCCTAGTTATTATGAATGGTTCTATAAAAGATTTATGATGACATGAGTATTGTCCAAATAATTTCATTAAATTTCAAATATCATCCAAATAATTTCAAATTGTCCCCAAAGTGGGACTCTATAATGCAGTGTATGTGGAGCAAAGGCTAAATGTTTAAGCATTAGCTATTGTTATTTCTGAAGAATCAAATTATAGATTGTTTTGATTTTGTATTTCTTTCCTAGAATTATCAAAGATTCTCTAATGAACATATAATATTTTGTTAATTATATCACATTGTAAGATAAATATTTTAGGACAAAAAAAATCCCTTACCAAGAGATACAATAACAAAGCTAAGTAGATGTTTGTGGGGCATCCTGGTCCTAGAAACAGGGGCATCCTAACCACCAGGCTTTGGCCCTGCATCCTGCTCTGCTAGACTTTACGTGACCTCTGAATCTCGCAGAGTCTGGCAGGTGGGACTGAGTAAATCCACTCAGACACGAATCCATGGTTCAGAGAGGAACTTCCAGCCTGGTTATGGCTTTGTTGAGATCTGAGCCCTGACCTCAGCAGAGTTAGAAGACTTAGGCCCCTTGAAGTCCACTGTGGTATGGAGTATGGGGCCCTTCACCAGCGTGCCAAAGGGGCCTCATTTCCCTGCATTACTAACATCAAGGCTGCATGGCTGCCTGGAGCATGCGCCAGTGCCAACACTTACATACCTCAGGCATCGTTCCCACCTTCTTGCCCACCTGGCAGGGGGCTAGTATGCAGCCTGTGCTGCTCGGTGTCTGAGTCTTGGGGAATGTGCCAGAAGCAAGTTGGCAATAAAGATTCGCATTGATCTGTCCTCCAGCCTCCTGAACAGCTGGGGGGGGGGGGGGCGTGTCTTGGCTGCTGTCACTCAGATCTGAATTCCTCTACGCAAAACTTGGGAGGTCTCTAGAGATGGGACACTTGTAGTGAAGTGGCCAAGGCTGTATTCCGAGAGAAGGTGATCGGGCTTGTAAGAGAGGTGGGGATGGGGAGGCAGGACTTGAAACTAGATTGATGGCGAGACAGATAAATAGACCTGTTATATTTCTTAGCCTTTTCTCCACTCATTAGGGGTGTCCTTATATTATGTAATTTTTTGTTGAGACAGGCTCTCCTAGCCCAGGTTGGACCTTGAGTTTGTCATGTAGCCCGGGCTGGCCTTCAGCTTTCCATTATCCTGCGTCCATCTCCCAAGTGCTAGGATTTGTAGGAATGCCCAGCCCTAATATTTATGCCATTAAAAAAACCCTCGAGTTCTCAAGGGGTATATAAACAGGGTATCACACTTCCCTGAATCCTCCCTGAAACATCCATCTAGCAGAGCTCTCTCTGTCTGTTGGGAGATGTGGTCACAGCAGCCCAAATGCTTGTCACTAACTCCTCTCTTTGCAGCTGGCTTGCCACCACATTATTGGAGGCTGGCAGAGGGACCAGCACACTGAAAACACTCAGTATCGTTGAATGAGTGAACTGGATTTGTACCCTCATTTTCACTTGCAAACAGATATGTTTTTTGTATTATTTGCTACCAAGGAAAGGTGTTCTTTTTTTAAAAAAAAATAAATTGAAACTATTCCTTTTTAAAAGTTATTATCACTTTATTGGTTTTTCTGTGTGTGGGTGTTTTGCCTGCATGTATACCTGGTGACCATGAAGGTCAGAAAAAAGCGTTAAATCCTCTGGAGCTGGAGTTACACATGGTTCTGAGCTGCCATGTTGGTGCTGGGAATCAAACCCAGATCCTCTGGAAGAGCAGCTAGTGCTTTTAACCACTGAGTCATCTCTCCAGCTCTTTCCCCACCCCACCCCCGCAAATAATTTCTTTCTTAATGTTTTATTTTATTTAGTCTTCAGATTTGTGTGTATATGTATGCATGTGTGAGCACCCGAATGCATGCATCTCAGCACCTTTGGAAGCCAGAGAGAGGGTTGGGTCCCCTGGAGCTTGAGTTCCAGCTGGTTGTGAGCAGTGTAACCTGGGTGCTGGGAACAGATCCTTGGCTCTCTGAAAGAGAGTGAGTGCTCATGACCTTTCCTCGAGAGCCATGGGAAATAAATCAGTGCTATGGGAAGAAGAGTGCAAAGTCAAGGCCGGCTCTTTCATTGGTCTGACTGATAACCAGCAGTGAAGATACTGACGTCCCCTGACGAAGCCAGTGACAATTCCTTAAATGAACTACTTTCAGTTAAGAACACACGTGTCACTCAGATGCATTCTCCTAATGTGGTGACTGAGAAGTAGTGTCATAGAAATGCCAAAGGCTTCCAAAGATGGTGACACTGGGGACCTGCACTTTGGCACAGTGTACCAGCTGCAGAAACTCCATTGTCACAGCTTTATTGAGGTACAACACGAGCCATGACTCATGCATTAAAGCATACAATTCAGCAACTTTTCCTGTGGTCACAGAGTTGTGTAAACATTCCCACAATCAACTGTTCTGAATATCTCACATCCACAGCATACCGTATCAATGGTAGGATGACCTTTAACCTTGTAAGAATCTCATACAACGTTCTCACATTGTGTTGTCTTCTTGATTTATTTTCAAAGTTCAGCCATGCCGTGCTACATATGAGTATTTCATTTCTTCTGTATATATTTGTGGTAGACTAGGCTGGTCTTGATCTGGTTATGTAGCCAGGACTGTTCTTGAACCCATCTTCCTGCCTATGCCACCAAGTGCTGGGATTATAGGCTCTGGCCATCACACCAGCCATGTTTGGCTTTCTTTTTATCTCCAAACAAAAATATTCCATTGTAGCGGGTTGGTGGTGGCGCACACCTTTAATCCCAGTAGTTGGGAGGCAGAGGCAGTTCGAACTCTGAGTTTGAGGTCAACCTGGTCTACAGAGCAAGTTCCAGGACAGCCAGGGAAACCCAGAGGAACCCTGTCTTAAAAAACAAAACAAAACAAATTCCATTGTATAAGTCAAGGAAGAACTTCATCCCAGGAAAAGCCCACAGTAAGGCCCAGAATCTATACTCAAACATCAGACTGTCAATCAGAACAGAATCACAGTCTCCTCATAGTCAACATCTGTTGGTGTTACTGAGGAAACCCATAAGTAATCCCTCTGATAGCTTTTGTAGATGTCAGTTGACTAAAAAATCCACTCATTCATTCATTCATTCATTTATATTCTCTCTCTCTCACAGACATACAGACACACACACACATTCGGCTATTTTGAAACAGGATTTCACTACGTAGACTAGGCTGGCTTTAAACTCACTATGCAGTCCCAGGCTAGCCTGCAAACTCAAAGCAATCCTCTTGCCTCTACCTCTCAACTGCTGGGATTACAGACACATGGCTGGATCTTAGCCTTGTCTGCTAGGACTCTATGTAAGTTCTTACAGACTGGAAAGGAAGAGCTGATCCTGGTCAGGTTTGATGATACACACTGGGAATCTCAGCATTTGGAAGACAGAGGGAAGAGGATTAGGAGTTCAAGATCACCTCTACCTATTGTGTTCAAACCAATCTGGGCTACATAATACCCTGGGCAACCAAGAAAAAAAATGCTGGTCTTTCTTTTCTGATGGTTGAAGAAGGGATATAGGATGCGTGACAGGTGCAGTTGTATGGTGGTCGGGTTGGGGCACCTGGCTCAAAATTTGCATTCTGAGTAGTGCTCCACTCTCTTCCTCCAGTCTTTCAGCTTTCACCCCAATATCTGGCTCTGGGTTTTTTATGAACAAGACCGTTTAGCAATTCGTGCTACAACTCCCATTGTAGAAAACAGGTTGTTGGGTTCTCCCTTACTCCAGTATGGATCCAGACAGCTGTCTAGCCAGAAACATTAGCTAGAACTGGGTCTGGTAGCACAGGGCTGTAATTCCAGTTACTGGGAGTGGAGGAGGGGGTGGGGCCCACGCTGGAGGATCTCAAGTTCAAGGCCAACTTGAGCTGCACAGTGGCACCCTGTCTTAGAAGAAAACCAATTTTTCACAAAAAGGAAAACAAATATGAAGACATGGGGAAATTGGATACAAAATATAAGAAAGTGAAACAATCCGTTCAGAAGGCTGAAAAGCCTGGTAACGGGAATCCACATAACTTGACCTGAGAAAGAAAGGGCAGGAAATTCTTACATAAGTTAGACTTTTTCCCCCCACTAGAACAGAGGTGACAAATTTTCAGGTGAAAAGTCCCCGCCAAGTATCCATTCCAGAGAATGAGAAAAGATGTGCCCACACCAAGGTGCATCGTGCTTGCCTCTCAGAACCAGATGGAGGAGTCCTAAAGCCTTCAGATGTGAGGTGCAAAGGACAGAAGTCAGGCATCGGTGTAACCGTGGCTGCACTAAGGCCGAGTTCCAGGCTCAGCCACACACGTGAGCCCCAGTGTAAGGGTGGTTTTATGTGCACTAGTGTGTAAACACTACACTGCCTTTGCTTGCTGTCAGAGGGAATTACTAATGTGCACCTCAGAATCAAGGTAAACCAAGGAAGGAGAAGACATGCAATCTGCAGGACTATGGGCAGACTTACCTTGGCACTGGGAGGTCAGAGGGAAGGGAGAAAAGAGAGGTGGGGAGGGGGTGGAGCATTGCAGGGGTGGGTGGGGACAACCAGGCATTGAGTTAAGTGCATGGGAACACCGAGTCAGTTGACCAAGAGGGTCCTGTGGGTTTGGTGAAATTGTTCAAGAGGAAAAGGTGCTTGCTCTTTCGTCTTATGACCTGAGTTCAATCCCTGGGGCCGACAGAGTGGAAGGCAAGAATCAACTCCCATAAGTTGTCCTCTGAGACACCACACACACACACACACACACACACACACACACACACACACACATGCACACGCACACACACGCAGGCACGCACGCACGCACGCACACAGTTTTATTAAAAGACAGTTCTGTGGCCATCAGAACTCCTGTTTCCAATCCTTCATGAAGCCCAGCTGCACCCTTGCCTCTCTGGCTTTATGACACCCCGTCTCCCTGCGGTCAGTTCTTCCAGCTTCCCGGTGGATTTTAACCACTGGCAACCAAGACTCCTCCAGAAAACTCTGCCACTCCAGCAACTTGAACCACCGACCTCAACATTACCTGCTTGTTAAAAATGCTGCCTCTGGCCTCCCCCAGACCCACCCAACCAGAATCTCTTTTTCCTTTTTCTTTCAGTGCTTGGAATAACTCTGAGCCTCGTCCAAGCTGGGCAAGCACGCTACCACTGAGCCACATCCCTGACCCCCAGAACCTGAACTTGTTTTTAGATTTATTTTTTTATCTATTTTATGTGTATGGATGTTTTGCCATACGTGTCTGTGCACCACATGAGTGCCTAGTGTTCATGGAGGTCAAAAGAGGGCATCAGATCCCCTGGACCTGGAGTTATTGAGTCACCTATGTGGGTTCTGGGAACTAAACCTGAGTCCTCTGAAAGAGAGATAAGTGCTCTTAACCATGGAGTCAGCCTCCAGAGTCAGCCTCCAGGACCTGCATTTTAATAGGAACCAGGGTCTCAGGACATTTACATATCTGTCAAAGTCTAAGAAGCGTTGCCCTCCTGCATCTACTTGGATGTAGCATGCTGAGCATAGTAGAGATAGCATTTAAGACCTGACCCTGCCGGGCATGGTGGTGCATGCCCGTAATCCCAGCTTTTGGGAGGTAGAAGCAGAGGGTTCTGAAGTTCAAGGTTACGCCCCCATCCCACCTCCCCACCCCCACCCCACCCCTACATAGCAAGCTTGATGCCACCCTGCAGCTACAGGAGACCCTGGACTGCAGGGGTCCAATGACAGCCCTGTGCCAAGTCGCTAAAGCCAGCACACAACCGAAAGAGCAGAAAGCACATTCTGTTGGCACAGGCTTCGGCTCTGTGCCAGGAACCCGTCAGGTGAGTCGGGCCGGGTGTCACTGGGAACCATTAAGTAAAATCACCTCTCAGGTGTGGCAATTGGCTACGAGTGAATGACCACCCGACTGTCAACATCGCGGCTGACCCAGGCTGGGGGTGCCGGGCCAGCGCGCTGGGCTTGGCGGATCTCCTCTTCTGCCCCTGTGTTCAGGAAGTTGGCAGGAGGAGACGGCCTGCGTTAGCCACTGCTAATTGCTTTTTCAGGCAGAAACCTGTGGCCTACAGGCCTAGGGGAAAGAAAGGGGACAGAGAGGGGCCTGGGGGCCCCTGCGGGGGTGGATAGGAAATCCCATCCCCATTCTTGCCAGGAGCTGGTTGCCTCCCACCACTTTTCCTGATTGAGGTCCTTTGGCAGCCAGCCACGGTCTCTGTGCTCTCTTCCAACCTCCTCTCCAGCATGAGCACATTTGATTGGGGCTTAGAGACAGACGGCAAAGGCAGGAGGAAATGGACTTGTGGACAGCTGAGGTCCCAGCTCAGCCCTCCGTGTGCTGTGACCACAAGATGAGAGAAAAGAGGAGGATGAGGAGGAGAAGGAGGAAGAGGAGGAGGAGGAGAAGGAAGAAGAGGAGGAGGAGGTAGAGGAGAAGGAGGAGGAAGAGGAGGAGAAAAGAAGAAGGTGAAGGAGGAGGAGGAGGAGGAGGAGGAGGAGGAGGAGGAGGAGAAGATCACCCTTAGCCCTCCAAAATTATACACGTGAGAGTCCTTGAAGGTGTCTTTAGAATCTTACATTATTCAGCAGTAACAAACCCCTCCACTGAACGTCTGTTTTCACCAGGGCTTGTTGTCGGCTCTGGAGCCACCAATGCAAGCAGCAGCCAACCACAAACCTCCAAAAGTAGCCAACACTTACAACTGTGCTAGGTGGGGCGGTTAATCCCAGCCATTAATGAGGCTGAAGCAAGGGGATTAAAGGTTCAAGGCCAGCCTGGGCTACTGAATCCAAAGCCAGTAAACAAAGGATGTGACCTCATCTCAAAAGGAAATGCATAAAGAAGGCCAGGGGTACAGTGCAGTGCCAGCCTAGCATACGTGAGGTCCTCAATTCAGTCCCCAGCAACACACACATGCAGAGAGAGAGAGACAGAGACAGAGACACAGAGACAGAGCTAGCAAGATAGCTAGATAGCTAGCTAGCTAGCTAGCTAGATATAGATAGATAGACAGAGCAATTACAACCTGCCAGGCACTTTTTTAGTATATATTCTAATTCATTTAATTCTCAGAACAGCTTTTTGGGGGTGACTGCCATTAGTCCCCACTTTACAGGGAAAGCTGAAGTGTAATGAGAGGCGATGAGGTCATGAGGTAGTATCAGTTAGCTTTTCAACGCTATGACAAAATCCTCGAGATGACTGACTGAAAGGAAGACAGATTAAGTGGAGCTCATGGTTTCTGAAGCTTCAACCACCATGGCTTGGTCTTGTCACATTGGACACATCACTGTGAGGTGCAGATGTTGCAAGGTTGCTCACTTTATGGAGGCCTGGAGGCAAAATGAGGGAGCAAGGGTCCCGGGTCCCACTGTCCCCTTCAATGACCATACCTCTTTTTTTTTTTTTTTTTTTTTTTTTTTTTTTTTTTTTTTTTGGTTTTTTCGAGACAGGGTTTCTCTGTGTAGCTTTGCACCTTTCCTGGAACTCACTTGGTAGCCCAGGCTGGCCTCGAACTCACAGAGATCCGCCTGCCTCTGCTTCCCGAGTGCTGGGATTAAAGGCGTGCGCCACCACTGCCCGGCTTGACCAAACCTCTTGTCACAAGGTTCTACCTCCTCAGTGTTCTGCTGTGATTGAGTGAGGACTATGCCTTCCACATACAGCCTTTGGGGGACTGTTATAATGCGAAGCACAACCCCAGAAGAACTGGGGTTCAAATCCAGGTAGGACAGCCCCAGAGTGCCTGCATTTTAACCAAGGTGCCTAATCCGTGACACAGGAGCCACATGGTGGGCAAGATGCTTATAGCAGCCTTTGCCAGTGAAGCCCACCCCAGTCTTAGTCAGCGGCTGCTTCAGCTAAGTAGAGGCAATGTGGAATGGGGGCAAGAAGTGTCACAGAGACCTGGTAGCATGGGCCTGTAATACCAGCTCCTTGGGAAGCTGAGGCAGGAGAGTGGTCTATCCAAGGCCTGCCTGGGCAGTTGAGACAAGAGTCTAAAATAAAAAGTGAAAATGGGGCTGGGTATATCCTGCAGCAGTACAGCACCTACCTGGGTTTGGTCCCCAATATCTTGAAAACAAAACAAAACAAAAAGCAAAGGGGCTGGGGGCGTGTGACTCATGGTGCTGTCACTTAGAAAGGAAGGGCATCAGCGTCGAGTGAGCACTGAGCGCCTGTCACATCCTGGGCACTTTCTGGGCTGTCTTCCTGGCTGTCTGCAATGTTATGCAAGGTCCTGCTCCTCACTGGGTCTCTGTGTCCTCAGAAGCAAAGAAGCCCAGAAGATGCAGGGACTCATTGTCATTGCCATTGTTCTGCAGCCGAGGATGGAACCCAGGGCCTTGCCCAGGCAGGGCAAGTGTTCTGCCACCGAGTCACACCCAGCCCCCATCCTTCCCTTCTCTTCCTTTTCTATTTTGTTTTGTTTTCCCTGCAGTAATGGGAACTGACCCCAGGATCTTGCTGGGAAGGCTTTCTACCACTGAGCTACACCCCAGCCTTTTTGTTTGTTTGTTTTCCAGATGGGGTTTCTCTGTAGCTTTGGCCATCCTGGAACTCACCCTGTAGACCAGGCTGGCCTCGAACTCAGAGAGCCGCCTGCCTCTGCCTCCCGAGTGCTGGGATTAAAGGGGTGTGCCACTACGGCCCTGCTCTTACTTTGTTTTAAATAATTGATCTGAACAACACTCACCAAAGACATACCGTGTGTGCACACAAGATCCTCTACCACGTACCGGAGGCCACAGAGATGTCTGGGAGCTGCTTTTGCCTTTGTAAGACTCGCTGGCAAAACTTCTTTTCCGCTTTGTAAGTCCTTTTTAGTTGACTAGGGCATGAGCCCTCCCCTTTCTTTCCCTCCCCTCCCTTCCTCCTTGCCTTTCCTTCTTTTATTTTCTTTATAAATTCTCCCTACTGAGCCCAGGCTGACCTCAAACTCACAACAATCCTCCTGCCTCAGCCTCCCAGGTCCTGAAATTTCCAAGCATGTGCCATCACACTCTGCTTAAATAAGGGAAATGGTGGGAGAACGTGAAGGTTTTACCATTCAGTTACAGCCAGAGCATGACCCCAAGTTGACTCCTAGTGCGGGACGCCTGTCCCCATCTCTCTCCCTTCATCTCGACATTACTGTGACTACAGGCTACAGTCCACTTTGACTTCTTCTCCCCAGCCACTGGTACCCCGCCCCCCAACCTGTGTGTCCATCTTCCTTGTCTGACAAGTACAGACATTCATTCAGAGACGAACCCCCAAAGACAGAGGGTCAACACCACCCGGTGAGTGCAAGCTGGTCCTTTGGAAGCTCTGCTCTTTGCCCTAAAGCCCCACCTGGTACATAAGCGAAGACGACAGCTACACCATAGGCATCGTGACTCATTCCCCCATCTGCTGACTCGGGAACTGAAGCCTTTGCCCCACCGTGTAATTACTGGAGAAGAGGAAGTGCTTGAAGATAAAGTGACTCTTGTTGCTCATAGGAAGGGGTCAGAGCACACAGCATTCTATTTCTATTGTTGCTGGTTTATTATTTATTTTAGCCAGGGTCTTACTATATAATCCAGGCTGGCTGGAACCTTGCAATCCTCCTGTCTCAACCTCCTGGATGCCGAGACTGCAAGCCTGGACTACCATGTCCTTGCAGTACAGCCTTCTTTTTGGTGCTCTTTTGACCTCTGGGGGCTCCACCGGTGCATCCAGCAGGCACTGTGCCGGGAACGGAGCTCAGTGGGAGAGCACTCGTCCAGCAGGTACTCACCAGCTTTGCCGGTGCCTCAGCTGCCTGAACATCTGTGCTCAGCACAGCTGCAGGCAGGGTTGCTAGGCAAGGATCCACATGTGAGTGTGGAGGAAATGACACAAGAACTTCTTATTTAGCAGAACTGGGCCACAACAAGAAGAACCACAGCACAGACAATCTGTTCTTTAAAGAACTCTGTGCTATCCAATTCACTTCTGTAGTCTTAGTCTGGCCCAAGAACTTCCTTTTTTTTTTTTTTTTTTTTTTTTTTTGTACTCTAAGTTAGATAGAGGAAGAGGCACTTATCCCTTGTTCTCCCACCTCCTTCCTTGCCTCTGTTTCCTCTTCTCACTGTTTTGTTTTTTGAGACAGGGTCTTATTGTGTAGCCTTGACTGATCTAAACTCACTCTGTAGACCAGGCTGGCCTCAAACTCATGGAGATTCACTTGCCTGTGTCTCCCAACTGCTGGAATCTTGGGTGTATGCCACCACATCTGAAGCCTTTCTTAAAATACTACAAAAGTGCAAAAGGATTTTTGAAATAATTTTAGCCTAAGTAACTCTGACCACACTATCTGAAGTATTTCCCTGTCCATATTCTTCCTGTGCCCAAAATATCTCCTCCCAATTAACTAACAATAGTCTGCTTTTGAGGCTACGGCCAGAAGATACAAAGGCTCCTGGGACCCGGACACTAGGGATCCCTGCGGAAAGTTGTTCCTCAAAATCTGCTCGACTTTATTGCAGATAACAGAATTCTTGGCTGGACACAGACCACCCAGCTGATATCAATGTTTTCCATTCTTACTTGCTTGTACAAGTAAGGCCTAGTAGTATGTAAGAACTCAAAAGGGACAATTGTGGGGGCTAGAGAGATGGCTCAGAGGCTAAGGGCACTGAATGCTCTTCCAGAGGTTCCAAGTTCAATTCCCAGCAACCACGTGGTGGCTCACAACCATCTGCAATGAGATCTGGCACCCTCTTCTGTATACATAATAAATAAATAAATCTTAAAAAAAAAAAAAAAAAGGAACAACTGTGTCCCTACAGAGTGTTCTGGGGCCGCGGAGATAGATCAGTCAGTAAAGTGCACAAGGAAAAACAAAGCACGGGAGGTCGGGCCTAGAGCGACAGCTCGGTGGCCAAGAGCACTGACTGCTCTTGCATAAGACGCAGAGGACCCGGTTCAGTTCACAGAAGCTACAGGGTGGCTCACAACCACCCCTAACTCCAATTCCAGGGGATCTGATGCTCCCTGCTTACCTCTGCAGGCACCAGGAATACACATGCATACGCATACAGGCACATATACATACCACGTGGGCACCAGGAACACACAAGGCACACACACACATACATATGGGCAAAACCTTCATAAACACAAAATAAAATAGATAAACCAAAAAAAATTTTGAGAGGGAAAGAATAAGAATGAATATGTGTCCAGCAGGCCTAGGGAAGGAAGCCACCATGCTGGTCTGTATGCCATTAGGTTCTTCTCTGTTACCTGTAGTCAGAAGTGACCATGTCCCCTCACAGCACAGTCAGGGACCCATGCCTCTGCAGCACGCCACTTCGCACACTGACTACTTCCCATCCTTGAGATTAAGATGATCTAGATGAGTTAATAGGTTGACTCCCCAATTAACTGGGCTTGGGGTAGGTCATCAATGAATTTTCCGGGAGATGCTAATCAGGCCTTGTGGACTCATCGGACTAGGGATAAAGGAGACCAAAGTCACCAGGCAAAGCATGCCCAGACAGGTTAGTGATGTGCCCAAAGGCATGCATTTCAGGTGGCAGACCCTGGCCTGGATCCCTAGGCTCCCTCTCTCCTCCTGTTCTTGGCGGACTTGTTTGGAGCCACACTCCAAAATACCAAGGAAAGCTTCCCCTCCGCTCACAGCCAACTCCTTATGCCCCGTATGCCAAACCTGCCATTCCTATGTCACCTGTGAAAAACATCGACTTACCCTGTTTCTGGAAATTACTCTCTCATCCTAACTTACACATTTAAAAAAACAAACAGATTTTTCCTACAGAAAGAATGATATACCTCTACCATGTATCAGGTGTTATGTGTGGCTCTCTGCTGGGTGCTATTTAACCACAAGACCCCTTTCCAGGGCAGGAATGTGGGAAATGCTGGGAAGAGGAGAACCAGGGAAGAACCCAGGCTGGCCTGTCTGGAGAGCTAGTGTCTTTCCCACAGCACGATCTTGCCTCCCACAGATCTCTCCTGATCATCCTTGCTTTCCTCCTCAGCCCTCTCCGTGGGCACCGGGCCAGCAGGGCTTGATCTGAATTGCCAGTAGGGCTGAGACCCAGGGGATACAGTGGGGGAGAGATGGTGTGCAGGGCAACCCCCATGGGAGGCCCAGCTGGTGGCACTTTTCCCCTCACTGCCTCCTCTTGGGCCGATCCTCCCCTGCTCCAAATTCCCCCTTGCCTGTGTCCACATCACCGTCTTCCATTTCCAGAAACCTTTTAGTGCCTGTGCTGAACATCCTTCTTACCCTCAACAAAGGACAGCTTTGGTCCTTCCTCCCAATACCACTCTGTCCACAGTCACCAGCTTAGCTTTGTCTTTAATCCCACAGAGGAGAAGCAAAAGGCTCTCAGCTCAGGCCTCGGCTGGCCTGGTTTGAGGCTGTGTTTGTACCCGGAGCTGACTGTCTGTCTAGCTCAGGTTCCCAGAGGCCTGAGGGCAGGACTGTGTCTTCACATGCTGGGTGGCAGGTAGCGTGCTCTGTCAGCTCTCCATGAAAAACAAACAGCTGTCATGCAAGACAAGGAAGCTGCAAGGCTTAGGGAGGCTCCCGGGAGATTGTCCTGACCTCGGCGGACACCACCTACAGAGGCCATGTGAGGATACCCTGATGATGGGCTCCTTGAAGAACCAGGGCCAAGCAGTTGACGGGAACGTGTGAAGGCAGGGGGTGGGGAAGACCCCTTCTGACTTCATTGTGAGTCCTAAAAACAACCTGTGGTGTTCCTTTTCCCCCAAAAAATGAGTGTTTCTCCAAGGAGAGCTGGGGGCCCAACTAGGAAGCGAAATCATAAGTACCACGCTCAGATTGGGGTGGGGTAGGGGGGGATAAACAAGACCATGCTACATTCACCAAAAGGAGACAGAGTTTTTAAAAAGTATTCAGGCCTTGGGAAGAATTCCCATTATTTTCTCTCCTTAAAGAGCCTGTTTAGCTTTCAAAGCCCAGCTCAAAACTGCCTAGCCACCCTCAGGCTCCAGAAATTCACCCTTTCTTAGTTCTTGGTTCGTCCCACCACATCTAAATTCTAGGCCAGCCTGAGCTAACATAAAACTCTGTTGAAAAAGAGAAAGAGGAAGGGAGGAAGTGAGTCAGTTTGGTGGGGTTAAAGCTCTTCGGAAGCTTAAGGACTGGCTGGAGGACATTTAAGACGGGAAAATTGGGACCACATTGTCCTCCCTACAGTCCTAGAAGACGGCGGAGTAAACTTAGGCTTCAGAAGCTAGACAGGAGGACAGGAGACAGTAATCCCTTGGGGCCCATGCCTCCTGCTTTCTTGTGTCCTGTAGATGAACGATGGACTTCTCGAATGAGCAAAGGCCTGTGTGAATGTCCCTGGGCTTGGCCTGGGGAGGACATAAGTCTGGATCCTTTGGTGGTAACAAGTTCAAAGATTGGGCCACTGAGATGGATCTGTGGGTAGAGATCTGACATCCGAGTTCAATTTTGGGATAGAAAAAAAGAACAAACCTCCACATTCATGCTGCAGCACACACACACACATACACACACACACACACACACACACACACATGCACACATGCGCACGCGCACACACACACACACACACACACATATATACACACACACATCAATAAATTTAAAATGTAATAAAATTAATAATGGTGATATAATATTGTTTTAAGTTCATTTTTAAATTTATTTGGTGTAGATATGGGTGCAAATGTGTTAGGGTGCATGTGTGGGGGCAGAGGACAACTTTGGGGAGTCACTTCTCTCCTTCCACCATGTGGGGCCTGGGGAGTTGAACTCAGGTTCTTAGGCTTGGTGGCAAGCACCTTTCACCCTCTGAGCCATTTCACTGGCCCTTGATTTGGTTTTATTTTTATTTATTTTTTTAAGATTTATTTTATGACTTTTAGTTATGTGTATGAGTGTTTGCCTGTGTGCAGGTGTGTGCAAGGGCCCACTGAGGCCAGAGGAGGATGGCAGATTCTCTGGATCTAGAGTAACAGGCAGCTCTGAGTCCCTTGACATGGGTACTGGGAACAAAACTCGGGTCCACTGGAAGAGCAGTAAGTATTCTTAACAATTGAGCCATGGTTCCAGTCCCTGGTTTTGTTTGTCTTTTTAAAGAAGTATTATAGGAGCTGGTTTTGGTAGTGCACGCCTTTAATCCAAGCACTCAGGAGGCAGAGGCAGGGCAGACCTCTACAGAGTGAGTTCTAGGACAGCTAGGGCTACACAGAGAAACCCTGTCCCTCTCTCCACACAAAAAATAAAAGCATTGCAGGGCTCAGGAGTGAAGAGCACTTGGTGCTCTTGCAGAGGACCTAGATTTGGTTCCCAGCACTCACATTGCATGGCTCACAATGGCCTGTAACTCTAGCTCCAGGGCACTAATGTTCTCTTCTGGCCTCTGCCAGCACCTGCATTCAAAGGCACGGACTCCCATGAAGACTACACATACACATAATTTAAAAGATATAATAAATTATTAAAAAACATGATCCAAAATAATCCATTCTTTTTTTTTTAAGGACTTAATTATTTTTACTCATGTATATGAGTGTTTTGTCTACATGTATGTATACACACTGCATGCATGTCTGGAGCCTGCCAAGGCCAGGCGTGGGTATTAGATGCCCTGGGGAACTAGAGTTATAGAGAATTCATTGTAAGCCACCCTGTGGATGCTGGGAACTGAACCTGGGTCCTCTGTAAGAACAGAAAGTGCTCTTAAGTGCTGAGCCATCTCTTCAGGCCCAGTCCCTTCGTCCTGGGAAATTGATTATTTTAGCTATTTTGTTACAATGACAGAAAGCTGATGAGCATAATTTCATAATAGCCAAGCATGTTGTCCCTGACGGAGACTTGCTAGCTCCCCATGTAGCTGAAGCCATGCATGTGCTGAGAACTTCCTTCTGATACTTTCCCTGTCTGTGTCATCACTGTGGCTGCTGTTCCCTGACCGTCGTCCTCCCAGAAGCCAGTGAAGCAAAGTGCCCTGGCCAGAGCACAGCTTGTTCTTTCTACTTCCTAGGCTTATAATTAGGGGGTGGGAAGCTCATGGGATTCTGGAGATAAAAGGCCCATTGGGCTCGATGCTTTTTCTCATGGTTCCCTGAGCACTCATGGACATGAGCACTGAAGGGTCACCCCAGCCAAGAGCTCACCAGGGTTCACGGGGCATCCTTGTATGCAGCTCCCTGCTCCGCATCAGCATGTTTTCTGTTCTCTTTGCTCATTTCTCAGGATGTTCTGGTTTCCTCATTGAGTCACAGAGGTTGGGCAACTAGCATTGGGCAGTGGGGTCATGACCCTGCTTCCCAGGAAACGGTTCTCCTGCAAGGTCACTCTGTGGTCACCTGTATTCCAAACGTCTTGGTAGCCCCAAAGGCCCTGGCACTCTGGTGCATGTCCATACCCAGCTCCCATGTGGAGTTGCTGTGCTGGGCTCTGGCCAGGAGTGCAGGCCCTGAGGTCGTCTTGCCAAAAGGAACTACCGGACCAGCCTTAGGCTAGCCTGTAACCTTGACCTTGATGCTCTCTGCAGTGGAGTTCAGCGTGGCTCTATCTCATGGAGATCTGAAGATTGAATGTGATGAATTGTTTAAGTGCCTGGCTTGGCAAGCGTGGGCTGTCATCTGGGCCTATCATAGCCTGTGGATCCAGGGCAGAAAATCTTCCCTGGACGCTTCTCATGCCTCCAGCAGGACCTCAGAGCAGCTGGACTCTCTGCCTGGGCCTGGGAACAGTATGTAAAGTCACAGAATCAGACTTCACTGACTGATCTCTATAGGCAGAAGCCGGCTGTGGGACAAAGGTCTTGGTTCACCTACCTAAGGATCGTTTTACTTTTCTTCCTTCAATTCCAGGGATGATAGAGTCTACCTCAGGCACCATTTCCAGTCTTTTCCAGAAGAATCTCACTCTCCCACTCTGGCAAGGAGCCTCTGTTCGTGACAGGATGTGACTTGTGTGCCTGGGAGACCTGCAGCTGTGGCCTGTGGTCCGCTCCCACTCTCTCCCAAGGTGAACCACATTTTTATCCTGCTAGTCCCAAGCTGGGATCTGGGGCTTTATGAAGGAAACTGAGAACCTGAGTCCTCAGGAAAGCTCCCTTATCCTAAGCCTGCCTCCCTGACTACTCTCACTCCCCCAAAACTATCAGAAGTGGGAAGCGCAGTGGTAGACGGCTCACCCAGCACACTCAAGATTCTGGATTTCATCTCCATATTGAAGAAAAAAAAAAACTGGAAGGAAGAATGCCAGCTGGAAGCTCCTTGGGCCTCTCCCCATAGTCTCCTCTTGCCCAGATTGTGTGTGTGTGTGGAGGAGTGGAATGTCACCTTGGAAACTTCTAGAGCAGTGGTTCTCAACCTGTGGGTCATGACCCCCACACGGTCATATCCCTGATATCCTGCAATCCGATATTTACATTATGATTCATAACAGTAGCAATACAGTTATGAAGTAGCAACAAAAATCATTTTATGGTTGGGGGTCACCACAACCTGAGGAGCCGTATTGCAGGGTCGCAGCGTTAGGAAGGCCGAGAACCACTGGTCTAGAACCATGTTTGTCTGGCATTTCCCTGTGATCATCCTCATAAGGTCCACGGTGACGTTTTTCAGTAGCACAGAATGCACCCTGGGAAGGATGTGCATTTGTCCCCAGTTTCTGGGCCCCTGTGGCTTTTATCTGGGACATACACATTCCCTGTCAGCTTTACCACAAGTAAGTCATTCAGTCACCAGCCATGCCACCAGGAGTCAGAACTGGCTCGTCATACAGAGGGCAGCTGTGGGGTCCTGAAGCTGCTCCATTGTCTTAGTTTTTCTCAGTGATGGCATCAAACCCAGGGCTTTGAAGTGCCAGGCTGTTGCCTGGCTTCTGAGCTATCTCCCCAGGACTTTGTGAGGATTCTGTTTTTGTTTTTGAGAGAGATCTCACTCTGCCACCTAGGCTGGCCTCAAACTTGTGACAATCCTCCTGCCTCATCCGGTCCAGTGCTCAGGTATGTGCTGCCATACCTGACTGAAGATTTTTTAAAAATATTTATTTACTTATTTTTTATTGTATGTGCATTGGTGTTTTGCCTGCATGTGTCTGTGTGAGAGTGTTGGATCCCCTGGAACTGGAGTTACAGACAGTTGTGAGCTGTCATGTGGGTGCTGGGAATTGAAACTGGGTCCTCTGGGAGAGCAGCCAGTGCTCTTAACCACTGAGCCATCTCTCCAGCCCCTGAAGATTTTAAAATGAGCAAATAGATGTAAAATAATTTCCTAAACTATAAAGAACAGGTAACATTTCCAGATGATAATGATGATGACGACCATGATGTGAAAAACAGCTCTCCCGGTAGTCTTGAAAGTGATGCTGTACTTTCCAAAAGGGTAGGGAGAGTCTGATTTCCTTGGTTAAATGTCAAGTTCATCAAAGGCCCCCTCTGTCTAGGGCACTCCATTCTGTCAACAGGCTTGTCTGGTCCTGGCTGGATAATGCTGGGGGTCAATCCTGACCTTACTGGGGGTCGGGGAGGTTGGAGTATTGGTAAGGAAGTGCATTGTTCTAGAACCCCAAAGAGGCTTGGGCTGTTGGACGTTAGGTCAAAAAGACATTTGATGCTGAGTCTGTCCATTTCACAGATGAAGTAACTGAGGTTCTGAGAGGCACATAACTTCAGTCAGCAGTGTGGGCTGTTAAACAGCACTGTGCCCCAGGGGCTGCCTGGTCACAATGGTAAAGTCTGGGGCTTCTGAGAGATTGTGTTGTTACACTGGGAGCTGAACTGCCTCTCACACCAGACTTTCTGTCTCACTTTGCAGAGAAAAGCGGCCCTTGGCCTGCAGGGGAGCAGAAGGCAAACACACTTACTTGCCAGGAAGCCTTGAGTAGAGAGCAACGCCACAGGCCTCCTCCACTGCTCACCTTTAGCCCACTGCAGGGACCCGGGAGGCTTTCAAAGGCAGAGCTGCCAAAGCCGTAAATAAACTCTGCTTGCGCAGGTGCGAAACACTGGTGTGTCTTCCAGGCAGAGGCCCTGTGTCCGCACACAAACCATCCCTCTGAAGGCCACGCTTCCAGACAAGGCAGCAAACCAGATCCCAGCCCTCGCAAAGGCCAGGAGCCTTGTGGGAGATTGGGTGGGCAGAGTAACCCAAAACAATCGGTCCAGGAGGGAGGAGGTTTGTCTACAGACCGTGGATTTAACTCAGAGAACATTTATTAGGTGGTGGAGTTTGCGCTCAACCTACCCCTGGGGAGGGAACAGAATATATGTAACACTTGAGCCCCACTTTTCACACTAGTCACGGGGAAGAAAGGTAGGGTCTGTGCTAAAGGCCAGAGAGAACATGTTCCCGAAGGAATACGAATACTCAGGCTGCCCAAAAGGTTCTGAAGGGCAGAGAGCTTCGTGGTTGGGGGTGGGGAGGGAAGGGAGGGTCTTCTGGTGGCCTGGAGCATATTGGACTGCACCCTTTCCCTGCGCCTAGTCCAAGAGGGGCCTGTCTTCCTTCCTTCCTTCCTTCCTTCCTTCCTTCCTTCCTTCCTTCCTTCCTTCCTTCCTTCCTTCCTTCCTTCCTTCCCCTTCCTTCCTCCCTCCCTTCCTTCCTCTCTCCCTCCCTCCCTCCCTCCCTCTCTCTCTCTCTCTCTCTCTCTCTCTCTTTCTTTCTTTCTTTCTTTCTTTCTTTCTTTCTTTCTTTCTTTCTTTCTTTCTTTCTTCTCTCTGTCTCTCTCCTTCTCTCCTCCCCCCCCCTTTCTTTTTTTAAACTGGTCTCTCTATGTAGCCCTGGCTTTTCTAAAACTTGCTCTGTAGACCAGGCTGGCCTTGACTCACAGAAATCCACCTGCCTCTGCCTCCTTAGCACCGAGATTAAAGTGTGCATCAGCACCCAGTCAGGAGGGGAATTTTAAAGACTGCTCTGCCTCACAGGATTGAGTGTACTACACGTCCTCCTGACCCTGGGAAATGTAGCAACAGTGCTTCTACACCAGGGAGTCTCCTGGGAGACGGCCTTACACATTTCTGTAAATTGTGGCTGAGTTCAGAACGATTCTTTGGGCAAAATCACATAGTCATTAAGAAAAGCCAGGAATCCTGAGTCTGGTATTAGCAGTGCCATTTCAGGGTCTGGCTTTAGTCTGGACTTTAGCTCCATTCCAGAATCCCCTAATAACCGTGTGACTTTGTCATTAACCTGAACATCAATATCCACAGCTATAAAGCAAAGGTAACAGTAATCCTTGACTCACAGGCTCAGAGGAAGGACTGAATGAAGTCGGGTTAAGCCCCAGCTTGGCATTCTCTGCTAGAACGGTGACGTCATTGCTTTGTGCTGCTCTCTGTTGCCAAGGCCTGGTGTGGTGTGTGGCTGGTTCTCTTGCCCGACCGTTGATCAAATCAGTCAAGTCTGAATGAGTCCTTTCTTCCCTCAGGTGCCCTATGGACACCTCTCGACTCAGGGGTGGGGGTGGGGTGGGAGCGGACCTGGATGTCCTTTATGTAGCTGTTCTCGAAGCTTACCTGAGCTAGGGAGCTAGTGAGGACACTGGTGTTCCTCTGCCTTCCTAGGCTTCATTGGCTAGAACAGTTTCCTTATCAGCAGAGGGAAGCTCGGGATGGCAGCCCACAGCTCTGCTCTCAGGATGGGGAAGGCAGGAAGACAGAGATTCAAGCCATCTTTGGCTACGAATCAACTCTGAGGCCAGCCAGGATGACAAGACTCCCTCTCAGAAAAACAATAAGTAAATAGACAATAAATCCATGGTGAAGACCTTAAAAGAGACCAGTGATTTCTACTTTGTTGGGAGAGGAGAGGGTCCTCCATTACAGGGAACCTACAGACAAATAAATAATGCTTTTCATACAATAGGTGCCGGGTTCTTTTTCACACACTCAGGGATGTTGTTGTACATTACATTTTAGATGACTGCATAGTAGCTCTTTACTGGCATGCATTTTTCATGTGTGGATTCTTAGAATTCAATTATAATTACTTGCAGGAATGCAAGATTGAGTTTGAATTTAAAGAGGCACTCCAGAGGTTTGGCACCTTCTGTATCACATGAAAGGCACATTCCACCTTTCTTGGACCAGGGCTTCCAATGCCAGCCTGATAGACAAGCTCCCCCCCTCCAACCCCCCCACCTCCCCACCCCCGTCAGCCTCAGGCTTCCTCTTGACAAACAACAGCCCCTAGCCTGGGCTCCCTGTGGCCCTGAGAACAGAATGGAAAGATGAGGGGTAGGTAGGGTTGGAAGACCAGTGCTGCCTAAGCAGAGAAGGATGCTTCTATCAGAGTTTGGGAAATCAGGGTTCGGCCCACGGGAAGGTCTTTTAGGAAGGTGACGGTCCCGTCACACTGTCATCATTTCCACTGCACATGTTTATCCACAGCACATAGGAAATAGGAGGAGTTGGGACGCCCACCCCGTCCCATCTGCAGCCTTTAGAAAATGTGTTATTTGGTTTTGTTTAACATTTCAGGAGGTCAGACTCTTTCAAACCCCAGGAAAGGTTCTGGATGCTCATACCCACTCCTAGGACACAGCCATACTTACAAGACCATTGGGGCTTATCACACAGTTCCAGGAGGCACATCACCCTGCAGTCCACGTGGTCTCTGTGAGGACTTCTGGACCCCGAGATAGGAATGTTTGCATTTGAGGAAATACTTTGACTTAGTTTTCCATAGATAACTTATGAGTTCCAAAAGTCCCACAGGGCCTAGGACTGTGTTATTTCCCAAATGGCTATTGTTGGAACTCAGGTTTGGGAAGCATCCGGCTGCATGAGCTAAGGTGGAGCCTTGCAGGAGTACCCTGAGCTTCAAGAGGCAAGTGGAACCCAGAGACGAACACAGAAACAGAGTCTATTGGGAGTCAAGAATCCTTTCTGTCACGCAGTTTTGTAAGTGTGGAAGTTGCTCCCATCTCCAGTCAACATCTCCGAACGCCCTGTCTTCCGCCTGTACCAGCTGACAACACTCCTTTTACGCCAGGTCCCACGGGAAGGCACCTTTTCCTAGGCCATCCTCCTGCTGAGCCTTGTCACCCAAGCCTGAGTGAAAAAGCCCAGAGACTATTTACCACTTGGACCCATTAACAAGTGTCTCAGGGTAAGTGAGGAAGCAGCAGTCAGAAGGGAACAGAGGCAAACGACAAGTTAACCCGGGGCAGGGAGTCTAGGCAGTGTGTACCAGGCAAGGGAGGCAAATTCCCCAAATACCAGGATGTTGAGCAATATTCAAAGAATGAAATTCATTGCTATTCCAGCCCTTCCTCTCCCCACCCTGTACTCTGTGTCCCATCCTTTTCCTCTCAGAAGCTACTGTGCCAGTGACTCATGGTGCCCTGTGAGCTTCCAGTGCTGGCTTCAAGTCGGCCTCAGCTTCTACACACCTGAGCCACGGTGCCTGAGACGCCTTCAGAGCTGTGTCAGGGCGTAAAGATTTCTACATGTTCAAGTCACTCTGCTTAGCTATTTCATTCTGCTGTTTTGATTTTTTTTCTTCGTTTTGCAGTGCTGGGGACGGACCTAGGATGTTTTCCAAGCCGGGAAAGCGCTCTACCGCTGGATTATACCCCCAACAGTCCATTTTCTCCATTTTAGTTCTTCGTTTTTGTTTTGCTATAGTTTCTACTACGGTTCTAGGTTCTAGGGCCTTGCACATACCAGGCAAGCATTCTGCTTCTGAGCTAACCCAGCCTCTCAGTTTGTAAAATTAATACATCTGACCAATTGTTATGGAGCTCTAATTAGGATAAAAGGAGATGGGGAAAATTTAAATGTACTAGATCCTGGTAGATAGAAAAATATACAAATGAGATTTCAATTCTGTTTTTAAGGAGATTGCTGTCTACCAAAGACAAAGGACACACAAAAAAAACCATGGCACCGGGTAGAACTTACACACGTATATGTTTGCCCTGGCTTAGTGACTCTACCGTGCAGCAAGCAGCTTCTAGCTGGAAGTCAGACTGAACAAGGAAAATGCTTCCCCGGTGGGAAGAAGACGTGAGAAGAGCCTCAGAAGAAGAGAAGGGGATCACATTCAGAAGAGCAAATACTTTTTGTTGGTAAGAACCTGAGAGCCAGGCAGTGGCGGCACACCTTTATTCCCGGCACTTGGGAGGTAGAGGCACATGGATCTCCGAGTTCAAGGCCAGCCTTGTCTGTAGAGCAAATTACAGGACAGCCAGGGCTGTATAGAGAAACCCTGCCTGGGGGAAAAAAGGAACCCGAGAGAAGGGGCTGGAGCAATGGCTCAGTGGGTAAGAGCACTGGGTCTCTTCCAGAGGACTGGGTTGGATTCCTAGCAGCCACGTGACAGTTCAGAACTTTCTGTAACTCTAGTCCCAGGGGATCACACACATTCTTCTGGCCTCTGCAGGCACCAGGTATGTATATGCACACAGACATACGTGCAGGCAAAATATCCACCTACCTCCGCACATACACATACACAAGAACATGGAGAAATAGAGAGACAGAGGGTGAAAAACCAGAGTAGGGACAGCTAAGCAGATGACGTTGAATGGCAGACTTAAGAGTGATCTGGGGATCTGGCTCAATCAGTACAACACTTGATGTACAAGCCTCAGGACCTGAGTTCCATTCCTAGCACCAGCATAAAAAGTCAGATACATCCTGTAATCCCAGCTCTGGAGAGATACAGACAGGGCAATCCTGGGGAGCCTGTCTACCCTGTCAATCTAGCCAAACTGGAGAGCTCCAGGGTCAGTGAGACACCCTGTCTCAAACACCACAGTGGAGGACTGGAGAGAGAACTCAGTGGCTAAAGGCACTCACTGTTTGTTCTTCCAGAACCTTAGTTTAACTCTCAGCCCCCATGTCAGGAGGCTCACAACCACCTGTAACTCCAGCTCAAGGGGATCAAATGCCTCTGGCCTCCACGGGCATCTGCACTCATGTGGACATAGCCATACTCAGACATACATAGAATTTTTTGTTTTGTTTTGTTATTTTGGACAGGGTCTCTCTGTGTAGTCCAGGCTGTCCTGGAACTCACTCTGTAAACCAGGCTGGCCTTGAACTCACAGAAACCCACCTGCCTCTGTCTCCTGAATGCTGGGATTGTAGGCCTGTGCCACCATGCCCAGTCAACATACACATAATTTTAAAAAATGAAGACAGGACAGGAGAGGTTGGCTCAGATGTTAGGAGCACTGGCTGCTCTTGCAGAGGACGTGGGTTCGGTTTCCAGCAACTACTTGGTTGTTCACAACTGTCTATCATTCCAGTTCTGACACCCTCTTGTGGCCTCCATGGGTTTTATATGCATGTGGGGCATGCATACACATGCAAACACTTATGCACATAAAGTAAAAACAAATACAATCTTCTAGAAATAATACAAATAAATTATTAAAAACAAACAAACAAACCAAGGTGGAGGGAGACTGAGGAAGAAATCCAGTATTGATCAGACATCCAGTGTTGACCTATGACCTCCACATGTATGTGCATGGGTGCGTGTATCCACATAATTCAAACATATATACATATATATGTATAAACATATATACAACAGAGAGAGAGGAGAGGAGAGAAGAGGAGAAGGGAGGGGAGAGGAGAGGAGAGGACATGGGGAGGTCTGGGACTTTTAGGGAATCAATTAAGGGTGCACGGTGTGTATGCATGTTTGTTTGAGACGGGATGTTTCTACGTAGCCCAGGCTGACCTTGAACTCACTCTTCTCCTCTCTGTGAACTGGAATCACACGTATGTAGCAGCATGCCCGGCTTTATTACAGACTCCAGAGTAGAGGCAGTAAATGCTTACATGCTGATCGTGATGGCGGATCTTAGAAAGACTGATTAGATCATTCTGTGAAGGTAAGATTGGAGAAAAAATCAGAAAAGCTGGTGGAAGAGACTGTAGAAGAGGGGACTTCTACAGGAACCATTCCCAGAAAGCTACTTCTAGCCAAATAAACTAAAAGAGGCCTTGACTGATGTTCTCAACGGTCCTCAAGACGGATTCTCTTCCAGAGAACAGGACCGTGTGGCTGTGAGGAAAAGATTTTGAGATCAGACAAACCGAGGTTTAAAGGACAGACAGTGCGGGGGACCGACCTAGGATGTTTTCCAAGCCGGGAAAGCGCTCTACCGCTGGATTATACCCCCAGCAATCCATTTTCTCCATTTTAGTTCATCGTTTTTGCTTTGCTATAGTTTCTACTACAGTTCTAGGTTCTAGGGCCTTGCACATACCAGGCAAGCATTCTGCTTCTGGGCTAACCCAGCCTCTCAGTTTGTAAAATTAATATATCTGACCAATTGTTATGGAGCTCTAATTAGGATAAAAGGAGATGGGGAAAATTTAAATGTACTAGATCCTGGTAGATAGAAAAAGATACAAATGAGATTTCAATTCTGTTTTTAAGGAGATTGTTGTATATGAAATGGAGCCATCATATTCTGATTTTTTGGTAAGGGTTAAATGATATAAAGTCTGCTAAGACACCAGGGATGGGTAAGTGATTGATAATCACTGTTGGCATGACAATCTTGATTTCATGATTCATGTTGTGGATATGTGTATGTAGAACTAGAGTTAAGGGCTGATGAGGCGCAGTGTCAACATGCTTGCCTGGCATGTATGAGGCCCTGTGTTCCATCTCCAATGCTGAGAACCATCTCCACTACAACTGTCTCCCTTATGGACCGCTGGTGGAGGGCAGGAAGCCCCCCTCAGTTAGTTTCCTGTACCAACGAGGCAACCGATAACCACGAAAGAAATGGATGGCACAGTAGGCGCGGAGTGAAAATTTTCAGTAAGCCTAGGAGGATCTGTCTGTCCCCAAGAAGAGGATCTGATATTTTCTTGCTCCATGTGCTCCTTCTACTCCCTAGCATGGTCACTCTAAGTTGGCAGATGTGATGAGAAATACCAAGGGATGGACGAGTCTGTCCTAAAAACAGGACATGAAGTCCAGCTCCAGAAAACATTTAGTGCTCACTGTTCCTGTAGGTGTTAATCCCAAGTCACCAAGATCTGTTCGTAACTGGACAATGTCCATGATGCAGCTGTATTTGCAGAGAGACTTCCTGATATCTAGCTGGCTGCCTTCAGGGTAACCTTGGTCTAGCACAATGATTATCAACCTTCCTGATGTGGCACCCCTTTTATACGGTTCCTCATGTTGTGGTGACCCCCAACTATAAAATTATTTTTGTTGCTATTTCATAACTGCAATTTTGCTATTTTTATGAATCGCAATGTAAATGTCTGTGTTTTCCAATGGTCTTAAGCGACCCCTGTGGAAGGGTCGTTCAACCCCAAGGGGGGTCACAACCCATAAGTTGAGAACCACTGTTCTAGACCAAGACCTGGGTTTGTGCAGTGGGGGCCTCAGGAATATATTCTAGAGATTCCGCTGTATGTGAAAGCTATACCTAGAAAAGTCAAAGCATTTTTCTAGAGGAAGCCATTTATCAAGGAATATTTGGTGTTAATTCAGTTTTTAATATATCAGCTGTCTTCTATGAAATTCTTGTGGGCCCATATACTACTAGGTCATTGGTGAACAGTTTAGCTTCTCAGACCTACTGCTGATCCACTAGGTAACTAACACCCCTGCAGGGCCTAGGAGATAGGCAGCTGTAGATGCACAGCCTTGGTTCTTGTGCAAATGAAGCTCAGACCATCCCCCTGCCTTCAGGCCTAGTAGCACTACAGAGCTGTTGACTGAGAAGAACAGGGAATTTTGCGTAACCAGGTTCAGCAAGGACTGGGGCAGAATTCCTGGCCAGAGCAGAGTCATGTGGCCAGAGAGAAGAGAACAAGGAGAGTTTCTGTAGGAGGTAGGCAGAGCTGTGTGGTCTGAGAGAAGAGAAGGAGCAGAGTTTCTTACAGCCAGGGGTAGGGAGCAGGAAGGAAAGATGGAGGGTGACAGAACAGAGGACAAAGATGAGGTCAAAAGCGTAAGCTTAGTTAGGACTATGAGAAGACAGGGAAAGTAGGTAAAGAGAGGAGCTGAATGTGAGGACGGACCTGAAGCTGCATAGATAGAATTTTGTCTTAGAAAAATAAAGTAAACCGATGAAAGGGCATGGTGCACCTAGATTCTTTTCCCTCAGATAACCCCACGCCAGACTTAGCGTCTTCCCCAGGACCCTGGGAGGGATTTTCTCAGGGCAGGCCCTTGGGGAAATTCCATTAGGTTTGAAAGGAGACAGTGAAAGCTAACACAACAGTTACCACACCGCAGAGTTTGGGACCCCCTCTTCAGGTTCCATCTCCTGTCCTCCCCCACAACCTCCTCATCCCCTCAGGACCAGTGGTGGAGACTGAGCCCAAGGCCTTGACAAATCCAGGCTTTCTTTTCTCAATTCTTTGCCTGTAAGTGAGAAACCTCAGACAGTCCCATTTCCCTGCTGCAGGGTCTTTTACTCAAGGCATCCAAAGTTTTCTGTGTAGTCCTGGCAGTCCTGAAACTTGCTCTGTAGACCAGGCTGGCCTTGAACTCACAGAGATCCTCATGCTTCTGAGTGCTGGGATTAAGGCATGAGCCACTACCACCCAGCTCTTTTTGTTTTTCTACTGGCATTTTATCATGTTGTATCTGTCAGTTATATACACATTATGTATTATAAAAACATTTTATCTATAAACATGAATATCGATCTTAATAATCCTATAAACATAGACTCCAAATTCAGCATTACTCTTCTGTAAATGATAAGTTTTTATCTTAATTATTTTATAATGCACATATACACAGGGCCGGTTAAGTTTTAAAAGGAGACAGCCTGCCGATAGCAAGCTCAGAAGCCGCTGAGGATGGATCCCCTCCTTCATAATCCCCTGGACCCTGTGTCCATTTTTCTGAGTAATACCTATGACTAGAGAACCATTACAATCTGAGGTTTATCTCTGAGTCTAGGTGGAGACATAGCAGTCCAACCTGTCCAAGATTATAACATTACATGTCACTGTCCCTCCTCAACAGTTACATTAAGCTGCTTGCCTGCCTTCTCCCCGTCCTTCCTTCCTTCCTTCCTTCCTTCCTTCCTTCCTTCCTTCCTTCCTTCCTTCCTTCCTTCCTTCCTTCCTCCCTCCTCCCTCCCTCCCTCTCTCCCTCCCTCCCTCCCTCCTCCCTCCCTTCCTTCCTCTCCCTCTTTCCTTCCTTCCCTCCCCCCTTCTTTCTCCTTTCCTGTCCTCTAGTCTCTCTGCCTTTGGTTTTCTTTTAGGAGGGAATGAGGATGGTGATACAGGATCTTAATCTGTAGCCCAGGTTGCACTTGAACTTGCTATGTAGCCCAGACTGGCCTTGAACTGGAAACAAATCTCCTGCCTCAGAGCCCCAAGTGCTGGGATTACAAGTGTCCACCACAGTGCCCAGCTCTGACTGCTCTTGGAAATCTCCTGGCAGTCTCCTTGTGTCCTACAATTAAGCAAGTATTCACTTTTTGAGATTATAATGAATTCCATCTCTAATTTCTAAGTGAACAGATGACCAAGAGACTTAGGACCATCAGGCAATATGGGCTATACAGTCAGGGAAGGCTTCGGGAGGAGGTGACATTGAGGTGTGCTTCAATAGACTTGGATAAGAGGATTCAGATTACAAAAGCTTAGAGTAAGTTGCAAGTTCAAGATGGCAGAGAGGTCACAGGCATGGCACATGTACAAGCATGGTGGCACCCATGTGTCAGAGCCTGGGCCCTAAGTACAGGGCTAGGAGGACAGGTATGTAGATGGACAGAATTGTTTGGACCAATTGGAGGCCCAGAGACAGGAACCCTTGAGCTGTTAGTCTCTGTCAGCGAGGTCACCACACCCCATCTGTCCTCTTGGCTCTTCTTATATTCCCAGTGCCCACAGGAGGCCTGCAGGGAGACTACTGCCACAACAGACAGGGAGCTAGAGAGTCTTCCTGTTGGGACAGTGTGGCAGAGGCTGCGTGACCCTCCACAGCTCCTCCGACCATGAGGCTGAGCTGAGACACTGCTCTGGGTGGAGAAGGGACTGCATGTCCCCATTCCTCTGACAGGCCTCTGTGCCACAGCTTATTTTAACAGAGGTAATGGGGGCTGGGGATTTCCAACACGCACGAGCACCTGGATCCCAGCACAGCAAACAACAGCAAAACACCTCAAGAGGAAAATGGAGGTGTAGATATTTTTCCCCTTGGAAAAAAAAATCAACTCTTTTTTTCTGGGCAGGGAGATTGTTGCTTGTAATTCCAGCATTCGTGAAGTTGAGGCAGGAGGATCAGTGGTTCAAGGCTAGCCTCAACTACGTAGGGAGTCTGAGGCCAGCCTTGGGGACATGAGATGCTGTCTCAAACCATTTTTGTTGGTCTGGCAAGATGACTCGGTGGGCAAAGCTCTTGCTGTGGGAAATTGACAGGCTGAGTTTAATCCTGGGGACTCAGGTCAGAGTGGAAAGAGGAGCCCAGTGTGCACATCCTTCAGTCCTAACACTCAAGATGCATAGTCAGGCGGATCTCTGTGAGTTCAAGTACCAGACTAGTCTACAGAGTGAGTTCCGGGCTAGCTGGGGCTGCATAAGGAGACCCCGTCTCAAAAACAAACACACAAACAAAACAAAAAATCAGTAGGAGAGAACCAACACCACAAAGCTGTCCTCTGACCTCTACATGTATGTCACGGCATGTAAACATGTACTTGCATGTGCGCAGACATACTATAACAATTTACATTTTTGTTTTGTTTTGTTTTTGTCCCTGGGGCTAGAACCCAGGGCAAATGCTCTGTGACCAAGCCCAGTGCCATCCTTTCCTCCTTTTCGTACACCCACCAAGAACGTCTGTGAGGAGTCTGTCTCCTCTCTCAAAAGAGTGTGAGCCATGTCTCCCTTCCCCTCTGTGTCGTCTCGGAGCCGTGTTCTCAGTGAATGCATGGCACACAACAGAATTCTTGTTGAGTCTGATGAAAAGTAACCAACGGGACCGCTGACAGGGCAGGGGACGACACCCTCATGCATGCTCCCCCGCCCTGCATGCTCACAGTCCTGCACTTGACCCTTGCAGCAAGCCTGTGGGGCAGGGCTGCTGCTAGTTCCATGTCACATGGGAGAAAACTGAGACTAAGGTTGAGGAACTTGCTGAGCTCACACCAGAGGTGGGCAGGTCCCAGTGTGAGTCACCTGAGATCAGAAGCGAGGAGGAGGCTCTGCTCCTTTTTGGTGTCCCTGAGACGGCAGCAGAAGGGTCCGATGGAAGGGGAGCGAGACACAAGCCTGGAGTCCCGTGTTCAGGACCCCGGTCCTACCCAAGACTGATGACTTCGGGTTAGGCCCAAGACAGAAGGGAATTTCTCACCCCCCTCCCAGCTCCATGCTGGCAGAGTGCTCTGGGGACCCTACCTTTAGGCACCCACCCCTCCCTTTTCTCTCCTCTCATCCCTTTTTATTTCCCCTTTCTTCTTTTCCTTTTTCCTTTCCTTCCCTATCTTTCTTTCTCCACTTTCTTTTTCCCCTCCTTCATCACCCCCATCCTTTTTTAAAGAAAGCAGTAAATACCTGAAACACAGTTTTGGAAAAAAGGAGTCCTCAGTTATAATTACAGGCAAAGAGGGCCACTGCTCGTTCCATGCTGGGAAGCTGCTTCTAAATCCAGACTGAAGAATGAGGCTTCCTGCAATCACCCTCCATCCCTTCCTCCATCCCTGCAGGGCTGGGGCGGCCTGTAGGATCAGGCTCCTGGAGAGGCCCTGACTCAGCCTCACCATGGCCCAGCACCGGGAGCCTGGTCCACTTACCCAAGTGTACAGGGGAGGAAAGGGGATTGGTGTTCTGCTTAATGTTGTGGAGGAGAAAGAGGAGCTTCTGAGATATGTGTGAAGAGCTACGGTGCCTCTGAAACATTTAAAAATCCAAGCCAGGTATGATAGCACACTCTTGAGATCCCAATGCTCAAGCGACCAGGCAGGAGAATCATGAGTTCAAGGCCATCCTAGGCTGCAAGTGAGACCATGTCTCAAAGAGAAACAAACAAGTGAAAATAGATTTCCTTTCATACTGGCTGAGGTAGGAGTCAAGGCCTTGGTTCTGGAAGGGAAGGAGGGATGAGGGTAGACTAGGAGGGCTGTGGAGGCGGCCTCAGCAGCAGCCCGTCTCAGCCTCTCGACTGCCTACTGGTTCCGGTTCTGTTTCTAAACCAGCGATTTGGAAATGACAGTACAGGATGCTCTCTGGACAGAAGTTCAGAGAAAAACAAACAAACAAACAAACAAAGCAGAAGACTGTCCCTCACACCTCTCTTGGACAGTCTCTAATGACCTTCTGGGGATGTGCTAGGCATGCACAGGCATCTGGGAAGTTACCTGAAATGAGAAATGCAAAGATGTGTGTGTGTGTGTGTGTGTGTGTGTGTGTGTGTGTGTGTGTGTGTGTATGTGTGTGTATGTGAGTATGTGTATGTATGTGTGAATATGTGTATGTGTGTGTATGTGAGTATGTGTATGTATGTGTGAATATGTGTATGTGTGTGTATATGTGAGTGTATGTATAAGTATGTGAGTGTGTATGTATGTGTGTGCATGTGTGTGTATATCTGTGAGTGTGTATGTGTGTGTATATCTGTCTGTGTATGTGTGTGTGTGCATGTGTGTATGTGAGTGTGTGTGTATATGTGTGCATGTGTGTGTGAGTGTGTGTATGTGTGTGTGAATGTGTGTATGTGTGTGTATATGTGAGTGTATGTATGTGTATGTATGTGTGTGTGTGTGCATGTGTATGTGTGTGTATATCTGTGTGTATGTGTGTGTGCATGTGTATGTATGTGTGTGTATATCTGTGTGTGTATGTATGTGCATGTGTATGTGTGTGTATGTGTGTGTATATCTGTGTGTGTATGTATGTGAATGTATGTGTGTGTATGTATGTGTGTGTGTGTTTAATCATTCTGTTCACAACCTCTTCCTTGTTCTTCACTCTGGTTTCAGTTTCTGGTGGAAAAGGAGGTAAAAATGACAGCAAAACTAAAAACTGAATGAAGAACAAAGAACAAATGATTTCAGGAAGTTCTTGAAGCTCTTGAAAGACTAAAATTAAGTATAAACAGGGCGGAACTCTGTTTTATCCACTGTTCCTTTGGGGGCTGAATTTATGGCATGGCTTTGAAAATTAGAGATTTTTATTTTTCACTACTTCATGGTTATTCCAGAGAGGCACACAGATGAGAATGTAACCAGATTCTGAGGAAGCCCAAGAGACGTGGCAAGGATGCTCAAGTCGTGGGGAAGGTCGGCTGAAATAGCAATTTGTGGGTGGAATATCAGCAGGCTGCAGAATTAATCACCAATTAAAGGAACAGGAGGGGGATGAAGACAGATCTTAGGCTCGGGACGTGGAAAAGGATTCAGTACAGACTTCTGTGTTCTCAGAGATTAAAGTCCTGTCCAGATGTAGATGTCTCGAGCACAACCAGTGAATAGAATCAGAGATTCTGTTCAGCAAGAGAAGACAGGAGAACAAATCTCTCTTCTTTGTTTTCCTGGTTGAAAACCAAACACAGTGGCCATTTGAGGAGATTCCAATGTCAAGAGTGCCCAGGCAGGGAAGGGAGGGTGAAAGGCAGCCAGACTGTGACCACAGTGGAAACAGGCCCACTGGCTCATTCACAGGCCATCTGCACTCTGCACCCTGGAATGCTCACTGTGGTCGGTGCAGCACCCCAGATTCTGATTCAAGCCCACAAGTGACTTCCTGCTTCTTCTCTCTTTCCTGTGACCCCAAAATATTAAGTGGTGAGGCCTGGCGTCCCTGTCTGGGACAGAGCAGCTGAAGCCACTGGTATGAGTCACAGGTAAGCTCAGCTGCTGTGGGAGGGGCTGGATGAAGGCAGGACAGGGGGCCTCATGAAGACCTTGGCTTGGGGGAGGGGAGGAAGTGAGGAGGAGAGTCTCGGGTGGTCTGTAATGTTGCCTAATGCTCCTGCACTTTCACCAGCAGAGGCAAATTCCAGCTGATCTCCCAAGATCTTTAGGAAACTTGACCTTTGTGACAGTGAAGGAACTAAAATTATAGTCCTGCCTGTAGCTGAGGAGCTTGGCACGCTGAGGATGTGCCAAACCCAAACCAGAACCAAGCATGGAAATGTCACGCCATTAGCACAAAAGGTTAGTGGGCCACTTTGCATTTGGGTAGGATCTCCGGGATTTTAAATCCATCTGGTTCCCTGATAGTTGTAGGTTCTAGTCAGAACTCACACTGGTCATAAAGATCTAGAACTTTCCTTTCCAGAGAAGCCCCCCCCCCAGACCGGTTTCCTGTCTCATAATTAATCCTGTGTTCCCTGTGGACCACACTATGTAGAACAGTGCCCCATTTCTTCGCTAAACAAAATTGATCATGGCTGGGCATAATGGTGAGTGTTTGTAATCTCAGCACTTGGGAGGTAGAGTCAGGAGGATCAGGAGTTCAAGGGCAGCCTCAGCTACATACCAATTCTAGGGCCAGATGGGCTATATGAGAGTTGCCTTTAAATAAATAAATAGATAATGACTTTAAGGACTTGCTACTATCTGCTAATGTGGCACCCATTCTTTGCCGGATTATTTCTGAGTCCTCGATTTGGTTACACCATACCTATACACTAGTACACCTCCACACTCTCTCCTGGAGTTGGGCTGGCTACACTGTTCTCAGAGAGCTTACTCATTCTGGCCTTTGCTTTAATACTTAGCATTCTTCACCTTCACCTCTGAATCGGAATTCCATCTCCAAGAAATCACTAACATTCCTTGACACGTATCCCTTTCTCAGTGGATGGAAAGTCACCTGGAATTGTGTGTTACCATGCCTCACATAAATTGTGCTCAATAAACAATTTATTGCAATTCTTCTCTTACAAGTCAAAACCTAAACACACAATTACTCTGGTTCCGAATCCCATGGATTTCAACACAGCATGACACAGGACCTCTAAGTTCAGCAACTCAAGAAGAAAACTAATTGTGCCCAAGATAGTGAGAGAGTGAGTTCAAAACAGAATGAAATGCTTGCTCAGCCTGACATTTTCAATGCCTGTCTGAAAACTGGGCACTTGTGAAGTGTTGTACCCTTCATAGCACTCAAGTTCAGGTCTACATAACATAAAAATCCCTTTGTGTCACCAGAAGAACAAGTTGAGAGAAACATGTATATACATACACATACAAACACACACACACACACACACACACACACACACACACATATATATATACACTTCTCACGGTGGAATGGAGGAGTCATAAAGTCCAGTGACACAGAGCAGAGACCTCACAATTCCTTATATATGGTAAACTGATTTTTTTCTGGGGGCAGGGTTCGAGACAGGGTTTCTCTGCTGTGGATGATTGATTGATAAATAAAACACTGATTGGCCAGTAGCCAGGCAGGAAGTATAGGCGGACAAGGAGAGAGGAGAATTCTGGGAAGTGGAAGGCTGAATCAGAGAGATGCCGCCAGCCGCCACCATGACAAGCGAGATGTAAGATGCTGGTAAGTCACGAGCCACGTGGCAACTTATAGACTAATAGATATGGGTTAATTTAAGATATAAGAACAGTTAGCAAGAAGCCTGCTGCGGCCATACAGTTTGTAAATAATATAAGCATCTGTGTGTTTATTTTATAAGTGGGCTGTCGGACTGCTGGGGCTTGGCGGGACCTAGAGAGGAAACTAGCTACAATGGAGAACTAGAGACACAGCTCAGTTGGGGGAGTGCTCCCCTGATGTAGAGGGTCCTAAGTTTGATCTCACGCACCACAGAAGCAGAATGTGGTGCCATATGGAGGCAATCCCACACTTCCTGTACTCAGAAGGTGGAGAAAAAAGTTCAAGGTGAGATGCGTGTGCACACACATGCACACAGACACAGACACACACAGACACACAGACACACAGACACACACACACACACACACACACACACAGAGGAAGAAAAGAATGAGGAATGAAAAAAAAGGAAAGAAAACATGATGGAACCCCTTCATGATGTTGTCTTTGGCAACGATTTCTTTCCAGACTATGATCGCAAATCTAATAATAAAGGAAAGATAAATTAGATTTCATCAAAACTAAAATCTTTGGCTGGGTGGTCATGGCATATGCTTTTAATCCCAGCACTCTGGAAGCAAGGGCAGGCAGATCTCTGTGAGTTCAAGGCCAGACTGGTCTACAGAGCTAGTTCCAGGACAGCCAACCCTATCTCAAAAAATAAAAACAAAAATTAAATTGTTTTTTGTGTATCAAATTACTGTTAAGAGGATGAATAGATGAGTTATAGAATGGAAGCAAGTATTTCTCATCAGATATATAATAAAGGATCAATATTGGAAGATATAAAGAACTTTTGGACTGGGTGCTATGGCATGTGCCTGAAATTGTAACACCTAGAATGATGAGACAGGGGGATGGCAAGTATTAGGCTAGCCTGGACTACATAGTAAGATCCTGTCTCAAAAAAAAAAAGAAAAAAAAAAGAAAAGAAAAGAAAGTGAGGAGGGAAGAAAAGGAGGGAGTAAAGGAGAGGAAAAAGAAAATGACAATAAAGAAGAAAGGATTCTTGTAACTTAAAAATATAAACTCAAACCCTACTTGAGTCTTCTGGGTAAGGTGGCAGATGAGATGCTTCTGTGCGATCCGCTGAAGGGGGAGTGTCAGAATAAGGAAAGATACACCCTATTCCAAAGACAGAAGGAGGAGAAGAGCTTCTGGAACTCACAAAATGCAGTGAGACAGAAAGGCAAAAGCCTGGTGAGGAGGAAAGCCAAGCCAAACACTGCTCCTCCTGAAGCTCCTGTCAGGGAACAGGAGACAAAGGTCATTGTGAAAGTGGTTTGTTTGTTCCTGGGTGACACTAGGGACTGAGCTCCCAAAAGTCAGGGGCTCCCCAAGAAGACTCCCCAAACGAAACTAGCAGAGATAAGTAAATATTGAAACACAAGGAACATGGAAAAGATAACATCCCCCCAAAATGCTAACCCCTCAACTAATGACCTCAAAGACGCCGAAATGAGTAAAACATTAAATAAAGATTTCAAAATTTAGTAGTGCAACTGACCGATGACTTTCAAGAGGTCACACACAAGCAGATGAATAAGGAAATCAGTTAAGGACTCAGAGGGGAAAGCCCCACACAGAACAAGTAAGTGGTCAGCAAAACAAGGGGGAAAGTCAGCAACATGGAAGAGAAAGTCAGCAAATAAATTAAAAAAAAAAAAAGGTGTAGAAATGAGAAACCAAGAGCATCATTAAGACTACTACGAAGGAAGAACACCGGATATGAAGAACAGAGTTAAGGAAATACAACATTCAAACAGCAATAAAGAAACAAAATAGCCAGGCCTGGCGCAAGGCAATAATGCCAGCCTCTTGGGAAGTTAAGGCAGGAGGGTCACAAGTTCAAGGCCAGCCTGGGCAATTAATAAGACACCATCTCAAATTTAAAAGTGAGATAAGGGCAGGGCTACAGCCTGATGATAAGGCACTTACCTTGCATGGTCAAGGCCTTGGAGTCTATCCCCAGTTCCATAAAAACAAACAAACAAACAAACAAACAACAGAAAGAAAGAAAATCTGTCCAGGACCAAAACATCCAAGAATTCTAAGATACTGTAAAGAACCCAAACTTAAGATCCACAGGGTAGGAGGAGCAGCTGGTATACAAACTAAAGCCATAAAGGAATCTATTGAAGGAAACCACAGCAGACGATTTCCCAGTGTAGAGCAAGAAATGGACACCCAAACACAAGGAGTATTTTGAACTCTAAATAGATATGACCCCAGAAGCATCTCTCCATGACATGCTACAGCTAAATGCCAAAAACACATAGCCTACCTCTGCAGGCAAACGTGTTGCCAAGTCTGACATCGCCTGGGACCCACGTAATAAATAGAATCAAATCAACTCCTGCAAATTGTCCTTTGACCTCTACACATGCACTGTGTATAACACACACACACACACAGACACACACACACACACACACACACACACACACACAGAGCACTAAATAGCACTAAATAAATAAATAAAATATAATTTTAAAAAATAGCCTGAACATAAAGTCTGAGCTATATTACTAGTGGCTCACAGAATTCAGGAGTTTGATACTAGCCCAGTGAGTTCTTCACCAGCCTGTTATAAAGTGAGACTCTGCCTCAAAACAAAACAAAAAACAAGCAAAACAAAAAAGAATACATAGTAGGGTGGTGGTGGTACACGCCTTTAATCCCAGCACTCAGGAGGCAGAGGCAGGAGGATCTCTGTGAGTTCAAGGCCAGCCTGGTCTACAGAGCAAGTTCCAGGACAGCCAGAGTTACACAGAGAAACCCTGTCTTGAAGAACCAAAAGAAAAAAAAAAAAAGAATACACAGCCTGGTCTTCATGTGACCTTGTTTTAAAAACAATCAACAAAGCAAAAACATAAATTAAATAAAAAAAAAAACCCAAAACATTAAAAATACAAGGCAAGGGAACAATATTAAAAACTATAAGAAAAAAATGTCAACTCAAACAAAGGCTATAATAACACCAGCTCTCTCTCTGATCAGCAGCCTTAAAAGCCAAGCATGGAACAATATATTTCAAGCCCTGAACACAAATAACTGCCAATCAGAATTGCTGTACAGAGCAATATGGAGAAATGAGGGCATTTAAGACAAGCCCAGACAAAGGCAACTCATGACCACCAAACTAGCACTACAGATGATACTTTAAAGGAAACTACACAAAGGAGGAGGAAAGAGTCTCCATTAGGAGAGCACAGGAAGTCAGCTTTCCATTAGAGAACTATGTGATCAAAGAAGAGCTAGGGAGGGCTTCATGGCGCCCAGCACAGTACACCAGAAAACTCCTGCTCGGAGTGAGGTGAAAAGTGAAAACAGAGAACCCAGCCAGCCAGAAAAACCAACAAGATCACAGGTATTAGCAAATGTCTCTCAATAAAGCTTTAATTGTAAATGTCCTCAAGTCCCAGATAAGAAGATGTAGGTTGGCATCTTAAAAACAAGACCCAAGAAACACACCTCACCAATAAAGACCCACAAAATGAGCATAAAGGATGGAGGTCAATTTTTAATCAGGTAAACAGAAGCTGAAAAAAAGTTAGAATAGCTATTTGATAAAATAGACTTCAACCCAGGGCTGGAGAGATGGCTCAGCGGTTAAGAGCACTGGCAGCTCTTCCAGAGGATCAGGATTCAAATTCCCAGCACCTACATTGTGATGGTATTGCGTTCCCCAAAATATTGTGCACTCTAATAAACTTATCTGGGGTCAGAGAACAGAACAGCCATAATATTAAACATAGAGGTTAGGCAGTGGTAGCACATGCCTTTAATCCTAGCATTCCAGAGTCAGAGATCCGCCTGGATATCTGTGAGTTCAAGGCCACACTGGAAACAGCGAGGTGTGGTGACTCATGCCTTTAATCCCAGGAAGTAATGGCAGGAGGCAGAAAGGTATTCAAGGTATAGGAACTAGAGCCTGGTTAAGCTTTTAGGCTTTTAGTAGCAGTTCAGCCGAGATTCATTCTGGATGAGGACTCAGAGACTTCCAGCTTGAGGAAACAGGATCAGCTGAGGAATTGGCAAGGTGAGGAAGCTGTGGTTTGTTCTGCTTCTCTGATCTTCCAGCATTCACCCCAATACCTGGTTTGGGTTTGCTTTTGTTAATAAGACTTTCTAACAATTTGTGCTACACCCACATAGCAGCTTAAAACTATCTGTAATTCTCTGGTTCCAGGGGATCCAACACTTTCACAGGACACTAATAAACAACAACAACAAAATAGAATTCAATCCAAAATTAATCAAAAAAAATTAAAGGCCACTATATATTAATGAAGGGGAATATACCAAATGTGAATAACATGCCCCAAATATTGGAGCTTCTAATTTCAAAAAACCCACGAATAAGCATAAAAAAAAACCAAAAAACCAGACAGGTACTCATATAGTAACAGTAGAAGACTTCAGTACTCTCATCCCTTCTTCAGATAGGATATCCAAACTAGAATTCAACAATATCAAAATTCAGAGTTAAAAACACCACGGTGCTGGCAAGATGTCTCAGCAGGTACAAGTTGTTTCTGAGCAACCTGACGACCAGAGTTTGACCCATCTGGGACCCACATGGTGGAAGGAGAGAATGACTTCTGCAGGTTGTCCTCTTACCTACACACACACACACACACACACACACACACACACACACACACACATATACTGGTACATGAGTATGCCTCTCAATAAATAAATGTGTAATAATTTAAAAAATGACACCACAGATTAAATGGGCTTGAGCAGGTAGCTATAGATTATTTCAACACATATCAAACATACATTCTTTTGGCAGTGCATGGTACCATCTCTAAAATAGATCACATTGTAGGCCACAAATCAAGTCTTAACAAATGCAAAGGAATTGAAATAGTTCCCCCGGGTTGATGAGATGGCTCAGTAGGTAAAGGCACTTGCTGCCAAGTCTGAGCCTGAGATCTAGCCCTGAAAGTCACTGACTTTCTCTCTCTCTCTCTCTCTCTCTGTCTCGTGCACGCACAAACACACCAGAAAATAAAATTAAAAAATAATTTTGAGTATCATATCACACCACAGCAGGATAAAAACTGGAAACCAATTATGAGAGAAACTACAGAAATAAGCAAATACTGAGTAACGCCTCTTGAATGGTCTTTGGTCACTGAAGAAATCTGTGAGGAATCAATGCTCCTCAAAACTGGTCCATAAATAGAAAGAGAAGGATATCTGGATGTGGTGACACATATCTGCAGTTCCAGCTGCCTCCAAGAAGCTGGGACAGAAGGGCTACTGAAAATTTGAAGTCAGCCTTGGCTACATAGTGAGTCCTAGGCAAGCCTGAGCTACATAGCAAGATACTGTCTCCAAACAAACAAATGCTAGTGAGATGGCTCAGCAGGAAAAGGAACTTGTCACCAAGCCTGACAACCTGAGTTCAGTTGCAAGGGTGAAAGGTGAGAACCAAGTCCTGCGTATTGTCTTCCAAAACACCGCGTGCAGACACATAGACACATACAAATAAATAAATGTAGTTTTAAAAATAAGAACTAAAAAAGGAATGGAAAGAACACTACAAAATCCTTCTGTAAATCTATAAGCATTACTCTGATACCTGACCTGGATGAGGATACAACAGAAGAAGAAAATTATCCACCAGTTTTCCTGATGAACACAGACACAAAGTGCTCAGTAAAATACTTGCAGCACAAATTCAAGAACGCATTAAGAAGATCAGACACCATGAGGAAACTCATTTCATTCCAGGGATGCAAATTCAGTTTAACATATGCAAAGCAGTAAGTGTAAAACGGCACAGAAATAGGCTCAAGGTGAAAAAAAAAATCACACAGTCATCTTAGTAGTTGCAGAACAGTCCTTTGTGGACCAGCAAGACAGTCATCAGGCAAAGGGGCTTGCTCACCAGCCAGGTGACCTGAGTTCAGTACCCAGAAGCCATGTAAACGTACAAGATAAAAATCAAGTCCAAAAAGTTGTTCTCTGATCTTCACATGTATGTTAAGGCGTGCACTCCCCATATCCACATATCATGTACTCACACACAATGAGAAGGAAGTGAGGGAGGAAGGGAGGGAGGGAAGGAGGAAGGAAGGAAGGAAGGAAGGAAGGAAGGAAGGAAGGAAGGAAGGAAGGAAAGGAGCCACTTTTGACAAAGTTCAAAATCTCTTCATGATAAAAGCCCTGAAGAAACTATGACTAGAAGGAGCATATTGCTAACATAATAACATAATATATATCACAGACCTATAGCCAATATTATACTGAAAGGAGTAAAACTGAAATCATCTCATTTAAAGTCAGGAATGATGCTGGGGTGCCTACCCTCATCACTCTTATTAAATACAGTGCTTGAAGTCTATCAAGAGCAATATAACAGTGTGGTGGTTTAGATGAGAATGGCCTCCAGAAGCTCATATGTTTGAATACTTGATCCCAAGTTGGTAGATTTATTTGGGAAGGATTAGGAGGTGTGGCCTTGTTGGAAGAGGTGTGTCAGTGCAGGTGAGCTTTGAGCATTCAAAAGACTGGCACCATTACCAGCCCCCCACCCCCAGTCCAAACGTCCAGCAATGTAGATCCACATAAAACCTGAGAAAGCTTAAAAAAAAGTAATGGGGGTGGGAGGTGGGGGGGGGGGATTCCAAACACACAGAAACAGAGTCAAATGTGGCTTCTTGGTAACCGCCTTTTCTCAGGTAGGCTCTGTTTGCTCCTTTTAGGGGATCCCTGGCTCATGCTAGCAGCAAACACAGAAGTGCTGTTTTAAGAGGCCCTGCTACTGAACACTTAAATGCGGCTTGTGAGCAGCAGGCAGTGTGCTACTTGGTGGCATTGTGGATCCAACAATTTCCTAGAGCTGGGGCAGTAAACATGGCTCCTGCTGGTACCTCCACCATGAAGCTAAGTTCTCAGGGAACCAAGGGGGGACTGAGCCAGTCGCCAATGCCATGCACTAAGCTGAGCTGTGCCTACCACTAAAACAGCAATTTAAGATTTATCTCAGGCAATCAAAAAACAATACAGATGCTCGGTAAAGACAGATCCAGATGGAAAAAAACTCTAGATGGGTTACAGTGTGTTTAAAATTGTACAAAGGCTTGGGAGAGAAAATAAAAAGGATATAGACAATCATAAAAAAACCAATATAGTTTTAAAATAATAAAGTCCTTAAAAAGGGAGTAAAGTAATATAAAAGAAAAGCTACATAAAGATGGAAAATACACAGAGAGTCTGGATCATGTATGTTATTGTGTTGTCTTAAAAAAATTTTTTTTTTTGGCTGCTAAGAGATGCTGGATTATGAAAGCTGCTAGATTAAACCAACCTATATATTTTAAAAATGTCTTGACTTCAAAATAGAAATCAAAAGGTGTGTTGCTTTGGGGAAAAGGTTATGCTTTTTTTTTTTTTTTTGGTTTTTCAAGACAGGGTTTCTCTGTGTAGCTTTGCGCCTTTCCTGAAACTCACTTGGTAGCCCAGGCTGGCCTCGAACTCACAGAGATCCTCCTGCCTCTGCCTTCCGAGTGCTGGGATTAAAGCGTGCGCCACCACCGTCCGGCGAGGTTATGCTCTTATTTCTACAGGAAATGAGAGGCTGTGGATTCATTCCTGGTTGATATAGATCAGGTTTGATCAAGGAAAGACCCCCTGAAAATTCTGGCTACATACATAAAGAAATAAACCTAGGAAAACTACAAAGCATGTAACACATATTTTACCTGCTCAAACATAAAACAAAAAAAATCATCTTTGGCTAATTTGTGAACAACACATAGTCTACACTTGTATTAATACAGACATGTATGTTACCTTTAAAAGTTTATGTATTTTCAGAACAAGGGACCAGAAACCAATGAAAATGGATGGCCCAGGTGATCCAACATCTCAAAATGTCTCTGTTATAGTCTCCTCAATATTCTGCATCCAAAACAGCTTCAAGGCTGCTGTCTGAGATTATTCAATCTCACAAACTACTCCACTCAACACTTAACAATTATCCTGATTTTCTCAAGGTTCCCTCTAAATACCAGTGCCCACAAACAACAAGAAGTAGTTGAGAGAATGATGCCTACATTCCCAAAAGATGGGTTATAGATGTTTATTATCATTTAAGGGGAGTTGTTATTGGTCATAGTCAGGAAAAAAAAGCTAAACAAAAGAGTTAAATTCAACACATGGTGGTGGCGGCACATGCCTTTAATCTCAGCACTCGGGAGGCAGAGGCAGGAGGATCTCTGTAAGTTCCAGGCCAGCCTGGTCTACAGAGCAAGTTCCAGGATAGCTAAGGCTGTTACACAGAGAAACCCTGTCTCAAAAAAACAAAAAAGAAAAAAAGAGGTAAATTCCTTTAGATCTCTCTCTCTCTCTCTCTCTCTCTCTCTCTCTCTCTCTCTGTCTCTCTCTCTTGAGACAGGGTTTCTCTGTGTAGCTTTGTGCCTTTCCTGGAACTCACTCCATAGCCCAGGCTGGCCTTGAACTCACAGAGATCTGCCTGGCTCTGCCTCCCGAGTGCTGAGATTAAAAGCATGCACCACCACCGCCCAGCTAGATCTTTTTCTAAAGGAAAAGGGGGTATAATGTAGAAATAATAAGTTAAAAGGGTAAATTATTGAATCTACTTTAATCCTAAAGACAATTATTAGTCTCAAAATATTTTTTATTGTTATGGATTTTGGTTTATTGATACAAATTTAAAGTTATTTTTGTTATACTGTATGTATGTTTCTGCTCTTGTTTGGGATATTGTGCTCATGCAGCTTATTTTAAAATGTAATGTATAATTAAAAATACAGGTTAGTAGTTAGTCATCTATAATAATCAAACTTATAGTCATATTAGGTATGTTTTCAAGGTTAAACAGATATATTTACCTACATATGGTCTTTAAATACTTCAAAGACCTACAGAATATGGCATTTAAAATGTTTTAATAACCTAAGGCTTTTCTTGACAGTGAGACATGTCTGTTCCTGGCAGCACCAATTTACTTCAAAGAAGATGATGGGCATTGAGAAACTCTGTATGGAGTTTACTTTCTTTATGGCAAAAGCTAGCAAAAGAAACTGCCCTTGCCTCAATTGCTGACAGAATACTGTCTAAACTAGACCAGCAGGACACACGCAAAAAAAGAGACTGCCAAACTTTACCAAGATGAGATAGAATAGTCCTTCAAAATTCTCTGCTTCTCAGAAAAGCCTGTCAGATACACCAGGCCTGTAGGCCAGAGTTAGATGCCCCAACATTACAGAAGAACTTAGGATGACTGCCCAGGCAGCCAGATGTCCCTGTCACTAGGTAACATTTCACCTTTCTGGGGTCTTTGACGGAGTTGAAGACTAGAAAGTCATAGCTAAAGTTTTTCTTAGTTATATAAAAGGTAAATTAGGTATAAAACTTTAGACTCACAAAGATAAATAATAGAGTATTTTTTTCTAATTTTGCCAAATACAAATGGACTGGATATTGTAACTGCAATTCTTGCTTGATAACTTTCTTGTTGTTGTTGTTTTTGTTTTTTTGAGACAGGGTTTCTCTGTGCAGCCCTGGCTGTCCTGGAATTTGCTCTGTAGACCAGGCTGGCCTCAAACTCACAGAGATCTGCCTGCCTCTGCCTCCTGAGTGCTGGGATTAAAGGCGTGCACCACCACCGCCTGAACTATTTTTATTGTACATAATTTTATTATGTCAAAATTAAAACCTTCCTTTTTAATTAGACAAAAAAGCAAAAATGCTGTGGAACAACCTTTGTACACTGTAAATATGTATTGCTCTCATTGTTAATAAAAAGCTGATTGGCCTATGGCTAGGCAGGATTTTTGGGGCAGAGAGAATCTTTGCTGGGAAGAAGGGTGGAGTCAGAGGAGTTGCCAAGGAGACACAGAGAGGAAGCAGGGGGTGCAAGATGAAAGAGAGGTAACACCACATGGCAGAATGTAGATTAATTGAAATGGATTACTTTAAGTTGTAAGAGTGAGTTAGTAATAAGCCTGAGCTATCAGCCAATCATTTATAATTAATATTAAGTTTTTAAATGGTTATTTGGGAGCAGCTGCCCATACACAGAGAAACTCCATCTACTCTCTCTCTCTCTCTCTCTCTCTCTCTCTCTCTCTCTCTCTCTGCCTCTAACTTTTGGATCAAGATGTAAGTCTTAGCTGTCCCTGCCACCATGCCTTTGCTCTGTCATCATGGTCTCTAATCCTCTGATACTGTAAGCCCCAAATTAAACGATTCTTTTATAACTTACCTTGGTCATGGTGGTTTATCACAGCAATAGAAAAGTAACTAAGACAAACATGGAAAGAATTAAAAGGGATATAATAGGAAATAAATAAAAATATCTTTATTTGCAGGTGACAGTATGCTATACCTAAAAGGCCCTGAAGACTCCACCAGAAATGCTTATTTGATAAGCATTTTCAACAAACTAGCAGGACACAAATCCAACATACAAAAAACCAGTAGCTTTTCCCTATACCAATAACAAGCTTACTGGGAAAGAAATTGGGGAGGGAGGAAATCCCATTTCTAATAGCTTTTTAAAAAAAAAAAAAAAAAAAAAAACCTAGTTAGCCGGGCGATGGTGGCGCACGCCTTTAATCCCAGCACTCGGGAGGCAGAGCTAGGTGGATCTCTGTGAGTTGGAGGCCAGCCTGGGCTACCAAGTGAGCTCCAGGAAAGGTGCAAAGCTACACAGAGAAACCCTATCTCAAAAAACAAACAAACAAACAAACAAAAAACAAAACAAAACAAAAAAACAAAAACCTAGGTAAAAACATAAGAAAGTGAAAGATCTTTATAATGAGAATTTAAGACACTGAATTAAGCATTGGTGGTGCACGCCTGTAATCTCAGCATTCAGGAGACAAGGAAGGCAGGCAGCGGGTTTGGTGCCCACCTGGTCTATCTATGTAGTTCCAAGCCAGTCAAGGTTGCATAGCAAGACCCTATTAAAAAAAACAATGAAGTCCCTAGATGATGGAAAGACTTCCTATGCTTGTGGATTAAAATAATTAATATTATGAAAATTCAAAAAAATGATCTACATGGTTAAAAGCACTCTCCCTTGAAATTCGAGTGCCATTATTAGTCTCAGTAATAGAAATAACCATTTTAAAATCCAAATGGGAGCACAAAAGACTTCTCCCCCCCAAATTGTATTACAGAGTCAGAGTAACAACACAGCAAGCTAGGGACTCAAGACCAGAGCTGTAGAGCAATGGAATAGAGTAGAGGACCCAGAGGACCCAGAAACAACCCAGCTGCAGCCACACAATCTTTCACAAAGGTATAAAACACATACTTCGGAGCAGGGAGGGGCAGACTCTTCCATAAATGATGCAGGAAAACTGGATGCCCACGTTCCGGAGAATGAACTAGATCCCTATCTCTCACCCTGCACAACATCACCATTAAGATGTTTTAGTATCACTCATTTACACCCTTAACATGATAAAACTGGTTACCATAGTTTACAACTTAGTTGAGCCTGAGTCAAACTGTAAGAGGGAGAAACCAGACAGTTCCCAAAAGATTCTCCAAAATAACTGACCTTCAACAATGTCAGGTAGGATGATGAAGAGAAGTAGGGTGCTGTTTCAGATTAACAGAGACTTCAGAGCCAGAATAAGGAAATGCGATGAGTGATCCTGGATCCCCCTGCCTCCACCTCCAGTTTTAGGCGGTGCTAGAGACAGAATCCAGGGTTTCATGCATGGTAAGCAAGTCCCCTCCCACTGAGCTACATCCCCAGCCCTTGTCTCATTTTTCTCTTAAACTTAATCATCATCATCTCAGCTGGGCAGTGGTGGTGTACACCTTTAATCCTAGCACTTGGGAGGCAGAGACAGGCAGGATCTCTGTGAGTTCTAAGACAGCCAGGGATACACAGTGCAACAGTCTGGAAGAAACAAAAACAAACAAACAAACAAACAGAAAACCTCAGAGACATACCAAACACCCTATTTTGTGCAAAAGAGCTAACACCATATAGTTAGTATAGTTTGTTCTATAATCGACTATGAGCTACTCCATCAATACAGAGACAAAAGCCTGTGTCCAAGCGTAGTGGACAAAGTTAGGATCCAGTTTTTTCCCTAAGGTATTAAGACACTGTCAGGTGGGACCTCGAAGGAGGAATGACAGGAGTGGACTTTGACCTACCCAGCTTTCTGTGGCAACCAGGTTACTGGCTTCATTGTGATCAGGTCTTAACAAAAGCTTATGGGTGTCTAAGTACAGTGTGTCCCCAGCTTGGGGCCACCAGGCAACCATGCTCATGCCCTAAAGAATCAGGGCCCTGAGGAACAGTGTTTGCTTGGGCTCTCTGTGCCTCAGAAGACCTGCACAAGTAATAATTCAAGGCCAGCAGGCTGGCCTCTGTCCCAGGGTGGAAGTAAGAACTACCTACTGCCCACGTGCTAAGCTGCAGAAGACTGCCCAGATGGGCCACATTCCACCTCGACTGAGACACCCTGTGCTGCTGTGTTGTGGCTTGTTATAGCAGCATAGACTGGTCCTTCTTGTTTTGAGTAGTTTCTCAGCGAGCCTGGAAGTCCTACAGGTAGACTCTCCTCCAGCCCGGGCTCCCAGGCCACAGGCCACAATGCCAGTGCACAGTCAATGCTTATTTCCTGTTAAATTGAGTCTTTTCACGCTATCACAGGTAGCACTGAATACTGCAAGTACACTTTCTACAACTATCACAGTAGCACTGAAACTTAGTTTCAGGTTTTTTTGGTTTGGTTTTGTTTGAGGCAGAGCCTCCTTTTGTAGCCCTGACTAGCCTGATATTCACTATACAGCTCAAACTAGCCTCAAATTCACAACCCTGCTGCACCAGCCATATGGATAACAGGATTACAAGGTACTTGTTAGGTTTAACTTCGGTTTAGTATTTCACTGCATAGCTTCCTGTGTTGACCCCTGATCATTCCATGTAAGTTTCGAGTGTCTCTATAAAGTCCTTAAGTTGTCGGGAGCCATGCTCTGTGCTGTTCTGCCGTCTCTGTTCTCTCCCACATGGACTACACTGTAAATGTTAAACACACACACTCATGAGTAGGGATATATAAATAGCCCAGGACGGGGCCATTGAGATGTTTAAGTGTGTAAAGGCACTTGCCACTAAGTGTGACAACCTACGTTTGTTATTTTGTCTTTTTTTTTTTTTTTTTCAGAGCTGAGGATCGAACCTAGGGCCTTGCGCTTGCTAGGCAAGTGCTCTACCACTGAGCTAAATCCCCAACCCCGACAACGTAAGTTTGATCCCTGGGACACACACAGTGGAAGGAAAGAAACCACACATGCAGCCTAGTACACGTGCATGCACACACATACAAGTACATACGATAAATAAATGTAATTTAAAAATATTTAAAAGAACAGTTCAGTGAAAATTTACAGTATGTAATTTTCTGCAACAGGTAAAAATAAGTTTAATTGAACGCTAGCTAAGGATATAGAAGGTCTTAGGTTCAACCATCATCATTAAAGCTATCACCATCATCATCTATATAGTTAGCAAGGACCTTTCTTTTCTTCTCTCTCTCTTTCCCTCCTTCCCTCCCTCCCTTCTTCCTTCCTTCCTTTCTTTTTCTTTCTTTCTTTCTTTCTTTCTTTCTTTCTTTCTTTCTTTCTTTCTTTCTTTCTTTCTTCCTTTCTCTTTCTTTCTCTTTCTTTCTCTTTCTTTCTCTTTCTTTCTTTTTCCAAGACAGGGTTTTTCTGTGTAGCCTTAGCTGCCCTTGACTGTTCTAGAACTTGCTCTGTAGATCAGGCTGGCCTCGAACTCAGAGATCCACCTGCCTCTGCTTCCTTGAACTCAGAGATCTACCTTTTTCTGCTTCCTGAGTGCTGGGATTGAAAGCATGCGTCACCGCCGCTGCCACCACCACCATCACCAACACGGACATTTCTAATTTATGCTATTGTGTTAAAAAAAAAAAAAAAAAAGTAAGTAGGGAGATGGAGTTGAGGATGTAGCTCAGGTACTAGAGTATTTGCCTAGCATGCATGTCCTGGTTTTAATCCCCATAAAACCAGATGTGGCAATATCAGAAGGAAGCAGATACTCAGCTACAGAGCAAGTTCGAAGCTAGTCTGGGCTACATAAGAGTCTGTCTTTAAAACAACCAAAAAGGGTGGTGGTGGGTGGGGATTTAACTCAGTGGTAGAGTGCTTGCCTAGCAAGTGCAAAGTTCTGGGTTTGGTCCTCAGCTCTGGAAAAGAAGGGGGGGAAGGGAGGAAGAGAAGGGGAGGGGAGGGGAAGGGAGGGGAGGGGAGGGGAGGGGAGGGAGGAGAGGAGAGGAGAGGAGAAGAGAAAAAGAAAAAAAAATACAATTAGGCACAGCACAAAATCTTTCACAAAACAAAGGCCTGATCTTTACATCAGTTTCTTGTCATTTGTTACAAGCTAGTGTAGAATTCAGTATTTTTTTTTTTTCTCTTTCAAAGGGAGAATAAATAATACATGCCAGGAAGTTAGCGTCGAACTTGTCATGGCAACTGCCTCACTTCCGTAGCACTGCCTGGCAGATGTTGCTCCCGGGGCCCTCCCTGAATGAACTCCCTTAACCTTCACAGTAATCTTTTAAGAAACGGACACAGACAGGGTAGGTAATGTGCCCCAGAGCCGATAGGCCGGGGTTCAAAGGCAAGCAGCCCAGCTCCAGAGCCCTCAACTGCTCTTCCGGTGTTTAGTGACCCTCCCAACTCCTCCCCTACGTCCTGCTTGTGCCTCCAAGAGGGTATTCACACACACACACACACACACACACACACACACACACACACACACACACACACACACAACCCCAGTCTATGAGTTTCAAGGTTTGAAGTACCGGTAAGGAACTATTGAAGTGTTCTGGAAACTATGTGTAGTTTGTCACTGAGGGAACATGACCACTTGTCCTGGCTGTAGACATAATCTACATAGATCCCCAGCCAGTGTCCCTGAAGGTTCAGCCCCAGCTCCAGATCGCATCACACAGAAACCCCACCCCCCCTTACCCTGGAGAGGCAAGACTGATGGTGGCCTGGAGGGGAGAGGGATGCTAATCACTCTGAGAGCTGGGAGCATGTGGTGTGAAGTTTCTAGGACCCTGGCTCTCCCTTGGCAAAACCCTTAAGGATCGTTTGCAATTGTCAGAAAGCAAAGTAGGAAATTCTGTCTTCTGAGATCTCGGAAAGCCCGCTGGAGATGACCCCGGCCAGCGCCGCTTGGGATGAAATGAGCAGCCCTCAAAGGGGCAGCCCTACTGTCACAGTGAAATGTGTTTCCAGTCCACACGCGGAATGTTTGCTCGCCGGCAGCCAAAAGCACTTGGAGCAGGCAGTGATGACCTCATAAAGCAGGAAATCTGAGCAGTTAGTCAGATGATTAACGTGTTTTCGAGCTGGAGGAGCAGAGTGTCATGTAATGAAAATATCATTGTAGAAGGAGTTTCCAAATTGGGGGACAGCCTAGAAACCCATCATGTCAAAAAATTCCTCGCTTTGTGAATGTGGAAACCGACTCGTGGTCTGTCTGTTTGTTTTGTGTTTTTTGAGACAGGATCTCTATGCAGCCCTGCCCTGGGACTTGCTATGTAGACCAGGCTGGCCTGGAAGTCCCAGGAATCTGCCTGTCTCTGATCCCATGAGTACTGGGATTAAAGCGCATGCACCCATCAAGCCTGGCTAAACTGACACTTTTTTAAAAAAAAGAAGCTTTCAGGGCTTCTGGCTCAAGAAAAGTCGGGGTGTAATTTTTCCACTATATCCCCCCTCCCTTGCAAGATCCTGTGCAGCCTCGAGTCTCCAGTCCTTGATTCATCCTGGGTGCCTGGGGACTCTTCTTTTTAGCAGTTTCTCTTTTTTAAGACTTAGCCATTTTATCTGCAAGTGTTTTGCTTATATGTTTGTGTGCCACGTGCATGCCTGGTGCCTGAAGAGTTCAGAAGTGGCCACAGGGTCCCCTAGAACTGTAGTTACAGATGGTTATGAGTCACCGTGTGGGTCCTGGGAATCCAACCCAGGTCCTGTGCAAGAACAGCAAGTGCTCTTAACTGGTGAGCTATCTCTGCAGTTCCTCGGTGGTTTCTTTTTTTAACTTCTAATCATACGCATGTGCATGCATGTGCACAAGTGCCGATAGAGGTTAGAAGAGGTTGTTGGATCCCCCAGAGCTGGAGTTACAAGTGATTGTGAGCTGCCTGACTTGGGACTACCAAACTCAGGCCCTCAGAAGAGCGGGGAGGGCCGGGCGGGTGGCGCACGCCTTTAATCCCAGCACTCGGGAGGCAGAGGCAGGTGCGTCTCTGTGAGTTGAAGGCCAGCTTGGTCTACAAAGTTCCAGGAAAGGCGCAAAACTACACAGAGAAACCCTGTCTCGAAAAACAAAACAAAATAAAGAAAGAAAGAAAGAAAGAAAAGAAGAGCAGGGAGTACTCTTTTCTTTTCTTTTCTTCTTTTTTTCCACACAGGGTTTCTCTGTGTAGTCCTAAAACTTGCTCTGTAGACCAGCCTGGCCTCGAACTCACAGAGACCCACCTGCCTCTGCCTCCTGAGTGCTGGGATTAAAGGCGTGCACTGCTGCTGCTGCTCCCCCCCCCCCCCCAGTGGTTTCTTTTTAAAGGTTGTGTTCTGTTTGGTGTTGGGAATGTGACCTGGGATCTCACATGCTCCGTAAGCCTGACTTGACTACTGAGCTGCACCCTCAGCCAGTTTTATTATGTTTTCTTCACTGGTTTGAGGTCCAATTCAAGAATCAAGCAACATTCCATTTCATGAACTAGAGTGTATTCCCATTTTAGTCGTCTTGTTCATGGTAGTTAGTACGTTCCTCTTCCCCGGTGGTTCCCGCGCTGCAGGCTGCTTTCAGCTCTCATTGCTGAAGAAAGGGGCAGCCAGTCAGACCAGGGTTAGACACGACCTCCATACATCATCTGCATTGACTTTAGAGATCTTAAGGTCCGACGGGTAGTTTTTAGACCTTTTTCATATCTACCCATGCTAATGTGGTAAAATTTTTTGACAATCTGCTTGTATTGATTTTCAAATAATAAAAAACAACCAGTCTCAGCAAACCCCAAATCCTTCCTTTCACATACACAAAGCTTTCTGGCTTTCAAAAACTACCACCAACGACTTCTCCACCAGACCTACCTTCTCACTTGGAAGGAGGCATTCTGGGAAGCTTGTGTTCTGCAAGGACCAGAAGGATGGCCCCTGGGAGCCCTCTCCCAGCATGTTCCCAGCTCTCCTGATCCTTAGTCTGTGTGGGTCTGCAGCAAGGTTCTGGTTGCAGAGGCACTGAGCTTGGCCTGCATTCTCTATTCCAGGCAGAGGGGGCAGAGTGGGCAGAGGGGGCAGAGGGGGCAAAGGTACCTACCTACCCCATGAGGACTGGAGAAGAGATAAGCCCCAAACCTGGAAGTCAGGTAAGAATTCCACACACACCTTTGACTCCACCCTTAGTAAAGACATCCACTCCAGGAAAAATCTTAAACACTGCCCTAGTCTGGCTGGGGGTAGAATGTGTCCTAACAACATCATGTTTCAAAATGACCCCGCATAGGCCTCATCCAGATATCTGGAGGCATCTGTCATCCCAGGCAAGGCCCTTGCTAGCTATGACTGTGAGCAGATGAACTTCCCTCATTTAAATTTTCTCATCTGTAAATTGGGTTTGCTCTGACACGTCTGGAAGGGGGAAAAAGAAAAAAGAAAAGAAAGCCAGGCCCTCAGAAAGCGGTAGCTGTCACTCTGAGGTGACTTCAGTAACTGTAACCCAAGGGAAGCCTAGGGGAAACTCAGCAGGAAACCAAGAGCTCTTCTGTGAAAAAGGAACCGAAACGGCCCTGCTGGGCCCTGGCTTTGCTGTGCAGGGCTGGGGGCCTTCAGCTGGGCTCTGGAGGAGAGGAGCGGCTAGGGAGATCCCCCCAGGGGGTGGCAGTCGCTATCACCTGACCCTGTGTGCCCCGCCTCCCTGCCCAGGCAGAAAGGAGGGTGGCTTGTAAGTACTCTAAAAACTGGTAGTTTCCAAAGCTACGGCCTTCACACCTACATCTGTGCAGCTGCTTGCTGTACGGCCCTCAAAACTAGGTAAAGGGAGAACGAACTCCATTCAGGGCCTCTACTGTATTCATAAAAGGTCCTCCTTAATCCTCACTAGAACCCTCTGGAGTGTGTACAGCCGTTCTAGGCCTGCAGAACCAAGGCTCTTTTGTGGCTGGGCCGTGGACACCTCAGTGGCAGAGCCCTTAACCTGGCATGCATCCAGAATTCAAGGCATGGGCTTTTCTCGGGAACTCAGCCTCAGCCAGGCGGTGGTGGCGCACGCCTTTAATCCCAGCACTTGGGAGGCAGAGGCAGGTGGATCTCCGTGAGTTCAAGGCCAGCCTGGGCTACCAAGTGAGTTCCAGGAAAGGCGCAAAGCTACACAGAGAAACCCTGTCTCGGAAAAAACAAAACAAACAAAAAACAAAAAAACAAAAACTCGGTCTCATACCAGGACACCAAATAATGCCCATTTCAAAACACCCCCGGGGGCTTCCTTGTTTGCTTGGTGGCCATCAGTGAGGGCAGAATAAGCTCCCTGACGCAAAGTTAAAGGTCTTTCCAGAAGGAGTGGGGAGGAGGTCTTTGGATGTGAAGCACACACTTTAAGTTCCCCATAAGTGACACTACACCTGAGGCATCTCCTTCTTTCTTTCTTCCTTCCTTCCTTCCTTCCTTCCTTCCTTCCTTCCTTCCTTCCTTCCTTCCTTCCTTCCTTCCTTCCTTCCTTCCTTCCTTTTCTTTTTCGAGACAGGATTTCTCTGTGTAGCTTTGGTGCCTGTCCTGGCTCTCGCTCTGTAGACCAGGCTGGCCTCGAACTCACAGAGATCCGCCTGGCTCTGCCTCCCGAGTGCTGGGATTAAAGGTGTGCACCACTACCACCGCCCTGTGAGCCACCTCTTTCTACAAAATGCTTTTTTTTTTTTTTTTTGATGAACACAGGGCCTTGCAAGTAAGTGCTCTACCACTGAGCTATACCCCAAGTCCACAAGCTGTTCTTTCATTACCATGAACCAAGAGGACATTTCCCTCCCATCTGTCTTCTGAAGCCCCTTTCCCTCACATAATGGCAGCAGTCACATGTCACAGACTCTTTTGTCACTCTGGGGAGGGATTTTGAATTACCAACTTATCCCTGAGGCTTTATAATACTTGTCCTTGTCCCCAAGTCTCCTAGAGCATTTCTGGTTCCCCTTGTGCAGCCTGTGTTGTGTACTGCAGTTGCTCATTTTCCTCCTGGTTGCCCCTGTGGCCGAAGGACTCTGCCAGAATAGCTGGGTTCTGATGCGAACCTCAGCACTGAATGTCTCTCCTGACCCAGCCTGGGCAGGACAGCAAGACCCCATATCAAAAACAGAAATTCAGGGGCTGGGGATTTAGCTCAGTGGTAGAGCGCTTGCCTAGCAAGCTCAAGGCCCCGGGTTCGGTCCTCAGCTCCAGGGGGAAAATACAAAACAAAACAAAAACCCAGAAATTCAGGGGCTGGAGAAATGGCTCAGTGGTTAAGAGCACTGGCTGTTCTTCCAGAGGACCCGGGTTCAATTCCCAGAACCCACATGGTAGCTCATAACTGTCTGCAACTCCAGTTCCAGGGGATCTGACATCCTCATATAGATATACATGCAGGTAAAACACCAATGCACATAAAATAAAAATAAATACAATTTAAAAAATTCATTTTGAATACCACAAATGTAATTAATATCATGAAGTATAATTAATGAGTATCATGAGTGTAACTAAAAAATTAATTAAAAAAAGAAAATGGTCTAAAATAAATAAATAAAAATTTACCCTTTACTTTAAAAACATTCATTTACTGAGTGCTCCTTATATAAAAGACATTGTTCTAAGAAGATAAACACAGCTATATCACCTAGGTGAAAGGTTATTAAAAGCAGATTTGGTGGTGAGCAAGTTCTCATGGACCATCAATTTCTGTGTATTGACTTACGTTATCCTTTTAACACCCTGTAAAACTGGTTTGTTTTGCTGTTGTTGTTGTTTTTGTTTGTTTCTCAAGACATGATTTCTCTGGGTACCCTTGGCTGTCTTGGAACTCACTCTGTAGACCAGGCTGGCCTAGAACTCACAGAGATCTGCCTGCCTCTGCCTCCCAAGGGCTGGGATTGAAGGCGTGTGCCACCATCGCCCGGCAGAACTGGTTCGCTTTATAGATGAGGACACGGAGTAGTTACTCCTATGTGAACTTATGTGACATAGCTCAATGGTAGAAAATGTGCAAGGCCCTGGGTTTGACACCCTAGCACAATGATTCTCAGCTTTCCTAACACTGCAACCCTTTAATATAGTTCTTTATGTTGTGGTGACCCCCAACCATAAAATTATTTTCATCGCTACTTCATAACTGTAATTTTGCTACTGGTATGAATTGTAATGTAAATATCTGATGTGTGACCTCTGGGAAATCTTGACCCACAGGTTGAGAACTGCTGCCCTAGAACCACATGGAGAGGGGGAGACAAAGACTACAGAGCCATGAGGCAAACAGGGTGGATAGAATATAGCTGCAGAAGGAGAGAGAAAATTCTAGACAGAGGAAATAGTATCTGTAGGAGCTTAGCATGCAGGGGAGGTAGACACGGGTTACTTATAGCCTATTTTATCTATTAGGCACCTATGTGCACAGGTCTTGGGCTGTGAGCTCCCCAAAAGTCTCAACTATTTGAGACCGGAAAGAAAAATATTGTTGCCTGCTTGTGAACTTAGGGCTTTGAACACACTGGGCAAGCATTCTATCACCAAGCTATATCCACAGGCCAGAATTGAACACGTAATTAATAATTCCTGAATTCCAATAATGAATCTTTCAATGTATGATGCATGACTGTAATCCTAGGTCTTGGATTGTTGAGGCAGGAAGATTGCTCAGAGTTTGAAGCCAGTCTAATCTACAGTGTGAGATTTTATCAAAAAAGAAAACTAGCCCGGTGTGGTGGCTCACACCTTTAATCCCAGTACTTAGGAGGCGGAGGCAGGTAGATCTCTGTGAGTTTGAGGCCAGTCTGGTCTATAGACCGAGTTCCAGGACAGCCCCCTGGAACTACATAGGCTCTGTCTTGGGGGGAAGAAAAAGAAAAAGAAAAGAAAGCAAACTAATCTTTGTGTGTTTTTATTTATTTGCAAGGTTTCTTTTTTTAATAATAAAGTTTATAAAATTAGAACAAACAGCAAAAATCCTTTCAAAGGATTTAGATACAGATTCCTATTTAATGAGTTATATGGGTGTATTTGAAAACATTTGATTTAAAAACTAGGCAGAGCAAAGAACAGAGCAGGCCATGGTGCTGGTGGATTGGGATGTCCTCCTGAGGGCCTGGGGAGCCACTGAGAGAATCAGGGGAACGTTCTCTGTTACTGCCTTCCACAGAGAAGAGAATCTCTTCTCAGAGCCAAGATTAGCATAACATGATAGCATTATACAATCCTATTATTCTTTCATTTCTCCATCACCAACCTGACTCAGCATTCTAAATTTACTTAAGACCTGGGAATGTGGGTTTTGCCAAATTGACACCCCCTCCCCCGCCCCTTAGAGACAGAGTTCCACTCTGCAGCCAAGGCTGGCCTTAGATTTGTAGCAATCCTCCTGCCTTATCCTCCCAAATGCTGAGATTCCTGGCAGGAGTAAAAGCCCAGCTTTGCTAAATCCTTTCTTATTAAGTCCAATAAAGTTGTAGTCTGGGAAGGGCTAGAGCCCATGTTTGATCCAGATAGACATGGGTTCAAATCTCAGCTCTGCTACTTAATCGCTGTATGACTTTCACAAATGACTTAACTTCTCTGAATTTCAATTCCTTACTGGAAAAAAAAATATGATCAGTAAGGGAAAATAAAAGATGGTCCTAGATCTTTTAGGAGCTGTTTATCCACGGTTCAGTGAGCAGTTATCTGATCTTTAAGTCTTAGTTTCCTAATCTGTGAAGTGGAAACCGCTCTGTCCTTCTAGGTCCACACCATCAGTGATGGTCTGTGCAGGTCTTGGTAGTCAATGGCACCCGGAGCCCTCTACCCTGTCCCTCTAGCCTCCATCTACCTCTCTTCCCCACCCCTCCCGACATCCCTACTCCACCCTCACGGGTTACAGCCTCTGCACTTTCCTTGTTAAAGAGCCTGTCAGAGACTCTGAGGGAACGCCTGTCTGGGAGCCTTCCAGGGCACCTCCCTTCTAAGGGAGCAGATAAGTAGGTCACATCAGGATGCTGGGAGTTGGGGATAGGCTTCTATGGGAGGAGGAAAAAGTGCTGCATGTCACGTGGAAAAGGCGGAGACAACACAACAGGGCTTCTTCCTCTGTCCTGCTCTTTCTCAGTCTCCCGGCAGTTGCCTGTAGGCCACTGTGGCTCTGGAAAGGGTTTCGGGTTGTCACCAGCAATGCTGAACTCCTGGGGCTTGGGATGCTAGTGGCATGTGCACTGGCTGGGTGTCTCCTTTGCTCTCTCGCCCCAGCCCTGCGCGGTATACCTCCCCTTCAGGCACCCTCACACTGCCCAGCTCCATTTTTCTCCTCGATGGATTGGAGAAGATTCCATCCTGTCGACCTGGGAGGCCCTGGCCTTCCTATTCATCTAGAGCAGCACCCTGTCCTGTCCAGTCCTAGGTCCCTGTTACCGAGACGACTATGGCAACCCAGGCAAGTCACAGCCTTCGCAACCGGTTTTTCTCCTCACCAGCCCTCCTGCGGACCATTCACGACCAGAGCAGTGGAGGATTCCACAGCTGGGCAGAGCGCTGTGAGAACCCCAGGCAGAGGAGGCTGTTCAGGGCAGCAAGACACCCCATCTCTCCCAGCCCCTCACGCCACAATCAGCCTTCTTGCCCAGCTGAGCCCGGCTGGAGTTACAATGCTGGAGTCCCTTTTCAAAAAAATGCAGCTGGGGGTTGGGGATTTAGCTCAGTGGTAGAGCGCTTGCCTAGCGCTGGGTTCGGTCCTCAGCTCTGAAAAAAAAGAAAGAAAGAAAATGCAGCTGGGGAGGGGTCCTGGCTGTGGAGGGCACCTGTCTGCAGACCAGGACTGAAAATTGGCACTGACCACACAGCAGGGTCCCAAGTTTCCATACAAGAACAAAAAGGACAAAAGCCTGACCCTCAGCCTGGGAAACACTTCTGCTTCCCTGGAGTCCACCTCTGTAGGGGACCATTGTCCTCCTCTCCTGCTGTGTCTAGCCCGGTCCCGCCCCACACCCCCATGCCCCCACATCCCCATCCAGCCTTGGCAGCTCTTGCAAAGGCCATAGCACTCTCCCACCATCTCATGCTTCCACGCTATCCCAACCCTGACCACGCAGGGATGCGAAGCCCTGTTGGCCTCCGCTCTGCAGAAGGGAGAGTCTCCCCCCAGCCCTTGCGTGTCTGTTCCCACACGCCCTGTGGGAACATCCACTCTCGCTCTCAGCGGCTCTCTCTCTCTTGCAGAGCAAAGAGAGGCAGTTCCAGGTGACAAAAGAGAGACATCCATCTACACCTGGGTCTTTCATTATCCTTAATCTCTCCAGTGGGGCAGACTTGTCAAACACACCTCATTCCCAGGCTGGAGGAATCCCAGCTATCTCTCCTCAGAGTGGGTGTAAATCCCCACAGGTATGCGGCGGGCAAGTAGCAGCGGTGCCAGGCTGGGGGGGCCTTGTTCTAAGACAAAACGTTTAGACTTGTAAAATTTATATCCTTTGTGTTCCTCAACTCCCTGGCATCTGCGGCTGCCTGGGTCCTGGATTGGCCCATTCTCTGTCTGTTGCTAGCTGCCCCGCCTCTCCCAGGTCCCTTGAGCAGGCTCACTTGAGACAACTGAGCAGAGAGGCTAGTCTTGACGTTCCCATATCCCCCACAGTCAATGAGTCACGCGCTTAAGCAAAGCTTCTGAAACTCCACTATGCCTCAGAGTCACCAAGGGGGGTGTTAAAACGGTGTCACCACTTGTCCCTGGGTTCTCACACTTTCAGCTAATACTTGCAGCTGTGGCTACTACCAAGTCCCATACATGTGTCCACCTACCCCACCCCCGGGCATATATATACTGATACTAAACATTTATCTTTTAACTTAAAGGACACTTTCTATGGTGTCTTTGCTCATTCAGATCACAAGCACCGACACTATTACACTTCCCTTTTTTTTTTTTTTTTTTTTTTTTTGCTTTTGAAACAGGGTCTCAAGTACACTCGCTGGCCTCAAACCTGCTCTACAGCCAAGGCTGGGCTCGAACTCCTGATCCTCCTGCTTGCCAAGTGTTGAGATGACAGGTTGGTACCACCTCACCTGCCTTTATTTTTGCTCTCACATGTGTGTTGTGAGGGGTGATTGAGAGAGTCTTGTGGTGATATATTGTGTACCCCAATAAAACTTATCTGGGGATCAGAGGAAAGAGCCAGCCACTAGATTAGACATAGAAGCCAGACAGTGATGGCACACCCTTAATCCTATTACTCAGGAGACAGGTCTGGATCTCTGTGAGTTCAAGGCCACACTGGGAACAGAGCCAGGCATGGTGGCACACACCTTTAATCCCAACTCTTGAGATCTCATGTCTTTGCTTGGGAAGCACACACGCCTTTAATCCCAGGAAGTAAGTGGCAGGGCAGAGAAAGGTAGATAAGGTGCGAGGAAACAGGACTTCACTCTCTTGAGGCTGAGGACTTTGTAAAGGTAAGAACTTGTGGCTGGCTTGTTCTGTTTCTCTGATCTTTTAGCTTTCATCCCAATATCTGGCTCTGGGTTTTTGTTTTTGTTTTTTTTTTTTTTTTGTTAACCTCTGGAATATTCCATTTAATATTTTCAGATCATGATTGGTCTAGGATTATGGAAACCTTGGGAAAGCAAAAATCTCCATGAGGCGGTTCAAAGCCTAGAATGCATTCCTAAGGTTTCTGGTTTGACATTTCTTCTTCTTTTTCCTCCTCCTCTTCTTTTTTTTTTTTTTTTTTTTTTTTTTTTTTTTTTTTTTTTGGTTTTTCGAGACAGGGTTTCTCTGTGTAGCTTTGTGCCTTTCCTGGAACTCACTTGGTAGCCCAGGCTGGCCTCGAACTCACAGAGATCCACCTGGCTCTGCCTCCCGAGTGCTGGGATTAAAGGCGTGCGCCACCACCGCCCGGCTCCTCCTCCTCTTCTTTAAGACAGGGTCTCACAGCATAGTTCTGGCTGTCCTGGAACTCTCTATGTAGACCAGGCAGTTTATAAGCAATGTAAGTCTCTGTGTTTACTTGGTTGGGTCTGAGCGGCTGTGGGACTGGCGGGTGACAAAGATTTGTCCTGACTGTGGGCAAGGCAGGAAAACTCAAGCTACAGGTCATGGTGTTTCATCCTAGCAATAGAAACCCTAACTAAGACAGAGAATCAGACCACGTGAATTTGAAAGGGCTTTTCATTGTCCATGGCAAACTGAGTATCTGGGCTGCCATGTGGATCCGGTCTAGAACTTGTACTTCATTTACATAAAGCTCTGGGTTCGATCCCAAGCACCCCAAAAAAGTAAGTAGATAAGACATCATTTTATCAAGTTGGTTTGTTTCCTGTTTCAGAGAGACCCCGCCTAGTGCTGTGGCCAACAGAGCACTTGTGAGAACTCTACAGCCCAGTCAAGCATCCTGCCTCTCAGGTCAAGTGCGGTAGGTAGCACAAGCCTATCAACACTCAGAGGCCTAGTTATGAGGGTGGCATGTCTGAAACCACCTGAGAAAGACAGCAAGACCCTGTGGACTTCACACCCCTAGACCTCAGTTTTCTCTTCTATAAGGCAAGGGCTCTGACCTACCCGACTACTTCACTGGGGATGACACAGTCAGTGAGCCTGGTGACTGCTGGTCTTTGCTCCACAGATGCACCCCGGCTGTCAGGTAGAGGTCCTGGAAGGGATGTACGAAGAACTAAAGCTGCCTATGTCTTCCCCAGACTAACCCACTCCCCTGTCCAGATCCCTACACAGCACCTGGAGAAGTATTTAGTTCAGGACACCAAACTGGGTCTTCAAAGATTGTTTCCAACCAGCTTTTTTTTTTTTTTTTTAATTACACATACAAGTGTTCTGCCTGCCTATACCCCTGCAGGCCAGAGAGGGCACCAGATCTCATTACAGATGGTTATGAGCCACCATAAGGTTGCTGGGAATTGAACTCAGGACCTCTGGATGAACAGCCAGTGCTCCTAACCTCTGAGCCACCTCTCCAGCCCTCCAACCAGCTTTTTGTTCTTGTTTTTTTAATTGTAGACAGGTGGTAGTGGCACATACCTTTAATCCTAGCACTTGAGAAGCAGAGGCAGGTGGATCTCTGAGTTTTGAGACCAGTCTGGTCTATAGAGTGAGTTTCAGGATAGCCAGGGCTACACAGAGAAACCCTGTCTCAAACAAACAAACAAACAAAACAAATAAAAATAAAATAATAAAATAAAACTGTATGTGTGCATGCACATGAGTGTGGGTGCTCAAGGAGGCCAGAGACATAGGATCCCCTGCAGCTGGTTTATAGGTATTTATGAGCCATCTGACGTGGATGCTGAGAACTCTGGTCCTCTGTAAAATCAGTACATGCTCTTAGCTTCTGAGTCATTTCCCCAGCCCCTCAACTGAATTTATAATAATATTTCCACCCACTTCTCCTCCATTCACTTATAGTCTGCAACTCTACACAAATTGCTGGCCACTCATTCTTCTTCAGATACGTCCCTTGTTTTCCTACCCCCAGCTTTTGCTCACAGTTCTTACCACAGAACACACTGGCCCTATTCAAAGTTATGCTTGCCTTTAAAAGTCCACTTGGTGTCTGCCTTTTACATAGTCAAATCCTTCTGTGTAGGGTGCAATCTAATCTTGTTTGTCTGTCTATGTATGTACACCATTGAGTCCTCAAGGATCATCATGATTTATCCATCCATATATCTATTAGTCATCATCCCCCACAAGTGACTTTTCTTTAGGTGTTTGTAAAAGAGAAGTTACTAGCAGTGTCAAGTCTAAGCCTGAACTAAAATAAGGTGTCAACCAACTCACGGCTTATTACTTGAGTATGATGTAGACCCTCTGTGGGTGCTATGTAGAAGAAACTCAGTGATTTGCAGACTTATGTTGCATACTAAAAGTCTGTTCATTTAACATACTCACATATATGTATGTAAATGAGTTGTAAGCTGGAGAGATGGGGTTATTTAGTAAAGTGATTGCCACACAGGTCTGAGGTCCTGGGTTCAATGGAAGAAAGGCTGAGTACACCGGTGCATGATCGTAATCCCAGTAATGGAGAGGCTGGGGCAGGAGGATCCCTGAGACTTGCTAGATAGCCAGTCTAGCCAAAGAGGTAAGTTCTGGGTTTAGTGGGAGATCCTGCATCAGACAATAAGGTGGAAGGGCCTAGAGATGGCTCAGGATTAAAAGCACTTGCTGCTCTTCCAGAGGACCTGAATTCAGTTCCCAGAACACATGTAAAGCAGCTACAGTCACCTGTAACTCCAGCTCCAGGAGATCTGATACTCTGGCCTCTGTGGGCATTTGCACACATATGTGCAAATCCACATACACACAGACACAATTTAAAATCTTCACACACACACAATTTAAAATAAAAATAAAATCTTAAAAAAAATAAAGTGGAGAGAAAGTGAAGAAGACACACAGCATCATCCTCTGGCCTCCATATATATATGTATACACACACACACACACACACCACACCACACCACACCACACAGACATGCAAAAGTGCTATATAAAACTTTTAAAAAGTGGGACAGCCACTGAAAAGGAGATGCACACTCATACACAAGATTAGTCAGCTGGTTATTTTCTATGGTTATCAGAGACAGAATATATGTATTTGTATGTGCATATATGTGTATTTACTATGGCCCATATTCAGAAATCTACTGATTTGTCTATGAACACATCTGCTTTTCTAACCCTTTTTAAACTACATTTTTTCCCTCTATTCTAAGTATAATCATGTGTTGGTAGAAAATTTGCAAAGGAAATAAAAAGTAAAAAGGAAAATAAAAGAAGAAAGTGAGTCATTCATAAACCCACAGTCCAGAAATAACCAGTAAACATTTTGTTATGTTTCCTGCCAATAGTAAAACTTGCATATTTATTCTACATGAGTTTTGAGGGCATTCAAGATCAAATGTTTATCTAGTTCTAAGTCCTCCCCACCACCCCCTTAATGTGCAGTTAGTCTTTTGGTATTTGTGATGGGTAATCTTGGTTGTTAACTTGATGTGTAAGAAGAGGAACCAGCAACTGAAAGTTGTCTCTGTTGAACTGGCCCGTGGGCATGCATGCCTGTGAGGCATTTTCTTTTTTTTTTTTTTTCTTCGAGACAGGGTTTCTCTGTGTAGCTTTGCACCTCTCCTGGAACTCACTTGGTAGCCCAGGCTGGCCTCGAACTCACAGAGATCCGCCTGCCTCTGCCTCCCTAGTGCTGGGATTAAAGGCGTGCGCCACCAACGCCCGGCTGAGGCATTTTCTTGACTGTTGATGTGGGAGGGCCCAGTCCACGGTGGTCTTGGGTTGGATAAGAAAGGTAGCTAAACTGGGCGGTGGTGGCACACGCCTTTAATCCCAGCGCTTGGGAGGCAGAGGCAGGCGAATCTCTGCGTGTTCGAGGTCAGCCTGATCTACAAAGAGAATTCCAGGACAGCCAGGGCTACACAGAGAAACCCTGTCTCAAAAAACCAGAAAGAGAAAGAAAAAGAAAAAAAAAAAAAAAAAGAATGGTAGCCAAGTGTGAGGCTGGATGCTCCTCTGTGGTCTCTGCCTCAGGCTCCTGTCTTGAGTCCCTGCTTTGGTATTCCTCAACCATGGACTGTAGGCTGTAAGCTAAAACAAAGCCTGTCCTTCCTCAAGTTGCTTTGGTCATGGTGTTTACCACAGCAACAGAAGGCTAACTAGGACAGTATTCCTTTACACATTCTTCAAAAATATTTTTTATATATCTACTCATAGCTGCCGCAACCTATTTTTAGCCATTTATTTACCCCTATAAATCTCAATGAACATCCTTGCATTTCTGAGCAACAATTATTTTCTTAGGCTGAACCTAGAAACGTTTCGGTCTCTCTCTTTTTGTAATTTTTTGAGTCAAGGTTTCTCTGTGTAGCCCTGGCTGTCCTGGAACTCACTTTGGAGACCAGGCTGGCCTCGAACTCAGAGATCCAGCTGCCTCTGCCTCCTGAGCGCTGGGATTAAAGGTGTGCACCACCATCGCCTGGCACATTTCAGCCTCTGCATACTCCTCAGCTTATTTTCTGGAGCTCCCATTTGAAAATACTTCCAGAGGAGACTCCAGTAGTTCCGGTCCTGTGGGTCGGAAGCTTGGGAGACACCACTGTGGTGGGACAAGCAGTAGTTACATGACTGAAGAGTAGCTATTCTCTCTGAAAGAGAGGTGAGAAAATGGGAATGGGATCCACAGGCAGATGGACTCAGAGCAAAGCAGAGCAGACTCTGAGGCAGGAGGACCTTACCACTGCAGGTGCAGCCGCTGGAGGCAGAGGGGATACATCTCAGAGTTACACCACCAGGAGCCCAGTCATGGGGAGGGCAAGGGAAAGGCTTTGTGCGTGTTACCTCTAGGAGCCACACTAAGTACCCACGGTGAATACTGTAAGAAAGTCTCCTGCAGAGGGAACAGGAACAGGACCATTCTGAAATAACAGCCGATGTGTTCCTTTAAATAAGGTCTGCTCTCAAGAGAAGTTATTAACCACAGCCTAAGCTTCTGATGCCAGCCTAGCTGACCTGAGGGAAGGGAAGCACGCACTGGAGCCCATGATGGCCATCTTGTCCCACCTCAGAAGTCGGGGATGGGAGGATTGAAAAGCACTTCTGAGGTTCACTCCTGAGGCACGAGCTCAGGAAAGCACTGAGACGTGATGATAGGACCATCAAGCCCCAACACCCTACCGAACCTCACCACAACTACTTACAGTGTTCTTTTTGTCTGATACATCATATCTACATATCAAGAGTTTCTAAAGGCACAGTTTGAAGAGATGAAAAGATTGACCAAGACCAAGACACTAGAATAAGACATGGTAGGGGCGCTAAACTTACCTGATCAAGAATTTAAACCTCTAGGGGATGGAGAGAGGGGTTCAGTAGTTAAGAGTCCTAACTGCTCTTCCAGAGGACCTGGGTGCAATTCCCAGCACCCACATGGCAGCTCACAGCTGTCTGTAACTCCAGTTCCAGGAGACTCGACACTCTCATACAGACAAAACACCCATGCACATTAAACAAACAAACAAATAAATTTAAACCTCTAAGATGTGCAAAGGACTCAAAAGTACACAGAGAGCAAGCAAAAACAGATTGTAAATAAAGCCGAGAGGTAGGAATCCAAGAAGGGGCTGGGGTTGTGGCTCAGTCACAACATGCTAGCCTAGCATGTTCAAGGTCCTGGGTTCCATCCCCAGCACCAAAAAGGAAAGTAAAGACATAAACATGGGACACCTGGAGACAGTGTCCTACTAAATGAGACAAAAGAATACTAGTCAATCAAGATCGCATAAAATGAAAATCTACAAAAGGAAACCTCAAGAAAGAACCAAAAAGAAAGGCTGGAGAGACGACTCAGTGGTAAAACATTTGCCATGAGAGCCTAATGGACTTGAGTTCGATCCCCCGAGCCCACGTAAAGGTGAAAAGAGAGAGCTGACTCCCCAAAGTTGTCCTCTGACCTCCACATGTACACCATGACACAAATGCTCCCCAACACACAGACACAGACACAGACACACACACACACACACACACACACACACACACACACACACACACAGGGTGGGGTGGGGGAATAAACAAATGTACAAAAATAAGAACCAGTGGACAAGGTGGCTCACACATTTAATCCCAGCACTTGGGAGTTAGAGGCAGGGGGATCTCTGTGGGTTCAAGGCCAGGCTAGTTTAGGAGTCACTTCTCCTAGCAAGTTCCAGGACAGCCAGGACTACATAGAGAGACCTTGTCTCAAAAAATGAAGAAAAATAAAAAGTACAAAAATAAAAATAAGAGCCACAAAGAAGTCAGGGCTAGAGAAATGACTCAGTAGCTAAGAGCGTTTACTACTCCAGCAAAAGACCCAAGTTAGATTCCTGACACCCATGTCATTGGTATACATCTGCCTGTGACTCCAGCTCCAAGGAGATCCTGCCACTTCCGGTCTCTGTGAGCATCACCACACACACACACACACACACACACACACACACACACACACACACCTTAAAAAATAAGACAAATAAATATAAAGAAGAACCAAGAAGAAATCCTAGAGATTTCAAGCCCAGGGACAGAAACACAGACCACCTTTGATGGGTTTCTCTGCACGTGTCAGGGCTGAGCTAAAAAATCTGCGTTTGAGGACGTGTCTACAGAAACCCTCCAAACTGAGAGTGTCGAACCAAAACAGACAAGCAAGGGAATATTTAAAGTCTGTGTAGCAACTGCAGCAGATGTGGATGGAGATCTGAGGAGGAAGAAAGGAGCAGAAGACATTCAAGACGAAGATGAGTGAAGAGTCTCCTTGACTGGATCTCCAATGCTAATGAATAGCAGGGCCAGGAAGTGCAGAGAATTCTAGGCAGGATTTAAAGAAAGCTTCAGTGAGAGAGTTAAAGATAAGGACATCCAAAAGAAAACAGGGCAGTGAAATGTTTAAAGTGCTCAGAGGGCACCAGTGAGATCGTTCGGGGGGGTGGGGGTGGGGGTGTAGATGTTCTTGCCACCAGGCCTGATGACCTGAGTTCCATCCCTGAGAAGCACAGATGAAAGAGAAGTGATTCCTGAAGGTTGTCTTCTGGCTTCCATATTTGCACTGTGGTACACAGGCACATGTGTTGAAATGAAAGGGTAAGGCCATCAAGATGGCTCAGTAGGTCAAGGTACGTACCTCAAAAGCTCAGCCACCAGAGTTCAATCCCTGTCACCCAGGTAAAGGCGAAGAGGAAACCACCTCCCCAGAGCTGTCCTCTGGCCTCCACACATACACCATGGTGCGCATGTACATACATCATGCATGCTTGCACATACAATAATAATACATAAACTTAAAAAAAGAAATGAATGTTTCAGAAGTAACTAGCAGACTACAACATGTTAGTATAAGTCAACTTCACACCAACACTGAAGGGCACACTGAATGATCACAACATGAGCTAAGCTTCAAATGGCTGAGAAACACGAAGTATGATGTCATATTCATAGTCACTGAAAGACAAGCCAAAAAAATTGGAAGTGCAGAAGAAGAAACTACACGAGAAAACAAACAGGCACACTGCATTATCAAAAATGTGTGTCCTGAGAAACAAGCCAACTATTTAGAGTTAACAACCACAACTTGTTGAAGGAATTAGACACAACCAACCAGCTTCCCCAGGGAAGAAAAAAACCAGCCATAGAAACCGGAATGGCAAGCTTCTGTGTGAAGAAGGAGGCTATACTGTTGTGTGAAAGTTTTCCTGGTGGGGAGTGCCCTCAAGATCAAATGACTGCAGAAGACAATGTGTAAGAAGAGAGGGAAAGATTACTGAAGCTGGTTGAAAAAGAACCAGGAAACACCCCCAAGGGGAAGAATTAACAGGCACAAGAAATTGAAGTTTTGTGAGAAAACTGGACACCTTGACATGGACTTAGAGGAACACTAAGGTGAAGGAAGTAATAAGTTGTGGTGGTGGTGGTGGGGGCATTTTCTAGAGCCTTGAAGAAACTCAGACTCACTGTTGAAGCAGGATCTAGAGAAGCCAGCCATCAATATCAGCTGTTTAAGACAGAGGTCTTCTCCCATAAACCACACCAGCTAACTATGATACAGGATGGAGGCTGGAGATATGGTCAGTGGTGAAGAGCACTTGTTGCTTTTGCAGAGAACTGGGGTTCAGTTCCCAGCACCCACATGGTGGCTCACAACCATCTGTCTATAATTCCAGTTACAGGGAACTTGATGCCCTCTTCTGAACCCTGGGCGTCAAGCACACACATGTGGTACACATGCATGCAGACAAAACACTCATACACATAAAGTAACTAAATAAACCTTAAAAATAAAAAGATTAAACTGGGTGGTAGTGGCTCATGACTTTAATCCCAGCACTCGGGAGGATCTCTGTGAGATTGTGGCTAGCCTTGTCTACAGAGTGGGGCCCAGGATAGCCAGGGCTACACAGTCAAACCTTGTCTTGAAAAAACAAACAACAACAAAAAAAGATGTGTGAGGAAGAACACTCTCTAAATATGCAAATGGCAGCTAATCTGAGATGTGTGGTTTGTTAGCGAGAACAGAAAAAGAAATTATTTCAGGGGAGGAATAGTATTAACAACTTGCAGACATGCCTTTAAGAACACAGTGGCTTGTCTCTACCGGAGAGCTGGGGTACTAGGTACTGAACTTGGGTCACCAGACTTGTATGGCTAGCACTTTTACCTACTGAACCATTTCCTCAGTCTGACTTGCCTATTTTTAATCAATATTACTAAGGTTTGTCTATGTTGTTGCATGCTACTGCTGTCCTTCATTTTCATTGCTCAATAATTACCCAGTGTGATTATTAAAAAAAAAAAAAAAAAAAAAAAAGAATGCAGTGGCTGTGTTAGACGTATAGTGCTGGGGATGTCTTTCTGTATGCTGTGAATGTGTGTTGCTCTGATTTGGTTGATAAATAAAACACTGATTGGCCAGTAGCTGCTGTGGATATTGTTCTGTATGCTGTGAATGTGTTTCTCTGATTGGTTAATAAATAAAGTATTGATTGGCTAGTAACCAGGCAGGAAGTATAGGCAGGACAAAGAGAGAGGAGAATTCTGGGAACAGGAAGGTTGAGTCAGGAGACGCTGCCAGCTGCTGCCGCCACGAGAAGTAAGATGTAAAGGTACCAGTAAGCCATGAGCCACATGGCAAGGTATAGATTTATAGAAATGGATTAATTTCAGATATAAGAACTAGATAGCAAGAAGCCTGCCACAGCCATACAGTTTATAAGTAGTGTAAGTTTCTGTGTGTTTACTTGGGTCCAAGCAGCTGCAGGACTGGCAGATGAGAGAGATTTGTCCTGACCATGGGCCGGGTGGGACACAGGAAAACTTCAGCTACAGTTCAGTTGGTAGAATGCTCGTCTAGCATGCACAAAACCCCAGGTTCCATTCTCCAGCACCCCATTAAAATGGTTCTGGTGGTGCTCACCTGTAGTCCTACTGCTCAGGAAGTAGAGGAGGGAGGTCAGAGGTTCAAGATCATCATCAGCTACATCGTGAGTTCTACACTAGCTTGGGATGCATGAGACCTTAAACTTTAAAAAAAGAAAAAGGAAAAGGAAAGAAAGAAGGACACAGTGGAGAAGCAAGACAGAATATAGACAGTAAAGCACATTCTCAGCTTTGCTGCCACACCATGAACAAGATAAATCTTTTGATGAAACAGTTCATAGCAGCCAAGAGTCAAGACGCTGATTACCAGTCAATTACTAAAAACACGAGAAAGCAGGTTCCCGAGCAATGAACCGTCCTGGGTGTTCCACACAGTGTCAGCAGAAAGCAAGTCTGAATCAGCTGATGAGTCTGTGCAGAAATACCTTCTTGTTGCTGAATCTCATACAAACTAATATAAGATGGTTTTACCTCCTGGAGAATATGCTGAACACTTATGAATGTCATCATTTTTGTGATCTCTTTGAAGAAGGATATCTTAAATAGTACAATAGTTCAAGGAAGAGTTTACATACAGAAAGAGGTGGAGTCAAGAGGGTGTGGCTCACTGATAGAGTACTTGGCTAGCATATGCAAGGCCCTGAGTTTAGTCTCCAGAACTGGCAAAAAGAGAAAAAAGAAAAGAAAAGAGAAGAGAAGAGAAGAGAAGGCAAGGGAAGGGGGAAGGGGAAGGGAAAAGAAAAAGGAAAGGGAAAGGAAAGGTAATGAAAGGAAAGAAAAAAGATACTGTCTCAGACCTCAGAGAAACAAGACTGAGGATATATCTTGTAGTAGACTTGACTTCAAACAATGTTAAAAGTAATTTAGAAAAAGAAAAAATAAAACAGGCCAAAGGCTCACACCTGAGAGAAAGCAAGGGCCTGAGGGTGTAACTCAGAGATACAGTACTTTGCTTACCGTTTTTTTTTTTTTTGGGGGGGGGCTGTTTGAGACAGGGTTTCTCTGTGTAGTTTTGGTGCCTGTCCTGGATCTCACTCTGTAGACCAGGCTGGCCTCGAACTCACAGAGATCTGCCTGGCTCCGCCTCTTGAGTGCTGGGATTAAAGGTATGTGCCACAACTGCCCCACTCTTGCTTAGGTTGTATGAGGTCCTGGGTTTGGTTCCCAGCATGATGGGAAGAAGAACAAATACATAAACAAATTTAATAATTCCAAAGAATAGAGGCAAAGTGATCTTTCATTTTTTATTATCTTTCTCAGTTTAGAAATGAAAATGTATATGTTTGCTGTGAACAATATGGCTACTTTTCTTGTTTTCATTGAGCTAACAGATAATGACAACAATACACTTGATTACACACGTGTATGTACAAATGTCACGCAGATTACACACATGTGTGTACATGTCACGCAGGTGGTTGCAGGGTGGTAAGGGGCTGAGAGCAAAGACAAACAGTGAGAGAGAAGAGCTGGGATTTGTGATACAGAGCACGGGTGATAGCTACGAAATGTCAGAGTTCTTTGGAAGCACACATGGACTACTTGTGAATGTATTACCGATCTGAGATGACCTCTGGAAAAAAGGTAATTAGAAAAAAGGAAGACAAAATGGAGTCAGAGAAATTGCTCAATTAAAGCCACAAAGTGGCTGGTCATGGTGTCAGGTGCCTTTGATCTCAGCACTAGGGAGCAGAAGCAGGTGGATCTCTGTGTGTTTGAGGCCAATGTGGTCTACATAGTGAGTTCCAGGACAGGCAAGGGCTAGGCAGAGGGACCCTGTTTCAAAAACAAACAAACAAACAAAAAGCCAACAAACAGACAACCAACAAACAAACAAACCAAAAATCCATAAAGCGGTTGTGGTCGTTTAAATGCAAAATCATTCATAATCTTAGAAATTTAAAGCTTGCTCTCCAGTTGTTGGTAATGTTTGGGGAAACTTAGGAGGTGTGGCCTTGTTGGAGGAAGTTCGTCCCTAGGGGAGGGCTTTGAAGTTTCAAAGACTCACGCCATTCCCAGTTCATTCTCCTTGCTCCCTGTTTACATGTCAAGATGTAAGCTCTTAGCTTCCAGCTCCAGCCCCAGTGCCTCCTACTGTATGAGGTGAGGGACTCATCCCTCTGGGACTGTAAAGCCCAAGCAAGCCCTTCCTCCTGTAAGTTGCCTTGGTCATGGTGTTTAATCACAGCCAACAGAAAAGTAACTAATGCAGTTGTTCACGTCTATAACATCAGCGCTTGGGGATGGAGGCAAAAGGTCATCCTCATCTGTGAAGGCCAGCCTGGGCTACATGAGACTCTGTATCAAAATGAATAAAACATACCAAAAACCCACAAAAATAAGAAAAGAGATAAAGACAAAAATGTGAACAAGGAACAGGGCAAAAAAATAGAAGACTGTAGTAAATGTAATATATATTAATCTAACTACATAAAAAAAAAAAACCACAGGGCTAGAGAGATGGCTCAATGGTTATGAGCATTTCGTGCTCTTCCAAAAGACCTGGGTTCAATTCCCAGCACCCATGTTAGGCTGCTCACAGCTATCTGTAACGCCAGTTCTAGGGGAGCTGATATCCTCTTACGGCCCCTCAGGCATCATACTCACATGATGTACACACGTTGTATATGTGCATACACTTGGGTACACACACACTCACACACTGAGTAAATAAGTCAGTGTTTAAAAATCACTTTAAATGTCAAACAGTCTAAACGCATCAATTAAAAGACAGAGACGGGGCTTGGGCGGTAGCTTAGCTAGAAAAGTGCTTGCTGTGGAAAGATGGGGTATGGAGTTGAATTGCCAGAAACCACTTTAAAAATCTGGGGACAGTGGCAACTTACTGTCCAGCACTGGAGAGGAAAAAACAGGCATATCCTTGGGGCCAGCCACCCTAGCCAACATGGTGAGCAGCAGACCAGTGGGAGACCTTATGTCAAAACCAAGGCAGACGGCCTGAGAAATGGCACCTACTTCATTTTCCTGAGTAGACCTATGCCTCCAGGCCCAGTGGATATGACAGTCCTTCATGTGTATGCATCAAACTATGTGATGCAAAAACTCATAGAAATTGGAGGGAAAGTAGATGCCACACTCTTATTATAGGTGGAGATCTGAGAGCCCCTCTTTCAGGAATGAGCATGATCAGCAGGCAGCTGAAAATAGGTAAGGGTGTAGTTAAATCCACTACCAGGAGCAGCAGCAGCAGCAGCTGGATATAACTGATATCTACAGATGCCTTCATCACAATAGAATTACGCACTCTGCTCAGGCTCACTTGGAGCATTCAGAGCCACAAAGCATACCTTAATAAATATTTGAAAATAGAAACCATGAGCTGGGCATCATGGCACATGCCTTTAGCCCCAGCTCTCAGGAGGCAGAGGCAAGAGGATCTCTGAGTTCAAAGCCAGCCTGGTCTACATAGTGAGTTCCAGGACAGCCAGAGCTATGTAGAGAGACCCTGTCTTAAAAAGAAAATAGAAATCATGTGATGTCCGTTGCTAGACCAAAGTGAAAATTGACCAGAAAGCAATTACAGAAATGTAACTGGAAAACCCACAAATTATGGAGATTAAACAGCATACATTTAGGTAATCCATGCAACTAAGAACTTTCCAAGAGAAATTGAAAGTATTTTGAACTAAATGAAAAGGAAGACACAATTTATGGGATGCAGCAAAATCAGTGTTCAAAGGGAAATTCAGAGCACTCAATGTGGATAATGGAAAAGAAGAAATATCTAGAACCGGTAATCTATGCTTCTAAATTAGGAAAGTAGGAAAAGAACAAGTGATACATGGCAATAGACTCCTTAAAGCCTGTGGGAAGCTGATATGGAAAGACATGAAATTCAAGGGAATCTTGGGCTACACAGCAAGACCCTGTCCAAACACACACACACACACACACACACATACACACACACACACACACACTCACACTCATACACTTATATACACATGCACACACACATACTCACATGCCCATGCACACACACACATGCATATACACACACTCACACACACGCAGACACACATACTCACATGCACATGCATACACACATACTCACATGCACATGCATACACACACACACACACACACACACACACACACACACACACACACACACAAACAAATATTTAGGAACCAGGATGATCAAGAGTTCAAGGCCAGCCTGAGCTACATGAGACTGAAAACTGACTAGGCTATGAGACCTTTTCTGAACAACAACAAAGCAAGCAAGCAAACAACAAACTCCCCAGTTAAATAGAAGGAAAAAAAAAAGAACAATTAAATGAAGGTAAGCTGAAAAAATAAATAATAAAAAAGTACAGAGCAGAAATCAACAAGGCCATTGAACTCAGGGCCTCACCCACACTAGACAAAGCATGACCACTGAGCTAGAGTCACAGCCTTTGTTTTGTCTTTGAGGTAAGCAGGCTGCATCTTTTTACCCCAGACTGATCTTGGTTATTGGCCACTGTGTCCAGCCGATGGACAGCAGAGTGAACCCAGGAAGACAGGTCCATTGTTACCAAGATGTCAGTTCGGCTCGGTTTGATCTACAGATTCACAACAATCCCAATCAATACAAATTTTTGGGTATCTGCAAAATGACTTGGCAGTGTGTATATGAAGAGGCAAACACCCAAATCTAGAACAGCAAATAATAATACAGTGTTCAAAGAAAACAAGGGGGAGACTGATATGACCCAAACTCACAAGGCACTATAAATCTATACAGATAAAGACATGCTATTGGCAAAAGAATAGATCAGTGGGATGGTACAGAGTCTGCAAATAGATATACAGTCAACTGTGTTTGGAAAGAAGAAGGAAACCAGTGTATGTGTGAGTGTGTGTGCATGTATGTAAGTGTGTGCAAGTGTGTATGTGTGTGTGCATGTGTGCGTGTGTGCATGTGTGCAAGTGTGTGTGTGTGTGTGTGTGTGTGTGTGTGTGTGTGTGTGTGTGTTGGGGAGGGCGACAATAACAGAAATCAATAGGAGTGAATATGATCAAAATATACTATACACTCATATAGTAATCTCATAGAGAAACTCATTATTTTGTACAATTAGTATATGCTGATGAAAATGTCTAAAGGTAAATAAATTGCTATTCATAGTGGTCCACGCTTAGAGGCCTACGCAGAAGGACTGCCAAAAGTTTAAGGCCAGCCTGGGCTACGTAGAAAGGAAAAGATGGGAGTGGGGCGGCTGCTAAAGGGAAGGGGAAAGGAAAAAAACAATGGAAAGGCCAAGAAAAGAAAAAGGAAAGGAATAAACTAGTAGACCCAGGCATTGGACTGTTCACCAGTCCTGAAAAGAAATATGCTGGGGTTGAGAAACGGCTCAGCTGGTAAAGTGCTTGCCTTGTAGGCACAAAGATCTGAGTTCAATCCCCAGAATTCACTTTAAAAAAAAAAAAAGCTAAAGCCGAGCGGTGGTGGCGCATGCGCCTTTAATCCCAGCACTTGGGAGGCAGAGGCAGGCGGATCTCTGTGAGTTCGAGGCCAGCCTAGTCTCCAAAGCGAGTTTCAGGAAAGGCACAAAGCTATACAGAGAAACCCTGTCTCGAAAGACCATAAATAGATAGATAGATAGATAGATAGATAGATAGATAGATAGATAGATAGATAAAATAAAATAAAATAAAATAAAATAAAATAAAATAAAAAAAGCTGAGCATGGTGATGTGTGCTTAGAATCCCAGCACTGAGGAGGTGGAGACAGGGAGACAGGCAGGTCCCAGAGGCTCACTAATCAGCCAGCCTAGCCCACGTGGTGAATTCCAGGCCAGTAAGAGACCCTGCTTCATAAAAAAAGTGACTATCACTTGAGGAATGACATCATAGGTTGTCCTCTGACCTCTCTGTGTGTTCACACACTCAAGCACGCACATATGTGGACTTCCCCAGATACATACACAAACAAAGAAATAAGCTGTCAAGGCATGGCGAAGTATTAGATTACTAAGTGAGAGAAGCCAGTTTGAAAAGTCTAATTTGTATAATACCAACCAAATGACAGTCTGGGTAGGACAAAACTGGAAAAGACAACATGATTGGTCACTGTCGGGGCTTGAGAAGGATGAACAGGTGGAGATGGGAAATAATGGTCCTAGAGTGGTGGAAACCGGCCACTGCGCTTCTTCATGCACACTGTGAACTGCACACTTGGATAATGGAGGATCCGTTCTAGTGGGGGAGATGATAATGTTGGAGTCTGCGCATTACGAGGGTGGGGAGTCTATGGGAGTTCCCTGGGCCTTCTTTTCAAGTGTGCAATGAACCTAAACCTGCTCTAAATGCATCCAGAAGGTAGAAGGGTTGAGGATGCAGCTCAGTGGCAGAGTGTGTGCTGAGTGTGTGAGGCTCTGGGTGCCCAAAATGCCACACTCAAGTCTTGGAGAAGAGCAGGAAGCTGACCACCTCTCCAGCTCAAGTCAAGTGTACACTAGTTTCTCGGCTTGTGTTTAGTCTGAAGATCAGGTTTTGGCATAGAAAATTCTTAATCTTAAAAGTCCTTTTCTAGGGGGCTGGAGAGACAGCTCAGCAGTTAAGACCACTAACTGCTCTTCCACAGGACGTGGCTTCAACTCCCAGCACCCACATGGCAGCTCACAACTGTAACTCCAAGATCTGACACCCTCATATAGACATACATGCAGGCAAAGCACCAATGCAAACAAAAAGTATATAAATATATATTTTTTTAAAGTCCTTTTCTGGGGCCTAGAGGGATGGCTCAGTGGTTAAACGCACTCGCTGTTCTCGCAGAGGACCTGGGTTCAACCCATCAGTTCCCAGCAACCACATGGTGGTCATCACCATCAGTAATTCCTGTTCCGGGAAATCCAAGACTCTCTTCTGCTGTACAGGTACCAGGTAATGCATGTGGTGCACATACATACATGCAGGCACAATACTCAGAAACATAAAAATAAATCTAAAAAGAATTGTTTTAAAAAGTCCTTTTCTGCTCTTTAATTGTCTGACTCTTGGAAAAGTTCTCATGCAACTTAGAGCTGATGCTGCTCTGCTTGGTTAACACTCTGCCTTTCCAGAACCTTCCATTCATTCCCTGTAGTGCCTTCCAAGCCTGTGGCACCGAGGGCAGGACGCCTGTCTGCCTCTCCCCAATAGATGGTGGCCTACCTTATGCTGCCGCCGCTGCCGTCCGAAGGAGACAGTCTGTCCCACACAAGAAAGCCTTGTAGAGAAACTCGGGTCTCATAAAAGTTTAGGGTTTCCCAACCTGTCTCTGTCTCTCTGTCTCTGTCTCTGTGTCTCTGTGTCTCTCTGTCTCTCTGTGTCTCTGTCTCTCTCTGTGTCTCTGTCTCTGTCTCTCTCTCTGCCTCTGCCTCTGTCTCTCTGTCTCTCTGTCTCTCTGTGTCTCTGTCTCTGTCTCTCTCTCTCAGACTCCAAGTTTGTATTCCTTTGTCCCTAGAGAACAGCTGGGCAGCGCTCGTATAGCAATCACTGTCCCAGGGTTTGGGGGGAAGCAGTGCACAGAATATGAAATCCTTTTTTGATAACACAGCTCTAAGAAGCTCTCTGACAAGGGGAAGCAGAAGCCAAGAGGAATTGAAATAATCCACGTTTCAAATATCTAAAGACATGTGAGGAACCAGCCCTAGGGAACTGCGTGAAATGGAACTAAAGAGCAAAGGCCAGGGGAACATTCAGAGAACGGGGTAAGGACGAGAGAGAACAGGGGTGGGGGTGCCTATCAAGTGACCAAACGCCCAGGTTCCCTTCTCCTGGCTCCCCGGTTCTCTTCCCTTGCTCCCGACAGAACTTACTTGAAGGTGGATGACTTCTCGGTCTGACTCCATCTTGCTGCCCTCCGGCTTCTTTCCACCCTCGGAGTGCCTGGAGTTTGCGTGGGCTCTTCGGCTGGGCAGTCTGTGGCTGCAGCTTTTCTGGGGTGGGAGACAGGGCCGCTGCAAGACAGACCTGCTATTCATCCGCTGATGCGGGATGCTTGGCTTGGCTTCAGCCCCTGGGGGAGGCGCACATGTGTGCAAGTGTCTGCCCTGCATGTGGCATATCGATAGGTGGCCTTTTGAGTCCCCCTTCCAGTCCCCGCCAGGTCATCTGAGGTTACCTCGTCTGCTTTGAGGCAGTAGCTTTACTATTTGAAAAAGTAAATCTGCATATTTGCCAAGGAAATTGGAGAGTAGCTTTAAGGGAGTCTTCATGCTTCTCACTAGTGGTTCAGAATAGGGTCTGCAGTCACAAGGGTCGGGTAGCCCTCAGCATAGTCTCAAGACGGAAGTTTCAGGGATTTCTCATCTTGGCTGTTTGTGCCCTCCATTCTTAAGAGTGGGGGAGAGGAGGGAGTAGCTTACCCAGGAGGATGCAAAGCTACAAGGTAAGTGATGCAGCTTCACGACAGATTGATTCCAGCCGGGAGGTGGTGGCCCCCACGCCTTTAATCCCGGCACTCAGGAGGCAGAGCCGGGAGGATCTCTGTGAGTTCGAGGCCAGCCTGGTCTACAGAATGAGTTCCAGGACAGATAGGGCTGTTACAGAGACTGATTCTTTCAACTGTTCTCCCAATGTGAGAGGGAGACAGAGGTGAGAGAGCTTGGGGAAGGCTGTGCCTTCAGATCCTTTAGTGAAGCCAGCTGCATTTCCTCCACTTCTAAAAGAGAGCTACAACAGCCGGCCTTTTTTTTTGGAAACTGATTATTTTTCCTGTTTACCTTAGAACCTAAAACACTTCTGTCTTGTTCCTAGACCTGTTTTAGACTCAAGATGCTGTCTGTGGTGGGAGTGTCTGTGAATGTGCCAGATGAGGGCTGTCAGCGAGAATTTCCATTCAGGGTCACGGGAGGTAGGAACGGGGCAGGGCAGAGTCCTGTATTTATTCTTACCACTCTCATATTGAAGACACACACACACACACACACACACACACACAGAGAGAGAGAGAGAGAGAGAGAGAGAGAGAGAGAGAGAGAGAGTTTCTTAACTTCTCTTACACGTCTAAGTCCAACCCTGCTAGACTGTGTGTGAGCAGGTTAGATGATGCACGATTATTACGTCAAGTCAACAAGATTACCCATCACGCCTACCTCCCACAATTACATCTGTGTCAGTCAGCTTTCTGTCACTGTGACAAAATACTTGGGGCAATCAATCAGCCTTTGGCATGTGGGTTCAGAGATTTTAGTTCATGGTTGGCAGGCCCTGCAGCAGTGCTCCAAAATCATAAACGTGTGTTGTAGAGGGAGTCCACTCACCCCCTCTCAAGGGCAAGCCCCACAGTAACCTAACTTCCTCCCACTGGCTCCCCCTCCACGACCTCCCAATAGCACCATCTCCTGATGACCAAGCCTTCAACACATGGGCCTCTGGGAAACATTTCACTACTCTCTGTGAGAAGAACTATCCTCAACATTTAGCATACACTGCTTACTTTTCATGATAATTCTGGAAGGTGGTTTCCATTCTTACCACTGATTTATAGAAGAATAAAGAGAAGCACAGGAGGCTGAGCAGGTGCTCAAGGTTGTCCAAGATTTGAACCCAAGAAACCCGGATTCAGACAAGGCACACATTTGGTTTAAAGAGGAGAGGCAACCACACTCCCGGTGGGTGCCCTCCCGCCCTCTGCCTTCCTCTTCTTTCCCTCATAGTCCAGAGTGAGAAAGTGAAGTCCATCCCTTGTTTCTTTGGCTCGCCATCTTTTTTTACTGGAGCAGTAGATGAGAGCTTACATTTTATCTACAGGCAGAGAGAGAGAGAGAGAGAGAGAGAGAGAGAGAGAGAGAGAGAGAGAGAGGAGGAAGAGGAGAGATTGAGCCTGGTGTGGGCTTTTAAAACCTCAAACTCCACTCCCAGTGACATACGTCCCACAAAAAGGCCACATCTCCTAATCCTTTCAGAACTGGCTTACTACCTTATGTGGAATTCTAGGATAATAACTCAAAGGGAGAAATAAAAAAAAAAATTGAAAGTCCTCTTTAGCAATAAAACCTATCAAACACATTCTCTTGGACCAGTAAGGTAGATGGGTCAATTGGTACTGGGTTCTATAATCAAGTCCAATAGCCCAAGTTAGATCCTTGATATCCACATAGTGGAAGAGAGAAGCAATTCCTGCAAGCTGTGGTGTGTGTGTGTGTGTGTGTGTGTGTGTGTGTGTGTGTGTGTGTTTTCTCATGTTTATGTTTATATACTATAAAATAAAAATGTGCTGTTTACTGTAGAGTTAAAAAATGGGGTTGGAGAGATGGCTCAGTGGTTAAGAGCACTGACTGCTCTTCCAGAGGACCCGGGTTCAATTCCCAGCACCCGCATGGTAGCTCACAACTGTCTGTAACTCTAGTTCCAGAGGATCTGACACCCTCACACAGATATGCATGCAGGCAAAACACCAATACACACAAAATAAAAAAATAAAATAAACTTTTCGCGCGGTGGTGGTACAAGTCTTTAATCCCAGCACTCAGGAGTCAGAGCCAGGCGGATCTCTGTGAGTTCGAGGCCAGCCTGGTCTGCAGAGAGAGATCTAGGAGAGGCATCAAAACTACACAGAGAAACCTTGTCTCAAAAAACCAAAAAAAAAAAAAATAATAATAATAATAATAATAAAATAAAATAATAATTAAAAAACCTTTGGAGGATCAAAAACAAAATATTAACCGCCTCCTTTCCTGTTGCCTTTCTGCTGTGGCTGGCAGCTCCCATTATCTTTTAACTACATAGATGCATCTGGCTGGATAGAGGGGAAAACAGGAGAAAATACGAAAGAGAAAAGCACCTGAAAAACTTTCCAAAGAAATTTCCTTAGTAACGAGTACATTGGCTCTAAGAGGAAACAGCTGTGATTGGTTAGGAACCTGGTCAGTGGCTAAGCCTGTCCTGAATGTGAACTGTACTGTATCTCAGAAGCATCATGTGGAGGTAAACAAGAAGCAGAATTTGGAAAGTATTTTATCTCCTCTGTCACACTGTGACCCTGGACCAGGGGTCATCATACTTTTTCTGTAAGAGGCCAGAGAGCAACTCTTTTTTCCCTTTGTAGATCATATGGTTTCTGTCACACCCACTCAGCCCTGCTGTTATTGTGTAAAAACAGCCATACACAGTATTTAAGTAAATGAGGGAAGAAGCATTCCAATAAAACTTTATTAACAAAAACAGACGGTCAGAGATGATAAAACTAAGACCAGGTGTGGCTCCACAAATTGTAGTCTGCTGAGCCCTGTCCCAGAACTTAAACAGGAACATCTTTCTAGTCTAATTTTCATGGGTGTGGCAACTGCTGAGTCCCTCTGAGATGTCACTGTGTTGAACTCTCTGGGGACATTCACATTGGAAGGGAGTGGCCTGAGACAAATGCACAGCAAACGCATTTGTCATGAATGGTAGTTCTGACGTCTGGCTGTAGGACTGAACCTGCCCTGTGTGGAGGCTGTTCAGTCTCAGTGGGAAAGGTTTTATCATTACTCTTAGGGTGATTTTTGTAGTGTGAAAAGTTCAAGAAAGATTTTTAGGGAAACTTTCTTGGGGAAGATTTTTTTTTTTAGAACACACTTGAACTCAAAGCAATTATGGGGTGGGGGCCTCAAAACGGTTTTGGAGGGGCATAATTACAGAAGACACAGAGAAATAGCTATAGGAATAATAAGACTATTCCTCTGCCTGGCATGCTGGTGCACACCTCTAATCCCAGCTAGTCTGACGCTGTGGTGGGAGGATTACTTTGGAACACAGGAGGGTTTGGGGTTTGATTTGTTTTGGTTTTTGTTGTGGTGGGTTTTCTTTCTTTCTTTCTTTCTTTCTTTCTTTCTTTCTTTCTTTCTTTCTTTCTTTCTTTCTTTCTTTCTTCCTTCCTTCCTTCCTTCCTTCCTTCCTCCCTCCCTCCCTCCCTCCCTCCCTCCCTCCCTCTCTCTCTCTCTCTCTCTCTCTCTCTCTCTCTCTCTCTTCTTTCTGTTTTGTTTTGTTTTTTCAAGACAAGGTTATCTGTGTAACTCTGGCTCGATGTCCTGGAACTTAATCTGTAAACCAGGCTGGCCTCAAATTCAAAGAGATCTGTCTGCCTCTGCCTCCCAAGTGCTAGAATTAAAGGCATGAACCACCACCGCCCAGTTGAACCAAGGAAGTTTTAGTCTTAAAAAATGTAAATTTTTAAAAAGGAAGATTCTGCCAATTGTAGTGATGCATGCTTTTATAATCCCAGCATTTGGGAGGCAGAGGTAGGTGGATCTCTGTGAATTTGAGGCCAGCCAGGTCTACAGAGTAAGTTCCAGGACAACCAGGATTACACAGAGAAACCCTGTCTCGAACAAATGAAGAAAGGAAGATACTGTAATTTCGCTTATTTGTTTTTTGAGACAAGGTTTCCTGAACTCCTGACCCACCCATATCAATCCCCCAAATTACAAGTGTATACCACTATGCCTAGTTATTCCTGGTTGTCTTAGTTAGGGCTTCTGTTGCTGTGAAGAGACACCATGACCATGGCGACTCTTACAAAGGAAAACATTAAATTGGAGTGACTTACAGTTTCAGAGGTTTAGTCTATTATCATGGTGGGACATGGCAGCATGCAGACAGGAGAAGGAGCTGAGAGTTCTACATCTTGATCTGCAGACAGCAGGAAGTGAACTGTAACACTGGGCATACCTTAAGCATAGGAGACCTCAAAGCCCACCCCCACAGTGACACACTTCCTCTAACAAGGCCACACCTACTCCAACAAGGCCACACTTCCTAATAGTGCCACTCCCTTTGGGGACCATTTTCCTTCAAACCACCACACTGGTTAATCTTACTTTTTTTTTTTTTTTTGGTTTTTCGAGACAGGGTTTCTCTGTGTAGCTTTGCGCCTTTCCTGGGACTCACTTGGTAGCCCAGGCTGGCCTCGAACTCACAGAAATCCGCCTGGCTCTGCCTCCCGAGTGCTGGGATTACAGGCGTGCGCCACCACCGCCCGGCCTAATCTTACTTTTTTAATTAACATTTAATTCATTTAAAAACTATTTTTAAATGTGACATGTAAGAATTGTAAGCTGGACCAGGCATGGAGGCTCCTAGCTGTAATAGCAGCTTGAGAGACTGAAGCAGGAGAAACACATATTCAAGACCAGCCTAAGTTATAGAAGGAGACCCTGTCTGGAAAACATATAAAAATATTATTAAATTACTGTAGGCTAAGGATGTAGCTCAGTAGTAGGACACGTGTCTAGCAGGTGAGAGGCCCTGGTCCCCAATACCACAAAAAAAGAAAAATTGTAAGTATTTATGGGGTAACATATGCTGTTCTAATATAAGCACACACTCTATAATGTTCAAATTAAGGTAAACATATCTATTTCCTCAAACATCATTCCTATGTAGTAAAAATACTCTAACTGCTTTATCTTCTTTGAAATGTATGCATATTTTATCACTGTCTATTAAGCAGTATCTAAAATCCTTTAGCTGAATAGTGGGGGAACACTGGAGTCAAGTCAAGTGTCTGCCAAGTCACTGTGTTTTCTTAGACAAGTTACTTCTCTCCTTCAGGGGTGTGTGTGTGTGTGTGTGTGTTCTTTTTTGAGGGGAGGAGAGTTGAAACAGGGTTTCTTTGTGTAGCCCCAGCTGTCCTGGACCTCACTCTGTAGACCAGGCTGGCCTTGAATTCAGAGATCCTCCTGCCTCTGCCTCCCAAGTGCTGGGATTAAAGGTGTGCGCCACCACTGCCTGGCTATGTGAAAAATTAAGTTATCAAAATAGTGATTCCTAAGATTCATACCCCTTTTAACTCTTGTTTCTAATGAATGTTTATATTAAATATCTCCTGGGTAACAGTGTAAATACTCAGCTCCAGGCCTAAGTTTAGTGTAGAAATTTAGAAACATACTCGAGCTGGGTATGATGGTGCACAAATTTATTCCCAGCACTAGGGAAGCAGAGACAGGTAGATCTCTGAGTTCTGGGCCAGCCTGTTCTTCAGAGTGAATTTCAGGATAGTCAGGGCTACACAGGAAAAAGAAAGAGAGAGAGAGAGAGAGAGAGAGAGAGAGAGAGAGAGAGAGAGAGAGAGAAAATAAGAAGAAAAAGATAGATAGATAGATAGATAGATAGATAGATAGATAGATAGATAGATAGATAGATAGACTGATTGAAATAGAAAAAGGGAAATTGAAATAGAAAAATAATTCACTACCTTTAATTTCACCAGTCAAATTGTCTTTAATAGAATATTTATGTAGTAGAGAAACCTTAGGGAAATGACCTCTCTCTGGTGCCACTGCTAATAAAGACATCAAGACGTAAAGGTGAGGATAAAAGCACACTTTGGGACACGCTTGCAGACTCGTTTCCAGATTCACTGACCAGGACATCTAGGGCCAGAATGGACAGCAAAGGGAAGATCTTGTGGCCTATGGAGGGAGCTGGTTGTGCAGGGACTGTTGTGAGGCTCAGAAGGCTCAAAAGATGGAGCAAGAGTTGGATTTAGTGACCTTTGTATGTCTAATAAAACTTACCATAGTGACCAAAATAACAACACACCTCCATCTTCACCGCTCAGTACAGCAACCACTAGTCACATCTAGGTATTGAGCAAATAAAATGTAGTTGGTGTGGCTGATGATGTGAATTCTAATCTTGATTTCACTATAAAGAAACCAGGTATGGTGGTGCACATCTTCAATCTCAGCACTCAGGAGGCAGAGGCAGATGGACGGATCTCTGTGAGTTCAAGGCCACCAAAGTCTATATAGTGAGTTCCAGGCCAGCCAGGGCTACATAGCAAAACCTTACCTCAATAACTAAGTGAATTAATGAGTTTATTAATGGGGCTGGAAAGATACCTTAGTGGTTAAGAGCAAATACTGCTCTTTCAGAGGATCCAAATTCAGTTCCAAACGTCTACACTGGGAGGTCCACAACCACCTGTAACTCCAGCTCCAGGAAATCCAACACCCACGGTGGCTTCCAAGGGCACTCAAACACAGTATAGACACATACTCACATATACATATAAATTACAAAAGAAAAATAAATTCTCATTTAGTGTACTTGTGCCAACTCAGACCCCTGCATACTAGGCAATTGCTCTATTACTGAATTACATGCCCAGCCCTAAATAGTTATATTTGTTTATTGTTTATTATTCCTTTATTATTTTATTTTGAGACAGAGTTTCAGTGGGTAGCCCAGGCTGTCCTTGAACTTGCAATGCTCTCGCCTCAGCCTCCTGCATGCTAGAAGTATATGCATGTGCCACCACACCTAATTTAGGTAAATTTACTTATTTATTCATTCATTCACTTTTTGTGTTTTAGCTCCTTATGTCTGTCAGGCTGGCCTTGAACTCAAAATAATCCTCCTGCCTCAGCCTCCCAGCTGCTGGGGTTACAGTGTGATCCACCAGGTCTGGTTTAAATAGTTAAATTTAAATAGCCAGCAGCTAACACAATAGTGGCAGTGGAGCTGGCTGTTCCTGTCTCTATAGCTCAGAGGTTCATCTGGCTAAAGTCTGATTTGACATTAATAGGAAATCAAGCACACAGCTCTCTGGAGTGCCCCGTGAGACCCTGGGGTGTTCTTCGTTGTGGCAAAATTTCCCTCCTTTCATTTCAGAGCAGGGGATTTTAGCAGTGACTCACTCTTGAGTTGATGGTTAGTGACAGAGCCTGTGTGAGACATATGGAATCCTTCTCACCTTTCACCTCTGTGACAGAGTTTAAAATGGCACATGCTTTAGTTCCAGCACTCTCAGGGGGTAGCGGTAGGCTGACCTCTGTGAGTTCGAGGTCAATCTGACCTGTATAGTGGGTTCCAGGACAGCCAAGGCTATGTAGAGAGACCCTGTCTCAAAAAAGGGGTGGTGGTGGAGGTGGGGTGGTCTGATGCTCTCCTGGAACTCAGGGAAGAATAATTTGATCTCAGCTATCAAAGGGGGTCTGTGGATTTCAATGACTGTAATTCAGGCAAACCCTTTATTAACTGGGCTCTTGGGCAGAAGTTAACACAAAGAGGCAGATGAAGCTGCTAAAATCTTTCACAATTGTTCCTCATCTTCTTCTTCTTCTATTTATTTATTTATTTATTTATTTATTTATTTATTTATTTATTTGTTTGTTTGTTTGTTGGTTTGTTGGTTTATTGGTTTTATGAGACAGGATACAGTACATCCCAACTGCAGCCTCCCCTCCCTCTATCCTGCCTATCCCACCCCTCCCTTCCCCTAGATCCTAGATCCACTCCTCCCCTGTTTCCCTTCAGAAAAGAGCAAACCTCCCAGGAATATCAACCGGACACAGCATAACAAGATACAATATCACAAGGCACAAATCCTGATATCAAGGCTGAATGAGGCTACTTACTGGGAAAGGGTCTCAAGAGCAGGCAAAAAGGTCAGAGACACCCCCACTCCCACTGTTAGGGTCCCATAAAAACCTCAAGCTAAACAACCACAGCATGCATGCAGAGGGCCCAGTGCAGACCCATGCAGTCTCCATGACTGCCGCTTCGGTCTCTGTGAGCCCTGTGAGTTCTGCTTAGTTGATTCTGTGGGCCATGTTCCCCTGGATTTCTGGACTCCTCGTCTTCCTTTCAAACCGTCCTTTAACGAACCTTTTGGAAACTAGTAGAGTTCTTGGCCATGACAGGGTTTATTTCCCCAAGGGAAGTCTGTGTGTTAGCCCTTGGAATCACAACTTCTGTGCACTTTTCAGGTCTTAGGTGGTGTGGATGTATGGGAAGAAAAGGGTTTAAAAGGCACAATTCTGTCATGGGCACTTAGCCAATTGCAGAAGGGACACTGTCCGGTAGTGGGTCCTTATTGACTCCTCGTGGAGAGGACAACTTAATATCACTGTTGCGCTGTTTTCCAAAGGGCAGAGATGCTCAGGTTTGAGTGTGGCAGGATGAAGGCCAGGAGGTATTGGCTAAGGAGAGATCTTTAAACATGAGTCTATGAAGATGGGGTGAGGACACAGTATCGGAATTATTAGCAGAGAATGGAAATCAGAGATTGGAGGCAAAATAAAAAACAAACAAATAAAAACTCCTCAAAGTCCTTTCCAACCAGTTCGTCTTGCCATTGACAGCAGCGTTGAGAAGTGATGGTAGAATTAGGTACTTACAAGCTAAATCGCCCCATTGCCCTTTTCAACACTGGATGTACTGCCTGTGCTTAAAAGTAAATGCACACATAACAATTCGTCTTCATATAGTCGCTGGGCACTTTGCACATACTTGATTTCCTTTGACCTTAACAGCGACCCAGCTGAAGTTCACAGATGAGGGATCTAAGTGCAGAGAGCTGTCCAGGATCCTGGAGGTCGAGGAGACCAGAATTCACTTGAGACTTCTTTCCTCCAATTCTATTTTCTTCCTACCAAATGCTGCTACTTAACTTTCAGCCCCAACACACACACACACACACACACACACACACACACACACACACACACACACACGGTTGGTACAGATGCTGTATGGTGGCCTTCAACAGGTTGTTGGTAGTAATAACTCACTGTCACCCAAGGAAACAGGTCTTCTTTTAACTCCTGGGCCTTCTGCTTACTAGTGCAGTTGTGGGGTGTCGGGGGAGGGTGTCCTTTGTTTGCTGTTGTTGTTTGGCAGTACTTTGGAGGGAACCTAAGGCTTTGCACGTGTTGGACACATCCCTAGTTCCTACTGTTGATCTAACAGACCATTTTTCAGAGCAGAAAGTTCAAACAGGTCTCACATACTCCTGGCCTGCCATGTTCCTCTACTGCCGTGCCCTTCACAGTTAGTCCTGGAAACATGACTTGGGTTGGTGACAAATGAAGAACGGACAGACACACAGACATACACAGAAAAGCTGGGAAGGGGTGAACTATGCTTGCTCTACCTGCCCAACAACGGGAAACTCATCTCTTCTACTGTGGACAGCACAGGTTCCTAGGGGTCCTAGCTTCAGTGGGAGTTCTCTGTGTGGGGAGTGGGGGACAGTCTCAGTGGTAGTCATCCTGGGAGGGGAAGCTGCTGGTTGCTGGTTTTTGTATGCTCTGGTCAATCTTTAGTAAACATTTGGACTTGGACCAGAGGAAGGCTTTACCATGTTTCTGAGCCTCACCAGGGGAAAGCTTCACCATTCTCATGGGTCTGAGGGGTTGGGGGACTTGATGTGGTGGTGCCCGTGACACAGTACTATTCACTCAGGCCTCCCTCTGCTCCCCACACTCCACTATTAGCATCTGGCACCAGAAAGGTTTTTTTTTTTTTTCCCCTGCGGTCATTACCACCTCAAGTCCATAGCCGACATTCGGGTTCACTCTTGGTATTGTTCATGCTATGGGGCTTTTCTCTGTTTGTTTGGGTTTGAGTTTTGATGCTAGAGATTGAGTCTAGGGCCTTGGATACATTGAGCACATGCTTACACCCTAGCCTCCTTCCTGTGGGTTCTGATTAGCTTTGTGTTGCAGGACTGAGGGTCAAACCTAGGGCCTTGGGCATGCTCTGCAAGTGCTCTTCCACTGAGCCACCCTCCAGCCCTTACGTGTGTTTTTAGGCAAGTTACTTTGCTTTTTTTTTCCCCTAGGTTTTTTGAGACAGGGTTTCTCTGTGTAGTCCTGGCTGTCCTGGAACTCATTCTGTAAACCAGACTGGCCTTGAACTCACAGAGATCCTCCTGCCTCTGCCTCCTGAGCTATAGAATTAAAGGGACTAGAGGTGTGTGCCACCACCGCCTAGTGTAACTTTGCCTTTTTTGCCCTCTTAAAAATAATAATCATGGCCAGGCAGTGGTGGTGCATGCACGTCTTTAATCCCAGCACTCAGGAGGTAGATGTAGGTGGATCTCTGTGAGTTCAAGGCCAGCCTGTGCTACAGAGTGAGTTTCATGAAAGACTTCAAAGCTACACAGAGAAACTTTGCCTCAAAAAACCAAAATAAATAAATAATAATAATCATGATGCCTAGTTCATAAAGATTAGTAAAAAGATGAAATTAAATCATGAGTCAGGAATGTACCAGTGTAATAAAACACTTGGGAAATTGAAGCAAGATGATCACATATTAAAGGCCATCCAGAGCTATATAATGAGACCTTGTCTCAAAATAAGAATTGTTATTAATTAATTAATTTAATTAAGTAAAGTTTAATAAAAATTAACATTCATTAAATCAGATCAAGAATGTAATGGCCTTGCTGGCATGGAATGAAGAGAACACAACATGTGAGGCTGTTAATATTCATACGACTATGGTCCAGATAAGCCAAGCTGTTTAAGAGGCTCCTCACATCAGCCTAGGTCTCAGGTCTAGATAACTCTGCCCAGGTAACCATGGAGATCCCTTAAAGACACTAAGACTATGAGAATTACTGTGCTGCGGACAGGAACTGAAACTGCTCTGGGGTTCTCACAGGAAGTCAGGAAAACAGGGATAAAATACGTGGGTGTTCATAGACCCCTCAAAGTTCCACAATCCACAGCAGGTTCAGACCTGGACCACTTGCCAAGAGAGCAGATGCTCACGGAAGAAGGGCGGGCTGCCACTGGGAGACCTTCCCAGAGGTCCGCCGAAGCTCTACTGCACTGTGAACTGCAGAATCTACAAACTGCACAGAGCACACGGTCCTCTTCCCCTCACACTCGCTGCCTTTAGATGTGTTTAAAGGGGGTAGCTGCAGGAAACGAGGGCAGAGCGTTTGTTTGATTTCCGAACAGCTCTAAGACAAAGGTTCCGTGCCAAGTGTTCTTGGTTGCTCCTCTCACAACCAATTCCTCCCCCACCCACACCACAGTTCTTAAATTTAGAGTCTGCACGGTGGCACTGATGTCACTGGCCCACATGGACAGTAAGAGCTTACTGGAAGCCCCATGAGAATAGGGCTTTGACTTTGGAAGCTCCCCTAGTAGTTAGTCTCGACGAAGAGCACTAACTGACCCTGGGCATTGGAGGAGCAATCCTCTCTGCACAGAGCAGCAAGAGCTCCCAGACAAAATCGGATGCTCAAAAGATTAGCAAAACTCCTGGTAACAAAAACCTAAGTGTTCCGGGTGTAAAATGGGCATGCAGTTTCCTGAGCATGGTCACAAAGCCACTGATTGTTACGTGATCCTCCATGAGTCATTTCCTATCTGCTACCTTGGTTTCACTCATCTGCAAAATAGGGAGGAAATTTTTGTAAATGTACATGTATTCACTTTTTTTTCTGATCAGAAAAGTAAAATACAGTCATTATAAAAAACATAGAATATAGGCAACTGGTGTTGGCCCACAACTTTAATCCCAGCACTCAGGAGGCAGAGGCAGGTGGATTTCTGTGAGTTCAAGGCCAGCCTGATCTACAGAGGGAGTTCCAGGACAGCCAGGGCTACACAGAGAAACCCTGTCTTGAAACAAACAAAACAACAAAAAAAGCAAAACAACAACAACAACAAAAAAAAAAAAACAGAGAAAAGCTAACATAGAACATATAGAAGAGCAAGAAAGGAAATGCTAGGCTTGCCTGCAACCCTGGTCCTTCAGAGGCTGAGGCAAGAGGATTTGAGGTTCAAGGTCATCTTTGGCTACACAGAGAATTGTAGGCTAAACTGAGCTACATAAGACTAAGTCTTAGAAAGGAAAAAAAAAGAGAGAGCGAATTAGAAAATGAAAACTACCTTAAAAGCCATCTACATGCGAGCACTATTTACATTTGTGTTTATTGCTTTTGAACCGTTTCCCAGTGTGTGCGGTGTGTATACCAGCATGCTCATGAGCATCATTTGCAGGGATCAGTGTAAATGAAGATGTGGGTCCCTTGTTTAAAGGTCAAGAGAGGGCAGTAGACACACCTTCAGTCGTGTGCAGAGCCCCACATACACACAGCAATGTACTCATGAGGCTGGCTCGTCATATCCGCTACTCAAAACAGTAGGAGCACTTAGTGAACTATTTGTCTCTTAACTCCGTTACTTTAAGGTAAATGCCACTCTTCCTCAACTCCTCTGTCTTACAGTCACAACTGGAGATCAAAACTGAAGAAACTTAACTCTCAGTTCATATCAGGAGTAACAGCGGTGACGTCACTCACACCTTGGTCATCTGACTGCAAGTTGATACTTTCTAGTTTTTCAACATGGGGTTTGTTTCTCTTTGTAGCCTTGACTGTCCTGGAGCACACTTTACAGCCCAGGCTGGCCTCAAACTTAGAGATCCACCTGCCTCTGCCTCACGAGTGCTGGTGCTGGGATTAAAGATGTGCGCCACCACTGCCCAGTGACACTTTTTACAGTATAACACATTCTTCACCCACCTGCATCTTGGTTTCAGTTTTGGGTTTTCTGTGTACATAGCTCAGGCTGGCCTCAAACTCCGTATGTTGCAGAGAATGGCCTTGATGCTAAGAATAAGCCATGGACTACCATCCCAAGCTTCTTACTGGCTTATACAAATCAGTAAGAAATTTCATGTTATCTGTATGTCACTAAATACAGGAGGAAAACAGTAGCCATGTATAAGACATGGTGGTCATAAGAGGAAAATGCACTGAGAATAATTCCCTCGCAAGGTTATATTAAACACAATGCACAATAAACCAAAGCAGGAGTGAGCACTCATACACACTTGGTAAGAGCTCAGCTGGCGTATGGAACCATGACGTCTGCTCATAAGTGGAATGTAATGTCTCGCACTCGCTACTCTGGATGTCCTCCCTAGTAGAAAGGCTATCTTCGCAGGTCCCCCGCAGCTAAGTAGATTTTTGTCAGATATTCCTTCCTGTTCCAGGACACCTAGACCAGGACTGAGCCCTATTTCATTCTACCTCACTCCTCCTCAACCAGTACTTTTTCCACGCATTTCTCAGTCTCAGCATTTGGCCGCTTCCTCCATCATCCTATGAAAGCCTGCAGTTTTCCAGCTCTTTTAACTTTACTTTGGACGGTTCACAAAGGGGAGAGAGCCTTCTACTTCTCCATGCTTGGTTTCTCTCCCGACTTGAGTTGGGTGTCTCTGCCTTCTTGAGAAACTTTGAAACCTTATAATCTCATTAGATCATTTTTCAGTTTGGGTTTTCAGTATGATTATGGGTTATTAATATACCATCGTATGAACCTATTATAGAATATTTGATAAAAGGAAAAGGAAAATACCACAAATAACTTTGTGATCATAACACACCCTGTACTTTCTCTCTTTTTTTATTTTTATTTTTTAAAGTTACATTTATTCCTGCATGTGTGTGTGCACCGTGTGCATGCCTAGTCTCTTCACAGAGGGCATTGGATCCCCTGGAACTGGAGTTACAGATGCTTGAGAGCTGCCATGTGGGTGCTGGGAACTGAACCCAGGTCCTCTGGAAGAACAGCAAGTGCTTTTTACTGCTGAGTTCTCTCTCCAGTCCCTTCTACTGATGGTCTAAGAAAACTTCGAGTTTACTCAGTCCTATAATTACTGCATTCTTTTTGCTTTTACATTCATTAATTCTGTGTGTGTGTGTGTGTGTGTGTGTGTGTGTGTGTGTGTGTGTGTGGTGTTGTGTCCCCCACCAGGAAAATTCTGTCACATAACAATTGTGCAAGGTGCCATGGAGGGTATGGAAAGGTTGGAGGACAACTTTTGGTAGTTTTTTCTTTCACCGTGTAGGACCTGGGGATGGAATTCAGGTTGTCAGGTTTGGCAGCAAGTGTTTTTATTCACTGTACCATACTGCTCTATTTTTTCACTTAGGATGCCTTTTAGGCTAAGGATCCTTTCTAGGCAGTCCTGTCAGTTCATGGTACAAGTACCATTGACTCTCAGCCTTGGTTTGTTTGACGGTGTCCACAAGCCAAACTTCCTTTAAAGGAACATCCAGCTCATCTGAAACAGTCCTATCACTCACTGGGTGAAAGAAAGCCTCCATGAGTGAGGAGTCCTCTGGTCTCTACAGGTGCACTGTGAGGTACATGCCCACACAGGCATCACATACACAACAATAGTAAATAAGTTTAAATCAAATTAAAATATACAGGAAAACAAGCCCCCTCATGTACACCTGGAGGAAGTATCCATTTTGAAGAGTCATTGACAATATCTAGAAAAGCTGAGAATATCTCATAGTCTAATATCTTGCAACCTACTTCTATGTTACATTCCAAGTGGTGTTTCAACAGATATCCTTCTGAACTACAGAGCCTGGGGACATAGCTGAATGATTCTTTCCAAGGATGGTGGCACATTTAATATCATTTTAGAGATACGGTAGAGAAATTTACTTGTTGTAGGATAATCTTTTTGTACATAGTGAAGGTATATCTGTTTTACCTCTTCTGCCTAAGGTACCTTCTGATTGGTTTAATAAAGAGCTGAATGGCCAATAGCTAGGCAGGAGAGGATAGGTGAGACTTCTGGGGAGAGAGAAGAACTTGGGGGAAGAATCAGAGGGGCAGAGATTCACCAGGGAAACATGAAGGAAGTCAGATGTACAGTATGGAGGAGAGGTAATGAGCCACATGGCAGAATGTAGATTAATATCAACGGGTTCATTTAAGTTATAAGAGCTAGTTGGGAACAAGGCTAAGCTAAGGCCAAACTTTCATACTTTATAATAAGTCTCTGTGTCATTATTTGGAAGTAGGCAGTCCAAAGAAAGTTCAGTTACACTTACTTACTACATACAGTGATCTTATTGCAGCATTAGGGTGTGTGTTATTAAACCCACTTGAGGAAGAACACCATGGACACTCCCAAACATATTTAACCACATTAACAATTGAATACTATGGGTTCACCCAGGGGAGGGCAGAGCCAACTAGCCCAACTAGAAGATAAAACAGTATAGACTGATTTGCTGCTCATAACAAGAAAGTGTGGGGACAATTTTCAGAGCAGCACCCTCCTGAGCAAGGGAAGCAAAGGGCTTGGGTGGGGAGAGGATTGGCTTGTTATATTGCCCAAGCTGGCATCAAACGTGGCGTCTTCCTGCCTCGGCCTCCCAAGTGCTAGGATTTCAGATGTCCACAACCTTTATTTTCATTTTTCAAGGCTAAAGATCCTATAACTGTTAATATTTGCTCAATTTGAACGGAGAACACACCAATGATATACTATTTATTGTTTTTCATTCATTTTTCAGTGTTTTGTAGCCTTTTTAAAATTAAAAACCTTATGTGGCAAAGTTTCAGAACAGTCACCCAAGGAGCAGGGACAATGCGGAAAGCATGTGTGCTGTGAAAAAGTTTCCCAGATTTATTTACTAAGTTTTGTTATTTCTTCCTTGACTGTTATTTCTGCCAGGTGGTGGTGGCACATGCCTTTAATTTCAGCACTGAAGAGGCAGAGGCAGGTGGAGTTCAAATCTAGCCTGGTCTACACAGCAAGTTCTAGGACAGTCAGGTACACAGAGGAACCCTGTCTTGAACTGCCTTCCCAACTTAATTATATATTAAGCATATAAGTATAGTTTTCCTTAGTTATAATAGAAAATAAATTAGATACAAAACTTTAGACTCACCAAGATAAGATAGATGATTATTTTCTCTAATTTTGCTAAATGCAAATGGGTTGAATATTGTTGCTGTAATTCTTACTCAACAACTGTTTTGTTGTACATAGTTTTACTCTATTAAGATTAAAAACCTTACTTTTTAATTAGATCAAAAGGGGGAAATGCTGTGGAACAATCCTTTTCTACACTATGAATATGTATTACTCTCATTGGTTAATAAAAAGCTGACAGGCCAGTAGCTGGGCAGGAAGTTAGGCTGGAAAGCCAAACTGAGAATGCTGGGAAGAGGAATGGCAGAGCCTGGAGTGGCCAGCAGATACAGAGGGAGCAGGAGATGAACATGCCATGCTAATAAAGGTACCGCCATGTGGCAGAGCATAAATAAGGAATATGGGTTCATTTAAAATGTAGGAGTTAGTTAGTAATAAGCCTGAGCTATTGGCTGAGCATTTATAAATAATATTAAGTCTCTGTGTGGTAATTTAGAAGCAGCTGCCAGGACGGGGAGCAGGCAATGAGGACAAGAAAACCTCCAACAACAAAAATTTCTTTCTCTATTTATTTTTAACTTTGAAACTGTTAAGTCTCAATCCCTGGGCTGAGGTGTCTGTTTAACGTATCAAAGCATACATGGCCTCCAGGTTCTCCCAGCATCCCTCAGTCCCTACCTGTTATAGGGGCCTCCTCACTTGCATACTCCACCCTCTATCTCGCCCCCAACTCTCCAGCCCAGGGGCTGGGCTGCCCTTGCCCCAGAGGATTTTCCCTATATAATCCAGACGTTTTTGGTTACCTGCCCCTTTTGTACCTTTGGCCTCCTGGCTGCTGCACTTTGTTCCCCCTTTCTCCTCCTCTCCCTCCCACATGGCCCAGTTCAGCCTGGTCATGTCCACTCTGGACTCTCCCGGATGTCCCTGCCTCTGGCTATGCTCTCCCACATCTATACTAAACTTTCTCCTCCACCATACCTAGGAGCAGTCACATCCTTTCCTTTTTATTTCTTTTTTCATTTAGGAACTTCTTTTAAAAAATAGTTAGTTAGTTAGTTAGTTAGTTTTATGTGTATGGGTGTTTCGTCTGCACACCAGAAGAGAGCATTGGATCTCATGGGACTACATCTATAGACCATTTTGAACGGCCATGTAGGTGCTGAGAATTGAATTCAGGACCTCTGGAAGAGCAGTCAGTGCTCTTAACTCCTAAGCCATCTCCTAGCACCCCACCCCCACCCCCACTCCCACTTTAAGATAGGGTTTCACCATGTAGCTTTGGAACTCACTGCGTAGACCAGGTTGGTCTTGAACTCAGTGATCTGACTGCATGCACCATCACTCCTGGCACTTAAAAAGCAACTCTCATTCTTTTTACTCTTCATCGGAGAATAATCTACGTGGGTGTGGTGGCACACATCTGTCATCTCAGGACTCCGAAGGCTGAGGCAGGAGGATAACAAATTCAAGGCCAACATGTGATGCATAGTAGTGAGACCTTGTATCAAAACAACAACAAAATGAAACCAAAGCTCCAAACCAATCACATACATCCCCTACACCTTACTATAGTGACCTGGACTCTAATCCAAACTTGGTACATGCAATAATAGTCTTGTGAACATTTTCTACGTTTGTTGTAGAGCTACTGTCTGGGACATTGTCCATTATGTTGCACTGCAGCTCCTAAAATAAGAAGAGTCTGTGAGAAAAAAATCAAGATTTATTTTGGAAAAATCTTTTATTTTTTTGTTCTGGGTAACTGATAGGAATCTATTGTTCTCTGTAGCCT